>NC_139837.1:21550084-22269679 GCF_963691815.1 Echiichthys vipera
CACGCACACGCACACGCACACATACACACACCAAATTGATATTTATTGTTTTTCAACAGTTTATTGTAATATCTGCTATGTCCATGGTCCTGCTGTGAAAGGGTTTGGGATGATTGAGCTAACTGAATTTTGTAAGTGATTTCCTTTATACACGATACTTAGAATAAAGTCATACATTTGAACATGCTCCTACGATTTTGTAGCATTCTTTTTTAATTTATTTTGTAGTTAGGGATGCACTGAATTAGAACAGGCCGGGATACGGATCTCGTTAAGGGGATCATGAAATTAAAGATCCACATTAAATACTGTTTTTTGTTTTGTTTTGGTGCATCCCTAGTACTGTACTTGGTCAATAAGGTGAGTTTAACAAAAGCATGACATGAAATTATTTTATATTTTCGGTATTATTTTAGATATTAATACTTAAATAACATGCTGCATATTATATTCATATGAGCTGAGGGAGCACACGTTTTTGTAGAAGTTACACTTTATGCACTTCAGTATTTAACAGTATTACCCTCTGACATAATATTTGATAAGCAAGTGTTATTCACACAACCTTTTCATCTAAAATATACCCCTTCAGTTCCTTTTTCTGCTAGTGAGCTGTGTTATATATATATATATCTCTCTAGAGCAATCTCAATGATTTGTTCATACCAGGAATAGGAATTTGCTCAGGGAGCTATTTTCCAGTTGTTCACTCTGAAACGGAGCCCTACAGCTTCACATTTTTCATCTTTTCCTTCCTGACATTTATGTTGCTGGAGGGCTAAAGGAGAGTGCGGCACCTGTTCAGCCCAACAGGAAGAACCAGTCTCTTCTTTATGAGAGCCAGAGGAAGGCTGTGGCCATGAGGCGAAGATCCTGCAGAGAACTGAAGCAGATGTTGATGGTTTAGGGCAGTACTGAGGTAATGCCCCAGGGTGCTACACTGGTCCAGACTTATTAATAACAGATTTAGTAACTATGGGAACATGAAGTTTAGGCTTAATTGCCAATTGTCTTACAGTCAGTTGATAAAGTGAAACACAGTTCACACTCAGGCTTGAAATACTTAAATAAGATACAGGATATATATTACAAAAATATGTCAAACTTGCTAAAACCTCCAACACAAACGTGTATAAAATAAACACGTGCTAATGATCTTTTCTTTGTTTTCCTTTGGTGTGTTCTTTTGTGTGTATTTTCCTTGTAAATTTCTCCTCAATTCTCTGTTTTCGTACCCCTTTAATTTAATATTTTTCGGAGGATTTAAAAAAACCCAAAATATATCCAAATAAATGTACCTGACTACATGAAAGTAGAAACAAAAATGGCCTTAAATGTACTCAATTCCCCACTAATAAAAACATTGTCTTGCTGTGTTAAACCGGCTGTAATATACTTACCAGTGACAGCGGTAATATATTTTACATATTTATAGTCTGAATCAGTCTTACCAACATCATCGGGCTCCTCTGTGTGTGTGAGGCGGGCCGGATCAGGCAGCAGCTCGGACACCTCAGGACGGACGAGTCCGGTCAGACCTCCGTGGATGGATGTAGCTGTCAGGAGCGGAGCTGAGCGGTTGGCCCGGATTTAAAGGACACGAACGGGTAAGATTTAACACTCATATGTCACCTGGACAATGGTAGGTAAATTAAAAACGCTCATACGGACACTTTTAGAGATGTATACGTGTGTGTCTAGTTAAATTGAACTCGATGAGAAGGGTTTTAAATGGAGAGAGCCAACCGAAGCTAACGGCTACAGGGAGTGTCCCAACTGACAGCTGACAGCACCAGACCTCAGCCAAAAAAGAGGTGATTTTTACGCCATTCACCGCCCTTAGAAATGCATTATCTGCCCATTGAAACCAAGGGAGTCGAGAATCATGCACATATTTAATGAGGTTTGGTTGGTGAATATTGAGGATGAGTGGATCCGGGATACCCAGCCCTAATTGGGATAATGAGGCTTTATTCTCGTTCTGATATATTCATCTCAAATTCAGATAGTCTTTTTTTCTTAATTTCTGATCCAATTTGGTTAATCTGTAGGGAGACAAATGCCATGTAAGGCTTCACATGTGGCAGCCACACCCATGCTCTGATTCATTATTAATCCCACTAGATGTAACAGGCAGATGTTAGTATTATTTTTACTTTTTGGGGGGATTAATCCTTGCTCATTATGTAAAATAAATGACTGAAATTACATGAAAGTGGTCAATGAGGCAGTGGATCTCTATGGAGCAGTGATCTCTCGGCTTTGAACTCACTAGATGGCACCAGATTACAGAATTAGCTCTTATAATAGATGTTTTTATTAATATTTTTATGTTGTTGACTATGGAGTTAAAGTTGAGCAATTTAATGGTAATTTAATACGCACTAGATTGAAATAGTAATGAACATGCTCTTGTTTTATGTGGATGACCTATTCTTTCCCTTTATGCACGGTACAGTGTTGAGACCCGGCTGAGTATAATTAGCATGCATGTGCTGGGGAGGAAGCCCAAAATATCATTTTCTTTATCAACTAATCTACTCATTATTTCTTTAAGTAAATCTAATAAAAAAGTTGTTGTGGTATCGTTAGCTTGTTTGTTTGTCTGACAAACAATTCAATAACTAAATATATTTTATTTACAGTAACATAAACCGATTAAACGCGGAAAACCCTCACATTTGAGTAAATGTTTAGTGATTGTAAGACAATTTCTTGACTTAAAATAGTTGCAGAATCATTTTCTGTCTATTGACTCACCAATTTATTGATAAATCACTACATATACATTTAAGTATGGTTGTACCACAGCGTATATCTGGGACAATTAGTCAATTAATCAATTAGGTGTAATAACAACTTAGATCATCAGTTATGCCATTTTTAAAGAAAAATGCCCCAAATTCTCTGGTTTTATTTACTTAAGTATCAATAATGATATATCACTATTTATAGACCAAATAATGAATCAGTTTTAAATGAAAATAATGTAAATATTTGTTCAGTCCTATTATAATTGGAACATTTAGGCAGAAATAGTCAAGAAGTATATGCTGTGATTTAGAGAAAAAATAACGTATTTGATGATCACAGACCGGACATCCTTGCACCTTATATTTAAACATTAATACATTACAATCATGGGGCAGCACTGATTATAAAAGTCGTGGAGGATCACTAATATTGTTTAATATGGATTAAATGACCTTTAATGACATTGGCCATCAGTTAGTCAGTGAGTCAAACAACGAATCAGTTCTTTAAACCATTTATCAGGCAGCCCTAAATTAAACTCTCTGCTTTGTGACGTATCTCAGAATCTTTCACCTTGGTGACATAACGATGATACGTTGATGACTCCTGACACAGTTTGCATTGCTGCCCTTGATTCAACTATCTACGTCGGCACTATCTCTTTCACAAAAGCCAAACTTAAATTCCCCTAAATAGTCTTAATCAACGGCTGCTTCCAGGACGTAGAAACACTCATCATTACCTTGTTCAGTGACGTCGACTTGTTCCTGCTGGATGACCGAACCTGCAGCCCGGCTGAGGTGCAGTGTGGTCGTAACGCTCCCCCTAAAATCCCTGTGTGTCACCTCTGTTCCTTCTTGTGGTCTGAAAAAGGCTCGCAGCAGCAGACGGCGTCAGGCTGAGCTGGTGACGCCTCTTTCTCTCCTATTGTCCTCATTTTCTGTAAGGAGGGAGTTCTTTGATTTTTGGCTGTCTGCTGGTTGTCTCCATAATATTTCTTTGCTGTGGATAAGGGCTCCCCCTCTCCCCTCTACCTCCTACAAATCCTCAACACCCTCTCTTTTGGTCCTGCCTTCGTCATTTGCATAAACGGGTGCAAAGAGACTGCAGAGGTTTATTTTGTGTCCCACCCTGAATGTCCTCAATTGTGTATAACTCTCCTACGACAGAAATCTTAGGCTTAATTTTGAATATTTAAGATGTTTTTATAGACTTTATTTAATTGAGGATCTGAAGCCACAAACATATATACTGCCTCAATACGTAGGTCCCTGCTCAGTGAAGGAGGAAAAATGCGTTTTGTAAAGAAAATTGGGGCATTTACACAATTTTGGGGGCACTTTGAAAAGGATAATAATTAGTCCATAAAGTTTTTTATGTGATATGAGCCCAGATTAAAATGCCCTTTGCCCCTCCTTGTTTCTGACACTCTCCCTGCTTTAGTTGAAATGATGATACTGGAGTGACAGACGATTAATAAGTCGGCTGACTAACCAAGCCGATTAATGCCATTTGAGATGATCAGCATCGTGCGATTCCTGCTCTCAGTGGGCTGATTAACAAAAATGTCTGCAGACACAAGCCTTCAACTAGCTTACAGGGCTCAAACACTATTGTATGGGCGTCCAAAGATCCCACTCCTACTCCCGACAAGTATCAGATTTGTGGTTTGGCTGTAAGCAAGTGTGAACGTTTGTCGTGTTTTCAAAACTATGCTGCGAGTTAAAGCCTACAACTAAACACAGACAATGCAGACAATAACAGTGTTAAACAAATGGGAATTTATGTTCAGCAAGTTTGTGTTTTATTTTATGTTATTATTAAACTGTTGTATTTTAAAACAAATACAAAACCATGATATCAGCATTACATATTGGGTATTGGCCACCCGGCTCTCGAAACATCAGCAAAAAAAGGAAAGCTCTTAGTGGTTGACCACTACAGGGCTGTTAAGTTTGACGTGACAGCCTTTTTAAAATATGATTTCCCAGTCCAAGCGCTCTGTCGAACAAAACACACAATGGCCAATCCTGTGAACAATTATGATTACTTCTTTCTTCACTGAGACACCTTTTCATGGAAAGGGAAAGCGGTAAAATAACGATTTCGGTGTTGTTTTTTTACTCGGATCTGGGCTCCACGTCACAACTTCACATCCAGATAATACTTAGCCTACAGTCGGTACAGTTTGTTGTCCTGGTCCATGTTTGGATGCTGGAGCTTTATGAGCGATGCATTATTATTCAGTAGAAGAAATATCTCCCCCTCCTGAAGGCTGAGTCTCTGTTGTTGTGTTGATGAAATGCATATTCTCACAACATGTCTCATCGGCCTCTAAGCTGAAAGCTTTTACACAGAAACCCTGCAGCGTTTGCTCCCATTGCAAAAAGATGACAACACAGAAATAGAGAAAAGAGCCCCAGCCATGCAGTTAGCTGATAAAAGCTGATAAAGGAGAGCTAATCCCTCTCTCTGTGGCGGGCACAGTATCAGGCGAGGCCCTAATGCAATCTGCTGGATTTTGCTTACAGTGTGCTGCATTACAGAGCATCACCTGGCTCTTTTGTGTTCAAACACAATGAGGGGGCATCAGATTGAGGTGAACTGGTTCACCTCCCCCCTAGTTGGAAAATGCTTACATTGTTAATTTATCCTCCCACTGCTCACACTTTGAGCAGAAGAGAGAAAATGAAAGGCTTTTTGAAGAAATCTGACAGTGATTTGACATACATACATCTTGGTTCTTCACCCATATTTCTTTGCTGCATTGATGGTCTTAAAGGAGTTCTTTTTGTTGGCTGATTTATTATGTATGTAATTATAAGGTTTTGTGTTTTAATCATTAGTCTTATCGGCACCGATACTATTCCCAAAGTACTCCTAAACAACCGCAAACCTATGCATCATGCCAAATTAGGAAGACATGGATGGGAATAATGACTGTCAAGTTTATTTTGAGAAGCTTCTAAGAGGTGTTTTTGCAGGCATTAGGACCCAGCACCTCAGTCTGGGCCTAAATCACCCTCCCTCCTGCAGAAACCAGCACAGACACTAGCGCAGCGCAGTGCTGCCGCTCAGCTGATGCACTTACAGCAGACTGAGCCTGGATGTTTTTTCCTCCTTCTTTTGATGTGCTGTTTTCCTCTGGTCCATTCATCGGAGGGGTGGATTGTCCACCGTCTGCCCCTCGGAAACTTTTGCCGGCTTTCTTCTGGCAGCAGCAGAAAGAGAGGCGGGACGGGGAGTTTGGAGAGCTCAGACTGTGCTGTGAGGATCAGGAGAGGGATGGTGTGATTCTGTAAAAAGAAAGACGCTCCAGCAGCATCACCGAACCCCCCTCCACACCTCTCCTAGACCCCCTTCTGTCTGGCCGACGCTCTCCCCCCGATAACACTCTTTCAGTCGAGACAGGCGGTTTTGGGGGCGACCAGGAAACATGTCACAGACTAGGAGAAGCACGTACACGCGGGTGAGTGTGTACAAGGTGTTTATACATCCCAGTAAGGTGAATGAATGGGCCGGACTGTGGTGTTTAAGTTAGTCCAAATCGGTGCGCCATTCTTTCTGTTACGTCTGTTCAATTTGTTTCACTCTGTCATCCCCTCTGTCGATTTCTACTTTGAATAGAAGGGTTTCTAATCCATTTCATCGTGCATTCCTCCGTCTGAATTGTCGCCTCTTTGTTTGGCTGAGATGCCCCTCCGGGTCCAACGTTGCTGCTGTGGTTCAGACTTCTGTGACGACTTGGCTCTGTAAAGTAAAGAAGGTGATGGGTGACAGGGCAGGTACCAGGACCACAAAGCGTTTTGTTATCATTATACGCTGGAGTGGACACACAATCCATGAGACCCAGAAGACTTCCTGTTTGTCATCCGGCGCTGAGTCAGACAGCTTTCCTGTCACCAGGAGGGATGACATCAGTGCTCATACTGTACCTTCCAGCTACTCTTTTCTTTCCTCAAGATCACAGAAAAACACTTTTCTGTATCAAGAATAGTCCTTAGATTGTATACCTTATTATTGAGCCTGCGTAACATGCTGATGTGTACATGACAGCATTTCGGCTGCTTACTTTTTTGAGGAAACAGAGCAATACTCACGCTTTCTTCAGAGCATAATAAATGTTACAGTGCAGCAAATGAGACTGTATCACTGTTTTTATCTTCTTTTAGCATTAAGTCGGTGTGTGAGCTTGCATGTTTTAAGAGTAGAGTGGCACTAAATAATTGAGCGAGCCCTCCTCCTGTCGTTTCTGCCTCCAGCACGTGGCAAACAGGTCAGAGTGATGGCTGAACAACACTGAAGTCTTCATTACAGACTGTTAACTGAAGCAAGGCGGCTCATGTATGAATTAAGTAAGAAGTTATGAATTATAAAACCCCAATGGAAGTTTGACTCCAGTGAGTTGTGCAGTCTTCCCAGCCTCTGTTATGAATATGAAATGACTGGAGCAGATGTTACAGCTTTAATAAAAGACATTTGACTGTGACGTGGAAAGCAAGACAAAGACTCAAGGATGCATTTACTGCACATAACCAGTTCCAGTGTCTCTTTTCATTTAGATGAATCATAAGCTAGGGTAATTTGACTTGAAGCAATCATGGCAATTCAAGGTTTGTATAACTGCTTCTGCATAGCTGAATATCTTTACGGGGATGTTATTTCTAATTATTCAATAATTTTCCGCTTTAAGAAAGTGAAGAAGAAGTTACCAGAAGAAGTTCCCACCATTTCTTCTTTTCTTGATCATATTTTAGGCTGCTGGTGTTTGGATATATTTAAGATCGGGTTACTGGTAAGACAATAATAAAAAACAGTAAAAGGAAAGAGAGATACTGGTACCGTAGTAACATCTGAGCAAAGAATCAATCATTCATTCATTCATCTTCAACCGCTTGTCCCTGTCAGGGTCGCGGGGGGCTGGAGCCGATCCCAGCTGACATCGGGTGTGAGGCGGGGTCCACCCTGGACAGGACACCAGTCTATCACAGGGCACATAGAGACGAACAGAGACAGACCACCATTCACACATGCGAGCAATTTAGAGTCATCAATTAACCTAACAAGAATCAAATAGTTTGCACTAATATCAAAGCTGAGAATATATAAAATATAAATACATAATTATAGATATATAAAATAAGTATTCACCTTCCTATATTGTGTCTGTGGCTATTTTCTGTAAATCCATCCTTAAGCATCTGTGGTTGAGAAATGTAAATCGTTCAAAATGCCTCTTAAGAAGTGGCTTATTTTTTAAGGAACACTGAAACAAAACACTCTTTATATGACCACATTCCAACCTGTGCTTAGATTTAATTCACCTTGTGCAGTGTGGGCAGCTGACCGTTAAGGCCTGTTGGTTAAAACAGATATTACATTTCCATGTTTGTTTTGCTCTCCTCCTTTCGTATTGCTTTCCATGTCACTGGTGTCTCCACTGTTTGCCCAGAGGAGGACATGTGAGTCTCTCGCAAATATAAAATTTAAAGTGATGTCATGGTTCGACGTTAGGTGTGTGGCATTGAGAAAATACCCTCCAAATATCTGCAGTAAGAGCCCCTGTGGCTACCAAGTTTTATGAGGTCTCTCTTGAGATTGGGACCGGAGAATGTAGCGTTGAATGTTGGCGCTATCAAGAACACTGATGTTGTCACCATGTTTTCTGTTGAAATCGTGATGTTGCAGTCCATAATATGAGTTCATTTTGTTCGCCAGTGACGCACATTGGCGATGAAAATACTGCGTAGTGATGGTTGATAATGAGTTTGCTTTAGCCAAGCCCTCCTCTGAGTTTTCAATTCACATAAATCATTAGTTATTAAGGTTGTGTTAAGTTGCCTTTTCTTTATTGTTTTTACATAATTTTACATTTGGGCCACCGAAAAACATAACCTGACTCTGCCGGAAGGACTGATTCGCATGATTCGCATTTGCTCAGCATATCCATCTGGGAACTCTAGTTTGGAGATTTTTTGGGAAGGGGCGAAAATACTGGTTGCTGATTGGATAAACCATCTGTCTATCACCACCTATGTTGATGATAGACAGGCCAATTTAACCAATTAGATCAATGAAGCGTATGACGTACTAACAGATGTCAAGGCAAAGCTCAGAAAGTAAACAAACTGCGGTAAAGGATATTTTCTTCACCTTTCCCGTTTCCTTCAAACTCTTGTTAAGACTAGTCGAGAGAAGAGCAAAAGCATCGCTTCCTCCTAGAAAAGCCTCCAGTGCCGTTTTTTGCTCTTCTCTCAGAGCAGGAATACTCTCTAATTCTGATAAAACTTGCTCGATAGCTGCTCTTATCTCATCCGTGGAAGCCGCCATGCTGTTTACATTGAACAGTCGCTTCTCGGCCCTTAACACGACCAAAGAAACCTTTAGTGGATGAGGCAGATTATAATATTCAATATTTTGTGTGTTTTTTTTGGACGTCCCGCTGTTTGTTTCACCTTGAAGTCAAACAGCAGCACAGAAACGGTGTGTGTTTACAGTGAGCTGAAGGAGAGCCGGAGCCTTTTCTTCTCTAACAAAGTAATAATATCTGCTCCTCTCTGTTCTGCTGAGTCACCATCACTTCTAGGACATCACACTGTAAATTGGGTTCTGTGCAGGATTATTTAATTACAAATTATTGCAGCCCCGTGTTGAAACGTTTGGCGATTTGTTCTCCACACATCAGACCTTCAACTGCTTTATGAAATCTCAGTTGATCGTTGCCATGGAATTAGCTCAAAAGAGAGAAAGAAAAACAAGAGTGCTGCTGTTTCTAAGCATGCGTTGACATTTCGAGAGTGCAGGACGAGGCCCGTGCTCTCCGGCACAGCTCAGTGGGTTAGAAACTACTTTTTCTTTGCTCCTGTAGTGCTGACATGGACCTGTAAAAGACCATTTTAATACAAATATACTACAGTTTTTGATGCTTTGCACTGTAATGATTGTATATAGCTTCCTCTTCGATACAGTCATGCAGATAAACATGTTTTGATGCTCCATCCAAGGATGGGGGTCAATGAGAAATGAATATATTATAAGACCTGCCCCTAGTGGACTTTCCTATTGCTTTCCATGTCACTGGTGTCCCCACTGTTTGCCTGGAGGTTTGCCAGATGTGGTTAGAGATGCACCGATCCGATACCTGGATCGGATATGGGCTCCGATATTGACTAATAAGCTGGATACAATATTGGATGAACGAGGCAAATCAAGCATTCTGATCTGGTCATTTCTTTTATATTAATATCATACATAGAAAGTTAATTAAGTCATTGTTTGTTGGGTTTCGAGCAGCTGCTATATTTTATATTACATTTCAAAATATCTGTTTGCAGTGCAATTTACATGGAAGTGTTATATATTTATTTTTGCTGTTAATGTACACTTTGTTATTTGTTAATAAATAATATAGAGTACAATTAAATCTGTGTTAATTTGTTACCTTTTTTTTTTAAACAAGGCTAAATGTTTATGCCAAGCCTGATGCTTTCACTCACATGGCAAAGTATACGGTTCATTCATTCAACAGTAGGATCGGATCAGTATTAGTATACAGCCCAGGTATCTGTATCTGATTGGATCAGAAAAAACTGGACGGGTGCATCTCTAGATGTGATCCTTCACTCTCTTCCCCCTGAAGTTTCAACAGTGCTGGTTGTTCATTGGGACTCATTTGGAGTATTTTTTTAATGCTTTTTTCATTGACTACAGTGTGTCCCCTACCATTATTATACAATTATACCATTATTTTGCCTGTTATTTATCTTATTTACACGACAGCGTGTTAATTCTGTCTCTACATGGTTGCGTGTTTACAATTCTTAGAAAACACGACAGCGTTGGAGACAAAGATTGTTTGTTAAATTGTTTGGGGGAGGTACCACACGGGGAAAAACGAAACTGAAACTTATCAGAGATCCTTTATTATTTTGTTTGAGAAGATGATTTTCCCCCACGCTGTAAACCTGGGGGGAAACACTGGACACATTTTCAAGAAACTGTTGATTGAGTCTCTCATAAATATAAGATTTAAAGTGGTGTCAGGGTTTGACATTAGGCCTGGTGTGGCATTGAGAAAATACCCTCCAAATATCCGCAGTTAGTGTCCCTGTGTCTACCAAGTTTTCTTGAGATTGGAACCAGAAAATGTTTCAGTCCATAAAATGAGTGGTTATCTGCAGCCGAAGTTCATTCATTTTGTCTACCAGTGACTTACATGGGCGATGAAAATACTGCGTAGTGATAGTTGATAATGAGTTTGCTTTAGCCAAACCCTCCTCTGAGTTTTCAATTCACATCCGTCATTAGTTATTACGGTTGTGTTAGGTTGCGTTAAATTAGCTTTTCTGTATTGTTTTCACATAAGTTTACATTTGGGCCACCAAAAACATAACCTGACTTCGCCGGAAGGACTGATACGCATTTGCTCAGCATATCCATCTTGGAACTCTCGTTCGGAGATTGCTGCTTTATGTAGCGACCTGTAGCCAACTCATGAAAACTTTTCCTTTTGTGCGAAGTTCATTTTCTTATTTATCATTTCAGAAGGTGTCTAATGTAGAGTTGTGATGATCACAGCGTGACATAGGAAAAGAACACCAACAATGTTTTTTAAGCTGTTTAAATGTACAGTATACCATAGGGCCCATAGCCCTCATTCAGTCGTTACAGCCATTTACTTTAGTATTGAACTTCCAGAAAGTCTGGGTCAGGTCACTTTAATCCCAAGTATTCGTCTTTAAAAACACTGGATCCTAAGATCCTAAACTACCCATAATGCAAGTTGATACTGTTTCCCATTACCTGTCTGTCTTTCAAACTAATCATCTTCCGGGGTTTTTCCTCAGAGCCACAGAAGATATTATACAACTGTTTAGACCTACACTGATGAACACGACTTCCTGTTTTAACAAAGTGTTTTTTTTTTTGTCCCACCCAGACCACCAGCAGCGGCAGCAGCAGGATGAGCTCGGACGGGGGCGGGCGGCCCGTCAAAGTGGGCTCCCTGGTGGAGGTGATCGGGAAGGGGCAGCACGGCACTGTGGCCTACATCGGCAACACGCTCTTCGCCTCCGGAAAATGGGTGGGAGTCATCCTGGACGAGGCCAAGGGCAAGAACGACGGCACCGTGCAGGGAAAACGCTACTTCACCTGCGAGGAGAATCGTGGGATTTTTGTGAGACAGTCGCAGGTAACGACAGAAATATTTAACTCAAGAGTAATTTACTAATAAATGCTTGATGTCCAACCCAGGGTTCGTACAGGTGCATGAAATCCTTGTTAATGCTTGTATTTTAATGTTTTCAAGGTTTGAAAAGTGCTTGTATTTTGGATAAAGTACTTGAAAACCCTTGAAGTTATAACGGTTATAGAATATAAATTTAAACATTTTCAATTACTTATCATTGTGGTACTATGACGCAAATTTTTTGTCGTGTATAACATTATACCATCTCTTTTAATATGATTAAAAAAGTGAAATAATAATTTTCAACTTGTAGGCTACGTGTTTGTAGAAATGTGGAATTTACCACCGCTGTTAGTCGCAGCAAAAGCTTGAAAATGGACCTTGAAAGTGCTTGAAAAGTGCTTGAATTTGACCTTGGAAAAGGAATCTTGCCAACCAAAGCAGAGGATGATGCCATCGTCTCCACCCTCATACCAGTGCATCCTCCATCCATCTTTGGTTTAGTTTCTGACTTTGTGGGATATTTGAGACTTTCTTTTTCTTTTTCTTTGATGCAGTGGTTTTGTGTGGGGGTTGATATCTCCTCTGTTGTCTGCCAGCGTTGCAAAGTGCCTCTGTGTGTTTCAGTGAGCAGAGATTATTATGGCGGCCCAGAGGGAACAGTCAAGTACATCCCAACGGCACAAAATGAAAATGAGTTGTTTTTCGTCACTGCTTTAATTTCATGGGTTTTTAACAAACTCCTAGAACTTTCTCATTTTGGTGCATTTAAAAACAGTAAACACACATTCATAGAGAACAGAGAGAAGAGTTAAAGTCTCTAACATTTAGCACGCATTATGTGTATCGTCAAAGTCTCCTTTCTTTAGATTTCTTTCCTCATAAAGAAAAGAAGTGACCTTTTTTGTAAAGAATTTAAAATCCTGTTTTGTTTTCATCAAACAGTCTCTCCTTCTTCTTGTGTCTTTACTGGTACAGTGGAGTATTTCTTGGCACATCACTGCCACCTGTCACACAGTGGAATAATGTGAAACCATTGGCAGTAATGTCAGGGTTTACCGTGAAAACATGTATACAGCTGTAATTTCTGTGTCATCACAGTACTGTGACTATAAAAAGAATAAAGTGAAATGCAAAAAAACCTTTCGTGAGTAGAATGAGAGGCTGTCAAGGAAATCTGAAATTTCACGGAGAAACACAAGAAAATATTATTTCATTACAGGTGATGTAACATGGTTTCAAGTGCAGCAGAGGATTTTTACCTGCATGGAGACCAGATAAAGACCCTGAGGCAGCTGTTGTCGAGCCAAAACACTCAAACGTCTCAGTAAATTGGCAGAATAGAACAGAATGAATCATTCTGAATGGCTTTTTTCCACCTGTACATGGCTCGTACATCAGGCCTGTTAAATCACTCACACTTAAGAGTTCGAGGGATTCTTGGCCGACATTTGTCGAGTGAGCACGGCGAGTAAATGTCACCTGCTGTTCAGGTACACACACACACACACACAGACACACACACACACACAGGTCAGCTTCAGTATCGATTAGGTGTTGTGTTACTAATCCTCTTCATTTTGTCCCCTGCTCGGCTTAAACGACTGTCTGACCCTGACTGTCTCCGAGTTGTTATGGAGATGGAAAAATGACAACTCACTCGGCGAGAGCTACATTTGAATTTTGTTTGTGTGGCTCTCCTTTAACATTTGTCCCTCTCTTGCCAGCTCTGATTGTTGGCACTAAAAGTCTTTTTAATGCCTTTCTTTCTGTCTGTCTCAGATCCAGCTGGTTGATGATGGCGCCGACACAACGTCTCCAGAGACGCCTGAGCCGAGCACTGGCAAGGTTCCCAAACGAGGTAAGGACACACACGTCCAGATTATTACAGTTTTGTCCTTCGACAGTGGTTTTCAGTGTTCTGTAGCTTTTTCTGACATCTGAAAAAACAATGCAATCATGTCCTGGCCTTTCTAAACTGGCAGTCTTCTAAGAGACGTGCATGCTCAGAACATTAATCATTCAGTGATATTTGAAAGCAAAGGTCTGCGATGTGAGAGCATACAGGTAAACAAACCACCTTATTTTGACATTAATAAAAACAGATGATGCAGGGACAACGGTGCACTTTGGTCCAGCGGACTTGAGCTCTTGAATCCAGGCTTTTCAGGATATAGATGGGGATGCAAAACACTGTCTGAATCTTACCTCCTGGTCTGTCTTTGTCTTCTGCATTATTTGACCTTTGAACTGGGAAATTTTTTTGGACGTCAATGACAGGTGCAGGAAATGTACATGATGTGTTTTTTGTTATTTGACATTTTCCAGTCTTTCTTTAACTGGTGTGTTTTGAATAATCTAGTATTCTATTTATGTATATATGTATTTTTGCATTTATCTGTTTTTTTATTTGGAAATGTGTGGAAAACGATTTCATGGCAGCCTATCCACCTTATTATGACTGAACTCTCCGAGCCAGAAAATAAAGGTCAGGAGCAACACGCTAATGTTAGCACCTCTGCTAGCAGCAAACAACCTGTTGCAATAGCTGCTGTTGCTGAGCTGTGGCTCAGGTGGTAGAGCGGGTTGGCCAATGTCCAGACGGCAGTTCGATCCCTGTGTCATGATCATACGGCCACCTTGCCTCGTCTGAATGCTGTAAGTTTGAGGTGGTGGTTAAAGGGGCCGTAGGTGCTGAATGGCGGCCATAAGGTCTGTGACCCTAGAAAAGTGCCATGTTATTATTATTATTATAGAAGTATTATAAAATTTGTCTATACTTTAATTAAATTTAGTCCAAAAATATCACATTTGGACTACCAATATCCCTTACACAGAGGTCCAACGGACGTCAATATAGGACGTTTGGTATACGTCGAAAAAAGACGTCGCCTGCCGTTAAAACAAGACCTTTAGTGGACTGAACTTGGACGTTCAAAAAGGACATAGAGAATACGTCACTCCGACGTCACATTGCGCTGTGGGTGCTCTCTACCTATGAAAATACAAACGTCCAATTCAAACGATGTAACCATCTCTGCCCGTATATCCCTCCATGGGTCCGTTATGTTGGCATTGATGTTAAGCAAAAGGGCAGGCACTTTCAGAACATGCCTGGCAGGTGATTGGACGAACCATCTGTCTATCAAACTCCTGCCACAGTCAGTCAGGAGGGAAAACAACTTTTACATCAAGAAAAGCTTTCACCGACGTTCTTTGCTCTTCTTTAAATGAAGAAATACTCATCTACGCTGCATCTACGCTAATCTCTTTAGCAGCCGTCATTGTCTTTTATTCCCATACAGTCTCCTCCCAGCTGTTCTGTGGTGACTGTTTGTCCCTGTGCCCGGTGAAGTAACATCATGTTTTTGTGCAGAGTTTAGAATACAAATGGTATAGGAAGACGATCCTGATATCCAGTGTTCAACTTACTTAGTTCTACTTACTTCCCCAAGTGTGATGTCCAAACAGTGTGCATACACTGTTAGTGAAGTTTGAAACATCTTTCTCTCAACACTTCAACTTCTGAAATTAACAAGATTTAGATTTTGTATTTTTAATGAGGGAGAAAATGTAGTTTTAATGACTTTAACAAGACAATCAAACTGTTTTAATGGAAAGACCATGTCAGACACAAAGTATTTAGTAAAGTGTCAAGAGTATTTTTTATCAATCCAACCATGTTTGGAGAAGATCTTTAACATTTATTATAGTCGTGTCTCGCTTGAACGGTTGGTTACACTGCCCTCAGGATTTCACGTGGTGCCACTTGTTTTTATGTGTTTTTTAAACTTTCAGAAAAGGGGCCAAAATTTGGACTAATTGATGCAGCCCACCGACAGAGGGCTCCATGCGTTCCCGTGTCCGAGCATAAATGAGCCTTAATGTTCTGCACGTTGTGCTAACGCTGGTCCTTTGAAGGAAACATGTTTGCAGGTCATTTCTTTATGAGATGGGACTTATCACTACATCAGTCACATTTGTGTATCAGTGTATACAGTAAGTGCCCTTGAGCAAGGCAGTGTAACCCCAGCTGCTCACCCACTGACCCTCACAGTGGTTTAGAGTTTCTGCTAAAAGCCTAAAATATAAATGTGCTTCAGTCAATATCTCGTTACAGGTTCTTGTTTCATTTTGGTCATGAGTCAAGCGGAGAGCGTGACACCAACGCTGCACAAGGTTGTGGGTTTCAGTCCCTCTGTGTGCCCTGCTGATTTTCTGTAAATGTCAAACTAAACTGCGGGTTTAACAACAGTGCGCCATCTGGCCGCCTCCTGAGAGCAAACACCTGCTTTTTATCCACGTCAGAGGAAACGGGAGCCATTTGGTGTTTTGTCTTTTTGGACAAAATGATTCTGCAAATCAAATATTCAATCATGTATTTAGGCTGTTTTGGGAACATTTGTCAGATATCATTCACTTTCAACAATGGCCACAGGACAAAGTTAAAAGAAATACATTTAATACCAAATTACAAAACAATCTCCCCATTATTATCCTAACATCATCATCATCACCTTCCACATTCTGTCTGTGGAGTAAAATTATGGAATCGGTTGAAAGAAGAGCTCAAGCAAAAAGAGGTTAAAGGAAATGGTATAGGGATGATGGTGCTTGGTTTCATTGGGCGTTAGTTGTTTATTCATTTACTTTGTTATTTATGCTTTTTTTGTATCTGTTTTTTTAATTTATTTTTTGAGGACTTTCTGAATTAAATAGTTATATATAGTTTTATGTATAGTTTATATATATATATATATATATATATATATATATATATATATATATATATATATTATAGTTTTGATACTAAAATATAACAATAGTGAGATTATATATATATATATATATATATATATATATATATATATATATATATATATATATTCACAAATGCTTACATTATTGATTTATTTATTGACAAAAGTGCGAGATATTATAGTATATATTTGATATGAACATATAAGTAATACATTTTATTTGTAGAAAATTATATATCTGGATACGAAATAATATATATATATATATATATATATATATATATATATATATATATATTTTTTTTTTTTTTTTTTTTTTTTGTTTAAATACTGTAAATAATAACATAAGATTAATTAAAAGGAGTTGATGGGATTAGATCAATTTAAACTTCTTCCCACTCCTTTTCCAGCACGTTATTCTATCCAGCAAATGTTTGTCATTCATCTTTCTAATTATGCTTTCTATTTAGTGTAACATGGTTATTTTCTGTGTGACAATTTTCCATCTTTTTTTACATGTTCGAAATAAAACAAATTCAGTCAATAATGACATAATTTTCATCATCATCATCATTCCTGTTGCAGGCCTGAGTTTTACAATAAAAACAGATAAATAGTGCAGAAATTAGTGAAATAATAATCTAATATAATCCAACCAACAAAGACAAATGAAGGGTAGGGAATAAAAGACCAAACCCTTCCCCCCAAAATGATTCTTTATCATCCATGTATTTATCAGGGCTGCTGCACATTAATCAACACTGCTGTCGTCCCTTTGTCCTGGTTGTCAAATTAGCAAATAGAAACTTAAAAACACATACATTTAAAACAAAACATGAACAACTGAACAGGATAAAATGTTTAAAAGAGTAAAGTAGTTTCATGCCAAGCAGGACGTGTAAAAGGCGTGCACTTAATACAAAACAATGTTAAGAAGAAAATCAGCACAATTAGCAGCTGACTGTGTCTCGTATCGCTGTTGACCATCTGCTGAAAAGACAATAAATCACGTTGACCTTAATCTGTTAACAACAGGATCTTTGTGGGACTTTATACCTCGTAAAAGATGATAAACACTGATGATAATATGAAACTAAGTCTCTCACTTTCTTTGTTTCTCTTTTTATCTCCTCAGAGATCCTGGAAACGCCCAAGTCCACTAGACTGGTGAGTCAGATAACGCTGTGACACAGAGTTCCCCTGCAGGGAATCAGGAGCAGATATCAGTCATAAACACACACACACACACACACACACGCACACGCACACGCACACGCACACGCACACACACACACACACACACACACACACACACACACACACACACACACACACACACACACACACACACACACACACACACACACACACACACACACACACACACACACACACAAGCCTTTTCAGCCTTTATCAAAAGATTGATAAAGCTTGTGTTTGGTGTAACTATGTTGGAGATGCTTGGCAGTTCTCCACTGAGCACAATGACATTTATTTTATTTTATTATTTTTTGTGTTTTTATTATTAACTGTATTTATTTTGCTCAGTAGCATGTTATAATTCGGTCTAAAAGAGTCTCTGGGACACTGATGTAAGGAAACATCGACAATCTGCAGTTTAGAAGTAGTAATTTACTAGATTAAAACACGTAACTTTATACATGCCCATGAACGTTCTGGAAGAATCTGGCTTTATAATTACAATCCAGATTTCAAACCTGTATTTTCTTTCAAGTGAAATTGTCCTTTAAATAATCTTAAATCATCCCAGAAATCAGGAGATTACCAGTAAAACAAACTGTGTTTTCATGTCTGACCAGCAGAGGGAGATGTTTACCTTTAAATACACTCACTGTTTATTGTTGTACATCAACAGATTATGTATTATGTGACACAAGTACTAAACCTTTGAAACTGAAAGGATGTATGAAGTCTTTATTAATAATCTATTTATCATCTCTCTGTTATTAAATAGAATTATCTAGAATTAAATTTGTTCACAGGAAGTACAATGATGTTTGACCATCACAACTCTTAATCATTTCACTCAAAGCTAAATTCAAAGTGTTTTCATTCATTTTAGTTTTTATTTTCCAGAGATTCAGATGATTCCTCTACATATCAGTTTGCAGTATATTCATCATTGAAATAGGAAATTAGATGAACAGCCTCACAAGTAGTCACTGCCACAATGTACGGAAGAGATGACACAGTTTTCCTAAAGAAGTCTTAGATGCTAAAATCCAGTTTCACCAATATAACTTTGGTTATTTATTTTAAGATTAAAGTGTAATCGCGGCGTAAAATCATCCCAAGGTCTTTTTCAGCATATCATCAAATAAGCCATCGAGACATTTTTTTTGTGTAATATCTATTAATGCAAAAATCAGGGAGAGTTGCTAACAGGCTGACGTGGCTAACACTGATTAGCTCGGGGCAGTACGGTGAAGGCATTAAAACGTCTTTTTTAACCACTAATACTGCTGAAAATAACAGCAAACCTCTGCAGCAGCATGAGAAGAGTCCCTACACAGAAAACAAAGCACCAACAACATCATTAGTGAACCCAGAGTTTATTAAAAGAGTGTTTTAAAGACTTACCTAATGGCCCCTGTACCAGCTCCTCTCATAGTAAAGTCCATTCAAGTGGATTATCAAAGTCAATCCAAAAGGAAGGAGCCCATTGGTGCTGTGTTTCATGTGTAGGGACTCTTCTCATGCTGCTGCAGAGGTTTGCTTTTAGCTTGAGCAGTATTAGTGGATAAAGAAGACATTTTATCTACCCGTTTCTTGGCTCTGGTCTGCAAAAAGCAATGGAAAAAAAAAAAAGAGCACATGTTTTTATAGCGTGGATATGAAGATGTTATTTAAAATAACAGCATTGTCTTTCCACCTTTGTTTCTGTTTCTCCACTGCCTTCAGTTTGTAATGAAGATACTACAAACAAATTAAAGATTAAGTAATAAAACAAACAGCATTTAAAAAAACAAAAGCTGTTTTAATACCTTCACCGTACTGCCCGAGGTAATCATTGTTAGCCACGTCGGCTGTTAGTGACTCTTTGGGATTTCTCTGCTAATAGTTGTATTTAATGATGTATGATGTATGTTAGTGCCAAATAGACCCTGGGAGGATTTTGCGCAGGAATTACACTTTAATTTCACAGAGACTTGGTGCTGAGTCACAGCAGCTGTGATTTTTCTCAGGAGATAATAATATCTCTACTTCTTCTTCTGAGACCAGAAGTATCCTGACCATCAGTTTAATTCAACCCTAAACTGCTCCATTTTTAGGCTCAATTTGTTTAATTATAATAATCATCGGCACCGCATGTGCAGCAAAGTGGATTTTGAAGGATAGAGGACCAAGAGTGAAGTTTGGATTTAAGGGGAGACAAGTTTTTAACTGACAGATGTCAACATGAAACTTCCCCAGTCGATTATTTTCATTAAGACAATTTTTGTATTTCAAGTTTTCTGAAATGTTCCGTTTATGTATAAAGATGTAAAAAAAGGGAAGTCATTATCTAATGCTGACTTTTGGTGAATTTAAGAGGAATCTACAAATGCAACTCGATAAAGTGAAGTAAAATAAACACCTAAATGTGTGTTTTGGATGTTTTCTTTCCACTAGTCTGCAGGAAGACGTGTTAAGGTTTATGAAAAAATAATAATAATAAATAATTGTCTTCACTTAAGGAGCTGATTTAACAACAGACAACCGTTCATTTTCTAGTCCAAACACTATAGATTAACATTTTCTGAACTTTCAGTTTTTCTGACCTAATTTTTATGTCAGAAAATTAAAAAAATGTGGATTTCAACATCCAGGCTTCAGTTCCCCTCAGCCCAATACCCTTTAATATACTGTCATTTTGAACGTTATGTTCATTGCTCTCTCAAACTTCAGTCAAATAACGTTAATTCTGCTCTCCTGAAGTCGGTCCAGGTTTTATCGGATTCAGGATTAAATGTTGTGTGTTCGTAATATTATAACTAACACTTTCAATGATTTAACATTGTCTCATTGAGTCTCAATAATGAAGAGAAAAATAGACGGAGAGAGAGACCTGGTCAAAAGGACAAGAAATTATAAATAACAGTAAATATTTATATGGACACTTACAGAATAGAAACACCTTCATTATATTCTCTCCTCATCTAATTTGTTATTTTGCAAGAGAGCTGCAAAGACTAATCAATTAATCGATTAGTTAGCAACTATTGAATTAATCCCCAACTGTTTTGATAAGTGATTCATTGGTTTGAGCCATATTTTGAGATCTCTGATTTCAGCTTCTTAAATGTGACTATTATCTGTATTCTTTCCTTCTCTATGACAGTAAACTGAATGGATGTGAGTCGTGGACAAAGCGAGACATTTAAGAACGTCCACTTGGGCTTTGATCAACATTTTCTCACCATTTTCATCGTATTGACCAAAAAATGAATCGATGGATCGAGAAAGTAATCAGCCGTGTTTTGCAGAGGCGCTTAATAAGAGCTCTTGGTTCATAGTTTTATTAGTTTATCCTGTGAAAAAAAACACAAAAAATGTCACTGTATGAAAAACTAATTGAAAAAAAAATTTGGAGGAGGAAAAAGAGACACATTTTAACGACACATCAGTCGTGTTTGACACTTTTTTTAATGTGCACTTGTGACTGAAGAAATGTGTGAAAGTGTACTGAACATGTGAAGAATGTGTTTTTGAACGAGGTGTTTGATCCGCCGCCAAAGAGCGATGCCTCACAGCCCCCCCCCCCCCCCCCCCACCTCCCTCCAGCATGTGACAAACTCTTGACCTTTAACCTCCGCCCTTCCCTCCCTCCTCACTTTCTTCCCTTCTTTCCTTCGACCACGCAGCGAGGAGTGAAGCCCAAAAAGGTGGTGCATGTTTCTGTGACCTCGGTACAGTGGTGATGTTATGGTTGATGTCTGTAGTAACCGTGGTGACCGTGGCTCTGAATGGCCTCGCTGCTGCATGGCGACCGGGCCTCATCCTCTTATTTTTTACTCCATGATCCCTCGCAGCTCACCACATCGCCATCCGTGGTCTTTGTTACCGAACCGCTCTGTATTCGTGTGGGAGTGAATGGAAGTGAGTGAAAAGAGCGAGAGGTGGCACCACTTCCTGTCGCCTTGCCTGTGTCGCCTCGCCGCGTTCTCTGCTGTGTTTGGTTCAGCTCTGTGTTTGTCTGCTGTCCGTGCATCATAAAGCATGCTGAAGTCTCCATAGCAGCTGATTCAGTGTCACACTGACACGTGTTTAATCAGGAAATTTACCAAATTAGGCTTTTATTTATATTTTTCTTTTCAAAATTCTGAGAACCTCCAGATAAACTGTTGTGTTAGTGGTCAGCCAGAGGGGAAGAAGCACTCAGATCCTGTACTTGAGTAAAAGTATCTATTATGATTTGAGAGGGGAATATTTCACCGTTTACCATTATGGTGACTGATATCGAGATTTTTTTTCTTTTGAGAATGAAAATAGACTTTTTCATGTGGATTGTGCCTTGATATGACTCTGCGAAGGTGCTCATAACGCTGCTTCCCTAAACAAATAAGTCCAGCAAAGAATTTAACATTATTATGCATTCATTGTCGACCAATTCTAGAAATGAACACTGACAACTATCATGTTAATATCAGTTAGTTGCTGACCATTTAAATTGAGAATAAATTAAAGAGTAAATTAAATAGCTGAATAATATACATTATACTGTGTGCTCATTATCAGTCAATTGCTGACCATTTAAATGTAGAATAAATTAAATTAGTATTTTCATTTTGTACTAAAATGATAACAATAGAATTTATTTTTTTCTCATTTAAGCAATTAAAAAACATTTTATTTACAATTGTAAAAAAATGCGTCTACGAAGTTTTAACTGTTATATTTATTCTAACTATCAAAGAATGCTATAAAGAAGCAGGTAACCGACCTGGCAACATTAGTACAGCAGTGGATTTTCTGCAGTTGTTTTACAGTTGTGTCTTTGCAGCTTTTTCATTTGGAAGAATAGAAGATTTTTTTACTGCCTATGGGTCGAGAAGTCCAGCCATGATATGCATCTAACGAGACACCATCAGAATATGATAACAAAATATTTAACGCTTTATGATGAGCCACATGCGGATTCATCAGGACAGTCCAGTGATCTTTAACAATCCTCCTCTGAGTCATACATGGAGTCGTTCCTCTTGATAAATGTCAGACTGTGACCGAGGTGTAATCAGCCGCCCTCCTGCCTGCAGAGAACAGAGCTGCTGCAGAGTATGGATTTCCTGTCAGCTTGGTTCTACTTTATCGTCTCCTGTTCTGCAAGCCCACTTTCAACCTTCGGGAGCTCAGTTTAGTCTCAACCAGGAGGCTCGAAGATTTCAGTGCAGATCTAACTGAGGGATGTTGGCAGTTAAATGCCACAGAAGAGTTTCAGAACATGCACGCAAAAATAGACAATGCATCCTATATACAGACAAAACTGAACATATTACCTTCTTGGCCTCCAGCTGAAGGTTAAAGGACCAAAAAACATAAATTTAATGTCTAGTCTTTAAATCTTTAAAGTAGACTTATAATGATTTTCCTTAGTTTGTCATATACATATATACAGTATGTTGTTATAATGTTGGGTGTTCATGCTAAACCAAAGTTTCAAATAATGAGGTAAACGTTATTATTTATGGGTTTAACCCCCCACGAGCAGATCTGCTCAGGATTCAGACAGCTGAGCTGTCAGCGCCTTCGTTTGTGCAGTTGATTCTTCACTGATTTTCAAATACGGCCATCTGCTCCAGGCACGGCACGCCAGGCGTACAGCTACGCACAGCTCTGGTAGAACGGGCTGCTGTTCACTACATGTAGCTACATGCTAACGGCAGACAAAGCTGTAATATTGGTTGCCTGTGTTGCTCATTTCTCCCTAATTTAGTATGGCACTGCTGCTACAACATGTCTGGTTGTGTTGTGGGTTTTTCTTCGGAAAAGAAAAACAAATTGAATGTTTGGTCACTTTCCATCAGATTAAAGTTTTTTTGGTGCTGGCAATAATCAGATTAGTGAGGGGAACAAAGTGATATAAGTTTCAAATAACTTTTTTTTGTGCTTCTGCTGCTGTTGTATACGATAAACTTCTACTGCTTGACACCAAAGTATTCAAGAGTATCAGGTTTTTCTCAAGTTGCACAACTACGTGAAATAACAGCCTCCGTTTTGCCCGGTCAGACTCGGTACAAGCCGAGTGTGTTGGGGGATGCTGTTTAAATGCTTTCCTGGGCAGTAACTTGATCCCCTTGTCGTGCTGCCGGAGGCTGCAGAGAGCAGTGACCTCAGAGGCAGCGATCCTCCCCGTGTGTGCTGTGGAAAATCAGGAACTCGATACATCTCCACCCATCCCATCATCCTCCCTGCCTGTCTGTCTGTCTCCATCACTTCAGCGGTGGATGTCCTCTCAGAGCAGCACTTAGTCTGTGTGCTGGAGAGAAAAGTGGATTACAGAGAAAGATGTTTAATATTTCAACAGGACAGATTTCCCTCCGCTGCTCTGTAATGGATACACGTAAACAGTTTTTCTCTCCGGTTCAGCAGCTTGAACTCTGAAGCATCTATCTTTCTGTTCATAATCTTTCCTTTTATAATCAATTCCTTAATACTCACTCTCATATCCTCCTGCACACTAGTGACAATACAGCGCCCATATTTACTGTAACTGTTTAATCACAGTCATCTCAAATGACTTTCTGCCCATTTTCATGCTTCCACAATGTTGAAGTATTTCAGATTTAAAGCTCACAGCTAATCAGAGGTTCCCCCTTGAATAAATCCTCTTACATCCCTCTCTCTTCCTGCTGAGCTGTTGGCGCAGAGAAGGAGATTAGTGGAGCTGAGGAAGATATTACGAAAGCTACTCAAATGGCTCTAGGAATGAACTGACCTATGAAATCACTTTTTTCAAACAAAAAAAACTCCTTTTACTGCAATCGGTAGAATCTCTAAAGCTCAAGACTACCGTTTTGTAGAGTGTTAAAACTGTAATTCTCCTTGTGTGCTCCTGTATTAGATGTAACCAGTATGACTGTTATGTACTGTATGGACCGTGGTGGGAGTAATAGTGGCCATACCACACTAGTGAAAGTGCAAAAGTATCAGCATCAAAATATACTAAAGTACCAAAAGTAAAAGTACTCATATTTTGCAGAATGGCTCATTTCAGATTCAAATAAATGATATAACTGGATTCAAAATGACTGATGCATTAATACATACATCGCTTTGATGTTGCAGCTGGTAAAGATGGAGCTAACTACTGATATACAGCTGGAGATTAATAATAATCATACAAAATAATTTATTATTTCATTATATTTAGGATTAATAATCGGAATCTGCAGCAGTAACAAGATCAAGTAAATGTGGTAAAACGTAGAATATATCCCTGTGAAATGTTGTGAAATAGAAGTATAAAGTTGCATACTATGTATTGAATTTTTGGAATACTTTATCATGATATATATATCGATATCACAGCATTAATTAGATCCTGTGTTAAAATACTTTATCCTTTATATTGCTCACCCCGTTAATGACAATTAATAAAGACACATGCACAAAATATGAAAAGAATAATAGTTTAAATAAACATTTTCCTTTATTTATCCAGGTAAAAGCGTCATTTTTGAAGAAAAGCCTGGCCAACAAAGCAATAGTGATGTGACGAACGATACATCGTTCTGGATTGATTCAATGATCAACGATCCTCCGATGCAAAATGAAAATATTGATGCACATCGTCATCTTTAAGAAATTTTTATTTTTATTTAGAAATTCCCATTTTGTATTCATTCTTTTTATTTCAAAAGTTGTTTTTCATTTAAATGTTTGGAAGAGCTCATGAAGATGCTTCTTGTGAGATGATATAAATTTAACTGTAACTCTGAATGCTATTGTGTTAAATGGGCAGATGATACCGTCTCATATCGATGGCAGTTCCCTGAACCGAATGAAACAAAATCATACCATGACAGACTTTGTGATATCAAAAATGATTGTATCACTGGTTAAAGAATCGCTATAATATTGTGTTATGATTTACATCCCTAGAGTGCGGCATAAAAGCATTGTTTCAACAATAAATACAAACAACATCAACAGATATATGCAACCCAACAAGAAGCTACTTGAGATATGAACAATTTATAAATATATTTAAATTTATATTTTGCACTCTATATATTTGCAGACCTTATACTTACTGTACTCCAACTGATGCACCACAATTTCCCTCAAGATAAATACATGTTATCTTATTAAAGACAACTGTCACATGCTACAGAAGACTATAGATATTAATTAATGAATTATCAAAATAAAGTAAAAACAAAACATTTAGAAGCAAACATCTTTTAAATGTGATTTGAAATTCACCTGAAGTTCAATCCCTCTGTACATTGATCCAGGACCAAAGGGCGACAAATTGAAAAAAAAAACAGAAATGTAACAAGGCATGCCTTTTTACAACTTGGATCTCATTTGAAGCACAGTTCAGGTATCCTCATTGTTTTCGTCAGCCTCATTTTAATGAGCCCATAGGAGGTCTCTGCGAGTGTTGCTAGGAGACAAGAGAGGCTTGCATCAGCGTTGCTGCTCATTTTCCTCTCTCGCCTCTCGTTTACAGTCACGCCCTCCTCCGTCTCACATCCTCTCCTCTGTCTGTCCCCAGTCACACGCTGCCTCTCCCATCCCTCCCTCCCTCCCTCCCTCCCTGTCTGTGGTGGTGAGTGGGTGGAGGAGCAGCGAGCACGGGGAGGGAAAGAGAGAGAGAGGGAGGAGGCTGCACAGTGATGTAATGCAGGAGCAGGGCATTGGCTGAGCTGACAAATCACAATAAGCAGCGCGAGAAAGGGGGAACAATGAGACGGCAGGGAGGGGAGAGAGGAAGGTTAGGGGTGGAGGCGAGGCGTCTCCTGTGAGCAGCAGCAAGTCAGAGAGCTCTCGGCAGCAAGATGTCCGAGTCGTAATCGGAGCAGAGACGAAAGGGAATGAGGGCTCGGGCAAAAGGAGGACATAAAGGAGGACGATAGCAGGAAGACAGAGGAAGGGAGCGGGAGTTTGGGCAAAAAAACGCTGCGGCCATTTGCACCACTGCAGCTTCCCGGCCTGAGGGCTGCCTGTCTGTCTGTTCGGCTTCAGCTGTCTGTCTGTGCTCGTCTCTGTGGATCGAGCATCTTTACCTGTTTATCACCTTCCTGTGTGTGTGTGTGTTTCTCTGTGACTGTGTCTGTGCGTGTGTGTGTCTTCTTCTCTTGCAAATATGATGAGACAGACTCCTGCACCCCGGAAGGTACAGAATTCCATATGATCCTCTGAATCTGTTGGGATGTTGTTGTTGTTGTTGTTGTTGTTGTTGTTGTTGTTGTTGTCACCATCCATTTGTTTTGCTGGTAGAGCTGCTGTAAAGGTCATGCTTGGAAGTTTCAGTTATTCCTCGTTTTGTTTTGCTGGGAATTGTTTTTTCCCTCTTTTGTGATATTTCATATTCCCAGCATTGAAGTAGAAGAAGTGTACCTGCAGCTTGGTTGTGCTCTTTGCATTTTTTGTCAATTTATTTTCCCCTCCGCACTGATTTCTGCAAAATAATGTCATGCTTATACAGTACATGAGGTGCTTTTTTATTTCACCAGAGTTGTGTCTCTGTGAACAACTTTATCTTTTCCTCATCCTGAGGTGTATTTTTTTTACAAGCTCAATGATTTATTTTTTTTGTCCATCAAGGGAGGATGAAATGATTTCACTCTTGGCTGCAGATGTAGCAAACAGGCTGATGCGATTTCAGCACAGCATGTTCTCGTATCTATACAGCACGACACTGAGGATTAAGAGGGCTGTCGGCTCTTATTTGGTCCAGCTGTTAGCTCTTGCTAATGTCTGCTGAATTGTCCGGCTCTAATCCAATAAAGAACATAAACTAGCCTAAGCAATGGCCGTGCCCAAGCTGAAGCAAGAGAGTCAGTGTGTGACAGGAGAGTCAAACTTTATTTGTAAAGCACATTTAAGAAAACCACAGTAGCTTAAGAGGCACCAAAATACCAAAGCCAAAGTAAAAACAGAAGCAAACAATAAATATAAGTACAGTAAAATAATTGCAGTAGAGCAGAAGATGAAGTCACGGTGTCAAGACGATTGGGAGGAGGAGGTAGAGTGAGAGAGTGAAGGACTACAGCTCATTCTGCATGAATGTAGGAAAGATAGATGTGTGTGCACAGAGCTGGGTTACACTGTGTTTTGATAGTTTGAAAAAAATGTCCAAGTATATAATGCAGAGATGATGTAGATAATTAAGTACCATACGATATGACGTTATTACCAGAGCAGGTCTTAAATTTGTTTTGCATTGCAGCAGCTCCATTTACAGCATCACAGAAAAGACAAAAGAGACGAGAGAAGACGAGCATTAAAACATCAAGACAGGACCAAAAAAAAACACTCAACATAACTTTACAGTATCAGAGGCCCTGCAGCATGCATTTCATGTGGGATTAAGGGTGCACTCACACTGTCCATCTGTACCGTGCCCTGTGCTTTAGGGTACTTGTCCCCCCCTCCCTCTCCCGACGTAACACGTCACACGCATTGATTGACGTCATCGCGATGCGTCGCTTTGTTTACAAATCTTTCCATAGACCTCAGAGTTTTTGTGCGTCTTGTCCGACTGTTTTTTAATATTTTCATCCGACCAAATCTGGATTGCACAGTCCGTCCTTCTTTTTTCTATGTCCGAACAGGCGCGCATAAAATGACGTCAGAACCCCCGTAGGCCTCGTGCTCGTATAGTGCGCACACACATGCTCATACATGTGAAAACGTGCTTAACTAAAGCCCACCGGCAAGCTTCCTGCGCCACACTCACACTGTTAAGACGAACTAGACTTTAGCCGCGAAACGTGCACGGTACGGATGGACAGTGTGAGTGTGCCCTAAGCGCCTAGTCCAGTGCTCCAGACACACTGCTCTCAGATAAAGCACTTAAGTTATACAATATATAAAGTAAATCATGACTAACAGCCTTGGTGGATATACAGAACTTCCTTCTTTCCTAACAAACAATATAGTGCAATATTGATTCTTATAACTCCTGGTGATACATTTTGTTTCAGATTGTCTTGATATAATTATAATATGAAAAAAATAAAAGATTATACTGTGGAATAACTGTCCACACATGCATGTTGAAGTTAGTATTTGGAAAGATTTCTTGAGCTTAAAGGTTGATTTAGAAACCGTATCATCTCTTAATATGAGTTAAACATCAACCAAGTGTTGGCTTTGGTTTTCTCAGAATCCACTGTGGGATCTTCTCCGCTTTGATTAGGATGTTTGTTGTTGTTCTTCATGGCAAAAACTCTATTTCAGTAACACAGTTTAACCCAGGTCTGCTGGACAGATGTTTCTCACTGTAGCACATCTGAAATGCACGATTCTCTCAGCAAGTGCAGTACAACAGAACTGAATCTCATGTGCTGCATCCCCTGAGACACAATGCAGTCATTCAGATCACAGCGGCCGTACCAGTCGCCGTGTCCATGTTTGTTACTGAGGTTTTTTTTGGTCAAGTCGGTGGAAGTGATGACGCCCTGGAGACCAGACGTGACACAAGAGATGCGCAGCTCGGGATGTTACATGATAATGGATTCATTGTGGTTTTTATTGTCAGCTTCATGCTCCCATTTTGTCCTTTTTTGTCTGTGATTTCAAGTTTAATATGAACTTTGCCTTGAATCACTAACCCTGGCTGTTTGTTTCCTTCCCTCCTCTCCTTCTATCCTCCTCTGCTGCTCTTTTTGACCTTTCCCACTTCCTCTCCTCCTCCTCCTCTCTTTCTTCACCACCCTCTCCTCCTCAGACCACGGCCAGAAGGCCCAAGGTGAGCCCAGTCCTCAGAGTCTGCGGGTCTTCCCATTTCTATCAGTAGATGAATTGTTTCTTGTCCATGCAGCAGTTTGTGTGTCTGTGTGAGCGTTTGCAGAGACAGTCCTGACAAACATCAGCAGACATGATGACAAATCCATTTTTATTTTCATTCTTTTGATTGAAAGCACCAATATTTTTCTACTCTCACATTACTATTTTTCTTTTTTCTTACCATTTCAACATTTATGTTTACAGCACAAATACTCTTTCACTGTTCATGTGTTTGATAGTTGGTTTTCTTTTCTCTGCTGTAAGAGGTGTAGTGACTGTTTCTTTTGTTCAATTTTGTGCTTTTTTTGTTTTAATTAGTTAGTTATCAATTAGCTCCAGTATATTAATTGCTTTGTTTGCTTTCTAATTTCTGTTTTATGTACTTTAAATGTCTTAAAATCAGGGCCAGGGGCCATCATGGAGGTCCACTGTAAAAATGGCAGTTCGCAATATGACAAGAAAATCAGATGTGCCTAAGGATAAGATGAGATAAGATACAGTATGTTTAGAAAAAGAAGGAAAAGTGACTGAGTGATGAAAAATAAATAAGATTAAAATTCAGATCAGTTGAAATGAGGTAAAATAAAGTAGAATACAGCTATACACGTTAAAATAAGATAGAAGAAAACTTATATACATGCTTCACTTATATTGTGTAGATATGAACATGCAGTATGAATTGCACATGAAGATTTCTATTCTTTTAACTATAAATGAAAGTAAATCTGTGAAAAAAGGTTGAGAGCTCTCCTCATTTTTACTAAAGTTTACCGGTTGTAGTTTGAGCATGAAAGAACAGCCATTAAGCCCAGACACTAGCAAGTAATCGAGGAAAGTCTACGAGGTAAGTCAGCGTGCAATTGCCTCTACTAATGTAGTTTGTATTAGGGTTAGGCTGTGTTTTTATATTGAGTATGTTTACATGGACGTTAGTATTCTGGTTATGTGCTGCACATGTAAACACCATATCTGGAGCCAGATTTTCCTGCCATGTTTGCAAGTTCCTTAACCAGGAAAACAAAACAATATGATGGTAAATACCATTCAACACTGAAATGTGTGGAAAGTGTGACTTCAGGCAGACAGAAATCAAACCGTTCAACTCAACAGTTGTCTTTGTGCATGTAAACATACTCAGAGAGGGACCTCCATTATGGTCACTAAATCATCAACCGACAGCCATCTATACCCAGTAGGATTTTTTTCAATAAACACTAAGTTATGTGCTTTTACTGATTATTTATTTTCTTTTGTTTCTTCAGCAGCCCAGCCGACCTGCAGGTGGGAAAGGTGCTGCGTCCGGCTCGGCCTCGGCCTCCGCTGGGGAGATGAGCAGCAGCGAGCCCAGCACGCCCGCCCAGACCCCTCTGGCGGCTCCGGTCATCCCCACTCTCCACTCCCCAGGAAACCCTCCGGCCCCCACCCCCAGCAAGGTCAGTCTCGACTTTAGAAACTTCACGCTGTAGAAGGAGTAACGGGGAAAAACAGCTTGCCAGTTGATTAAGAGGTGCATCCACCTGATACTGAGAAAATAAGTCTCTAAGCGTTATATTTTATTAATTTTTATTAATTTTCCATAAAAGGACCAGGTGGCTAATGCCAGCGGTGAGGAAGCATTAATCTCTTTTTGTTTTGTAACACAGTGCACCTCGTGCCAACAGGATCAAAGACATCTCCAGACTCATAGGTCATAGGAGCAGACGTGCAAGAGTTAAATCGGATGTGATGTGTTCTTTGCTATCGCTCCTCTAAAAATACAGCAGATTTACCACAGCTGTCAGTTTGTATTGGTGTCATCCAAGAGCCATAAAAAAAAGCTAGAGGCCTTAACTGGTGTCACACAGAAATTCTAGTCTTATAAAAGCAAATAAATGCAAAATATTTTATCATAATTCATAATCTAGCACCAATCTTTTAGTTATGTAATCCATCCCTCCATTTATTTTCTGAACAGCTTGTCCTCTTCGTGGTCACAGGTGGCTGGTGCATATCCCAGCATGCACTTGATATGAGGCAGGGTAAATCCTGCATACGCCGAGGGTCTATTACAGGGCTGGTTATTATTTAAAAAATGATTTAAATGTAAAATCACAAGTACAACAGAGCACACCTGAGGTTTAATAAGACTTTCAAACTACAGATGTTAGTTAGTTATCTAGAGGTTAGCAGTTTGTGTTTCTTCTCCATAAAAGGTCGAGTGGGGATTTCCTGCTTAATCAAATACTTTATAAAATTGCTAAAAAGCAAACCTAATACCGTCATTAGTATCAATACAATCTTATCAATACCCTTCCCTATCTGTATATCTTTAAGATTTATTTCAAATAGTCCCTCAGATCATTTAAGCTGCAAGAGGTTTTTTTAATTATGAATGCATGTAAAATAGTGTTAAGCGGAATAAAATGATCTGGATTTACAGCGGAGTATCATCTGCATAAGGGTCAATATTTATTTGTATCATTGCTGAATGCTAAAACAAACCAGTGAAAGAAAGTGGGCCCAGGATTGAGCCCTGAGGGATACCACACTCAACACTCAGTCTAATATTTTGCATAAATAAATAAACAAATAAATAAATATGACTTCTTTGCATCTAATGTCATCAGAGTACAATCTCCTGCTTTTGTTCTGAAGTGATATAACGTGGAGATAGAGAGGAAGTGTCTGCATATCAGCCGATCAGTTTGACATGAGACGTAATCCAGCTGTTAAGTCTGACGTAACACCCGAAAATCACATTTTGAAAGGACGTTACATCACGTCTTAACAGCCGGATAGTATCTAATGATTAGCTAATGATCCAGCAAAGTTGCTCAATTGTCTTTGAGCTCTTTTGTTAATTATGAACCGTGTAGAGGTTGAATCTCTAATCTTTAATTTAAAGTTAAATGTCGCGAATTATAACTTTAACAGTTTACGACAGCTGATGACTAGTGTTTTATTTTAAAGGCCGTCATAATCAGTCTGATTTGTATTTTGTTCCCTCAGGAGGACGTCTCTATGGAAACACAGGTGCAGTCATGTGGCATGTGATGTGATTTTTTGCACTTGATTGATTGAGGTGTTTTTTATCTCTTACATTTTAACGCGCTTTCAAAAGTGTGACTTCTTTAATTAGTGTGTGAGCTGGCTCCGTTTCTGTTCACAGGCTGGATCTCTTTCTGCAGGAATTAATTAAGATCTCCAGCTATTTAGTGGTGTGTTTATTCTAAGTGTGTCCTTCCCCACGATGCGAGTGTGTGTGTCTTGACGCTGACTTTCTCCTCTCTGCAGGTTGAGTCACTGCATGCCAAGTGAAATTAAAGCTTCCAAGCTCCCAAATCATGAAAGTGAAATGCTGAAGGAAGAAAAACTGAAACATGGAGCCTCCTTTTGTGTCTAACAGGGCTTTGACTTATTTTAAATGTGTGTTTACTAATTAAATCTTTAATTTTCCTGCTCTGTGACTTCAAATACCTATCTTTCTATCATCTCATTGTTTCTCCTTTTTCCGTCCACCGTTTCGTTCCAGGAAGAGGAGGCACTGCGTGTTCAGGTGAAGGACCTGGAGGAGAAGCTGGAGACGCTGAAGATGAAGCGGACAGAGGACAAGGCCAAGCTGAAGGAGCTGGAGAAGCACAAGATCCAGCTGGAGCAGCTGCAGGAGTGGAAGACCAAGATGCAGGAGCAGCAGAACGAGCTGCAGAAACAACTGAAGGAGGCGAAGAGGGTGAGGAGCAACAGATGAAGGACTTTATATGTACAGATAAATGTTGAAGAGGTTGTTTGATGAGTGGGTGGGTGGATGCATGTTACCAGTGGCTGCAACAAGCTTGTGGACAGATGATGGAGGAACAAGTTATTTATTAAAAGCATGAAGAAAAACCTTTAAAGGCTGTATTAGGACTATATAGACAGCTATACATACATAACTATACATAATAATAATGTGTGTGTAGGAGGCAAAAGAAGCCCAGGAGGCAAAGGAGCATTACATGGAGGAGATGTCAGACACAGCGGATGCGATCGAGATGGCCACGTTGGATAAGGAGATGGCTGAGGAGAGGGCCGAGTCTCTGCAGCTGGAGGTCGACTCCCTCAAGGAGAAAGTGGACGAGCTCACCATGGACCTGGAGATCCTCAAGCACGAGATTGAGGAGAAAGGTACGGCTGGGACGCAGGGATGAAAACATGGTTTATCATAAACGTAAGCCTCCTGCATGTGGAAACTGACAAAAGCCACGTTGTCCATCTTTATATACCATCTATCGTAGTGACTGGAAAACTTCTTTTCTCCTGTAATGCACAATTGTTTCAATCATTAAGGCCTTAAAAAGAAAATTCTTTGCACTCAATATCAGAAATGAACTGTTGAAAAATGCTTAACATTCTCTGTACAGAAGTGAACAAAATGCAATCATTATGTTTCTGCCTGAGCTAAATCTTCAAGTTTGTAATTACTATCAAGTAGAAATAAGAAACACAACTTGTAGAGGGTTGAAAAGTTGCCGGGCTGCTCGTCAGTGACCTGCAGAGCTGACATTGGGCCAGCTCAAAGGAACAGCTCCATTTGTTTAATTAAAATATCAGTTCTCTTGACATGTCATATGGTAACATAAATTAAAAGTTAACCTGTGCAGAAACAGGAAGTGTATTATACACTATAGTAAGTATTGCACACCGCTGGATACTGTGAAGCTCAGTTGTGTTTCTCACAGGTTCGGACGGTGCTGCCTCCAGTTACCATGTAAAACAGCTGGAGGAGCAGAATGGGAGACTGAAGGAAGCACTGGTCAGGTCTGTGTGTTGACACTCTTCACTGTCATTTTACTTCATTAAAGTGGATTATAAATAGAGACGAAAGGTTAAGAGAGAAGAGAAAGACATTCAGCAAAGTTCTTGATCCAGATCTATTATATTTATATTATATATATCATATTTCTCAATATACACTCATATAAACACCAACAAAACAAAGACCCACAATCTTAATGAAAAGCAAAACGAGACAGGAAGACAAAACAACACATTTACCCCACACAACGAACAAACTTCAGTATCTCCATATATTATCAACTTAAATAAAATGTGTTGAACATTGATAAATAATTCATCCTTTCCCAACTGAAACTCCAGCAACACAATGAGGACCTTCAAGTCAAGTTACTTTATTAGTACCCAGAGGTAGATTTTATTTGCATTAGAGCTCTCACACACACATGGGGAAAACACAAAGGCACATAGAGGCACATATCACATGTCTTAACTTTAGACAGTGGAAATTATAAGGAAATTATTATGATCATTATAAGAAGATGGGATTCTTCGTCTTGATCTGGATGCTCATGACGTTGGTTTTCCACCGTGTGTCAGGATGCGTGACCTGTCGTCGTCAGAGAAGCAGGAACATGTGAAGTTGCAGAAGCAGATGGAGAAGAAGAACATGGAGCTGGACGCTCTGAGGAGCCAGAAGGAGAAACTGCAGGAGGAGACGACGGCGGCGGAAAAGACCATCGACGAGCTCAAAGAGCAGGTCGGTGTTTTATCTGAGCTGCTGCACACCACCACAATCTGCCTCGTCACTGACAAGATATTTATTTCACAGGAAGCTTATGGTAATGTGAACTTTTAAAGCTGGTGTTACCACGGCGATGTGAAATGCCATAGAGAAGTAATACTTCCCTTTCTGATGCTGCTGCTGCTGCTGCTGCTGCTGCTGATGATGATGATGATGATGATGATGATGATGATGATGGTGATGATGATGGTGATGATGGTGATGGTGATGTTTGTTTCAGGTGGATGCAGCTCTGGGGGCGGAGGAGATGGTGGAGATGCTGACAGAGAGGAACCTGGACCTGGAGGAGAAAGTCAGGGAGATGAGAGAGACGGTCACTGACCTGGTGAGAGAAAATCATTGAGTTTCATTTGATTTCACCTAATCTAATATGAGATCAAATGAACTTGCTTCAGTTTGTTCATTTGAAGAAACACCAACGACTAGAGACTCGTGCAATTCTTCACTCTTTCTGCAGCTCAGCATCTCTGTGTGTATTTATAGGTCTGAGGTTAGAGAAAATTAAAGAGCCACAGTGTGCTGACTCATTTCATTACTGATATGGACCACAGTCATTAATATGCGTGCGCTGCCCTCTGGTGCAGTCACTGTTTGAAACCTGTTGGTTGTCTCCTCCGCCTCTTCAAGGAAGCGATGAACGAGATGAACGACGAGCTGCAGGAGAACGCCAGAGAGACGGAGTTGGAGCTGAGGGAGCTGTTGGATCTGGGAGCTGCGAGGGTCCGAGAGTCTGAGAAACGTGTCGAGGCGGCGCAGGAGACCGTGGCTGATTACCAGCAGACCATCAAGAAATACCGCGAGCTCACGGCTCACCTGCAGGTCCAGAACTCGCTTTTAGCCGTGGCACATTAAGCATGTAGCACCTAGTTTGATCAAACATTACACACCGACTGATATGAGGGAATTCACAGATTACCGGTATGGCAGTCGAGCTGGAATTAAAATAGACCCATTTTTTTGCCATTGTGCACCGATTTTGACTCAGAAGGCTGTTTTTTCAAGCAATAAATTTTAAGCAAGAATATTAAACGTTATTATACTTTATAAATACAATGTATTACATTGTCAAACAATTCTAGAAATTAACAAAAAATAAATACAAATAAAATAAATAGCTGGATAAACATTATGTTGAGTCAATTGACAACCAAAGTAAATAAATAATAAATGAAAAACGAACGTTCAGTATCAGTCAATTGCTGACAATTTAAATAAGAATAAATGAAAAAGCGAAATAATACTGTATGTGCAGTATCAGTCTTTAAGCTATATGACACCATTACTAAATGGTAAATGCTCTGTAAAAAGATTAAAATGAATATTTCATATCAGTTATAAATACTAAATAAATCAGGGCTCCCATGTGTCCTGAAAAACCTGGACATTTTGAGACTAGTTTTCTAAATTGTCTTATTTCAGCCTCACTCTCAGACCGCCTTCGTAAATCTAGTTGTGTTTTTCGTTTGAACCTCGACTTGTTGATGGGATGAACGCTCTCTTTTCATTTCAACTCGCATGTAGGTCAGTCTGCACTGTGGATCTTTTCAGTGTCCTATTTTCTGGAGCAGGTAAAATGTGTCAGTACCTGGAAATTATATGACTTGTGAGTGAATGCATTTTCAAGACAAGCTCCTGGAAATGATTTCTTAAAAAGGGAAAGGAACCCTGTAAATATCTGTATAAAAATAATCCAAGCATCGTTTTCTGCATTATATCTTCTGTAAGAAAGGTTTTCATATACAGTATATATACGTCGATACCTTTATGTCTCCATTTGTCGTTGTGGCTCTGTCGTCCATATTTCTGTTAACGCTCTTCTTCTTTGTGTTTCAGGAGGTGAACAGAGAGCTGACCAGCCAGCAGGAAGCCTCAGCAGAGCAGCAGCAGCAGGCGCCGGCAGAGATGTTTGATTTCAAGATTAAGTTTGCAGAGACGAAGGCCTACGCCAAGGTCAGAGACAATAACAGCTCTTTGGTGTGAATACTGAGCAGTTTTCAGGGCTGTGAACACATTCAGTGGGGTCCAGTATCAGCAGGAATGTCCTTTTTATTTCACCTCTCATGGTTTTGATGTTGGGGTTTACAGATTGGAAAGTCAAAACTTGTTGGCACCTCGGGAGATTTTAGCACCTGTTTATTATTTTTGATGTCTGTAAACTGACAAATGTATAATACAGATCAGCTCTACATTGTGTTTTATGTTCTTTGTGTGTGTGTTTAGGCCATTGAAATGGAGCTGAGGAAGATGGAGGTGGGTCAGGCCAACAGACACGTTTCTCTTCTTACCGCCTTCATGCCCGAGTCCTTCCTTCGTCATGGCGGAGACCACGACTGCATCCTGGTGCTGCTGCTCATGCCCAGACTCATCTGCAAGGTAAACACCACACAGCGTACTGGGGGAGACATGCAGCAAAAGGCCCTTCGCACAGTGTGTTGTTTAACACTTTTAAGGTGAGTCCATGAGGTCAAACCCATCACAGGAGAGAAAAAAAAGCAGATTTTTAAGCTTTGAGACACGGATGGATCAGTCAAAAGGGGATTTGAATCAATACTTTAAACTCTTTTTATAGATTTGTTTATTGGGAAAAACAACACACAAACATTTCCATGAAAAGCCACAAAACATACAAACAAAACAACTCAACTTGGCTCACAGACACAAATATCTATGAAGGAAAGAGACTCAGGTATTACATACTGTAAAAAACAAATTTGACAAAAGGTTTTTCCGACACCTTATAAACTCTCCAGTAATAATACTGGAGATATCAAATCCAATAAAGGACATAAAAGGCTCCCATGTCCTATGGAATACATCGTCTTTAGTATGCAGCGTACATGTCAAGTAGTCCAAAGAAACATATTCAACTATGACTTTATGCCACTTTTATCTGAAGTTTGCACTTTATTATACAGAATGTTAGTGTTTTATAGAGTTTACCTTTATATTTATCTGTAATAAGCTATGTGATATCCCAAGAAGCATGCATATTGGATCACTTTCTAAATGAATGGCTAAGATTTTATTACTTTCGTGACCAAGAACATGCCAAAACCTTAAGCAAGGGTTAAGACTACCACTCACATGCCCTTTGCCCCCTGTAATAACAAAAGCTGCCTAGCTGCGCGTTGAAACGTTTTTTTTAGATTTACTGTATTTCTGCCTGATGTCAAACTATCTGTTTGCTTGTGTGTCTGCAGGCCGAGCTGATCAGCAAACAGGCGCAGGAGAAGTTTGACCTGAACGAGAACTGTGTGGAGCGAGCCGGGCTGAAGGGAGCGGTCGGGGAGCAGCTGAGCTTCGCTGGCGGTTTGGTTTACTCGCTCAGTCTGCTGCAGGCCACGCTGCACAAATACGAGCAGTACGTATTTATCTCTGCTTAAATTTAGGATTTTATCTAAATCTGTAAATTCTGATTCTGTGCCCCAAAAGCTGTAGAGTAAAACTTTATCGTCAGCTGATTCTTTTTTTTTTATCGAATCCAATAATTTATATTTTACGTTGCTTCTTTGAGCTGATTTATTACTTGTTTTCCGTCTTACTGATATGTGTGCATGTGTTTGTGTGTGTGTGTGTGTGTGTGTGTGTGTGTGTGTGTGTGTGTGTGTGTGTGTGTGTGTGTGTGTGTGTGTGTGTGTGTGTGCGTGTCTGTGTGTGTGTGTCTGTGTGTGTGTGTGTGTGTGTGTGTGTGTGTGTGTGTGTGTGTGTGTGTGTGTGTGCGCGTGCATGCGTGCGTGTCAGGGCTCTGGCTCAGTGCAGCGTCGACGTCTATAAGAAGGTCGGCTCTCTGTACCCGGAGATGAGCGTCCACGAACGATCTCTGGATTTCCTTATCGACCTGCTGCACAAAGACCAGCTGGACGAGACGGTTAACGTGGAGCCGCTCACCAAGGCCATTAAATACTATCAGGTACACACACACACACACACACACACACACACACACACACACACACACACACACACACTTACAGATGATCATTTCAGTTCAATCCATTTTAGCAGCACATTTACATCAAAGGAAGATATATCTATATGTATATAGGGGATTCTACTTTTATTTACAGGAAGTAAATAAAAATAATAAAATTTTGTTTTTGGATGCTGATGTAAACAATTTAGGATTTAAAGCAACACATGTAGTTTTTCAACCTTCATAATATATTTCCAAGACCCTTGTGATGGTCTTCTACCATCAAAAGTTTAATGACACATCTGTCGTTTCACTGGCACAATGCAACTTCGGATTTTGGCTCGTCACCTGTGCACAAAAACAATACAATACAAGACCCCCCGGTCTAGCGTAGCATTTGTACGTATGTATGCGTCTGTTGGCTGGTACAACATGTGTAAACTGTGTATACTGTGTTGATGTCATGGCCGAAAATGAAACTAAACAAAAAAAAGCAAAGGAGACCAAGAAAAGAAAAAGGGATGGGACGAGGATCAATATTGTCCCAGCGTTCACTCGCTGGTGTGGGCTAAAGGAAGAAGAGGGATTCACCACCGATTGCCACTTGGCTCTCAGGCTGTTGTACTACCAGTAAGTTGGTAGGCAGACTGCGTTGCGTGTTTCCTTGGCTTGTCAACAAATGCACATGTATCCCCTGATCATGTAACCACGACAGTAGCCAAAGAAAATATTGTTTCCCAACTATAGTGGGAGCCCGAGATCAAATACTACCTGTTGTTGCTTTAAAATACTTTTGAAAATAAATCAGCTTTACATTTGAGTAGATTACAGTGCCAATGTTGACATTAACACTGTGTGTGAATTTATGTTTCTCTATAATACGCCTCTTCTCTCAGCACCTGTACAGTATCCACCTGGCTGATCAGAACGAGGACTGCACCATGCAGCTGGCTGATCACATCAGAGTGAGTACCAACATCACCAGAAGGCTATGAGGAATCTGAACTAAGTACCAACCACCTCATCAAGTCCACTCAAATGTCTCACACGTTTTGATTTATTGTTTTGAATTTGTTCACTCCTTGTTTAGCGTCTTCTGTTTTCTGCACTTCCCAGGATATGTGGAGTCACTTTTTCTACCTGCAGATGATGATTTTTGATGTTACTTCTTCTTTTGACTCCATTATGAACTGCTGCTGAACATCCTCTCTGTTGTGTCCCACGTGCAGTTTACCCAGAGTGCCTTGGACTGTATGGCGGTGGAGGTCGGTCGTCTGCGGGCGTTCCTGCACACGGGTCAGGAGAAGGCCGACCTCGCTGTACTGCTGAAGGACCTGGAGACGTCCTGCAGCGACATCAGGCAGTTCTGCAAAAAGATCCGCCGGAGGATGCCGGGAACCGACGCCCCGGGTATCCCGGCGGCGCTCAACTTCGGACAACAGGTAACCACGGAAACCAAACCTCTGCACTGCTGATGTGGTCAGTTTTTTGGGTCTCATTTCATCTTTAGTTTAGTTTACTGTTAAGGTGAAAAACTAGAAGTGTAGATTATTAACCAGAAAATCTGAAATATAATATATAAATTTGTTGTGATAACTTTGCTCATGTTTACCTTTGGCCCGCAGGTGTGCGACACCCTCTCTGACTGCAGGAAACACCTGACCTGGGTGGTGGCGGTGCTACAGGAAGTGGCAGCAGCTGGAGCTCAAATGATGTCGCCTCTCGGGGAACAGGAGGGGCTGTCGGCCGTCAAACTGGAGGACGTTGCGTTCAAGGCAGGAGAGCAGGTAAACACGATAATACTTCCAGGGTTGATTTTAACTGGAACATAGTAGTTTTCTGTCGCAACTAAAATGAAATAAAGGCCACAGGAAGTGAAAAAGGCTCTAGTAATTAACATGCAAACCATCGTTCTCAGATTTATGGATCCCAGGGCGCCAACCCCTACGAGTGTCTGCGGCAGTCCTGCGGCATGGTCATAGCAACCATGAACAAGATGGCCACCGCCATGCAGGAGGGAGAATACGACTCAGAGAGGCCTCAAAACAAGGTAGCTCAACTGGACATGATTTCTTTTCAGCTGTTGCAGGTTTCAGTTTTGACAGCAGGGTTAGAAGTTTCAGTTTTGACGTTGTTGTCGTCTCATCAGGACCCTCCGCCTGTGGATCTGCGGGCGGCGGCTCTTCGAGCTGAAATCACAGACGCAGAGGGTCTCGGCATGAAGCTGGAAGACAGAGAGACGGTCATCAAAGAGCTGAAGAAGTCTCTCAAGATCAAGGTGGGCGAACACAAGTCAAATATCAACAGAGAGACATTGTGTAACTTTTGAAAAGAGAAAATACCACATCCTTAGTGGCCTTCTGGCGTCCAATGGGCCAAACAATTAACTGGTCATGAAAACCTGTGCTTTTGCATTTTTAGGGAGAGGAGCTGAGCGAGGCTAGCGTCCGTCTCAGTCTGCTGGAGAAGAAGCTGGACAGTTCGTCCAAAGACGCAGACGAGCGCGTTGAAAAGATTCAGACTCGACTGGACGAGGCCCAGACGCTGCTGAAGAAGAAGGAGAAGTAAGAAAAACCTTTGGACAGCAGATCATAGTTCTGTTTCAGGTCTTACAGCTGTGTGACACTGTCCTCCCTGCAGGGAGTTTGAGGAGACGATGGACGCTCTGCAGGCCGACATCGACCAGCTAGAGTCAGAGAAGGCGGAGCTGAAGCAGCGAATCAACAGCCAATCCAAGATGACCATCGACGGGCTCAGAGGAAACGGCCCATCAGGAATCGCTTCCATCGTCACAGGAGTGGCAGGAGGTGCGTGAGAGGAAAACCACACAAGCGTACTTTCATTGACCTTGATTTTACTGGACTGAAAATCAGCCCTTCTCTGGTTATTTATCCTAAGTTTAACTTTCCGTCCACACCAAGAACTACAACAATGAAAATAACTGTAATGATAAAGACAAACCCTCGTCTTCTGTATCATTGTGTTTCCTAACTGCCATTAAATTAGCCCACATAAAAGAGGCAGATACAACGTTTACAAAGCACTTGATTTAGCTTTTGTTAGTCATTATTCTTGTTAATAAGAATCAGAATAGTAAGACGAAGAAAACCATTGAAAAGAAGCCGTCACAGCAGAGTTTGAACGTAACACTCTGCACATTCAGATGGATGTTGATTGGCTGTCAGTGTTTCCCTCATTTATTAAATTGCTCTGAAAGTGATCCCAACAATATCCTTCACCACGGGCTTTGTGGTTCTAGTTCTAGTTCTCGTTCTTGGTGCGGACGGCCCTGAACTCCTCCCTTTGACCCTAACAACCAATGATCTTTGTCGTTTGTGCTACTTTTTCTTCTTAATCTCTCACTTTACCTTCTTCAGAGGAACAAAAAGGTATCTACCTGCTTGTATCTGTTGTTGACCTTGCTTGCTTTATTTTTCTTTAAAAAAAACAAAACATAAACCAACCTTGAAAATGTGCATGGTTTGAGGGACGTGGAATACTTTTTGCATGTTCTGTTCAGGGCTTCTGCAGGTCTTGAAAGTTGCTAAAAAGCCTGAGATTGAATTCACAGAAGAATATTTATATTTCTAAACTGTTTTCGTATCTTACTGGCTTCTAAACTAAAAGTGGGATTGTTGTGACAGTAGATAGCAGTAGACAGGAGGCTGTTTATTCCTTTAATCCTATTCTTAACACAGTCACTACAGCTCATCGGCTCAGAATGGGTGTCGATTTTACATTTAATTACATTAATTGAAAGCAATGAATCATTTTCCGTTAGTTAACCAGTCCCTCTGCTGCTCCTCCAGGTTCAGCCTGTGTTAATTGTGAAGTCTGGACCAAAATGGGATTTAACAATAAATAATCTAGTCCATACGGGTTTCCATACTTCCGTACTGAACTGAAGGCCTTAGAAACTCTTTAAGGTTAGAGTTAATGTCCTAACTGGTTCAACTCTGCAGAAACCTTGTTATTAAACCTTCTTATTTGGATGCATGTATCTATTAATATGATATTCTTCTCATTAATCTGCATCACCTGAATCCATATTAAGGGAACTGTGCTTCATACACCAACATCAGTTGTTTAGTTAAACATCATTGTCTTTGTTTTTGCCAAAATGTAGGCTGTAATAATTCATCTTTACAACACAGATAAAGAACTGAATGACGATGGTTTGACACACAGGTGGAAGAAGTAGTCAAGTTTTACAAAAAGTTCTGCATTCAAACTTGTATTAAAGTATTAACTGTATTGTAAGTGTCTGGTTGAGGTGGAACTGATTTTCACTTTTAGACTGTTGGATAGTTTAATGCATGGTGTTGTATTAAAATCTTAGACGAGTGGATTTAAAAGGAAACAATTTAACTCTGAAATGAAGTGAACCAGAGTGATGTAGCAACATAAGGCAAGTTTATATTTAAACCACATTTCAACAACACGGCCATTCAAAGTGCTTTACATAAAACAAGAAACGCATGGGAAAGAAACTAATATAAAATGACATTTAAATCAAAATAAATAAATAACAACATAATAATGACCTCCCATCACTCTGTTGAAGCATGCACCTAAAAAGTTAAAGATCTGTAAACAAACTTTGTTTTTCATGTAAACAGTGAACACAAAGGTGGCTGCGGTGTTTTACTCCATTCATAAATGAAGGTTTGGGTCCATGCAGGTGTTCATATAACGTGCGTCTGCTCTCTCGCTCCCACAGCGAACATGATGCCCGGCGTCGGCTCAGGTTCAGGTTCAGGCATCCAGGTGATCGACTCGCCTCTGCTGACTCAGCAGATCGAAGCGCAGAGACTCTGCATCAAACACCTGAAGAACGACAACAACAGACTGAAGGTACGAACCACCTCAGCATTTCACTCGCTGCACACGTCTGGGATCAGGAAGATACAATATAAACAAATATAAAAAGGAGCACAAAAGGACACTGGTATTTAAATATTTAAAAGATACTTCAAAGTAAAAAAATGTTCTGATACCATTTAACTGTTAACAGTGCTGTCTTTTATTTTCTCCGTCATAATGAAACACATTTACAGTGCCTGTAGAAAGTCATGATCCCCTTTTGAAATAGTCACTTTTTCGTTTTACAGCCTGAGATGAAAATACATTAAAAAACTATATATTTCAAAATTTCTGAAAATGAATAAATAATGAAAAACTAGAATAGCAGGTTTGGAAAAGTGATGAGTCCCAGTCAGTCCCCATTGGTCCTTGCGGATCCATTTTGCTGCAGTCACATGTGAGTTCATTGGGTCCACGTTTCCCTTGCAGGCTGAGAAGATGCGCGCCCAACTCGCCTCTCTGCCTCCTCTTCATGTCACCAAACTTCCCTCCAGAGACGGAGGTCGTCCCGAAGTGCTCTCCAGCGCCCTCTACCGCAAGACCGACCAGCTCCTGGAGACTCTGCTGCAGATGAGCGCCAACATCAAGGTGGTGGACATCACTGGGAAATCTCCAGGTGTGTGAGTGCTGCAGAAAGCAAGCGTGTTACTGTCCATCCAGTTTTACAGTTTCATTTACTTCCAAAGTCCAGATTACAGAAAATAAGAATTGATCAAATTCATATAAGATTTCACCAGGATACACTACGACTTTAACTCTTTTTAATCACATATTGTATTACTTGTTTTTTGGTATACGATGCTGTGGGAGTTTTGCTATGACTTTCTCATGACATTTTTGACGATACGTTATACTATGACTTAAACTTACTGGAAATAAAAAGTATAGTATGTTAAAAAGTCATAGTATAGTATGTTGAAAAAAAATTCATAGTATAGTTTATTGAGAAAAAAAAGGTTATTAAAAAGTCATAGTATAGCATGTGGTCAAAATGTCATAAAAAGGCCCTAGTATAGTATGTAAAAAGTCAAAATATAGTTTGTCCTTGGATCAGTCATAGGAGAGCCAGACATGGCATGATTTGTTGAAAACGTAAAAAAATAAGTCAGAAAAAGTCAAAATATGTTGGAAAAGTCAGTTAAAAAGCATGACTCAAAATGTTAAAGAGAGACTGAGACAGCTTCCAACGTTAAATTCTGTGAGATTGTCCGTGTTTTACCAAAAGTACAACTCCTGTTGGGGATCAGTGTGAAATCATGTTCATTTGTCCTGCAGTGACACCTGGTGCTCAGCTCCTGGAGCAGACGGCGAGATTACAGTCCCTGAGTGACACTCTGGGCAGACTGAAGGTAACCTCACACTCATGACGAAACTGTAAAAATCCACGTACATGCCACCACCTTTGAAACAATACTCTCTTTACTGTCCGTTAACTTCACGCCTCCTCTCATTCCCTCTCTCTGTCAGGATGAAATAGCGGAGCACGTCGTTCACCAGCAACCTGGAGCTCGAGTGTCGTCTGACTTTGCGACGTTCCCTTCGACCTCGTTTGTTAAAGTGAGAAAACACTTGTCAGCAAAGAACAACGGAAGGGGAGGCAGGAGTGAAAATGATTCACCGAACTCCACCACATTGAACCATTTTCTGTTTATTTGTTTTTTAGGCGAAGGAGGAGAAGCGCGGCGACACAGTGCTGGTGGGTCGGGTCATGGTGCCCTGTACCCGCGGCCAGGAGCAGGTCCACCGCCTCGTCATGTCACAGTCTCAGCTGCAGAGAGTTCACAGTCTGCTGCTGACCTAAACCTCACCTGCTGCACCGACACACCACCACCACCCATCATCCGCTTGGCAGCCTGGTGTCCACTGCAGGGCCGAACAAGTCAAAGCAGGAGGTATTTCAGATTACAACCTGCAGGAAATGATCTGTACCTTCTTGGGAAAGTGAGATCTGTGACAGTCAGGGCTGTAGTTTGAGACCACTTTGATCCCCACTTTGTATTTTAGATTTCTGGGACTTGTTTTGAATTAAGTGATTCACTGGAAACAATTCTGATTCAGTTTTGAAGGCAATAATTCACAGGTAAATGCTTCTTTAGTGTGGGGATTTGCTGCTATTCTTTTTCACACACACAACAGTAATCTGAATGTTTGAGTTCAGGACAGTTTGTCAGAACAAAACAAGAAGGTGCCAGTTCAGACGTTGGTCCATAAAACAGCCCTGCATGCTCTCACTTATAGACCGGGCGAGACAACTGTCGTCAGATCTTACACGCATCTACTTTTATGTCCAGAAAAAGAAGTGGAGCTACTTGCTGCTGCATGCTGCCCAGATTGTTTTGTTGTTGTGTAGAGTATTTATCAGACTCCTGTTTGGCCCGGTGTGGCACCTGCACTGTGGTTTATACGTCTGGCCAGAACATTGAATGTTGCTCCACGTTTCTATGACTCACTGTTACGCAGTATTAGGAGGATCAGGACTGTGTTGTACATTTTGAATCAGGTGTCGCTGTTGTGTGCTCCATTTTGTAACTTAACTGTCTAAAGGGAACGAAGGATTATGTGATTTCAAAAAAAAAAAAAAAGTCCATTTAAAGTCGTGGATATTTTACTGTGGTTTGATCAAAGAGACTTTTTTGCACATTTAACAAGAAACCACAGAGGAGAAGGAACTCCCGCACATTCTTTTATTTCACTGAAGATGCAAGAAAACTACAGGATGTGTTGAGGAGTTAGTGTTTTGCTCTGTGGTTTCATGAACTCCTTGTGGACTGCACAGAACAAGAAAAGCTGATTAACCTCAAGGGATTTCCTGTGTGAAACGTGGATACAGTTATTTTCACGTTTATTTAAAAACGCAGATGAAGCATTATATGGTTTAAATTATTTAGTATTTATTACACTTGTGGTGTAAATTCCAGTGAGCTTTTACACGCTCGGTATAAAAGACACGCTGGTTGTATTGGTAAAGTTACTGAACTACAAACATCCAGAAATGTGCGCGTTACTTTTCCTGTTGCTGTTTCAAACTTTGTCGGAGCCTTAAACCTGCAGAGAGCCTCGTGGTAAGGAGCGGTCGCCTGCCTTATGTTTTCTTTGTTTTGACCAAACCTTGTTTAAAGCAAAACTACATCTTTGCCAAAGACTCTGTTTCTCTTCACCGTGTTTGCCATGTCTGATTTAAGAAAGGCTTTTAATTTATTAATCCGTGCTCATTATTGTTATTTAATATGTTAGATTATTCATGTTTACAGTTTTATCATGTTTGAAGTTTGATTTTATAATTCATTTAATGAATGGGCATAGTGTATCTACATAAGTGTAGTTGAAGAGGGGAAATGCAGATATTTATTTATTCATGGTGTTATTTATGTGTGCAGCTGATGTTCTGAACCTGCAGCTTGTCTAACCGTCTTACCTTTCCCTGCTCTTGCACAACTGATCAATAAAATACATTAAAGCCAGTGTATCTGTGTAGTCGTCCTTCACTCCAATCAAAACATGGCCGTTGAAATGATAAAGATCTGGTTTATTTTTTACATTAAAGCACATTTTTAAGTTTAACCAATTAAAAGATTCCACTGGTTTGTAAAGTAGGAAAGTACAAAATATTTATCTAAAGAGTAGAATTCTGCTTTTCTACATAATCTTTCAAACAACAACTAAAAATGTGTTCACAAATAAATACGAATTTCTGAGTTAAGTTAGGTAGTTTTGTTAAAAATTGTAAAAAAATGTTTTCACATCACTGATTTATTCTACAGTAAAAAAAAAGAAAAAAAGAAAAAGTCACTGCCAGGCTGTTCTTCTGCCCAGGACGCGGTTAGTGATTCTCTGAAAGACACAAAACATCATCAATGGATCATTAATGCAAACTATTGAACAAAGTTCACCTTTGAATTTGGGGGATTTCTTGAATGAGAACAGCCGTTTGTGTTGTACCTTGTTGTAGAGTCGCGCGTTCAGACGGTAAGAACGGTACTCTGATTTTCTTCTGTCCTCCTCTCTCCTCCTCTGCACCTCTGGGAGATTCTCATAAATCCTGGAAACGATGTTGAACAAAGGTGCTGTTTTTTTACACTGCAGTACTCAACATAATGATGCAGAGAAACAAGAATATGATTTAAATATGTACATACAAATAATAAATCGAATTGGGATGAGTGAACGTCAATAGTACTAGAACAAAATGTCCTTTTTTATCATTTTAAGAAAGAAATTCTTTAAATTCACATATAAATCCTGTAAACTTGGGGATCACTTGGTATTTTGTGCTTATGTTTATAACATTTCCTTTAAACACAAAATAAGTTTACAGTGAACTCAAGGTCATTTTTGTCATGTTGAAAATCTATACCTAAACGTTTGACACAACAGCAGCTGAAACTTCCGCATGTTCGTCCCAAATCACGTATATAACAATATGAAATCAAGAGTGTATCCACATCATAATAAATGTTAAAATAATTTAAATTATACATTCAGAGGCTTATTGATTTTTACCATTTAAAACAAAAAACATCAAAGTCCAAATAAGCAGTTGTGGGTCAAAGGGTAATATTTGTAACATTTCACTTTTCTTACGTGATTTTTTTTACACTTTTGGTGCAAACTGGAAAAATGACCCAAGATTATCTTTATTATTGTTATGACACTATTGGAAAGTACTAATACGGTTGTAGTTAGAATAATGACTCCTTTCTATCAATTCACATTTTAAATGAAAGATTATAATTAAAGATAAAAAGCGTACTGTTTGGATCTCTGTATCATCTCCTTCCTGGGAACAGCCCTCCTGAGCAGAGCGGTGCCTTGAGAGAAAAGAAAAGGTCTGGTTCTTAAAATAAGTGCTGGGCTTTATGATGCATGAACTTTATTATGAGCAGATATGATGAGCTGTGTAGCTGTCAGACATTAGTGACACCTCAGTTAAGTTACAGTTTCCCTCCTGGTGTTGGTAGCTGAGTACCTGCAGGCTTGGGCAGCCTCGCTGGTCCTCCCAGCCAGCCGAACAGCTCGTCTCTCTCTCTGCTGAAGTCGGCCTGGAGCTTCCTCTCCTCCGCCTGCAGAGCCAAGCGCTTCACCCTCTGCCTGGACTGAGAGATGAACTCTGGACGACGCAGCTCCAGAGCCTCCTGCAGGACAGGAGAGGAACGTTAATGGTTTTAAATCACAAAAATAGTGAAAGAGAACCGTTTTAATGTTTTTTGATTGTAAAATGAAACGTTCAAATAAACAGTTATCCTGAGAAAGAGCTTGTTAAGCGATGTTTTGTAAAGAAAAAGACAAACCTGGAGAGACACACGTGCCAAACCAGAGGACGTGGTTTTGGTTCTTGGATCGAAATCGGGCTCAGCATGAGGTTTGTTTCTGTCTACGAGAACTTGTCTCTGTCTGAGCGGTTCTCTCCATGGGTTGATTTTGCTGTAAGGTTCAAACCAGACGGTGCTCGGCCTCCACATGGACTCCTCTTCATCCGGACGGTTCTCTTTCCTCGCCTCTGACCTAAGATCATCCGCAGGGATGAACCATGAAACACCTGAAAGGACCGGGAACATTTAAACCACAGTAATATAAAGTATAACACAAAGATTTAGTTTCAGTCTGGTATGAAATGATAAATGCAAGAATGCCGAATAGAGCACAGCTTAATTGTAGCCTGACGTACCTTTAGTGTAGGCCTCCGGTGGGCTTCTCTTGCTCTTTCTCTGTTTTTGTAACCCCTGACTCTTAGAGGGGCTCCTCCGCCCTCCTCTTCCTCTCTCTAAGCTGGAAGAGGAAGATGAAACATGCTTGGATGTTCTGGCTCCAGCAGGCGAAGGGAATGTGGTCCCAACATCTCTTGTGTGCCGTCGAGTCCCATTACTGACAAGCTCCAGGTCCCCTGAGGAAAAAGAAAACCTGTGTGTGTACAATGTATTTGACACCTTTGTCAATTGTGAATTTGACCACATGGGCTTAGCGTGGTGCATTCCAAACAATATGGCCATAATATCACACTTATATGCAATACCATGAAGCTGGTTTTAAAAGGAACATTCGAAAATGTCACTGACAGTTTATCAGGACATAAAACCAACGATCTGTTGATCTTCATGAATCAAACTACTCTGAAAGTATCTTCAAATAAAACTGTGCGGCCAACACAATAATAATAATAATAATAATAATAATAATAATAATAATATGCAACATTTTGACATAGTCAGCGATTCATCACTTCCACAGATATATTTAGAGCTGTCTGATGGGTCATTCTTGGTAAAGGTGTTCGAACACCAAAGACCAAAACTTAAGAAATATACCAAATTATTTTAGCAAACACTCTGGATGAGCTCTTTTGCTGCACGGACCTGCCTGGATGCCTCTGCTGACCAGTTTAACAGCCTTCTTTGCTGCCAGAGTCCTGGAGGGGCCGCGGTGCGACGGGAGGATGTAAGTGCTGGCTGATGTTGCAGAATCAGCAGTAACCTGAAGACCGATGAAATACATCAAACATTTAGAGTCATTAATACCTGTGATTAGTGTGTGTGTGTGTGTGTGTGTGTGTGTGTGTGTGTGTGTGTGTGTGTGTGTGTGTGTGTGTGTGTGTGTGTGTGTGTGTGTTTGACATGTCACAGTAAGAGACGTAAATAATAAATGATGGCTGGAATCTATTTAGCTGCTTCAGTTTTAAAGTCTTGGTCTAGTGCATGCCAGTCCTGCTGTCACACAATATACTGTAGTTTTTTTTTTAATTCTAGTAAATTCACAAGTTTTTTTCTGAAATTGTGCTTGGACAGATGCACCGATACATTTTGGTGCTATATTTTAAGCAGAAAGGATCAAAACTGTCTGATTTCAGCTTCTTAAATGTGAATATTTTCTGGGTTCTTTCCTCCTCTATGACAGTGAACTAAATATCTTTAAACCGTGGAAAAACAAGATATTTGAGGACTTCATCTTGGACTTTAGGAAAAATTGACACTTTTTTTTTTTTTTTACAAATTTCTGACATTTTATGGACCAACAACAAATGATTATATATGAAAATGATCAGCAGATTAAATTGATGGTGAAAATAATGATCTGAGCTTTACTGCAGAATGAGTAATAAGACACTTACCGTGGATTCATCAGTGCCGGTGGTCTCTGACAGTGTGACGATGTGATGCAGCTCTTTGGTTCTTCCTCTCCTCGGTTCCCTCCCTTCCTTCTGCTTGTTGATGGTGCTGTACAGTTTACTGAGGCTGGAGGTCGTTTTCAGGTGCTGGACTCGGTGGGCGCCGAAGGCTCGGATCAGCCGCGCCGTGTCCACCGTGGACATGGAGCCGGACACGGTGGACAAGGTCTCTGACTCGTCTCTGTCTGCAGGACAGAGGTGCCGACTCTGGGAGGAGCCCTGAGAGAAGCTGGATGTGAAGGAGTCACAGCTGTCCTTGTCTGCAGGTTGAGAAGTTCTCTCTACCTCCAGCCTCTGTGCCCAGGCCTGTCGAGGGACGGGAGGTTCACCTTCAACCTTTCTACCCCCTCTGACTCTCCACTCCATGTCTCTGGCTTCACCACCTTGGCTTCTCTTCACTTCTCCAATATCCTTCTTTCTTTCTTTCCTTTTAACATCTTCCTCCCTCCTTCCTAGCTCTTCTTCTTGGAGTTCTGACATGTTGGTGCCCTTTGTGCTATGAATAAGACGGGACAGGCGTTCCAGCCGCTCCAGCAGCGATGCCTCTCTGTCACTGGTTGGTCGGGACTCCTCCAGGATCCAGCGATCACAGAACCTCTCCCACAGCTGGTCCAGAGAGCTGCTGCTCTGCTGGGCAACAGAGCGAAAGTCCCTCCTCTTCTGGTCTTGCTCCTGAGGGACAGAGCTTTGGTCCAGGTGACGGCTCACCTTGTTGTGGTCCAGGTCAACATGATCTGGCTGCTGAAATCTCACATGGCTCGGCTTTGGTTGAACATAACTGGGGAAATGCATTGGGCTGGTCCCCTGGTCTCTCGTGGAGGCTCCTTGTTTGCTTGATAAAGGCACCGAGGCAACTGATACCTGAGAAGACGGCTTTGGAGCTTGCATTTGTGAGGGTCCATCTGCTGATACAGAGGTTTACACTTTTTGTAAACAACATATTTATAAGGCATTGCCTAATGTTCAAAAACACACAGAGAAACAAATGTAGTGCGCGCTGCTTCAATCCCTAATAAAACACAAATTATCTTTAACAGACTTTGCCGTTACCGTCTTGAGAGCTCACACAAAACATGCTCCAAGCATTCATTTCTCCTTCTTCTTGTTTTCTCATCATCTATCAAGTCTGTAAACTTCAAAATATTTGGTCGTTTAATCTTTTTGCAAAACAGTAAAACATTTTGACATGCAGAAATCATCAAATCATTATTCATTACTTTTTGATTAAATTGTGTTCTTTGATACAACAATAATATAAAAAAATGTATGATCCATTGGAAGCTTTTAGAAAACAAATAAACGTACAAATAAATAATAATAATAATAATCTTCTCAACTGTTTTTCTTATTCTTACCTCTTCCGAATAGTTTTATTTCTCTGCCAAACAGTTCAACAATGTCCCTTTCACCTCAGTATAATTACTTTATACATGTGGAATGTTTCTATTATATTTATTTAATTTAATCAGAGCGATATATGAACAAATGAACAATTAATGACCTTTTTGCAATTCATGGACAGATGATACTGGTTTCACACATGCATTTAACACAATACAACTCAATGAACATGCTGCTGTCAGTGTGTGTGAGTTTGGCTCACCTGTGTGTGTGGGCTCGTGCATTTTGAAGGTGGCTGTTTTCAGCCTCTTGCTGTAGATGCCCTCTGAGTGTCTGAGAGTGATTCCGCGGTCCAACCCAGCGTCTCGGTGCCCAAGGACCTCGTTGCTAAAGCGGGGAGGCACAGCGTCGTCTGAGCCTGGTCAGAATTAAAAATTGGCCTGTTACCTCATGACTCCAAAAAAAACACGACTGTCTCAATTTCTGAGATAACAGATGAATAACACAGCTGGAAGAGTGACCAAAAGATGTTGGAAGCTATAGAGTGTACGGTCCCATCTCTCCGCTGGGGCCCCAGCTCTGCCTTTGTCTCACTCTGCCCCTGAACATGAATAATTAATGCACTGCCTGGTGTCAGTTACAATAGGCCAGCTGCTACCCACACAGACACAGGGGAAATGAGAGCAGAGCCTCCTCCTTCATCACAGATACAACTTACAATTTAATTCTCTGGATTTGATCAATTCCGTAATTTCATTAAGTATTTGAGGAATAAATAATACGCTGTCCAGTTATTTTCCAAGACCAGTTTGTCTCCCGTCGTCTTCAGTACATTAATTCAACATGTGCATGTTGTTCATTGTTTCAGGCTTTTTCTTAGATATTTTTCATTTTCATAAAACACTCATTATTGCTTTTATACACTTCACCAACAAATATGAGAATTATAGTATACACTCCCACGCCAAGTTATGTCAATTCAGCACATTTGCAGAGCAGCCACCCCACACTAAACACCTATATTAGCCTTTGACAACATCTCGTTTACACACATTCAGAGAAATAAAAAGTATGCTAATTAAAAAGTGCTTTAATCATTAACTTTTATGGTGCAGCCCTACAAATTGTAAAAGAGGCAAAATCGTGGCATGCAGCCAGTGTTTAATGTGATAAAAGTTAGCTCAATAAAATGACATCTGAGACTAATGTACCTGTGTGAGTGCTCTCCATGGTGGTGTCAGAAGGGTCGGTAGAGGAGACGTCAGCTTCTGTTTGAGGGATGTAGAAGACCTCCTCACTGCCACAGGGTTTATAAGGTAACAGAACAGGCACGGCTGTAAGGTGAGAGGGAACATCTTTATCTACCACACATAGAAAAATAAAGCTATGTTGAAATACATTTTATGGTCTAATATTGCAGATTCAGAATATGTTGCCTCATGGAAGCAAATGTTATAAAACACAGTATGTTTTCAGCCATCCTCTACTTTAGATCTCTGCCCTCATTTATAATGTAATAAACAGCGCAGTGAAGGGTTGGGTACTGAACAATACAGCCAGACTGATATATATTGATATACAAAGATATCAGCATCTATCGGTATCGGTGTAAATGTTTTCCAATATGAAACCTTTTTACAGAACACATTATGCTCAAAACGATGCTTGGGGGGGATTTAGAAATATTGTCACATGGCCATTTCCTTTGTTTTAAGTGCATCTACCCCTTAATTAAATACATTATACACAAACGCTCCTGGACAACTTGGGTTCACAAAACATTTCTTCCTTTAACATCTGAATGTCACGTGTATGTAAAATAATGTTAAAGAACCTTTTTCAAAGTTATTTGTTGAGGAACGCAGCCTTCTGAGTACCTTTGCAGAGGTACTAATCGGTAAAATGCTCATCACAGAACTAGCCTACCTGGTGTTTCAGTGGTTACAGGTCTTGGTGACACAACGACTCTGTGACACGGTGTAAAGGATTGTGTGGATGTTGAAGTCGTCCTTCCCTGAGGCAAAGCAGTTTTGAACAAGGTGGAGGTCTCAGGTCTTTCAGGGACCTGCCGTCTTATTGGCTCTCTGGTGTCATACCACTCCGGTGGACTGGACAACCCGACCCCTTCGTCCGGACTGCTTGCAGCATAAGAGGAGGGTCTGAGGAGAACAAATTCTTTCGGTGGCAGCCCCGTGACACCATCAGCATGACTGGAGTGGACAGCAGGGGCCGAGCTGTGATCAGGGGCTTTGGGGAACAGAGTGAGATGGACGTGTGAGACGTAACCCTTCCCGGCTGGGGACTCCGATGTAGAGGAACCTGTGACCTGTTCGGCTTCATGATCAACACCAGAAACCGAGCTGTTCTGGAGTGGTAACTCAAAATCCCGTCTGAAAGATTGTGCGTCTTTAGCGTTCACATCCTCTCTACCTAAACCTTGTGAGGATAGGGGAGGTTCTTTAAACTGGCCTCCTACAGCGTCTTGCCTCCTCTGGTTCCCTGTTGCCGATGGAGAAGTCAGATTTTGGTTTCTGGTGTCAAGACTACTGCTTGTTTCAAACAGCGCTGGCTCCTTGGCTGCATCATCTTCTTCATCCATAGTAGGCGGAAGCCTGTTAGCTTTAGGGAATTCGACTGCTCCTGTAGAGAGTTCAGTCAGGTGGAGCGGCTCTGGTGATGGACTGAGAGCAGGTGCAGGTGCAGGCGACGTGGAGGGAGAGGGGGATGTTGAGTGCCTGCTGGTGGCGATGGTAATCGACGTGAGGGCCTGAGGGTTTTTCCGAGGGAGGGTTACCCCTTCTCTGACCGCAATCTCACGTATCTGAGCCTCTAGATCTTGGTGAAGAGGGTTTTGAAGCTGCATGCAGGAGTCTGGCAGATCTGTGCAGAGGCCCGGCAGCAGCTTGGATGGCTGGTTGTTATGAACACCTAGAGGAGTGAATATTTCCGCTTGCCCCCTTTGGACTCTAACACTGGATGCTGCACTGCTCTCTGTCTCTGTGCTCCCTTGACTCTGAAAGGGAAAGAAGTGTGTGTCAAACTGTGCGACCAGGCAAGCTCCCTGTTGTTGTGTTATCCTGTGAATTCATTAATCCACCATAAAAGATTCAAAGAAAACTGTTTGCACTGGAAACATAACTGAGAATAGTTTTAATCCATGTTTCCGAAAGTCTACCATGCACCTGTTGACACACCATGCCTGCAACACACCAGTTACCTTAAGCATGAGACCTGTTCTGTCCAGACATTGGAGGCGGACATAAAACGACAACGTTTGTTTTTTTCAATATTGTCATGATTTAAAAAGGAAAATATGTGACAAATTAAACATTTACTTTATAAATGTAGTAAAGTGTAGCTCTTCATTAGTGGTTTACCTGTATAGGGTTTTTTAACAGAAGCTCTCTCTTGATCTCTTCAATCCGCTTTCTGTCTTCTTGGTCCAACTCCAGAGGCTCACACTGCTGTCCTGATATCGTCAGTTTAATCCACTCTGCAACATGGAAAGTTTTAAGCTTGTGCAGATGATGCAAACGTCGTTCTCAAGATTAGGGTGTAAAATGTGAATCCACTTACCTCTGGCTTTACTCTCCTCCTGGTCAGTGTTGCTGGTTGTACTGGACACCATGGTGGCCGGAGATTCACTCTGAAGTAACTTGGCTACTCTGACTGCCAGCGAGCTCTCGCTGCTCCCATCACTCATCACTCCCTGATCAGAGTCCTCGGGGGTCGGTGAGGAGGAGCTGCTCTGTACAGAACCTTCCAAAGTTGTCTGTTTTTCCTTCTCTGTGACACACTCCATGTCTGCAGGAGTAGAGGTGAACTGTTGCGCACTCAAAATTGGTGAAGGCGTGATGACTAGTGGCTGTGGAGGGACTGTGTTGTCAGGGGGAGCAGCACTGCAGCCCTCAGGCTCTGCTCGTCGAGCTGACTGTGAGAGGACAAGTGACGACCCTGCGCCTCTACCAACAGTGCTATCTTTTGGCCTTCTGTATGCACATGTAGTGGGCACAGTAATAAGAGCTTGTGTAGATGGATGACTAGGTTGCCCCGACAACGTCATACTGTCTCGACTAATAGAGCTTTCTCTCAGTTTCTCTGAGGACAGCATGGAGTCGGACGAGGATCTAGCCCACAACAGAGATGATCGGGTTCTGGGATCTTCAGTACCGGAGGAGGAAAAGGAGGAGGACAGTGAGGAGTCCTGGAGTCTGCTGGTTTTCTTCCTCACTGAGAAGAAGATGTCGTCATCCGGGAGTGGACGGGGCATTGTAGGGGAAGCTGAGGAAGCCCCAGTAGACAGCACATTCTCTGCCTGAGAGAGTAGTTTACGGATCTCCAACAAGGCTTTGGAGCTTACAATAGAATCTTCTGCGCTTTGCTCCAAACTACAGCCCGTTTGCAATAGAGACTCCAAGTCTCTATCGCCACACCTAGCCTTGGAAGTCAACGAGGGGTCAGAGTCAAACCTGTCTCCTAGCTGGATGGTATTCTGGCTGCTGGTTAAGCTGCTGCCCATGTGCTGTTGCTGGGTGGAAGGATGAGAGTCTTCATCAGGCAGGGAGGATGGTGCCAGTCTGCGTTCACTCTGGATAGCTTCTGTATCTGAAGAAGGAGAAGCCCGCCTGGTCCGCTCTGGGATAGATGCACCTGGACCAAGACTGTCCAGGCTCAACGGTATAGATATACTGGAGTCCACTGAGAGAATGCTGGACCTGGAAAACCCTCCTTTATGGGGACTCCCACCTGAAAATACAGGTGAGTTATTCATAATGGGCATTAAAGATACATTTAAAAATGATCTATTTAACTTTTAAGTGAAGAATATTCAATTTGTAATTAAATTCTTAGTTTTAATGTCCCAATGAAGATGTTACTCTTCAAGTATCAGTTACATTTTCTGTTTAGAACGGCAGTTTTTAAAAGGTACCTTCAGATGGCTGGGTGCTCTTGGTTGGGGTACCAATAGATCCTTTAATCGTACAGAGATCAGTGGGAGAGAATTCAGGCTCTCTGATTGGCCCTCTGGGTGCGAATGGAGTTAAGATTGTCGAGGGAGACTGGTCAATACCCAGGTTCTGGAGATACAACTGCAGGAAAAGATATCCGAATCAGGAATACAATTCCCCACAAGTTCCCATTCCTAAACATATTGTAAAGAAAAACTATGCTTGTTTACAAGTATACATTTTTTGTTTTATACTTACTGGAATTCGTTCTTCAATGTTGAGCTCTCGCTGCAAGGGCATAGGTGGTGGTGTTGATAGTTTTGAATTCCAGTATGGGGCGTAGTTATCGACCTCAAGGCTGACAATAGAAGATGCACCAATGGAAGTTCCTACTTTAATTCCACTGTAACTATCTTGGGAACTTGATAGTGTGAAATGTTGATCTAGTGACACATCACTAAACTGACCGAGGCTCACGCGAGTGGTGCTTGGCTGACGATGGATATCGTCCTGAGTCTGACCGTCCTCTCTTTCTGCAGGTCTGTGCTTCTGCTGATCTTTCTGGGCCGACATGACAATGGTGCTAAGAGAGGAATGAGACTGTGATCTGCCAAACAGTGAGGCAGAGGGTCTTGTTGCAGGTCCAGTGTTGTCTTGGTCACTTGGAGCACTGCCCACTGCCTCCCCTCGTCTTGTAGTAGAAGAGGCAGAGGGAGCCGTGGGGGAGCTGTGTGTGACATTCTGATTGGCAGCACTTGAAACAAGAGGTTGTAAACTCCTCGTCTGCTGACTCAGTATGCGATTCAGGGGTTCAGATACTGCATCGTAAGCTTTCTTTTTAGGAGAGATGCCAGAAAAACCTTGCAAAGCCAAACTATCAAAAAGTGACGTCTTGCCTGAACTCTGATTTTCCCTCCAAGCGTCTACTTTCTGCATGTAGTTGAGACTTGGCAGAGACTGGACTTTTGCAGAGGTAGCTTCCTCTTTGCTCTGACTTTCTGTGTCTGGGCGATGGACATCAGCCGCAGCAACAGCTGGCTGTGGGGAGATCCCTGTGTTTGACTGATATGAGCACTCTTTATTGGATTCTATGGCAGAAAGTTGCCCTAATTTAGCCTTGACACTGGGTTTGGACGGGGCCTTAAAAAGCCCCGGAGTGGATTGAGACTGTGGAACGAAACCCAGGTAGGACCCATCAATCCCTGTTTGGTTCCCTGAGAACCAGAGGTCTTGCTCTCTGTGACCCCGTTCAACACCTGCTGAAAACAGTCCTGTCCATGGCACGCCACCCAGATTTGATTTGGTCACACTTGGCTTGCTTTCAGACGTCCCTGTGGGATATGGTGTGAGAGACTGACTGGGTGGTGTAGGGCTTTTCCAATTTTGAGTTTTAGATTCAGCTTCACAACTGCTGCGGCTCTCTACCTCAGACAGCAGCTTCCTGTGTAACATTTCACTACTGTTATCAGGTTTAGTGCTACGGAACCCGGTGGTGATGTTACACACCTCAGAAGACAATGTCCTTGATTGAACAGGGCACACATCTCTGTCAGGTTGTTGTGTGTGCTGCTGGGGAAGAGAAGCTTCACCTGGAGGACCTTCTCTTCTAAACATGCTTTGGTCAATACCTGGTTTGCAAACTTTAGTGCTTGTAGATTCTTCTGCAAAAGATGCAGCGGCCTTCACAGATGACTCAGAGGAAGAGGAAACAGCACTACTGCTGCTGCTTTGCATGCCAATATCTTTCTGAAGGAGCTCCAGAAGATGCTGGGCACGAATATCCTTACTCAGAAAGAATGTCTCATCTACAGAAGCCTCTCCCATTGACTTGTCTGGAGGGACGGTTAGCGTCTCTGAGCCCTTCTCTCTGCTACATGTATCATCTCTGGATGGTATTTCCTGTGTGTCGGTGGTGGCAATCAGTGGGGAGTGAACAGTTTCCCCTTGTCTGCCTTCGTCTATTATTGAAAAACTGTGCTGGGACAGAGAGCAGCAGCTGCTTACTCCTTCTTCAGACAGGATGGCTGCCTGGGCCAAAGGGTGCTGTGAAAGTGAGCCACGCTCAGAGGCCTGAGTGGAGCGATCATGGCGTGGAAAGTGAAACCTCTCTGATGCCATGGAAATGTCAGGGTACGCCCTATAAAAAGTAAATGAATAAAACTAGAAAATTCTCAACATTCAAATGACATGTAGAAAACTATGTCTACAGTACACATTTACCTCAAAGGGGCAAATTCAGTGTCACTTTGTTGGAATAAAGAATATTCATTGAAGTTGTGTTCCACTCCAATGGTTACAGGTAACAGGGAAAGGGATGGAGACAGGTTACTGTCCTGAAATTCTGATGATACAGAAAATGCTGAATGTTATTCACAAGCAGCGTAAACAGGTTTAGTTACTTAAGTATAAAACCACAGAGTTTAAATAACACATTTTGTCCTGAATTACCTAATCAACAAATCATCAAAAATACTGTGAATTTCATTGTTGGATTCAATATACCTTGCTGCAGAGAGCGCCCCCACAGCTGTTGAAGCTCCCAGCCATCTGTTTCCAGCCTGGCACGGCTATGACTTTGAGCTCCCAGTTGGTTTACGGATGTTTGTCCAACAGACTGAATTGTATCTTCATCTGCTAGCAACTGAGGAGACGCCACCACCCTCTGTGAAGCAAATCACCACACAAAGTAATTCACTATTACTGACTGCTATGTAACCTGAAACATGAGAAACATGTCCCCTCCTCTGTTGCTCTTCCTTAGGTTTCTTCCCTTCTTTCTGATGGTGTTGCATGCTGTACAGATTGTAAAGCCCGTTGAAGCAAATGATTGAATTGTGTGGGTTATAAACATAAATTTACAAAAACACTAATGTACTGCAGGGCCATTCAGGGCTAAACACAGAATAGAATGAGAATTGACTTTATTGTCATTGTCAAGTACAAACAATGAGAATTTAAAAAATGCTACTCCATAGTGCACACATAAAAACACACACATTCATAAAAAACACACATAGACAAAGACAGACAGAGAATGTAAAGATAACAGTAGAATAATTTAACTGTATTGTACATTGTGCAGGTAAAGTGCGGGTGAGTAGCAGCATGGGTGGATGAATCTGGATGTGCGTGTTTATTACGTGTTAAGTCATATCCTTAATTGTTAGTTTCAGCTTGAAACTGCTTTTTGTCTATATCGGTGCAGTCTGAATAATTGTGCAGTTGTGCTGGCTGTTGCACTGCACACTGTCAGTTTTTCACGCATCAAAGAGATCGATGACCGAAAACGTCAAATGCTGCCCAATGCCAGTCTGTTTAATATGACCAATATTCGTAGCAATGGTTACAGTTGCCAATAAATACTTTATTACTTTCCCATGATAAGTTTAAGTAACGCACCCTTATCTTAAAACTTGTATCACTTATTAGTTAACAAACATAGCAGAAAGGTATGCTAGCTCATTAGCATTAAGTGCAACCATGAGTGCAACAGGTTGCTGTTAGCTTGGTGAGAGACATACTGTATGACTACACTCTGTAATTTGTATACAATTTCTTAATGTTAACCATTTGTAATTAAGTAACCGGTAGTTAACGTTACTATAGTAGCGGACGATGAGAACGCGATATTTTGTTTGACAATGACGTTTAAATGGCGTAAAGTTGGGTTTACCGTCTGTTAGCCAACAACATAGCAAAGCAGTTAGCAGTTACCGTTAGCACGCTATTTACAACGGCCAGCGTTGGGTAAACGTTAGCAGCATTTATTCGGTTGAACGCGAGCGAAACACGACACAAACATGCTGCATAACATCACTCTTACACCAGGAACAAAGTTAAAGTTATGACTTCACCTCTGGGGGGTCCATGTTGTTCCTGCTCGTATCCAAGCGTTCCTACCGTTGCTAGGGAATGCGGGGGGGACAAACGGAAACTCGCGCGTGAGGACGCGAGTGTGATTTGAACATAAGCACGTGCAAAGATCGTCTATTCATCAGATGCATCACACAATAAATCCGCTTCAAAATCGGTGGCAGTCTAATGGCCAGCGGTTTTAACATTTAATATCTAACATGGATATGCATTGCAGATATCTGGAATTCAATTATTCATGTGTGTTGGGATTCTAATTCTAGATACCCACAGTACTAGATATTTTAGATATCTACAGTCTGGACATCTGTAATGTACTTCTTACTAGGAAAAAATCCCATTTCAGATATCAACTATCCAATTGTTACTAGTAATCATTTTAATTGCAGATATCCAAAATGAAAAACCATTCCAGATATTCATAATGTAATGTTGATTATCCAAACATTCATACTAGTATAAATATCATTACGGATATGTAAAACTGCAGTTTTTTCCCTGTAAGAATTACATTATAGATATCCAGAAAGCTCATTCTAAATATCTAAAATTGAGTTGAATTGAATTGAAATTAATTGAATTGAATTTAAAGCCTATACACATGAATGGCAAATGTGACATAATTTATAGTAAGAATGACGTTGTAGATGTCTGAAATAATCACTCTGACTAGTAAGAATTAAATTTTAAACAGGAGAGATGCTATTGTGGATATCTCAAATGTAACTACAGATAGCAGTGTTATTGTGATTAAATGTTCAAACTGCTCGCCATAGGAGTCCTGTATATTCCTGTAATCACTGTAAATTATCACAAAATATTAGGTTTTTTGGGTTTTTTTTTTGTTTTGTTTTGTTTTGTTTTGTTTCACTTTTATCCATCTTAGAATTGGGATAGTAACAGTGTCCTTAGGCTAGTTGTAGTGTATAGTGTGTGTATATATATATATATATAGTTGTACATGTACTGTACAAGATCATCACCATTCACAAGGCACGCCTCCACCAAACAAAGCTGACTCTAAGAGATACACAGAATATTTCTAACCTGTACAGTTCTGCGCCTGCGCAAACGGAAATACATCCTTGAAGCTTGAAGAGAATATATTTTTGGCTTCTGGTAAATTACCCTGTCAAATTAAGAAGTAGTGTGCAATCTTATGTAACCCATTACAGCCCAGTAATATCCTGCCTGTTTTTATTGAACACACACACAACCACTCCCAGTCAGTAGCAAAATGATACATGTCTACTTTGTTACACATATTCCCAAAACAATGTAATTAATTCAATCAATGCAATTAATCTAATTACCATAAACCAACTGATGCACAAAGCTTTGCCCTGTGTGTAATCCAGCGCTGGTTTTATCCACTGGATAAAACTATCTATAGATCAGATTTTGCCCCATCTCTGTCCCTGTACAGTGAAATAACTTTCATGCAGCCACAGTACATGGCACTTAATGTATTTTCAAAAGGAAGAGACATTTAGGAGTGGGGACAGGGACATGTTTAAATACTCAAAGTACAGATTTAGCAAGGTGAAGTAAACTCCAGCTAATGAATCTGCTGCAGTCTGGAAGGGTCACAGACAGATTACTAACTTCAGACTTAAAGCCTCCTATTCATCCATGAAGCTGCATTCACACAAAATCAGGCACCGCAGCAAAAATTGTGAGCATCGACTGTGGGTATGTGTTTAGGCAATCACATAACCTACCACGGATCAGATCAAAACAGAGACATAAATGGGCCATTTAAAACTGCTGCACAACCCTGCACTAATCACAACAACGCCTGATTTGGTGCCTAATGATTTAGAAATTGAAAACGACCTGAATGAGTTTTACTGTAGCTTTGAAAGTCAATAAGACAGTCCTGACACCCCCACAGCTTTTACAGTTTTATACCATATATGTTACACTGTACATATATGGTATAGTGTTTTCATAGTATCTTTTTCATATTTGTATTGTATTTTTCATATTTTATATTAATCCTCTTGGGTTTTGCAGGACTTTTTGTGTGTACTATGCACCAAGGCAAATTCCCTGTAAGTAAAAAATCTACTTCTCAAAAAACCTTATTCTGATTACATTTACAATACATAATATTAATAAAAACGTTATTTTTATAGCACCTTTACATATAAATCCGTACATATATACAAATATACACAACAACATGGCAAGATAAATGACAATTTAAACAGTAAAAACAACAAATAATGAAAACAAATTAAATTAGGAAAAGGACAGTGAAGAGACAATAAATCAACAAATAGATAACATAAATAAAGAAACACCACATAAAGAAGAAGTCACTGATTACATGGTCTGCAGCTATATATGATTGATTAATTACATTTTTAATGACTACACTTCACTTAACCTATGTCTGTTTTATAGTGATATTTATCATTAATATTATTATTATTATTAACAAACTTTATTTAACAATTACGCAAAAATATCAAATACAACAAATCAGACATGTACTCAACAAAAAATTGACGATGGACAAAGCATTGAAAAAAGACAATAAATAATATAATATTATTGTCTATAATAATCATATATATACTGCATAATATATTAATCATTAATATTATTTCAGACGTAGCCCAGAGGCATCGTGACGTCACACAGAGCGGTTCTCTGGGACTTTTATCCCTCATTTAAGACACTCAGGCAGCCTTAAACCCCGCCCACTTCGGCCTGACATCCAATCACAGCCCTGAAAACAAAATCATTACCATTTGATTGGTGGAGGAGGGTAGCAGCCTGAAAAGCTTAAAGCAGGGCAGCAGGGCGCTGCAGGTAAAACGCGGAAAGAGGAAAACAGTCATCGCTGAACTGTAACGTTTACCGTCAACGAGACAAACACGACTAACGTTTAACACCGCCGCGGGACGCCGGTACAGAGAGATAACAGCATGCCCAGAAAGAAAGAGGTCGTTAAAGGTAAGCAGTGGTTGTCACTTTGGCAGCGGCATTTAACGTCACTGAGAACTTGACCTATTTGGACAAATGTGGAGCTAGTTAGCTCACTTAGCTAGTGTTCACGTGACTGTATCACCGCGTACTGTCACTCACGCGTTTCCTTAAACCAGACTTTATGTGTTTGAACTGTTGTGGTTTCGACCCTTCAGGGGGAGCTCCTGTGGCCAGGATAAGAGAAAACTCCAGACTGATGCGCACGCATGTGAGTATGTCCACTGGGGGAAGTAACTAAATACACTTACTCAAGTATTCAAGTACAATTATGAGGTATTTCAACTTTACTTGAGTAATTCCAGTTCCACTACATGTATTTGGTACCTGTTACGTCACAGATTCAGATCATTAATACAAAATACTATCGACAAATACAATTGTATATGCTGTTATACATTAAGCTACACAGCAGAATATAAAGTAATTCAATTAAATTGGCCCCATATTTATCAGCTGCAACATTAGATATTTACATTCATCTCTCAATTGTTATAATCTGATATTACATGACTGTGAAATGGGCAATTCTGCTTAATGAGCACTTCATTTTTTGTGAGTAACATTTTGAATGCCTCAATTTTATTTATAGTGCCATAAAGTACACGCAGACCACTCTATGACTTATTCATGATTTCCAGATACCCAACCATGAGCAGCAACAAGTCGCACTATTCAACGGTGTGGTATTACTACTTATACTTAAGTAAAAGCTCTCACTATGAGCCAAACACCTGGGAACTTCTGATGTGTTGTTATCATTTTGGCATAACAGGTTTTCCATTTTGCATCAAGTTGTTTCTGGTAACATGCCAGCAGTTGTACTCTTTGTCTAACACAAATGGTAATTTTAAATATGAGCCACCATTGTTATCAGACAGTCAGGTGAGTTCAAAATGTGCTGTCACCTTCAAGTAGGTAAACACTATTTCTGGTATATTACAGTTTACAAAATCTTAAGGAATATTTAGTCTCAAAAGCTACAACATTAATCTAAACTCCCAGCTCTGGCAACTGCTGCAGATAACAGCCAAAACATGTATGACTGTATTAAAAAATGGTTTATTATTGCAGTAAGTTGACACTTTTGCTCAGTAGTAGGGCTGTCACTAACTATTGTTTGGAGAAATAAAGATAATACTTATGTTGTACATCGCAATTTCTTAGATCTTCAGATTGCTTTGTTTTTTCTTCTTACTTTTCGCCCAAATCCAAAGCAGTCTAAAATAAATCAGAACACTTGTGGTAACTTCACACACATCAAATGAGTAAAGAGTAGTAACACAGTAGACACGCGGCAGTGTGGCTACAGCATGGACACATTGAAGGATGCACTTTGAATCTGTGATCTTCTTCTTCTCAGGAAACTATGGTAGATTTCCTAAGTGGACATCATTCCTCAAACTCTATCCTGGATGCTTTTGCCTCTGGCTTTTTGGGTAAGGCATTTTCTGAACTGACTGTTGCAAGTTATTCCAAAGTGACAGTGGAGAAGAGAACTGGAGGTAAAACAAAACCTAGTATTTGGTTTAAACAATGAAACGAAACAGAATATCAGCCCAGTTTTGTCATGGATTCCACCCACTAGCTCATTAGTTAAGGTAACATACGATGCATAGGATTGGGCTTAATCCCCCCTTAAACCCTTCACTTCAGTTTGGGGCCAACAGGAGGTAGTGCTGGAATTTCTACATATCCTCATGAGTCAATATCAGGACAAAGGCTATCACTTTTCTTTTTGTGTCAGTAAACTGCATCCTGTTTAATGTTTGACTGTTCTCTACGGCTCATCTGTTTTTCTTGAGATTGTTGCAATGAGTTGTGAGTAGCTTTAATGCCAAGGGCATCCCTTTAAAGGGAGAGGAGACAGACTAACTGTCACTTTTACTGACATTTTTTTTTGCATTTGTATGTCATACATATTGCAATTTTTGACAATAAAACTGACTTGACTTGACTTGATTTTGAGTGTGAGCTCTTGCTTAATTTGGAAAACATGAGACAGAGGGAAGAATTTTAGGATGTAGGTTGGCTTACGCCCACAAAGAACTACTTGTCGGAGGACAAAAGCTGTTCTGAATGGCAACACTCTGGAGAGAAGGAGTGATGCAATTTTGTTGAATATGTAGATAATGGTGCACATTTTCTGTCCTGAAAGGCATTCACAACTTGTTCCCATGAAAAGGTGACGGACTCAGTTGTGTAATATATAAAACACACAGCTGGCCAATTATGACGTGAAATGGGTGTGAGTTTCAGATGGTTCTCAGGAAATGAAACTCGGGATGTATCCTGTTCTTCTATAGTCAGGTGCTGCATAATGTTTACTTGATTTGAGACACAAGAATAAGTTTTGTATTTGTCTTAATCTCCCAGGTATAGCTTTATTAAGGACCGTTGAAGGGGACCTGGAGGACGACCTCATATATTCTGACGAAGATGATGATGACGATGATTATGAACATGATCACTTTTGTAAACAGCATGGTCCCAGTTTTTTAAAGCCACATCCACGAATAAAACTACTCACTGAAGAGGTATTGTGGTAATGTGTTTCCCTTCTTCAAAAGTGAAACCAAAAGGTTCACTTCTATTATTTGCCTCTGGATTGATGCTCATTCGATTGGCTCAAATACATATATTTTCTTTCCCCAGGAGGCTGATAAACATGCAAAAGAATTGATAGAAGAAGAGGAACGGCGAAAGGAGAAAAGTGAGAAGAAAAAGCGTAAGAAATTGGTCAGTGTCTGCATGATTATAAGGATTCATTATTTTGAATGTTGTTCCGGTTTTCTTTGAAAGTGGCTCATAACACGTTTTTCTTTCTGTTGCAGCGTAAAAAAGAAAAGAAACGGTTAGAAAAGGAGAGTGCAGTTAAAGACATTTTACCTGTAAGTTCTGTTTTCAGATTTGTTGTAATTCACAGCAGTAGAAGTGTTGTACTCTGTAAGACGGGTCTTTTTACAGTGCTTCTTACATGCTGATTTAGTTGTTTGTCATTTCAGGAGGAACAACAGGGGAAGTCCGACTCTTCAGAAAATAAGGAAGAAAATCTGATTATTGAAAATAATGCAGAGGCGAATGATTCTTCTGAATCTTATAAAACACAAAATGGAACTGCAGCAGCTGAATGTGATGAGAGCAGTGGTGATGATGAAGAAGAAAGTCCTGCAGACATTAATAAAAATGAAGATGAGGAGCCAAAGGTCTGTAAAGATTTTACATTTCTGTCACATTGTGGAGCAAAATTATTGTTTGTGAATTATTTTTAGGCTAGTGCAGACTTTGTCTCACCAGTAATTAAATTGATGGTGATCAAACAGAAGGTGCAACTATTCCTTAAGAAGGGCAAAATGGATAATATCACAAAAGAAAATAAATTATTTGTTTGAACAGTTTTGGAATTGTTTTGAGGTGATAAACCGTTTGGTCCTTGTTTGACAAACGAATGCTGACAGCAGTTCAGCAGTGGGTGGCAGGTGTCGGTTTCACAATGACATATCGGACAGTTGCATAAAAATAAACTCTTTTTGTCTTTAGAATAACATTAAGACAGATTAACAATAGACATGTACATTTACCTGTTTGATAAAGCTTCCCTTTGGGCTGGCAATTTTTAATATGTATGCAACAGACAGATGTTATTATTAATATTAGACTAATTTAATCTGACAATCTAAGGCCAACATTAGTCTTAAATTAAGTTTATGCTACTGGCTCTTGAGTTGTAGTGTTAGACCAGCCATAATTTTGGTCTTGGTTAGTCTAATGCATGTTAGAAATAAAAATATTATTATTGTATGCCTAAAATACAGCAGCATTGCTACGCATGCACTGGGATTTTGTGGTACTGGAAGGTTTTTGCATTGTTGCTAAATTTTATCAGTAAAATTCCTTGCAAGTGTTTAAGTGTTTTAATTTACCCAGAATTCATAGCAAATGAGTCACACTTAGGATGGTCATGATGAACTTTAGACCTTTTGAGCAACAGATGAGCAAAGGCGTCAATCTGAAGTCTGACTAATAGTCTGATCTAAGCTGTTGTCACGGTCTCTTTGTGAAACTGGCCCCAGATTTCCCACACCGTAGTTTGTTTGTGGGTGATAAGCTTCAAACCATCACCCACCTCTTTGTTTCATTATCTTTGGCAGGACTTGGATTTATATAATTCATATTCTGCTAAGACAAAGTCGGAGAGTGCGGAGATGTGTAACCAGGGGCCTGCGAGAGATAGAAAGGAGAAAACTAAATCGGGGAAAGTTAAGGGGTCCAAAGAGGAGGTGGCAAAAGTTGTGGAAAAACCTGAAGTTCAAAAGAAAAAGGAAGAGAAACAGAAGCCCAATAAAGAGGTGAGGATGCTGGACAGATATTTCTATATTTGTATTTCTTTGTCAATGTAGCTGTTTTATTCACTGTGGTCAAACTGGTTGTCATCACAACTTTGACAGAAAAGCTACATGCAAATGTAGTGTTTCCTGTAGTGCACGACATGCTTCACAGACTAATGTGCTCTAACTTCAACAGAAAACTATGGACTCGACCGCAGAAGAGTTGGCAAAAAGAAGCAGAGAGCTAGCTGGTAAGTTATTTTTTACATTAATGTCAGGTAAACTTTGACAAAAACAAACATGAGAAAGAACTGAAGCAGGCACAACTGTCCTTTCTCTCCCTTCCAGGCATGGGGAATCGTTTGGCGGCCTCAGGACAGTACGAGATGGCTGTGAAATGTTTTACTGATGCCATTAAATACAACCCGACAGAATTTAAGTAAGAACATGGACTTAAATCAACTTCAGCCTTAATTACATTTAGAAGCAGTACTATTAATGACCTGTCCTATACATTCATTGTGTTTCAGGTTATTTGGAAATCGGTCCCTGTGTTACGAAAGACTGCAGCAGTATGAAAAGGCTCTCAGGGATGCTGATCTAGCACTCTCCATGGAGCCAAACTGGATAAAAGGTTTATTTAGGAAAGGAAAAGCTCTCTGTGGGCTCAAGGTGAATTGCTGCTGTGCTTCCAGATACTTTTAATATTTTATTTTCATGTATAGTATCTCTTCATGTTGCAGTGGTTCAACATGTTCAGAAAAAAAACACTTAATATTGCGGTAAACTGTACTGCTTGAAATGTATGTTATATAGGATGTCATGTCACAGTATTTTGTTGTTTAAAGCACAACATCTAATTTAACGTGATGAAGAAGTGCAATAGTCAGTGTACTGTGTCATTCACCACAGCTGTAAGGTGCTGGAAAGGCTTGAAAATCCATCTTGAAAAGTGCTTGAATTTGAGTTTGGCAAAGGAGTAGGAACCCCGTAAAAATGAGCTTACAATATACAGGTGTATGGTTACTAACTACTTCACTCAAGAATTGTTGTTTTATAGTGACAAATAAAGCCTTGACAATGTGTCCAATGCTTAACCAAAAGTTAATGTGCTCTATTTGAGATTTTAAAAATCCCCCTTTCTCCAGAGATACTACGAGGCCTCGCTGATCTATAAGGAGGTGATGGAGCTGGAAAGTTCGAGCGCTGAAGCACAACAAGAGCTGAAACGAGCACAGACGTTGCACCTCATGGTAGGAAGCTTGCGTTAAAACAGTGTGCAAATAAAATAGACTGTCACTCACTAAAAAGAAGCTGTAGAAATCCTAGAGATAAATCTTCACGACCTCCTGGAAAACGTCCAAATTCTGTATGAAAGCTGCTTGCGTCATTTTACGCGTTGTTGGCTTCAAACGGCAGCTAATTGTGATGGCAGGAAACATTGCACAGCACACTGAGTGATGGTGGCTACAGGTATAATATGTGTTATTGGAGAGTCCAACTTTGACTACATGGTCGCTCACTTCTGCAGTAGTTTTGAATTTGAATGTTTTTTTTCCTTTTTCCAAATTTTAGATGCTAATAGACAAATGTCTTTAATGTATCTATGGTGATATTATGTCTTTGGACTTCCATTTTAGGAAATGGGATTCAGCTGGGCACAGAGCTCTGACGCCTTGAAAGCACACGGCACGTTAGAGGAGGCTGTTGAAGCTCTTTTCTGTGAGGACCGTAACCCGGGTCCTGGAGGTAAATAAAATGTTCCTCAGATTTGAAAAGATGACGCGTCACCACGCTGACGTCCTGATGTTTAAACCGTCTTGCTGTTTTTTTGGGACAACACAGAGCAAGCAGCGGTGCAGGAAGAAGAAGAAGAAGACGACGATGATGGCGAGTGGACAGTCCTGCCACCCAGTCGTCCTAGAGCGCAGCAGGTCAAAGAGTTTGATGCGTTTGGCCAAAGCCGATCCAATTCTCAGTCACCGACGCCTCAATCAAGGAATTTCGTGAATCCGTAAGACTGCATATCATTTATGTATTTTTTTTACTTGGTGACATAATGTCTCCTTGTGACCCCTCATCACAGGTTGCATATGTCTCTCATATGTTGTTACCATTATAAAAGTTTTAGAGGACTGAACATAATGCATGTCCACTATTCATCATTTCAAAAAAAAAAAGAAAAGTCAGAAAATTTTAAGCGTTGCAGATTTTATTTTAGATTTTTTTGAATGTCTGTACCCCGCCTCACGCCCGATGTCAGCTGGGATCGGCTCCAGCACCCCCCGCGACCCCGACCCCGGGATAAGCGATTGAAAATGAATGAATGTCTGTTGTATTCAAAGCCCTTCCCAAACGAGTTCACACAGTGCTGATAAAGCCCATTGCTGCCAGGGAAACTCTATATTTTGCACTATATCTGAGTTCTGGTGTCTGTGGAGTCTTTCCTGCACTGACACACCGAAAGAATGAGATTTACGTCAATTAGCCAGAGCTAAAGAGGGGAAACGGACCTTACTGACAGAGCAGCAGCTTGGAGTAGTGTCCAAGAAAGGTTTCTGGAGTGGATGCTGCAGTTGAAAAAGAAACTGTGTCGAGAGGAAGTATTAAAGTCCCAAAAAGAAAGCGATCAACGGCGAGGACAAACATGGATCACTATTGGTGCAGCTTTTCTTTGTCAGAGAGCGCTGGAAGAAGAGAAGAGAAGAGCAGATATAATTACCTCATCTGAGGTCTCCATTACTTGGCCTTTTCTTCCCCTCTGCCCCGATTTGAACGGGAGCACTTGCAGAGAGCACTCCTGGGGGTCGGGGAGATGCAGCGAGCTCACCTGCAGGCATACGTCAACAGTGTTTGTGTAATTTCTCTCACTGCAAAGACAAAAGTTCCACACTGAAGGTTTAACAAAGATTTAGCATGAGTTTTTTTAGTTTTGAAAAACCAAGCTCTGAAACCTTCATGTCACATTGGACTTTGGAAAAAGCTCATAAATGCACTGAGGTACAACAGCTGTTTGAGCCTGTCCGTTTACTGCTGTATTCTTCTCGTATCTTTTGTAATTCTTCCACAGTAATAATCAGTGATCTAAGGTGACTGTCCTTTGCACCATTGAGCAAGAACAGATGTTAGTGTGGAGTGTTCACAGATTTGGGTTTTTTCACGATAGTTTGCTCAATTGTACCCAGAATGCAACATCCTTTTTAAACAGGTTTATTTTTTTCTGTTTTGTGTGAAGGGATCTTTTCCCCATTTGGGTTGGATCCTTGGCTCCAGCTGTCACCTACTCAACTCTCCACGAGCTCTTCAGCAGGTAAAGTACCACAGTTTGCTATCCTTCATGCCTCTGAGCAGCTTTTTGTTTCCAGATGAAGACAAAGAATCAACAAAAAATACAAATAATTAAAAATGGCAGAATTAAAATGATAAAGCTAAAATAAGCTCCACTGAAATACTGATTCTGTGTTGTTGGATTTTGACCACCAGAAGGCTCCAGTGTGTCGACTCTGAGCTTGTTATCGGTTTTAATGCTGCTGAAGTGATGTGTTGAGTGCATTCGCCCTTATTGAGTGTGTGTGTGTGTGTGTGTGTGTGTGTGTGTGTGTGTGTGTGTGTGTGTGTGTGTGTGTGTGTGTGTGTGTGTGTGTGTGTGTGTGTGTGTGTGTGTGTGTGTGTGTGTGTGTGTGTGTGTGTGTGTGTGTGTGTGTGTGTGTGTGTGTGTGTGTGTGTGTGTGTGTGTGTGTGTGTGTGTGTGTGTGTGTGTGTGTGTGTGTGTGTGTGTGTGTGTGTGTGTGTGTGTGTGTGTGTGTGTGTGTGTGTGTGTGTGTGTGTGTGTGTGTGTGTGTGTGTGTGTGTGTGTGTGTGTGTGTGTGTGTGTGTGTGTGTGTGTGTGTGTGTGTGTGTGTGTGTGTGTGTGTGTGTGTGTGTGTGCGTGCGTGCGTGCCTCAGAGCTGGGACGGTCTACAGCATTAAGATGCTGCTGGAACAGCAGTGTGCCTTTGTGAACTACACCAGAAAAGAAGACTGCGACCGAGCCATCCAGTGTATTAATGTATGTGTCTGTTTACTTGAAATTATATTTACATATTATTTGTTTAGGTAACTAGCTGGTGTGTCAGTCTTACAGCTGTTGAAATATGATAATGAGCTTGTGACTGGATGCATTTTGTGATATTTGTTGTTGCAAACTGTAATGTTAATTTACAGCAGTTGAATGACCTAATTGTAAGGTGGGTTTTCTATCAACTATCTGTAGCAAAGTGTCATTGACCCTAATCTTAAACTGGAGCAACAAAATAAAGGTCTTGTATGAGTTAGAAAAGTTAAACATCCCCAAGGATGCAAATAATTTATTTATATTTACAGGCAAATGAGAAGTCAATTGGTGAATCATTTTTCTAAGTAGAGCAGGAAGACGGTGCCTTTTGGGGAAACTTGTTTTAACTGTGTTAAATGTAGCAGTGTGAAAGTTCATACTGCCTCTGCTTTATACCCCAATCACTAAAATCCACTTATAAGCTGTATTTCTCTGTAAAGCTTCTGCTGTTGGCCAAAGATGTCAAATGTTTCTCTGTCTTCAGGGAATGGTGGTAGAGGGCACTCCGCTCTCTGTTCGATATCCCAATAAAATCCACAGTGGACTTGGAATGTCCAGATCGGCCGCCACTGACCCCTTTTCACGCCTCGGGTAAGAACATGCTGTCACTCTCACTCGCGTTGATAAAATCTCAGTTTCACTTTGGTTACGACTTTAACTGAAATTCTCGTGTAATGAGATGAGAGAGATCATGTTGTTTTTACAACGTTAAATCACAGTGGATGTAAGAATTCATTTTTTTTTAACCACATATGCATTTTTATGGATTTAAGGTTGTCAGTATTGATACTTTTAAATACCACAAGTTTCAAAACAATACTGTATCCACATTCAAAAGTATCAAAGGCTGCACAGATGCAACAACGTGGAAGAAAAACTGTGTTGGTTTGTGTTTGGTGACTTTTTCTGAAGCAGCACTTAAAAAAGGTCGAAATGATGCTATTTTGTATGTGGCAGACTTTTTTCTTTTCACTGTGGTATTAAGTATGTTTTTTTTTATAATAGTATTGTATCAAATGTTTTTAATTCTGGTATTGTAACTTCCTTAATAGGATTCATTAACAGCTTCACGTATCCAGTGCTCCCCAAGATTAATTCTTATAAATGTGAAGTATTAGATTGTGTTTGTTCATTTTAGTTCTTTTGCTTATTTTTTTAACCATTATTTTAAAGTAAAAATGCTGTAGTTTCATGCCTCCTGATCTTAACAATGATCTTGGAAATTACAGAAATCTCTAGAATTGAAAATGGTCTTTCCTGTTTTTGTAGCCCGTACAAGGAGTGCTTTTTCTGGAGGACCACAGGCTGCACGAGGCAGGACTGCACCTACAGACATGTCCCAGAGAACAAGAATGTTGACAAGGACAAATTCACCAATAGACTAGGAAACTTTAACATGTAGGAATTTAAAAAAAGAAAAGTAGACATTGTTTCCTCTGACATTTGACACAGTGGTGGTGCCGGACTGGGCAGCTTTTAGTCGCCTCTGTTCTGTTCTGTTTTGGTTCTTGTTGTGAAGTTTTGGCTGCAGAAAAAAAAGATTAATTGTGTTTGCATCATGATGTCCCACCATTGTTGTACGACTACAAAGGACACATACGTCTGCATTACAGTAATAATTCATGTGCACCATGCTTTGAGCATTCCTTTGCAGTAGGATTTTGTCAGGGATGATTATTGATTTTCTAATCTGTTGAAAGATTAACACTTGACTTTTACATTGTTGCTTAATTTTAGAAATGATTTCTTAGGTTTTTCTGTTGTTTTTCAGTCACCAGCAGGTGGCACTGTTCCCTTTTTATCCCTCAACTTTGGGATGTGAAATTCTGCTTTCATTTTAAAGGCTGTGAGTAGTTATGCTATGGGCACTTTTAATGTGCTATGTTTACTTTTGAAACTCTGTAATCCCTTTGCAGGCGCATTAGGTTTGTTTAAAGTGTGGTTGTGTTCAGTAAATGTGTATATTATGTTTGAATGTTATAATGCCACGTCGCTGGGAGAATCTGTATTAAGTGTAGTGACACACTGTCATACAAGAAGTGCCTTTTAGTACGGTGTGTATATATGGGCCTGGATATGACTCACTACAAAGAGTTCTACAGTCTGCTTCATGATAATCTGCACAAGGCTAAAGCATGATTTGTGAGCAGGATTATTCAAGCCTCAGCACGTGACTGTAATTTGGGATATCGGTATGAGGTCAGAGGAGGCCATGACTTGAGGATGAGAGGCCCAGTGTTGTTTTTTTCCCCCCTGTCCCACCACTAAAACATCCCCAGATTAATCCCTGCAGCAGCTGCGTATCCTGTTGCAGTGTCCTTGAGTGAGAAAGCCCTCCTCTCAGTTCAGCCTGAGTAAAGTGCCAGTTAAATGCCTGAAAAGTAACTATTGTCCCTGAGATTTTATCTAAGGCGAGGTTCTTCTAAGCCTCAAATGCCTCCCTTCAATCTCCCCGTCTGTGTCTCCTCTCTGTTAATGTGGGAGGGATTTGTGTAGATCCCTCTTCCCTAAACTCCAGCAGGTTTCTTATTTGACTCCGAGCGGTTCAAGGTCACTTTTTATGACTCCTGTTATGTAATGTTTGGGGTGTGAATTACAAAACGTTCCCAAAGAGCTGCATAATTACCTTAGAAGTAGGTTGAAGCGGTGGAAAAAAAAAAGTTGAGGCTGTGAAAAGTGCTTAGTCTTGACCTTAGAGGCAGAGCAGCTGTACTCGTGGGCATTAATTGGCCGATGGTGGCATACCTCACAAAGCCTTTCTGATCTGTGAGATGTGAGAGCATGAAAGCCTGTAATACTAATAACATGAACTCTGGTTGAACCCATAGAAAGCACCGGGACATTACCAACTTGCAAAATGGGTTTATGTTTAATCTTAGTGGTCCGCTTTGCTTTGCCCTGTTAGAAGCCAGCAGATAAAAAAAACTGATAAGAGGTTAGCGATCATCAACATCCCGCCACTCCCGGGCACAGACAAAGCCAATCCTTTTACTTAACTAAAGCAAACACCAGGAAGATTAAGTGCATCTTGTTAAAAGACTGTGTGGTTTGTAGAGCTTTCAACAGATTTCTCTCCCTCCCAACAGGAGGGGAAAAGAGAAACACAGCAACAGAAATGATCCAGCAGACGTGACATGTTGCTCTCCCACTCTTTGCCTCTTGATGTATGGCTATGCAGCAAAACATCCTCCCTGTTCCCCCTCCAGAGAAGTTTTGAGTTGAAATAGTTGAGTGCATTGCTTTTAGCACAGGGATACATAATCTAATTTCCATTCTAATTCTGTGGTTTCTTTACGCTGGTAAATAAACTATTGATGTGACATGAGGGAGTAGCTGACTCATGCTGTATATCAACCGTCTGATTTGTTTCTCAGGAAGCCAAAATAAACGCTCCACTGCAGCTGCTCGGCTTACAGGCCTCTGCTTGAACTTCATAACCTTCCCAGCAGGGCTGCTGCTGCTGCTGCTGCTGCTGCTGTTTGCTTGTCCTCTTTTAAAAGGAATGACACTTCAAACATATCGCTGTGTATTTTGGAGCAACAAAGTAACCCCCCCCCCCCCCCCCCCACACACACACACACACACACACACACACACACACACACACACACACACACACCACCACCACCAGCATTTTTTGTTGCTTTTTTTTCCAACAAATTCTTGCAGGAAGGTTTTCTTTGAATAAATACTTTTGCGAGCCTTTAAACTGCAATCAGCTTCTCGTTATGAACGACGTGGTCCCACGAAAATTGCGCTTGCAATTTTCTGCCAAAGTGAGAACCGTTTTAGTTTATTTCACAGGAGAAATGTCAGCCTGTACTGTTCTGTCTGTGCTCTTGTCACCGGTTTAAAGTGGGCAGGGGATTTCTGTGCAGCTGAGCAATATCGTAATCAAAATCTGATGACAGCTGTAGGGTTGTTACAAGAAGAACATTGGCTGGGTTTATCATGTTCAAATCTTTTAAAGAAAATAATAATTAAGGGTGTTTTCTCAACTTTAGTTAATTTATCAAGGAATATTTAATTAGTCAAGTTTTCAGGGGCATTAGGAATTGTTTATTTTACCAAATTGAAGCCTGGTCAACACCAAGCTAATCCTTTTGGGTCAAAGTTTTTAACACATGAAAAAACATCTTTACCCTTTTCTTCATCAGAGGAATTTCCTTGACGTAATAAAACAGTTGTAGATTTAGTTTGGTTGCTACTGTAAACTGTCAAAATGGGATTGGATATATTTTTTTAAAAAGGTGTATAATTTTGGACCAAACCATTGTCTGCAGACTGTAATGAGTGCGATAACTGAGATCAAGATGTTATGATGGTGGACACAATGGGGGAGTCATCCGGTTCACTGCAGTCTCTTCTCAACCCTGCGCTGGATTCCTTTCACTGTGAAATGAATACAGTAATTGTCACAATGAGAAATTGACCTTCTCTGTAATCTAGACGGAGGCCCCCATAACAAGTTAAAATAGAGCAAACCCAATTAGGGAATTGATTGCTTGCTTTCATTTTCCTCATTTGCATCAGGGTCATATAGGGAAGATAAATGAATGTCTCGTCTTTTGTCCACACTGCCGTTCCTGGTTGTGGAGTATCTATGGCAAAGAAATGAGCAGGAGAAAAGTCTTTTGTCCTACCTTGACAAACCCATCTCTGATTATCTGCTGTTAAACACCTACTGAAAGAAAAGAGCTACAGGAGAGTAATAACGCCTGACTCTTTCATACTGCTGTACAATAAGTGTTTATGTTAATGAGACCACTGAAAGCATCTTTCTGCATAGGTATACTTTGTCATATTTAAAGTCTTATTAAAATTTTTGAGTGTGATTATCATGTTTACTGGTTTCCATTAAATCCACTATGATTACAAATCTTGACTTGTAGATGATTGTCAACAAATTACATGAAAATAACGATGCACTGTATAATAAAAAAAAGTGAGAACAAAATATCCCGTATACAGGGGCCACCATATTGTAATTTTGTCTGCCCGGTGGTGATCGTGCGGTCGACACATCATCGAAGTGACGCCCATACACCCACCTGACCAATCACCAATCACAGCTGTCAATCATGACATTTATCACGTTTTCATAGCCTCAAACAACTAATTAAAACCAGACGTACAAGAAAACTTAGCTTAAACACCTGACTGAAAAGGATTTGCACTAATAACTTATAGTATACTGTACCCTTTCTTAAAAATAAAGTGTTTTGTTTTCACGCTATTTGCCAGCCTACTGACTTTGTCTTTGTTTCTGTTTCTATTTTATTTATTGTTATAAATGTTTACGGGAGAAGCCATACAAAATGTCATTGTACTAAGTATAATGACTGAGATAATTCTGATTCTGATCAGTGTGATTAAAAACTTACATCGAAAGAATCTACCTTTGGGGAGAAAAATATTTGAGGTGAACTTTGAGTTTTTAGTCTGGCCTTGTCCCGTCTGCTAACATGGAGGGGGCGGGAATTATGACTCATACTGCAGCCAGCCACCAGGGGGCGATCCAGATGTTTTGGCTTCACTTTCAGGGATCTGTCAAGCCATACAACGTTATAAACAGTCTATGCTCTGTCTCTTAACACATTCCTTCTCTTCTATCCTGTCCAGAGTGCCAAGCTCTATAGAGTGTTGCAAGAATTTGTGTTGGCCAACCTGGAAGTTCAGCAGCACCCTGGTTGGTCAATGGGATTTTTCGGTTGGATTATTGCAGAAAATAGTTTAAGTTTAATTCTTACACAGAATCTTGAACCAGAATCTTTGACCAAACTGTAAGCGGCTGAGTTGCATTGTGAGTAATGTGGGCTCCGGGTTTTGACAAAGAGGAAGAATGTGTGGCATTAAGAAGAAAAATCTGCCCATGGTGAAGGTGGCAATGTAACAACATCAGTGCAACTGTTTTTAGGTAAATAGCATGCAGTGCAAATGTGACTAATGTCTTTTTAATAGGTTTTGGACAACAACGGAGCTCTGTGGCACAAAGGAATAAGAAACATCCTGCTTTGGATGCTCACACATTACTTAGGGTTAGCTCTCATGTTGGTCTGTTCATGGAAATATAAAAAAATATGAAATATCACCATACTTATCCTTGGTTGCTTGTGATGAAGGAAGAAGCATTTAAACAATCTGAAACACTACAGAATGCTTTACACAATGCTCAGCAGTAATATAGTTAATGAGTTAACATAAAAACAGTCATGATCCTTATAACGTCCTTGTTTTCATTTTTCCACACGTAAAATATGTTCAATAAAACTGTCTTGACTGCATCATAATGGACACTCCTGTTTCTTTACCTTTGAATAAATTATTTAGGCGTGCATGCTTTTATGTGTACGTGTGCGTGTTTATGTTCCCGCACAGAGACTGCAGGGTGACAGGGAGGATAATAGCACTGACTCCCTTTGCCGTCGTCCCTGATGAATGGCAGTTTAAAGGTTGAATCGCACATCTCTTTCATCTCCCTCAGACGTTTACGGGCACAAATCCTAAACGTTGTCACTTTATTTTGGTCTTTGTCTCTGTGATCGATTGAGAAGCAGCGTGTATGGGAGCAAAGTGTCATTAACATGATTAGAGGGCTTGTAAACAAAAAAGGCCTTTGGGTCGTTCGGGTCACCGCAGCGCACACTGTGATATAAAAGCTGGGCATGCCTCAACTTGTGTCTCCTTCAAGTATTTACGCGACTTAATGGGGCAAGAAATATGTGGCCTGTGTGCGTTGTAATCATTAAAATCTCAAGTCAGATTGTATTTCATCTTGCTATCGACCTACATATCTTGAGGTAACATGTTCAAGGGCATGAAAAATGTCACGGCCTGTAAATCTTCTCATTGTTGCCTCAAGGAGTTAGACTTCCAATAATTGATGCCCACTTCCATACATCACCGCCGTCCATTCCTGCAGAGCTCTTAATGCCAAACCTCACACTGGCCTCTTTCACACATTGTCCAGTGTCGTTCATTTTTCAAGAAACTATAGATTAACCTCTCCGACACCGGACTGAATAATGTCACCATTAATCTGCGGGTTATACCTTTGGACAGTAATTTATCACAGGAGACACTTGTAATAAAACCTTGCCCTCCAGGTTTTTTACTAAACTGTATGCTTCCTGTACAAATGAAACCTGCTTCCTTTAATACAGATAATGCTAAGTGGCATGTCAGCTCAGTTCAAGTCTTTGGCGTTGAGAATGAGTGAGGAAATATAATTCACTGCCGGATTTTGTCCCTCACAGCTTCAGCATCAATGTAGTCAAATTAATCTCCATTACTGAACCACTTTGCAGCATGAAGCTTTATTGTTTAAACACCTTGTGTACAAGTGAGACAAGGTTGCTTTGCTGTGTAGTGTTTACCGCCAGTTTAAGGAGCACTGAGGAGGCTGTTTATCTCTTCTCTGGTTATAGAGGCTATGTAGCAACCAGGATGTCTGGGACGATTTAAGACTTCCTCCTGCTCGCGCGCCTGCCTGCTTTCCCCGTTTGAAAATGCTGCAGAGGATCCATCTATTCCTCCTGTTGTAATGAACCTCCCCTGGGGGCCCGGGCACACCATGTGAAGACGCCTTAGTACCAGAGCGATTCATTACCTCAGAAATGTGAGCTTTTGTTCCTTTTTCAGCAGAGCCCCATTAATCTTGGGCTGCCTCCTGGCATGCAGGCCAGGTACTGCTTAGGTAATTACAGTTAATCATCATTCAGACATGCACATGGACCACAGGCTCTTCAGTGACTTCCATGCAGGGGCAAATCTGCACCCTGACGGGGTTGTTTACCCCCCCACCCCCAACCCCCACAAGCATCCCAGCTGCACCACAAAGAAGCCTCATATCTTTCTCTTTTTGTCCTGGTAACCAAACCGCGAGCATTTTGGTAATTGTGTCCAGTAAGAATTGGCTCCAGTTGTGCAGCAGCCTCCTCTGCACAAACAACATCCAACAGCGCCACCTTTCCCCAGCCCCCCCCCCCCCCCCCCTCCAAACATCTACACTATCCAGCTGTCGATGTTGCACAGTTACTGAAGCCTACTGTTCACCTGCCGTTCATGATTGCCATTAATGGACAGATTACAAGATGGATGATTTTCAGGAGCAACAAGCAGAAACAAACCATCTGTATCTCGACAGAGACACAGATGGATAACTTCATCACACAGGGTTTCCTCCTAAAAACCTGGAGAGCTTTGACAGTGGAAGCGTTTATATTTACAGCTAGGAAAAAAATACATTAGTCCTTCAGCTGAATGGAAAAGAATTAATCGGCAACAATGACGATATTTGATGAGCTGTTTAATTATCGGATGAATTCTGTGCAGACATTCATGGTCCCCAGATGAGGAATCCTAATGACTCTTGAGCCACTTTGAGATTATCATTTGTGATTTTTAATTAAAAGTCTCAACAACAATAACATGGACTGTCATGAAATTTGGCTCAAACATAATTCATTTTGGTGATTTAGCATCTGGGGAAAATTTAAATTTGTCCAATACTTTGGTTCATAAATAAATACCACGAAAACAAAAACAGACATTCCCATCAGCCCATCGTCATCGTCATTTTGACCGGTTAAAACACGGAAGTTGATCTACCGTAACTTTAATTCACACCCTGTCCAGTTAAAGTGTGTCTGTACAGCCGCAGGAGGAGAGTTTACTGACGAGGGCGATGGTGGAGGATTTGATGAGAAAATGGAAAAGCATCTATTTTGCAATATTTCAGATTTAAACCCAATGCTAATAATCTGTAAACTCTGGAAAGTGGTGCAGCTGAGTGTGTGAAGTGTCTTTTAAAAGCCAAATAATTGTGATGGCTCAATGGCTGCAGTGTTTTCGGTAGCCTCCACTGTCACTGTGGGTAAAAAATCACCTGCTTTGTGGTGTTGATGTGAAAAGTAAATGTGCGGCGGTTCATCTTTTCTCTCCATTCTCTTTATAATGTATTGTAATTGTTAAAAAATTTAAATGACGGGTAACAATTGATTATGACCGAATTTTTATGACCCTGTCACAGACGGCAAGAAAGTCAGACGCAACCTCTGGCTAACATGATGTCACATGTTTAACATTATACCCACTCAATATCAGCGTGTTAGCATTTAGCTCAAGGTAACTCTGCCTACATTCTGAAAATAAGCATTTCTACAGCTGAATGTCCATCCAAAATAGAGGTTAAAGATAAAACCTCTCATTTAGACAACGCAAAACTTCATTTTGAAAATACATCCAACTGTGCTTTTTTCTGCTATGAGTAATCCTTAGAGAATTGTTGTTTTTTCAACAAAATCTGTCAGCTGTGTATTTCCCCCAGTAGACCATCCAGTCAGTCATCCATTCAACTGATTAAAAAACACTATCATCTAGGGAAGCTGTGAAGACTCTTGATCATCTGGCTGTTGCCGATCCTCTAAAGACCATCCACAAGCTCCCAGGGTATTGATTAACATTTTAGATTTGAGCAAAGAGGAGAATCAATGTGTGCTGTCCTATTAGCCAAACGTGCCCTTAGCAGTTTGTGTGTAATTTGAATGGAGATAAACCTGGCGCTTAAAGGCTGCAGCACTAAATGAAATAGTTTTAGTCTGGCTGACCTCCTTCAAGGAGAACAAAAGCAAACTCAAACAAGCCCGCGCTGTTGTTTGCTTTACTTGATAAAAACAACAAAAAGCAGAGATGGTAACGATGGCAGAGTATGCTGAAGACATTTGGGTCGTGTCTGTCGGAAATGAGGAATGAGTGAGGCCTGTTATCTGATGTCAGAGCAGGGAAGAAAGCGTTTCTCGGGTTTGTTTCGCACCTGTCGGGCCGTGTAAACAAATGGAGGGAGAAGTTGGAGGAGGTCCTGACTGTAGCCGTGTTTCCATTCAAGTGTGAAGCTAATTTAAAGGGAACTTTTGAAATGTTGCAAAGAAAGAAATGCGTATAAGGCTCATTTCCATCAACTGGTTTGTAGCGAGTACTCGGCTACACTGTAGTTGGGTCAGAAGTTGCCCCGCCCATCTAACCCATCTACGAAAGGAAAATGGAGAGAGGTCTTCAGGAATTTGCTTCTCTCTGTAAAGTTTTAATGGGTCTATCTATCAATATCTGAGAATTTCGCTACGTCACAACTTATTTGGCAAAGTTTTAATATACCATTTGGTACATCAGCTCTTTTTCCCACAAAGGCAAAACCATCTCAAGCGAGCTTAAAAACTTGTTTATACAATTGGAGGACGTTTTATCAAATTTTGCTGCTTCTATACAGCTTTTCTATTGCTTCAAAGCGTGCATGAAAATATGCAAATATAAACATAGCTAGTGTCGTCATCCAGTTTTACGGACACACTAATAGATGCACATTAAAAAAAAAAAAGGATTTGGGTTGATTAGCTCAGAGTGCACATGCAGATAAGATCATTAAAAGTCTATCTTCCTTAATTTCAACTAATCAATGTGATGGATATTCACACAGTCTAAAATTGTAATTTATAAAATATGTAAAAGATATGTTTCATGCCCAAGTTGGCTATTTGTCAAGTACAGACATATCAAGGTATGATGGGGAGGAAATTTGGGCTTGAAACACACTTTTTGTTACTGTTATAAAAATAGAAATTCAAAAGGAGCTTCGGAGTCTTTGCAGAACATACATTATCCCCGACAAATCCCCTGAAATCGCCAAAACAACCATGAACTGCGTCCTGATATTCCACTCCTAAAACTTCCATTAATCAGGGCAGAGAACAAAGAGGGTCAGTGCCATTATCCTCCCTCTCACCCTACAGTCCCTGTGTGGTAACATAAACACGCACCAATGAATGATTCATTCAGATGAAAAGAAACAGGATTGAACATTATGGATGCAGTTCTACTGCACTTACCGTTTTGACGTTTTAAACCACATGAACTACTGTAATATTTGCATTGCTGCTGACATTTGTAGTGTTTTAGATTGGTTTGAATGCATTTTCCCTTCTTTTCAGACAACCGAGGGAAAAACTGTTTCAAGTCCGCCGTTCTCTATTAAGTATTGTGTTTATCAACGGCTTTATATATTTTCTTCCTCTGAGGTCACTGAGCTCCATTGTTGTCCACAGATGATTAAAAAACATCAATGAACCACACTGTTGTAATGGGTGACATGTTCTTCATTAACACACACGCACACTCACACACACACACACACACACACACACACACACACACACACACACACACACACACACACACACACACACACACACACACACACACACACACACACACACACACACACACACACACACACACACACACACACACACACACACACCACCCTGCTGCCCTGGATACTCACAAGATAATCATCCACTCCTTTATGCTCATGTCAAGGTAAAAAAAAAAAAAAAAAGAAATGAAGTAGTGAATGTAATGTTACTAAACTGGAACAAAACAGTTTAAAGTGGTCTGCATTAGTTCACAACATGTCACTGTTTACTTTCTGAATCTTGTGGGGATATGTAGTAGTTACCTGTATGTAACTCCAGCTCTATGAGTACGTGCTAAACCCTCTTTTTTCAATATAAAGCAGGCCGATCATGTTTTATGTGCAGGACCAAAAGACTGCTTATTTGTATTTTTATTTACATAGGATCAAATAATAAATTCCCTGAGTAATAATTGCATTCGTGATGTTTCTTCTGAATAACAGTGATATCAAAACCTCACATCGTAACAACTCTGCTGCAAAGAGAGGAGGTCAAGTGTGGATGGATGGGTCAAACAAACACAGGACTTTCACCCAGGAGAACGCTGCTCGTTTCCCGTGTGAAACCAAAAGTCAACGTTGACTTATTTTAAAGCCACAGTTGCCAAGTCTGGCACATCGAGTTGACTCTCATGCCCCTCCCCCTCTACCAGAGAGCTCCTCCGCTCTCTCCAATTGAGTGCTTGTCAGTGCGTGTGTACCATATTCCTGACAACGCGCCTGTATCTTCTCTTATCAATAAACGGCATAGAGTACACGCTACATGGAGGTAGGCTGGCTAACTCACTCATAGATAACAACTGCTACCATCATTTAGCGTATGCCTAGCTAGATGTTGGCCTGTGATATTGTAACATGCACGAGAGGGGAGGGGGGGGGCGGCATTTGCACGAATTTGCCTGAGAGTCAGCTCTCACACAGCCATGCGATGAGTGGACAGGAGGACGCTATGGATTTTTGCAAAACAAACAACAGGCTCAACCTGCACGTATAGAGTTTAATTTTTTTTCGAAAACCTGATGATTTATGATGTTCTATCGGAGCATAGTGTCGGCTTCAGTGAATATGATCAAACAAAGGTTGCCGACCGCACGTTTAACTAACGTGAGTTATGTTACGTACATGACCAAGAGGCAGCATGTGACGAGCTGTTAGTGAGAATGTGTTAGCACCGCAAATTTAGGACATTATTAAACCTTTTTCTTTTTTTCAATCACTAGATTTATGATCTGTTTTAAAATATTTACATCATGGCAAACACACAGGGAGGGGAAGTCAGGAAGCATTTAGAGGTGGACTGACATGTTCATCTTGTTTTTTTTTCATGGGATTTTTGTTGAAAATGAGAAAAACAAAGACACCAGCATTATCCTTTGTAGTACAGAACAGGTTTAATATTATTGTGATCATGATTACGTCATGCAGAAACAAGCTGCAGATTATTCCACTGAACATTAGAGGAGGAACAAGTTGAGGACCATATCTTTCTCAAAGAAGCCTCACCGATTGTTTCCTTCTACCTTTGTGTCCTCCTCACCGCTGCCACCTTAAACCGCAAGACACCTGTCCCTTTGTGTGACACACACACACACACACACACACACACACACACACACACACACACACACACACACACACACACACACACACACACACACACACATACACACACACTCACACACACAAACACACACACACACACACACACACACACACACACACACACAGAAAACCTCTGGGGGTGTCTGCCCAGTCATTTGGCACATTTTTGATGTTGAATCAAAAAAGACAAAATGAGAGAGCGAGGTGGGAGCGGGGAGGGGAAGGGAGAGGGAGCAATCTAGGCTTTCCACTCCAGTGAAAGGCACTCTTTGTTGAGCACTCCTCTGCAAACCCCACCAGCCCAACCCTCCCTCCGTATCCACCCTTCATCCCCCGCCCCCCTTTCTTTCCCTCCGAAGCCCGGGTGGATTTTTTCATTAAATGCTATCAGAAATGTGACTGGTCCTATTCATGGGCAGATGGAGGACTGGAGACCAATACCTTCACTGGAGAATGACAGGAATCTAGGCTGTAGGTGAAGGTCCGGGTGGATGGGGCGGGAAGACTTTAGAGGACCTGACAAAGAAGGAAGAAGCAAATGCTTTTTTTTTTTTCAAGGTTTTCTTTGTGTTTAAGAGTTTTCCCAGTCCGAATATGTTTGATATATTCCTCTGAACAAATGTGTTCTCGCTCTGATTTTCTCCGGTCAGACCTCCTTTGTTTGCAGAGAAAAGAAAAACAACCTCACATTTGTTACGTTCGATGGCAGTTCAGAGTTTTCCCTTTCTGTACTCTCAGTTCTCCTCCAAGTAAGACCTCCTTGTCCTCATTTTTTTAAAAGCTACTTAAAGAGTTAAGAGCACTCTGCCTAAACAAAACAACATATTGTGCCACTGTTTCCTCAGACAAACAAGGTGACCAGATCCAATCCGCTGTTCATTTCTCGCTAAAGGAAAGAGATGAACCTCTCATATTGTCAGAGAGCGGTCGATTATGTCACGGGACAATAGAAGGCAGCGGGTTGGAAGAAAACACAAACAATGATTTCCGCAACAGCAATTTAATCCTCTGGCGTTAAAACCTGACACAAAGTGGACAAAGGCGAGGAGGCTGGCACGAATAAACCCCTGAATCTGAAGATTAAGCAAAAAAAAAAATAATAAAGAGGATCCTTTGTGTAAAAAGGCCCTTTATCTGCTTTTGAAGTCTGTGAGACCTGCCAGCCGTCCTCAGCCTCTCTTTGTAACCGGCCCCCATGTCCCACAGCAAACCACCACCTCACTTTCATCTGCCCGTCATCTTAGGGGGCAATTAATGCCATTCTGGTCTACCCACTAGATAGGTGGGGGCTAGGGGAGAAAGTGGGTGGGAAGGCTCATCTACTTGTTGAAGCAGGGACTTGACAACAGTTTAGTCTAGCCTAATTTGGTGCATATAAGGCAAGTGTCATTTCTTGATCTGATAAAATTCAGCGCCGCTCTCCTCTGCTGCTATTATTTATATTTGATTGGGCTTCTGTTTACAGCCAGGCAGTGTGGAAACTCAGCCAGGCTGTTGCTTAATGAATATTTCACTGCCTCCACACAATAAGCCTCCCATGATAGCCCTGTGAATAACGTCCCGCCTCGGCTCTGCAATTCTGCTGTGCAGCGTGCAATAACTCCAACTCATACTTGATAAAGCTGCATGTGAAGAGAAGCCCCGGGTTTTATCATTGACCTTTTCGCTCCCTGCTGTAGTTCCTTTACTCTGGGGACTCCCACTGTTTCTCCTTTGCTGCTCTAATACAGTGGCCCCGGCGTCTGCATCTGCGAGAGGCAGGGGAAATAAAGCCTCCATTTGCATTACGTAATTTCATGCATTATTCAGAGCTTCAGAGAATCATTTCACCTCGACAACTCCTCAGAGGGCAGTGAGGAGATAACTGTTAGTGACAGGACTGGCTCATGAAATGCAGAGTGACTTAACCACCCAATCTGCAGATATTACCCCGGCATGAATTGGAAATAGACACCGGTGCACTCACACAGATGCGCTCTGACAAAAAGTACACACTCACTGTTAGTTTCTTTTTTATCACTGAAGAGGAACAAGTGATATCAGATGCACACTTTTACGGTAAATGTGTTTTATGATGCTCTTGATATTTCAAGGCTTTTCAGAGACCACGAGAGACCACAGCACAGGGTAGTGCTGTACGGGTAGGAGTTGATTTGGCTCTTTCTTCCTCACACACAAAATAGGCAAAAGATTTTGAATTCAGACACTGTTAGATAATGATGTTCTATTCCTGTGTGTGCTTGCTTTTCTCAGTGTGGTTGTCCTGCAGCCTGTATATGTTGTGATTTTATTGTCATAATCTGTCTTTTTTTTTTTAATGGGCTGCATTAGTTTGGAAGCAGAGCTTGCAGCAGCGGGTTCGTCACGAGGCGAGGAGAGTGCGGACAGGCCAATTAGTGCAATCACACAACCACTGTAGCTCATAAGCTGCATAGCAGGGCTGCTCACAGCAACTGGACATTGTTTCTTTATTGTCCAAGGCTCACAACAGAAAAGAGTGTGAAAGAGCCCACAGCACCAATGGTGGTGCAGTTGTTATCGTAGCCGGGGAACACTGCAACACTAGAAGACTGCGAAATAAAGCTTTCTCTCTAATCATAGACAATGGAGTGTATTTCATTAAGCCAGATAATGGTGTGTGCATTTCATTACCATAGATAACTAGGAATATTTAGATGAGGGATGAGGTGCTCATAAAGCGCCAGTTGGTAGTCATGGTAACCTGGATCTTGGCAAACAAAAGAGTCGGGGAGAAGTGTTTGCTAGGGGATGGAAAGAAAAGGGGGAAACAGAGAAAAGAGGGACGGAGGCAGACTGAGAGGAACCGCCGAGCTAAACACAGTCCCAGGCCAAAGCAACCAGACTGAAGAACGCTTCCATGTTGTTTCTCCTTCTGCATCCAGAAAGAGACTCAGGTGACCACCGCGACCCTCCTTTGTTCTCTATAAGTTAAATATGCTTTTCAGGATAATCACATGCTAATGTAGCCACGGGCCGAATAATAAACTTAATCACCCAAATGTGGAAATCAAGGTGCAGTATGAAAACCTATCCATCCATCTTGGCTCCGCTCCTGTGGATATTACAACCCCCATGTGCCCTGCTGTTCATGCTGCCAGTCAAACCTGACTTTATGATCTGTGAATTTCAAATGAAGTTGCTTTCTGACAATAAGAAGGGCCTCGGAGCCTAAATCAGCCCAAACCGTGACCTTGACCTTCGGAGATGGTTCTCATTCATCCAGTTTCAGAGCTGTCAGTTTGAGGACGGGTTATATTACGGTGGGTGACACTAAAAAATGGAAATCCATTTCTTTTTTAGCAGCATGCAACATCAAACCCCGCTCCTCAGATATATGTCTGTCATTATTAATGTAGAAACATAATTTGCAGCAGGAAATTGAAGGGTTGGTGTGAACGACAACTTAATTCAGCTGATGTGGCATTTGCAAAATATAAACAGTGATTACTGTGAGTCATATTTTTTATCATAAATTGACCAGTCAAGCTTCTGTTTGATGTAATAACAAGTTGAGTCACAACTGCATAATTTAATTTGACAGAATAAAACATGTTTTACACTGACTTGTCCTACTCCTGAAATTAATATTTTTCTTCTAACTGAAAATATATATGCTTTTCTTTTCTCCGGCATCTTTTATTCTTGCATCTCTTTGTCACAAAGACATACATTTGTCCATTTCTGGAACATACACCTCCTTTTTTCATCATTGTGTTTAAGACAACCGTATACTAGCAATTAGGGATATGGGCTCCGATATTGACTAATAAGCTGGATCCGATATCGGCTGAATGAGGCCGATCTAGCATTCTGATCTGGTCATTTCTTTTTTATTAATATCATACACAGCAAGTTAATTAATCCATTGTTTGTTGGGTTTCAGGCAGCTGCTATATTTTATATTACATTTTAAAATATCTGTTTGCAGTGTACTTTAGAGTGTTGTCTATTTATTTTTGCTGCTAATGTACACTTTATTTGTTAATAAATAATATTGAGTATAAAACTGGATTGGTGCATCTCTAATTGCAATATGTACTGGTTTGGCCAAAATGTGGCATGTAGTGTGACAATCCAATCCAATGTCTGTACAAAGTTTCATGGCAATCCATAATATTTGTGGAGATACTTCAGTCTGGACCAGCCGACCCACACGGCCACACACACTGCCAGCTCACAATAGCATCATCGGAATGCTTTTGCTCTATTTACCATTTTAATTCAATTATTTTATCAATGCATCACAAGTTTCAGATTTAATACTCTCCTCTCTTCTTGAGTTTGTGTGATGCGTAAATCTTGAAAAACAGCAGATGACACAGAAAATAACTAAACATGACCTGCACCTGGAGTTCAACCATTAGGTGAAAGCAGATAGGACTCCATATGGACAAACTCCTTCTTAATACCCCCCGATACTCTACTTTAACAGGAATGTAGCACTGCTGTCAGACCTTTGATCTGAAAGAAAAAAAAAATCTGCTTTTTACACTTTTATTTATCTCAAATTCTCAGACTGTAGCTGTGACGTGAGAAGCTGCAGGAGAGTTTTTAGACTTTTGTTCATTAACATTTTTGGATTTGTTGATATTCTCGGGGCAATATTTGTGTTATTTTTTTGAATGGATGTAAAACCAGAAAGTAGGGAATAATACAGAAACAGATTTATGTATGAGCTTCCAGATATACAGTATTACTTTGATATTTATGAGATTTTACATACTGGCCAGTGCAGTACACAGCTAATAAGATGCAGGTTCCTCACTGAAGACATACAAGGTGGGGGAGCAGTCATCACACCCAAAGACAACATTAAAAATTGGAACATCCAGTATTCCCCCGTCCTGACAAACCTGAGAGGGCAACATTTTCATTTAGTTGTTAACTAAATAAAACACACACACAGACACACACACAGACACAGATCATCAGGGGAATCCACATTATCATGCCTGGCTGTTGTAGGCTGGATTCACAGTGTGTGTGTCTGTGTGTGTGTGTGTGTGTGTGTGTGTGTGTGTGTGTGTGTGTGTGTGTGTGTGTGTGTGTGTGTGTGTGTGTGTGGTGTGTGTGTGTGTGTGTGTGTGTGTGTGTGTGTGTGTGTGTGTGTGTGTGTGTGTGTGTGTGTGTGTGTGTGTGTGTGTGGAACCAGACTCCAGTCTTGGCTCACAGTAATAAGATCAGCCTGTTTGGGCTGACAGGCTGAGCCTCTCTCATGGTGGCCCATCTGGCCAGCGCCCAGGCCACGGCGCCAGCCACCGGCTCCACTGTGTGGGGACCCATCTGTGGTCCTGTGTGGTATCGACCATTACACTGCCAGACCTGTCCTGATATGCACATGGGTCCACTGGTCTGTGTGTGTGTTCTGCAGATGGGCTAGTGGGTCAAACTAATAGCAGCAAATCACTCTTAGTGATTGCTGTAACCGGCCTGAGGTGTACACATGTGCTGGATTTCAGTCAGATTGTGTCAGGTGAGTTTGCTGATGCAAGGAAGCACAAATTATATAATGTTTGTAAAACCACTCAGAATTCAATTCACACACTGTTACTGTTAAAATGAGAGTTAACTGAACTTAATAATAACTAGAAGGCCACAGAGAGCTCAGGTCTCCACCAGGCCAAGCCCTATCCTGCATTCTTAACAGAAGTGAAACATCATTTGTGTATCTGCCCCTTAATTTGGATCCACTACTAAATGTAATGTTTTCTTCCTCAAGCCATGCTACACCCTTCCACCAAGTTTCACGATAGTCAGGTCAGTTTTTTCCCCCGTAATCCTGATGACAAACAGAACAAACTGAGACGAAAACATTACCTCCATGGCGGAGGTAATAATTAGGTCAAAGTTGTCTTATGAGTTGTAAAAATGTAAAACTAGCTGAGTTAAGTTCACTGAACCAGAGATAATGTGCTTTTCCTCAGTTTAAAGAGTTAGCTCTTCGTAGGAGCCACTTGGAACCAGAGTTAGTACAAAGACTATATTGGAGGCATCTGCCAATCACCTTGTTAAATTAAAGATACAAGGAGCAACCTCTAGCTCAAGCAGTAGAGTATGAGTAGAGTCCTTGGCAGCAGCCGGTGTCAGGAGAACAGTGTAAGGGGGACTGAATCCAAAACTAACCTTCATCGTTATAAAAAGAAACAACCATGACAGAAAGTTTGCAGTGTTTGTTTTCCTAAAATTTAAAATAAAAATAAATATTCTCTCAAACACAGCATTCTGGGAACTGCTGCTGATACACATGTTGATCCTGGTTCTTTACTTTGATGAGTTGAGTGAATAATTTCAATTCAAAGGACTTTAAGTCAGAGAAATTCATGTTTATAAGTGCCTGAAAAAGAAAAAAAAATAGAAATTTGTACTTAGTTAAACTCTGCAAGTTGTTCTACAGTGGAGTTAAAGGAAATATGCTTATTGGTTTTCTTGCAACAAACAACAAAATGGTTCCATAAATAAACTATTTCTGTACCAAGAATAGTAGTTTGTTTTTGTATAGATTCAAAAAATGAGATATAATGGGTTAATAATGAGTAAACTTTGGAGTTGGGTAGATTCATCCGGACCCACAGAATCCAGGAAACATATATATTTTTTATTTACGGTTCAAAAGTTGCAGGCCAGAGGTTTGTTGTTATAGCGCCACTATATGGACAAATTGCATCAAATTACACAGACAGACAGACAACTGATGAACAGAGATTGTGTTCATCTGACACCTGAGGGTAACATCTGATCAATGACAACTACACTTGCATTACAAATCCACCTGTGATCATTCTCCACCTGTGATACATCACTGCATATTACTTCAACACTAAAGAGACACAACTGGAAGCTTGATCAACTGGACCGCATTAATCAGCCTCACTGTCGACTCTATCAGGTCCCAAACCTCAACGCTGACACCAAACACCAAGTACAAACACAGTATCAGACTTGGAGGTGAATATATTGCCGAACACATGAACAAACTGAGAATGGGTTTTCCATCCTGCCATGTAAGCAGTCAACCCAAATATCTTTTGCCCAGAAGTGTTTAGTTTCTTTGTAATTCAGTTTAAGGAAACTGAATTTGAGATGAGAGAATGCAGACATGACAGCATCTGTGAAGCTGAGAGATCACAAGAAACAGCCGCGGCATGAGCCAATATGAAACACATCTGCCTCTGAAATCTAATCATCTGTGAGGTACAAGTATGAGGAGTTTACTGCATATTACTGCGGCACTGGAGCACAAACAGGCCTGAGTACTAAATGCTTCAAGAACTGTTGGGTGGATTACCATGAAATGTATCACAGACATTTGTTTTCTCCTCAGGTTGAATTGTAATCCCTTAACCAATCATCCAGCACTATCGTTTAGTCAAGTGTGTGTTGTCTAATATTCATTTATGACGAAACGCTACTGACTTTCCCATCAGCCTCAGCTGCACTTTGTTTAGTGCTGCCAGCAGATGTTAACATGCTCACGCTAAACTAAGGCAGTAAACATGGTAACATTACCAGCTAAACACATGCATGTTTGCAGCTGCTGTAAATAATTCTATTACAGAATCACAATCAGAAATACTTTAATAATCCCAGGGGGAAATTGTTTTTGTTTCAAACTCCAGATATACAAACAACATATTTAACAACAACATTAATATAAAACTGTATATACTGTATATATAACTATATATAACTATATATATATATACACAGTACAGACCAAAAGTTTGGACACACCTTCTCATTCAAAGAGTTTTCTTTCTTTTCATGACTGTTGACATTGTAGATTCACACTGAAGGCATCAAAACTATGAATTAACACATGTGGAAATATGTACTTAAAAAAGTGTGAAACAACTGAAAATACTCCTTATATTCTAGTTTCTTCAAAGTAGCCACCTTTTGCTCTGATCACTGCTTCACACACTCTGCATTCTCTTGATGAGCTTCTAGAGGTCGTCACCTGAAATGGTTTCCACTTCACAGGTGTGCCCTGTCAGCTTCAATAAGTGGAATTTCTTGCCTTATTAATGGGGTTGGGACCCTCAGTTGTGCTGTGCAGAAGTCAGGTGGATACACAGCTGATAGTCCCACTGAATAGACTGTTAGAATTTGTATTATGGCAAGAAAAAAGCAGCTAAGTAAAGAAAAACGAGTGGCCATCATTACTTTAAGAAATGAAGGTAAGTCAGTCCGAAAAATTGGGAAAACTTTGAAAGTGTCCCCAAGTGCAGTCGCAAAAACCATCAAGCGCTACAAAGAAACTGGCTCACAAGAGGACCGCCCCAGGAAAGGAAGACCAAGAGTCACCTCTGCTGAGGAGGATAAGTTCATCCGAGTCACCAGCCTCAGAAATCACAGGTTAACAGCAGCTCAGATTCAGACCAGGTCAATGCCGCACAGAGTTCTAGCAGCAGACACATCTCTAGAACAACTGTTAAGAGGAGACTGTGTGCATAAGGCCTTCATGGTAGAATAGCTGCTAGGAAACCACTGCTAAGGACAGGCAACAAGCAGAAGAGACGTGTTTGGGCTAAAGAACACAAGGAATGGACATTAGACCAGTGGAAATCTGTGCTTTGGTCTGATGAGTCCAAATTTGAGATTTTTGGTTCCAACCACCGTGACTTTGTGCGACGTAGAAAAGCTGAACGGATGGACTCTACATGCCTGGTTACCACCATGAAGCATGGAGGAGGAGGAGTGATGGTTTGGGGGTGCTTTAGTGGTGACACTGTTGGGGATTTATTCAAAAATTGAAGGCATACTGAACCAACATGGCTACCACAGCATCTTGCAGCAGCATGCTTTTCCATCCGGCTTGCGTTTAGTTGGACCATCATTTATTTTTAATCACAACAATGACCCCAAACACACCTCCAGGCTGTGTAAGGGCTATTTGACCAAGAAGGAGACTGATGGGGTGCTGCGCCAGATGACCTGGCCTCCACAGACACCGGACCTGAACCCAATCGAGATGGTTTGGGGTGAGCTGGATCGCAGAGTGAAGGCAAAAGGGCCAACAAGTGCTAAGCATCTCTGGGAACTCCTTTAAGGGCGCGCTCACACTATCCTCCCGGACCGAGACCCGGACTTTAGGGTACTTGTCCCCCCTCCCTCTCCCCCCCGCGCCCCAGCCCCGTTTGTACTCACACTACCAGGGCCGGCCAATGCTTCTTGCTGTCCATACGCCATCACGCCGTAACACGTCACACGCATTGATCGCGTGTGTGGCTTTGTTTACAAATCTTTCCATAGACCTCGGAGTTTTTGTGCGTCTTGTCGACTGTTTTTGAATATTTCATCCGACCAAATCTGCAGTAAACACTCCACCTCCGCATCACACCAACATGAACCTTTCCCCACCATTGTTGTTGTTGTTAAATGTCCGCGCATGGTCCGTCCTTCTATTTACATGTCCGAACAGGCGGACATGACGCTACTGCCGTAGGGCTCGTGCGCGTGCGCGTGCACGTGCGCACGCTCGTGCTCGTACATGTGCAAACGGCTCTGCTAAAGCCCACCTCTTTCAAGCGGGCCGTGGCGGCCCAGCTGGCCCCAGTTGAGCGCGGAGCGGGTGCGCTCACACTACTTAAAGGTACTAGACTTTAGCTGAAAAACCGGTTTTGGCCGCGGCCAAAAGGACAGTGTGAGCACGCTGTAAGACTGTTGGAAGACCATTTCAGGTGACGACCTCTTGAAGCTCATCAAGAGAAAGCAGAGTGTGAAAGAGAAAGCAGAGTGTGTGTGAAGCAGTAATCAGAGCAAAAGGTGGCTACTTTGAAGAAGCTAGAATATAAGGGCGCGCTCACACTATCCTCCCGGACCGAGACCCGGACTTTAGGGTACTTGTCCCCCCTCCCTCTCCCCCCCGCGCCCCAGCCCCGTTTGTACTCACACTACCTGGGCCTCGGCCAGTACTTCTTGCTGTCCATATGCCTTCAAGCCGTAACACGTCACACGCATTGATCGCGTGTGTGTGGCTTTGTTTACAAATCTTTCCACAGACCTCGGAGTTTTTGTGCGTCTTGTCGACTGTTTTTGAATATTTTCATCCGACCAAATCTGTAGTAAACACTCCACCTCCGCATCACACCAACGTGAACCTTTCACCACCATTGTTGTTGTTGTTAAATATCCGCGCATGGTCCGTCCTTCTATTTACATGTCCGAACAGGCGCACATAACGCTACTGCCGTAGGGCTCGTGCTCGTACACGTGCGCACGCTCGTGCTCATACATGTGCAAACGGCTCCGCTAAAGCCCACCTCTTTCAAGCGGGCCGTGGCGGCCCAGCTGGCCCCAGTTGAGCGCGGAGCGGGTGCGCTCACACTACTTAAAGGTACTAGACTTTAGCTGAAAAACCGGTTTTGGCCGCGGCCAAAAGGATAGTGTGATCACGCCCTAAGACATATTTTCAGTTGTTTCATACTTTTTTGTTAAGTACATATTTCCACATGTGTTAATTCATAGTTTTAATTCCTTCAGTGTGAATCTACAATTTTCATAGTCATGAAAATAAAGAAAACTCTTTGAATGAGAAGGTGTGTCCAAACTTTTGGTCTGTACTGTATATATATATATATATATATATATATATATATATATATATATATATATATATATATATATATATATATATATATATAATATAAACATTACAATGGTAATGTATATGCAGATCAAAAGTACTGTAGTAACGTGCGTTTGAGTTTGTATTACAGAGAGGCGGTGACAAACTCTCCTAGGGATCCATTGTATAGTTTAATGACCACAGGCAGGACAGATTTCCTGTGGCGCTCTGTGGTGCATCTGGGTGCGAGGAGTCTTCTGCTGAAGGTGCTCCTCTGCTGGGCCAATGTGTCCTAGAGAGGGTGGGAGACATGGTCCAGGATAGACCGGAGCCTGGACAGCATCCTCCTCTCTGTCACGGTCCTCAGGGTGTCCAGCTCCTCCCCCACGACATCAGCGGCCCTCCTGATCAGTTTGTTCAGTCTGTTGGTGTCTGCGACCTTCAGCCCACTGCCCCAGCATGTGACTGAGAAGAAGATCGCACTGGCCACAACAGACTCATAAAACATCCTCAGCATCGTCCGGCAGATGTTAAAGGACCTCAGCCTCCTCAGGAAGAAGAGTTGACTTTGGCCCTTTTTGTAGACAGCCTTTCTAGTCCAGTTCAACTTATTATTAAAGTTCACCCCCAGGTACTTCTACTCCTCTACAGTGTCCACAGGGACCCCCTGGATGGAGACAGGGGTCACAGGTGTTTTCACCCTCCTCAGATCCACTACGAGCTCCTTTGTTTTAGTCACGTTGAGCTTCAGATGATTCAGCTCACTGCAAGTGACAAAGTGGCCCACAACAGTCCTGTATTCACTTTCATCCCCCTTTCTAATGCAGCCAACTATTGCTGAGTCATCAGAAAACTTCTGAAGGTGGCAGGACTCAGTGTAATACTTGAAGTCTGAGGTGAAGAGGGTGAAGAGAAAGGGAGAAAGGACAGTGCCCTGTGGGGCCTCAGGATCTATCAAAATGTATGAATGATTGAAAACTGTAGTTGACATTTTTTTTTTCATTTCCCCGAGCAGTTACTTTCCCTTTTCTTGAGGTTTGCTGGTTAGCTGTGGTTTTAAATGGGGAATAATGGTATTTTTCAACCCGGACCCTTTATCCCCATGTGTTTGTATCTAACTGACAAGTGAGAAGAACAGTTTTTGAAACTGGTCCAGTATCCAGGCTTAAAGTCGTGACGCCCTTTCAGAGTACTATTTCTTTGTCCAAGAATTGTATTTCTACAATGCCACAGTGTTGTGTTGTTTAAACAGATCTGAGTAAAGAAAACCTGTCTGAATGGTCATTTGACCTCTTTCCTATTGAAGAAAAGGTGTCCCACTGAAGAAATAAGTGATTGTAAAAGGGTCACAGGTTTGGCCGTTGTTGTTTGTTTTGTTTGATGGAGCGTTAACACACAGTCTATGGTTTGGACCAAGACATATTATTTTGAAAGGGTGTTACATTAGACTTATGGACAGGATTGAGCGAAATCACTGCAGCCTGGCAGCCATGAACATAATCGAACAGGGCAAGTGTGCACCGTCATTGTACGTCCTCTAAAAGTATTCGTTTTTGCCACTGAAAGGCTCAGATTGTTATTGTAAGTGTCAGTGGCAAAAACACTTTTAGTAGACGTACATTGACGATCGGTGTTGCCCTGTTCGATTACATTTCAGCTCGGGTCGTGGCTGCCGATCAATTGTTGTTCCCATTAGTCCCTTAGATACAAACACATGGGCAAAGAGGGGCCAGGATGAGAAATAAAATTCCCCTTATATTATATTATATAGGATATTATATATTATATGATTATATCCCTGCAGATCATCTGAAGGATGTAATGTACAGTGCTAGGACAACATGGGATCTCACAAGGGGCCACTGTCAGATAATTTGTATGGTTCCTATCAAATCAAACCTTTTACCTTTCATACACACATTCACCGCTTTATAGCTCTATGTGACAACCCATTAAGCTCCATACTACTGCATACATTTTAGACATGGGTGGCCACAGTGGCAATTACAGCCCTGGCAGTGCTAGTGTTAGCAGAATGCTCCAACCATAAAGTAGATGAACATATCAGCATTGTTTTAGTAAAGGTTATTTCTATCGGGCCAAAACACTACATGTAGACTTCAAACGCCTCGCAGTCCACTCGCCTGGCTGCACAGTTTAAAAGCTCGACATGGTGTGTGGGACAATGGCGGCTCTCGAAAGCATTGTGATAATCAGGGGCCGATGGAATTTTCCCTGCATCATTAAAAAGGGATTGGTCCGCTCACTGTGTTCATGGGAAGTGCCGTTAGTTAACCCAACAAAGGTGCTCCGGCTGTGGACCCCCAGAGATGAAGGGCATCGCAGGGGCTCAGCGAATCCACCTCTAATCCCCTCGGCCCCATTGTACCGATACAGTCTAAACCCTTTGACCACTTCCCGCTCTAATCTCTGCAGATTTGGGTGAGTTAAACAAGTTTCTGATCTGGGGGCCCATAACTTCCCTCCTCCTGCTCTCCTCGATGTGGTGACAAGTTTAGTTACAGCAGAGAGTTTTCAGTCCCTTATCTAACAGAAGATGTCATTTATACCATTTTAAGAACCTATTAAACTAGTATTACAAAGTACTTTTCAAGCAGCCAATTAATCGCTTAATCAACTGTCAATAAATGAACCAACTTGATGTTTATGATTAAACAAAGATTTTTAAATCAAAATGTCAAGTACTTGTTGGTTGGAGTATTTCTTTATCTAATATTATACTAAACTGAACACTTGGGCTATGGACTGTTGGGCAGTCAAAATAAGCAATTTGAAAAAATCGCTTCAGACTTTATAGGAACATGTTATTTTTCTCTATTTCCTCACATTTTTATTAGACCAAGCAATTAAATGAGTGGCAGATGGACTGATAATGAAATCACAGCTGCAGTTTCACCAGAATAAACAATTAGAATTAATTTGGTTACAACAAATGAAGTCAAATGTAAAGATCTGTGAAAAAAGGCTTTGAAAGGAATTGAATTACAAAAAGAAACTGTAACATGAGATGCCAGCTCTTGTGTGTTTAGGGATCATTAATATGCAATCACGGTTCTCCTTTGTTTAAACATTAAAAATGGATATGGTGACTTGAATATTAGATAAACTGGAATGTCTTCAAAAAAGACCAAAAAAAAAAAACAGTCCAAAACCCAAAGAAATCCAGTTTAAAATGATATACAACTGGGAAAAACACTGGAGAGTGTTTGGCATTTTTCTAGATAAATGACTTAAACGATTAACCGACAATTAAAATGGCTGTTGATTCATTTTCTGTTCAACTACTAATGATTGTTTCAGCTCTCACTTGCAAGGAATGAAAGATTTAAATGGTTTCCAATATGGGCAACAAGAGTTGAAAATGTCAAAATACACACAGAAAACATTACCATTAATGTGCACATTCAGGTTTTCTTGGGTCTCCAGCTCTGTGGACATTAATCCATATTCCAGTCAGTCACACTACTTCCACCGTGCCAAGAAGACATTATGTTTATGTGTGTGCATATATGAACGCCTGGCTGCTGGAAGGAAGGGGCGGAGGTTTTTGGGTAAGTAACAGCAGAGAGCTGGTGGTCGTGACGAAGCACTTGACAGGCCCGAAAGGCACCCCCTAATTTGGGGTTGACCTTGACTTGTTTAGCATTCCCAATTGCTGCTGGTAGCGGTGACACGTGTGTGGAGTTCGGTTGACTCTAAGGAGCAGAAGGTGTTTGAGTGTGTGTGTATGTGTGTGTGTGTGTGTGTGTGCAGATGGACGGACCGTTAGGGAAGCAGTCTTATATCCCAGAGGGAGGAGGCAGAGGTCAGGGATCAAAGCCCCCCAACTGACTCCCCACCCATCTCTGTGTCTGGGGACGTACAGAGATCCAGAATGAAGCGCTGCTCCGGCCTGCAGCATTATGCAGTGTGTGCAATTAATGCAGCGACAGGAATGGTAGGGGTCTGTTTGTGTCTGTGAGTGTGTATGTTTGCATGGAAGGGAGTGTTGTGTGTGTCTCTTGTGCCAGGCCAATGTAGCTTGCACAATGTAATAGTACAGCTGGCACGTGTCACACACACGCACACGCACACGCACACGCACGCACGCACGCACGCACGCACGCACGCACGCACGCACGCACGCACGCACGCACGCACACACACACACACACACACACACACACACACACACACACACACACACACACACACACACACACACACACACAGCAGAGTCTAGAGAGGTCTTTTAATTAAGGGATTTGTTAATTTTCTATTCAACTTGACAGTGATGAATGGGGGAGCGGTGCCTGCCCATCTCAGCCTTTGCTATCGGGCAGACAGAGCTTCCAAGGAGGCCTCAGGGTGCGATCATTGCGCTCAGAAATCGTATTCACACATAAAGATTTTTAACCCTTTGGAAGCCAGAGTTACTGTATTCATCGGAGCTGGAGGAAAGAGAAAAACTAAACCCGCCTAGATGTGACTCACGCACTGTAGCAGCCTGTGTGGAGGCCAGATAGCACTGAGGAGTAAACAGAGTGAAACAATAGCCAAACATTGTGTGAACGAAGCTGCTTTTTGGCTCCAAGGAAGTAACGCTTTACCTCCTTTTTGTTATCTTAGCAAGTTTATCATGCACTTTTTTTTAGTGCCTTTAAAAGCCTACAATGCCCATTAAGCCCTTTGTGGCTTCTTGCATCACATCAACTTTGATAGAAAAAAAAAACTGCAAACGTTACTTGAAATTCCAAATCACTATTTGAGAACTAAGCACATTATTGCAATATAACACCAGTTTCCAGTTAGTTTTTATTTAATATTTCAAAGGATAAGGCTGGCCTTATTCTATATTTTCTTATTTCCACAAATTTCCTGAAAAGACCAAAACCAACAATGCGTTAGTCCTTCTCTCAGTGCGTTCTAACCTGCGCAAACCTTTCTCTGGCACTCACCCCGAAGCCCAATGCTTTAAACTGAAGATGTAATCTTAATAACACATATATATATATATATTTTCACCCATTTGGTGTGTCGTAGGTGAATGTGGGATTGCCTTAAAAAATAAATTAGAGTATGTTTCTTTTAATGAAGGAAAATCAACCAGTATATGTTTTGTACAGCAATGGCGCTCAATGAATAATAAGACATATCAGACTTTGGATACACACATAATACTTGTCTTTAGGATCAATTCATTGTTGGTTTTAGTCTTTTCATGAGATTTGCCAACAGTAAGAAAAACATCAGATTCATCATTTCATTGAAATCACTTTATGTCCTTGAGGGTAGGGCTGGGCAATATGACAATATGCATCGTTAAAAACATATAAAGATGTCTAACTTAAATTTAATTATCTATTTCAATTCTATTGCAATGTCGAAAAATTGTTTGTTTACGCCATTTGGACGACAGTTTACATTCTGAATCTCGCATCTTATGTTAGCTTAAAAAGAGAAAGTACTTTTCCATTTGTCAAGTATTGAATTCACAGAGGAGTGCACAAAAAATTGCTTCTTATGTGGTTATTTCACACAAACTACCAGCATTTCTTTATTGAATCAGCAGAAAACATGATATATCACGATATATATCGTTATTGAGACATAAAATGATCTATCTCTGGATAGAAGATTTTGGCCATATTATCTAGTCCTAATATAGGGGCAAATCATATGGTAATCTACACTCAGTTGCCAGTTTATTAGGTACAGCTCAAACTAATGCAACAGTCCAGCAGTAAATCCTCATTTATAACCTTCATGGAGGTTAGACGTGTTGGTAATATGGACGGGTATTTCTAATATTTTGTTCATCACGTTTATAACAGTGAGTGAGGGCCAAATAACATCCTTCAGTACATTTCCATACAGTTCAACAGCAGCACAAACTACAACTCAAAAATGACCGTACGCTTGAACCAACACATCTCTAAAACAGTGGATTTATTGCAGGACTGTTTGCATTAGACTGCATTAGTTTTATAGGTGTTCCTAACAAACTGGCAACCTGCAGAACCACCGAGCACGATGAAGCTGCAATTAGTTACCTCTAAACACAGTCTTGTCTTTGTTTTCCACTGATTTATTTTCTCTGCACTTTAGTTTCTTTTATTAAATTTGGGCTGATTTATTACTGCACTGAAACTGCACTCCCTGTTTATTATATATGTCTATTCCCCCCCTTACTCTTCTTTAACCAGATTTTTATCTTTATTGTGTTTTAAATCTAATTTTCTTTATGTAAAGCACTTTTTTTCAAATTCCCTGTGTTTTTAAAGGTGCTATACAAATAAAAATTGACCGGGACTCCTACTTCAATGTCTGAAATCCTCCTGCAGGATCAGCTGCTTCCCTTTATCAAACTCGGTATTTCATATTCATTATCAATACTTTCTTTGTTGCTGCCAAACATGCTTTGCATTAAGAGTAATATAGGCACCCTGAAGCAGCAGAGCCACATGTCATATTGGCCCCAATGCAATTTATCTATTGTGATTTGGCAGCCATTCATCTTTTAAATGCTCTCTCATGATTTCCTTTGTGCATGCAGAGCCGGAGGTGACCTTGAAAATGGACCATGTGGTGTTTTCTGATGATAATTTATTCTCACATACAAGAAACTGTCTCACGAGCATGATTTTTCCTCTGCATGTTTTGTGCCATCTACACTCACTGGAAACTTTTATAGCAGCAGCCAATGTATTCTCTTTTCAAAGAATCCACTTACAGATTCATAGGGCTATGCAAATGTGAGATTTTAGCGCGATTTAATGTCAAATTCAGTCCTTTTATAACATCGAATACAGGTCTCTTACTTCAGCATTTATATGGATTGCTAATGTACACAAACAGAAGAACATGCTCGTAAAGTTGAGATGAACTAGGTTTTAAAACACTGAATCCAGAAGAAGGAAGATGTTTTTATATACATTTCCTTATCACCTTGAATCTTACGATCATTTTCAGAGTCTCTGTTTAAGTTTGTGAAGGACTGGACCCCCCCACTGTGCTGGCAAACTAGATCTTAGCTCCCAATTTTAAAATATAACACATGCAAATGACTTTTGTCTCAACTTTGACTGCCTTTAATATTTCACTTGAGTGTCTGACAAAAATAGTAACACAGTCATTGTCCCGGCAGTCAGGTCAGTTATCAAGCTCTTTTTTTTGGGAGCCTGTCTTACTGAGCTTTAACTGACACACACACACACACACACACACACACACACACACACACACACACACACACACACACACACACACACACACACACACACACACACACACACACACACACACACACACACACACACACACACACACACACACACACACACACACACACACACACACACACACACACACACACACACACACACACACACACACACACAGTTTTAATGCATATTAATGAAGTTAAACGGCCCTCCGTAGAGAGGAGACAATGGAGCAGAGGAGGACTGGTTGTGAGCCCAAAGCCGAGGACTCAGGGGAAGCAGAACAGGTGCAGGGAGGACATGGCAGCTTCACATGGAACGACTCACTGTAGGTTCATCAGTGCAGGAACGGATCTGTTAATGTGCTTATATGCACGATGCAGATTTTTTTTTTTAGGGCTTCATGGTCATCGCTGTGGTGTCACTGCACTTTGTGTCCTAGAAATCTCCTGTAACTAAACACAGAGGCCTGGACAAGGCCATTTTCTTTTTGATTAACTTGTTTTCTTTTCTTTTCGCTGCTCATTGTCTCCCCACTTCTTTTATCTAAAGCTGTATTTGACTAACTTTTAAAATGTAAGGAAACATTTACTTTAAAGGAATATTCTGGAAGATTTTAATTTCCATTTTGCCAAAGGAGGCAACACAATGGTGATAGAGCATATGACCCGCTGATGAAGGCATGTACAGTGTTGAGAAATGAGTCCCTGTTTTCACGGGGAAAGGCAGAAGTGACGTACAGTTAGAGATGTGTTTTCCATCCCTCTGCAGTGGTTGCTCTACCAGAGAGGGTAGGCAGAGCTAACACAACACTTACCCTGCAACTCACTTGTGTGTGTGTGTGTGTGAGACGCTTTTTTCAGTCTCTGCTAGCATTGCGAATAAACAGATACTCTGACCTATAGCCGACCCTCATTAATTGATCATTAACTGTTAAATCAACAAGCAGGCAGCTGAGTCCCAGTTCAGCCCTCTGGGAGGCTCAGAAATCCTTTTCGTGTCTGCCTACAGCTGCGGACTTATACCGGTCGTGCATCCACGATGTTGCATGAATTGTTGGGCCACTTAACCTGCCATTCCTCGTCGATATAGACGCATGTCTCACGTTGTTCTCTGCTGTGAGCTACAAAAAAAGAACTTAAAACGCATTTTTTAGTGTAAAGTTATCTCTAGCAAGTTAACAAGCAGTTAATAGATTGTAGAGCCTATTTTTCTTTTAGCATGCGACAGTTGTATAACTAATAGTATTAATTGGTCAAAACTTGTATTGTCTGTTAACAGTTTAATAGTTAATTACTAACACCCCTATAATGGCCGAACAAAGAAAGAAAAGAGCGATGGCCACAGACGACAGACCCTTCAAAAACTCAACTGTAATTACATCCATTGTCACCATGGCTACCGCCAAAGAGAGCCACCAGATACATATCCATATCTTCATTTAAACGCCCAGCTTCCTTCCTAATATAAGTGATATGCTGCTCATATTGTTTAAGACAGATTTGAAAATGTGAACCTATCCTTTAAAACTCCTCATAATATATAGGTGGTATAAGCCAGTGGCTCCCAACTTGTATTGGCTTGTGACCCCCTAAAACATGGCTGTGACTTCTTGCCAGATCGTAGATTATCTGAAGTATGTCCCTTAGTGGTGGAATTATCCAGTGATTTACAACAACAAAATAAACATTAGAAGAAACAACATGTATTTATGATATTATGCGGGTGGAAAAACTGAAGTACTACACAGGAATCGTTTCTAGATCAAATCTGATCTGCAAACACCGGGCAAAAAATTCTTGTTTACTGTTTGTAATGTCAGAGGAAGCAGAAATGTGTGCCAAGTTATCCAAAGATCTTTAAAAGGGAAACACCAATGATTTTACACACAAAGATCAGTTTACCAGTCGTGGTTAGTACTACTCAGCCTGTGAAAACAGATTTATAATGTTTTCTGTGGCTCTAAAATCTTCTTTCCCAAGTACAAATAACACTGATGAAGTAGTTTACGCCGATATCTGGCTCTTAACCATATGTTTAGTGTGAGAGGCTGTGAGAAAATGTAGGATCCAGTGTTTTTGGAGCTTTAGCCAAAAATATGGACAAAGATTAAGGTGTCTTGGCCTCGGCTGTACTATTTTTGACTTTTCTTTCTTCCTTTAGCGAGGCCCCTAACTAAAAGGAAGTGTAACACGAAATCAGTGGAGGGCCCCTTTAAATAAACAAAGCATCACGTCTACTTTTGTAAATTAAAAACCTTTATGACCTGACTGTAAATTGAATAATAGAGACCACATTTGTAGCAGAATATGGGTTAACTTTACCCAGTATCAATAGAAAAGCACCCAAGACGGGATAAATAGTTCTCTTGCTACACAAAGAGATACTCTTTCTGTGATAATAGTCACATCCTGGGAGGGAAACTGATTTTTCTCAGCTCAGTAACTCCCTGCTTCCCTCTGTAGACCCTCCTATGGGGCCAGAGAGATAATCAACTTGAACCAAACCACGCCCCCCTGTTTTATTCGGGGGGCTTTATCAGCGCCTACATGTTGACTGCTCTGCATACTAGACCCAACGAGAGAAGAGAGTAGATCACCTCCACAGACTACCCATGCTGACAAACACAAAGTCCGAAACGCCTTTTCACCTCTGTGGACATTAAACTCTGCAGCTCTGACAGGATGGATTTTTTAGACAGCGGTTACCTGGACGCGCGGACTCCGTACAACAACACCTTTAATTTTTGGAACGACTACCTCGGCCTGTCGACTCTCGTCGCCAAAAATAAAATCAATAGCCCGTCCTGCAGCCCAAACTCTATAACAGAGTCCCTTAAAGCGACTCTGGGTTTGGAGGACGATTCCCCGGTTTGCTCCTGCGTAATTGGGCACGGCAGGGACAGCGACGGACACTTGGACTGCTGCTGCTGCGCGGCCCCGGGATCCCCGCCGATCTCCATCTATGATCTCAAGGAGCGCATCTCGCTCCTCAGGCCGTACGAACACCTTACTGGGGATTCTCCACTGGGGGACAGAGATTCCCCCTCCTACAAGGGAAGCTTCACCGGCCTCGACCTGCTGGCCATGGACAGGAGGCGCAAACAGACTCAGAGGGGCAAGCCGGAACCGAAGGTGTGCGTCTTCTGTCGGAATAACGGCGCGCCGGAGGAAGTTTACGGCACCCATATCCTGAAGACAGCGGACGGCAGAGTCCTGTGCCCCATCCTCCGGGCGTACACCTGCCCCCTCTGCAGTGCCAACGGCGACAACGCGCACACCATCAAGTACTGCCCGCTTTCTAGAGATCAGCCGAGCCAGAGAGTGGCAAAGGGAGGCAGGCCGATTGGCAAAAGGCTGAAAATCTTCTAAGCGAGGAGACGAATGAAGTTTGAGTTGCACTGTAAATTACTAGCGTGTATGGCAGTGATTTTGCCCCCATTTCATGCACAAGACAAGTCTGGAGAGAAAGATTTTAAGATGTTTTTTTTGTATGTGTCACTGCTTCACTGCTGTTTTCCGTCTATCTTGTAACTCTATGGGCACATAGTTTACACTTTGGACGCACTGCGCGCAGTATCCCCCCACCCTCCAGCACTCTTAAGGACTTGGTGATCAAAAATGAACCAAAGTACTGTACAGATCGACCTGTGAATGACCACCTTCATGCTGTAATCACAAGTTGCTGTGTTTCAAATAGCACAGTGCCAGTGCAAACAGCCCTGTGCATGTCAGCAGGCTGCTCTGTGTTCATGAGATGCCAACATAAATGAATATGCAGCACTGATACAGTATGAGATGAATGTTTTAGTCCCGTAGTTCTTTGGTCCACTGACAGGCCATGCAAGATATACTTCTTTATATTAGCACAGTCTTTTTCTTGAGATAAAATGTTTTCTACCAAAGGAATACACTTTTGTATTGCAACTTAGCCTAAATTCTGTATCGTTTCTATGTGGGATGTCTTATATTCTTTATGTGATTTTATGTGGATAGTTTTTTTGCAGATTTCAACTGAATGTAAAAAATAGAAAAAGGAAAAAAAGGTAGCTCTGACATGCAGTTCACCTACATGAAGCTCCAAGCCCTATTCTTTCAGTTTACTGTACAAAAACACAGACGCTGAATTGATTTTTGTTTTTTTTCACGTGGAAATATATTCCTGCAATTCTTGTAAATATATTAAAGGGGTGAACAATTTTAGCAATGAAACGCCTGACATTCCAAAGTCTTTATCTGTCAATAGAAATGTTTTATGTACTTATTTTTACCTTGTGTATCATTGGGAAATATATATTCACTGTAAATGACTCTGAATAAACATGTCATTTGCATTTTTCCTTGACTATCTGTGATGACAGCTGCTTTGAATACACCATGAATCACACTTCATCATGCAGGTGCAGCAGCACACATAACATGACTGAATGTGTTATTTGTCACATGACAGAAAAATAATTTTTACAACCGTAAATCAGCTGAAATAGTCACAGAGATGTGATGCAAATGCGCCCCCTAGTGTTCACATCTGTGCATGACAATAACCTTAATTAAAAGGCATCCACTGCACTAAAAGCAATGGTTTATTTAGTAAAGATGATGAAGTGTAAGTGAAAGAAAACTGAGCCAAGACCATGCTTTTTATGATTTACAATGGATTGGTTTTAGCCACATGAGACAAGATCAGGAAGGTATTTTAAAGTCAGATTTTGATTTGAAACATACTTGAAGCTATTCAACTTCTCCTGATATGCGTGACCTCACATATAATTCACAGGAATTATTGGGTCTCTGTAAATCATTAATAGTACTCTACATTTAAATTGTCAAGATAACGTTTGTTATGATTGGACACTATAAACAAAATTGAATTGAAATATGGGCGTACTATAACTTCCTGAACAGTGTCAGCCGACGAAATTATGTAAAACAGATTACACTTTCCACATGACACCAACCAACATGTTTTCCTGAATATAAAACTTAAAACTCAAATTTTTAGAAATGATAGGAAAGTATTTTAGGGTGTTTTTTGTCTTCTCACTGAAATGGTTTCATACAGGTGATACATACATACAGGTGACCTTTGTTCTCATCGCCAGAAGTTAAAAACAGCTACTTGTAAAGTCTCTCATCTTCATCCGCTTATCCGGGGTCGGGTCGCGGGGGCAGCAGTTTTAGCAGGGGACCCCAAACTTCCCTTTCCCGGGCCACATTAACCAGCTCTAACTGGGGGATCCCGAGGCGTTCCCAGGCCAGTGTGGAGATATAATCTCTCCACCTAGTCCTGGGTCTTCCCCGAGGCCTCCTCCCAGCTGGACGTGCCTGGAACACCTCCCTAGGGAGGCGCCCAGGGGGCATCCTTACTAGATGCCCGAACCACCTCAACTGGCTCCTTTCAACGCTAAGGAGCAGCGGCTCTACTCCGAGTTCCTCACGGATGGCTGAACTTCTCACCCTATCTCTAAGGGAGACTCCAGCCACCCTCCTGAGAAAACCCATTTCGGCCGCTTGTACTCGCGACCTCGTTCTTTCGGTCATGACCCAACTTTCATGACCATAGGTGAGGGTAGGAACGAAGATTGACCGGTAGATCGAGAGCTTTGACTTCCGGCTCAGCTCTCTTTTCGTCACAACGGTGCGGTAGAGCGACTGCAACACCGCCCCCGCTGCTCCGATTCTCCGGCCAAACTCACGCTCCATCGTCCCCTCACTCGTGAACATGATCCCGAGGTACTTGAACTCCTTCACTTGGGGTAAGGACTCATTCCCTACCTGGAGTAAGCAATCCACCGGTTTCCTGCTAAGAGCCATGGCCTCAGATTTAGAGATGCTGATCCTCATCCCAGCCGTTTCACACTCGGCTGCGAACCGATCCAGTGAGTGCTGAAGGTCACTGACCGACGATGCCATCAGGACCACATCATCTGCGAAAAGCAGAGACGAGATCCTCAGCCCACCGAACTGCAACCCCTCCCCACCACGACTACGCCTTGAAATCCTGTCCATGAAAATCACGAACAAGATTGGTGACAAAGCGCACCCCTGGCGGAGGCCAACCCCCACCGGAAACGAATCCGACTTACTCCCGAGGATCCGGACACAGCTCTCACTTTGGGTGTACAGAGATTGGATGGCCCACAGAAGTGACCCCCTCACCCCATACTCCCGCAGCACCTCCCACAGTATCTCCCTAGGAACCCGGTCATATGCCTTCTCCAGATCCACAAAACACATGTAGACTGGATGAGCATACTCCCAGGCCCCCTCCAGGATCCTTGCGAGAATGAAGAGCTGGTCCGTTGTTCCACGTCCAGGACGGAATCCACATTGTTCCTCTTCAATCTGAGGTTCGACTATAGGACGAACCCTCCTTTCCAGCACCTTGGAGTAGACTTTACCAGGGAGGCTGAGTAGTGTGATACCCCTGTAATTGGCACACACCCTCTGGTCCCCCTTTTTAAAAAGAGGAACCACCACCCCGGTCTGCCACTCCCTTGGCACTGTCCCAGACTTCCACGCAATGTTGAAGAGGCGTGTCAACCAAGACAGCCCCTCCCAACCCAAAGTTTTCAGCATTTCTGGACGAATCTCATCAACCCCTGGGGCTTTGCCACTGTGGAGTTGTTTGACTACCTCAGTGACTTCCGCCAGGGATATTGACAATGATTCCCCATCAGCCTCCAGCTCTGCCTCTACAAAAGAGGGCGTGTTAGTCGGATTAAGGAGTTCCTCAAAGTGCTCCTTCCACCGCCCGATCACCTCATCGGCTGAGGTCACCAGCGTCCCGTCTTTACTGTAAACAGCTTGGACGGTTCCCCGTTTCCCCCTCCTGAGATGTCGAATGGTTTTCCAGAAGCACCTTGGTGCCGCCCAAAAGTCCTTCTCCATGGCTTCTCCGAACTCCTCCCACACCCGCTGCTTTGCCTCTGACACAGCAGAGGCTGCAGCCCTTTTGGCCTGTCGGTACCTTGCAACTGCCTCCGGAGTCTTCTGGGATAGCATATCCCGGAAGGCCTCCTTCTTCAGTCGGACAGCTTCCCTGACCACCGGTGTCCACCACGGTGTTCGAGGGTTACCGCCCCTTGAGGCACCTAAGACCTTGAGGCCACAGCTCACCGCTGCAGCTTCAGCAATGGAAGCTTTGAACATTGCCCACTCCGGTTCAATGCCCCCAACCTCCACAGGGATGCCAGAAAAGCTCCGCCGGAGGTGTGAGTTGAAGATCTCTCGGACAGGGGCCTCCTCCAGACGTTCCCAGTTCACCCGCACTACTCGTTTGGGTTTACCTGGTCTGTCCAGAATCTTCCCCCATCCTCTGATCCAACTCATCACCAGATGGTGATCAGTTGACAGCTCTGCCCCTCTCTTCACCCGAGTGTCCAAAACATGCGGCCTCAGATCAAATGATACGATCACAAAATCGATCATCGACCTTTGGCCTAGGGTGCTCTGGTACCACGTACACTTATGAGCATCCTTATGTTCGAACATGGTGTTAGTTATAGATAATCCGTGACTAGCACAGAAGTCTAATAACTGACGACCACTCGGATTTAGATCAGGGAGGCCGTTCCTCCCAATCACGCCTCTCCAGGTGTCTCCATCATTGCCCACATGGGCGTTGAAGTCTCCCAGCAGAACTATTGAGTCCCCTACTGGAGCCCCATGCAGGACTCCATTCAGGGTCTCCAAGAAGGCCGAATACTCTGAACTGCTGTTTGGTGCATATGCACAAACAACAGTCAGAGTTTTCCCCCCTACCATCCGCAGGCGTAAGGAGGCGACCCTCTCGTCCACCGGGGTAAACTCCAACACCGCGGCGCTCAGCCGGGGGTTTGTGAGTATCCCCACACCCGCCCGGCGCCTCACACCCTGGGCAACTCCAGAGAAGAATAGTGTCCAACCCCTATCCAGGAGAACGGTTCCAGAACCGAGACTGTGTGTGGAAGTAAGCCCCACCAGATCTAACTGGTAGCGCTCCACCTCCCGCACAAGCTCCGGCTCCTTCCCCGACAGAGAGGTGACATTCCACGTCCCAAGAGCCAGCTTCTGCTGCCCGTGTCTGGTCCGTCGAGGCCCCTCACCTTCACTGCCACCCGTGCAGCAGCGCACCTTGTAAAGTAATTCTGTACTTGTAAAGTAATTCTGTAATTTAGTTTTCTTTTAAAATCATGTCTACATGCAACACTATTTCAGTTGTATATATATATACATATATATATATATATATATACACAACTGAAATAGTGTTGCATATATATATATATATATATATATATATATATATATATATATATATATATATATATATATATATATATATTATATTATATATTTAGCATTGAGGGAAACAATAAAACCCTTTTCCTCTTTACATTTCAAATGTTATACGTAAGTTATACGTAAGTTATACGTCATTCACAGGCCTTATTGTGGAGGGTTTCCTCTTTCTGTGCAGAGAGAAACAGCTACAAGAAGGAGAAAATAGTGTTTTTTGGTGAGTTGCCTTTTTAAATGTAAAGGTATAAATGTATTTCACAGACTTCTATTGACATCAACTACAAATAACAACATAAACAAACCTTATCAGCCTCTACAACTGTACAACAATACACAGTGAAATGTAGCAAAAGTTCTTTACCTATGAGTACCTGCAGTGGGTATTAGGCCATGCCAACAGGCCAAATCTACTCGGCGCCCTGACAGATGACACCCTCATCTAATGTCTAAGCTGCCGTTAAGCTGCTGTTACACTCACCAAATTTGCAATTGCATTAATTCTCTTCAAAATTAGACTTTGCATTTGAACCATTGTAATCGCCAGTAAGCACATCTAAGGTTTCTAACTAGCATTTTTTTCCCCTGCAGCCTATGAGCCCATCAAAGTTACAGTCTAGATGAAAAGCACACGTGGCTCAAATTGAATGAATCCGGGGGTTTAACTGGATTGAGTGGTAACAAAAATGTCATATTGTAACTAGTTACTATTATTACTAACATTTTATCCGTGATTTCGTGACACTAACTAACTAGCTAACCAGGGACAGGAGTCGCCCCAATAAATTTGTTGCAATGCTTCTCTCTGCTAAACCATCTATGAAATAGATAAATCAAGGAACTGCAGCTGTAAGTGAAGAGAAACACTTTAATTGTCTTGTTGGATGAACTGTCCCTTTTAATGTCAAGCAATCATTGAGTGTCACTGACCTCTTTTGGCAAGAAATACAACAACATAAACATCATCTTCCTCTACATAAGCCACTGGGTGCACAATAATATCACATTTCTTGCAAGTAATCTAACTAATTAGATCAGATACATACAGAAACTTCTCATCTTTTACTTTGGCAGGTATAAGGATATCAGTTTGGGTTTGCCTGGCTAAATGGTGCCACCTGCTGGCACAATAATCCTGCTTCATCATTTGCTTTTTAGGCCTGCTGCTGGCAGCTGTGGCTATCTTGCTTTGATCAGGGTGGCGATTTTAACGTACCGTGCACTCTGAAAGTTGGAAAAGATTAATACTACTCAATCAGCAGTCTAAATTAAGGTCTTTTTGTGCTAGAAAACTTAGTTTATCTTTTTATCTATCAGTCAGGAGTCAAATAGTGAGTGCTTACAGGGCAGCAGGATGAAAAATCCTGTCACCCGGTGGAAGAGAAATGTGTCCTTGAGCAGAAATATGAATTGATTTTGGTATTAGAACATCAGCTTGGTGCCTCTTTTTCAACACTAATGGTGACTTAAAAAGCAAGCTGACTCATCTGAGTATTAAACAGGAGCAGTGGTTTCTGTGTCAGCACACACAGATTCTTCCTCAGTAGCATATCCCACACACACACTGTCAGAGACAGCACATCAGTGACTCATCAGTTTGTAATCTAAATAGATCAAACAGATACGTCTAAAGATACTCTGGGAACAGAAGCAGTATATAGAACATTGAGAAGGGGTATCTGCCTATGAAGAGAAGTATAAGTCTAAAGGACACTCAAAGCACTACAGAAAACAATGAAGCAAGGAGATGATGAAAAAGAGAAGATATTAGTTTTTGTAAAATAAACGAAAGCACCAGCCATCTCTGTAATGTTCAATTAGCACGAAAGGGTCTTGTAGGCTATGTGGGTTTTTCATCAATATCCTTCATATTATTCAGATAAAGCAGTGGGTACTTATCAACTACATCAATCTATTTAAGTACCAAGTAATGTGTGGTAATTAATTTATTGTTTTCTACAACATTAAAACCTTTAAGTGCCTCTCTGTTAAAGCACATGCCCCTTAATGTACTACGTATCGATTCTCTCTAAGACTTTGTTTCAAGTCATTTTCACAAGGTTCTAATGTGGATGTCTTCATTGCTTGATAGATGCATCTGAGAATGCATTGAGGGCATAAAGTTGAGCAAAACGATCACATACACAAATGCATAGAATGAGAGTAATTGAGTGCATTGTCATTTATAGGGCAGATTAAAAGAAAACCTGCTCTACCACATCAACTCTGCCTGCCGAGGGTGAGAGTGAGTCTGAAAACCAACCTCCTCTCTCCTCACTGCAGCAGTCTGCTATTGGCCTGGTGGATGCTGACAGCACTGATGCGTCTCTGTGGTGGAGGAGGGGGGCAGTCTCACTCTATAAAAGCCAGGGATCTGCAGCATCACTGAGCTGGTGCAGTGCAAAACGCCCGCTCATCCTCACCGATGGTGTGCAGAACAAGGGGGACATAAAAAAAAATCTTCTGAAACTTAAAACATTCACATCCTTTTCTTAAACAAACTAAAAAAAATCCACAACAAAAAATTCATCATGAGCTACGATACCTTCTTCTCCTACCGCCGCCCTTGGGACAGCTACAGAGGCTCCCAATTCACCACCAAATCCTCCATGTCTTCCTCTCTCTACTCTTCTTCTCGAGCTCCTCCGTCTGGGAAGAGGATCCTGAGGCTGGCCTCCTCTTCCCTGCCAGACGGGTCTGAGCGGATGGACCTGGCTCAGGCCAGCTCCCTCAACACAGAGCTGCTGGGCCTGCGCTCCCAGGAGAAGGAGCAGCTAGTGGACCTGAACGACCGCTTCGCCACCTACATCGAGAAGGTGAGGCACCTGGAGCTGCAGAACCGAGCCCTGCTGTCCGAGTTAGATGCGCTGAGGAGGCGGCAGAACGACCCGTCCCGTCTGCAGACCCTCTATGAGGGGCAGTCACGGAGTCTGAGGGCCATGATTGATTCAGAGAATGGGGAGAAGATGCGGATGGAGGCGGAGAGAGACTACCTGCGTGACGTGTACGACCAGATGAAGGAGCGCTTTGAGGAGGAGGCGAGGCGGCGCATGGATGCTGAGGAGGCCCTGCAGAGGGCCAGGGAGGAGGCCAGCAGGGCCACGCTCTCCAACTGTGATGCCGAGGCCACCGTGGTCTCTCTGTGTGATGAGATGGTGTTCCTGAAGAAAGTCTTTGCAGAGGAGCAAGCAGAGCTGCAGGCCCAGCTGCAGGTGGCTAACATCAGCGTGGATGTGGAGGTGGTGTCCAGGCCAGACCTCTCCACTGCCCTACGAGACATCCGGGCACAGTACGAGCGGCTGGCAAACAAGAACATGCAGACCGCTGAGGAATGGTACAAGAGCAAGTTCGCCAGTGTAGCGGAGATGGCGAGCAAAAACAACGAGGCCGTGCACGCCATCCGGGAGGAGACTATGGAGTACAGGAGGCTGCTTCAGTCCCGCTCCTCTGAGATCGAATCGCTCCGGAACGTCATTGACTCCCTCAATAAGCAGCTGGAGGATCTGGAGGAGACGCAGGACAAAGAGGTGGCAAAGTACCAGGTGAATGAGGGATAACTGGATCCTGAGCTGCATCAATATTCACTCAGTAGGAGAATGTGAACCAATGTGTGGTACCTGGTCTGGTTATCTGCCCATTTTGCTCCAATATAACTTCATATCAAGAGCATTCTTCTTCTTATGAATCTTTCTTAGATGACAGTCTATGTGCAGAAAGTAGAGAAACATCAGGAAGAAGCTTCTTTGCTATAAGATGTAGATAGGTTCTCTGCAGCAGCTACACCCTCCACATACTTTAGTGCTCAGCAGGAAATGATGGCAGACCTACAGCAGAGGTGAAAAGCTGCAAGGTTGCTGTCTGAAGGAACAGAGAGAACAACGTAATTGCACACTCAAAAAAGACATCGGGATTGCTTATTTATATGATAATTTACCACTTTCTGACCATTTCCAATTATTTTGAAGCAAATCTCTTCAAGCAAAAATAACCTTAAATAAAATATGCATAATAAAGCTGTTAAAGACTTCGTGTCAAGCGTCACTGACTGATAGTTGATAATGAAAGACTCTTTGTTTTTTTCTTATTCATAGATGAGGATAAGTGAGCTGGAGCGGGATATCACCGACGCCAAGCAGGAGATGGCGCGCTACCTGAGAGAATACCAAGACCTTCTCAATGTGAAGATGGCCCTTGACATTGAAATAGCTGCGTACAGGTGAGTTCTGGCTTTTGTCTCCACTATTATCAGACATTTAGATTCTCTAAAATAAATATACATGTAACTGTATGACTTTCTCTGGGGTAATGGGTTTTTGAAATACCTTTTCTATTTTATTTTTAATCTCATCTGACTGAAAAAAATTGTGTTTAATCATGTTAATCGCACTACAACTACTACTACTACTACTACTACTACTACTACTACTACTACTACTACAAGTGCATGGACAGCTCAATGATATTCTGTTTTCTTTTCCTTCTCAGGAAACTTCTGGAGGGAGAAGAGATTCGTCTGGCTTACCCTTCCCCTACCGCCATGATCTAAACCATGAATTCCACCAGCCTGGCATCAACCTGAAATCTTCACACCCCTTCTTCCCTGCCCTGAACATCCCCCCTCTCCCTCCCTCATTTCTTTAACATCCTCTTATATCCCCGCCCCCCTTAATACTCCATCCTTTTACTCCTCCCAAGACAAAAATGCAAACCAAAGCAAATGCGCCCTTGTGCTAAACAAGAGGTCCACCAGAAGTCCCCCTTCTTCTACACACGTTCTGACACCGCACATCAAGAAGATGGAAAACTGTAACATGCAGAGTGGTTGCACTGCATTAGTTAACATAGCTAAGCCGGACAGCTGTATTGTTTTGGCTGAGTTCCTCCCTGTCACACACGTTGAGGTCCAAGCAGCAGAGTTAGTATTTGACTCTTCTGAACCCCTCGTTGTGCAAACATTTGACCAATTGTTTGTGAAGGAGGAAAAATCCCTTTTTATCTCTTGATGCTTGGACCTTATCTGTGTTTGAAGTGATGCGAGAAACCTGCAGCATTATTGACCGGGAACTCTACCAATCGATCGCGCATTGTCCTGCACCCCTGGTTCTCTAGTAGTCAGTGAACCAGTAACCTTAAAAATTATTTTCACTATATTAAAAGACCCATTGTTGTCTTTTTAAGTTATTCTTCCTCTGCATTTATATAAAAAATACAAGTTTTGTTGGTTTTAAAAATTAGAGTGGGTTTGGGTCTTTCTATTTGGCCAGTTATTTAAATTTCTAATTTCTGATAAAACTGTCTTTTCTTGCATAAGATCTGGGACAGGTAAATGCTGTGGAAGATTAATTGTTACTGGTTTCTCCTTATATTCATGCAGTGTGTCTCACAGCTTATCTGCATTAGATTTGTTTTCTGTTCTGTGAGTTCATTCAAAACTAAACGACAAAACTGAAAGATAAAGTGCAGGAGCTCCTTGTTGTTTGTCTGCTAATGTTAGATCTAAATGGTGCTTTACACCTGTGAAACTAATACAAAGTCTGCACCATTACACTCGCTGTACCTGTAACAGCCGACAACAAGCTGAATAAACATATAACTGACCTGCAAATCAGTTCATGTCTCCTGTTTTCATTTGACACTTTTGAGGATGTTTAGGACATTAGAACAGACATCATTTTAATGTCGTGTCTCCACTGTAGCTCCTATATGCAACTGAATTATTTGACGTCTAGTTTAAGACCAATCAGCAAACGGCTAATTAGATATTCAATCAAAGTGTAAACATGGAGTTCAAAATGGGTCTGCTGTTGGACGAAACCTTCTATAAAAGACATTTTATAGATGCAATTTAGACAAAAAGAGACATATTTTCAGAGGTACCCTTACAGGTTGGTTAATCACCTGTGTGTTTTGAAAGTATGTCATGTGACCTTAAAATGTAAAATCTATTAAATGCATAAATACTTCAGTCATCATGACTCAAATTCCAATCACAGGGCTTTTCTTACAACACCAGTGATGGTTTACACACAAAATATTATGAAATTTAAGCAATAAATCAATGATAAATAGTATTATAGTAAAACGTATGGATATTGCGTCTGTCACTTGACAGGCTGAATGTGTCACTGCTGAGAATATTTTCTAATTGTTTCATCCTGCTTAAATTTCTCCTTATTTACAGCTCTCAATGTCACAGTGAGCGATACATAGCGGCACTGCACCATTTCCCATCATGCCATGCTCCTGGCTGTATCTGTAATGTGTTGGTGCCTCGCCTCAGCAGGATCATCAGTCAGCAGGCTGACACTCAGCGTTCTCACTGAACCCTGAAGAAATGCATGCAGAAAATAACAGTTTTCACATTTATTTTTACCGCATACGAGTGCAAGACAGGAACTCAAATTAAGTGTTGTGCTGCTGTCTCTAGAAGACCCAGTTGGTCCCTGCAGTTGAGAACATAAAATACCATTTAAGTAATTAGAAGTACTGTCATAACTGGAATTTCACATCTTAAAAAATAAGTTATTCCATTCTCACACTGGGCTTACTGGAAAGTGTGATATTTGGTTTGTCAGATATGATACTGTATTTGTGAGAAAGAACATTTTCTTATCAATCTCATAATATTCTTTGCAGGGTTTTGCATTCATAAATGTAAATTTGCCAAAGTAAAACCTCACTTTAATGCGTTCAAAAAATAAATGGTATTATATTTATCAGAACAAAACTTTGTCAAAAAGCAAAAAGCCATTAAAACTGTAAGATTGTGTTTTCAATTAATTTATTATTATTATTTCTATTCTTTAATGACACCTAGCATCTTTTATTTTTTGTGTCTTACTTTTTTTTTTTTTTTTACAGTTCTACCCGTTGGTTTTTGTGTAACTATATACATATATATACATTTAATTTTACATTTCTTATATCTTTATCTACTTAAAAAAGAACAGATGTATTATCGTTGTTTTTTTTGTAATGCACACCAAGTTCAAATAAAATGTTAAAAAAATGAATCTGGCAGCTACCTGTTTAACGAGTGCTAAAGTAGCTTAGCTAAGTAAAAAAAGAAGCATAGCTGACCAACAGTTAACTATCCATCTGCCACTATAGTTAGCTTACTGACGGGACGTAATATTAACTTACAACAACATCAGTGTAGGAGCGTCAAAGACTGTGGAAACTCTCGTTTATTTATGTTACATTCTTAGGGAGTCACAGACTATGAAAAAAACGCATTTTACCCATAGAGATATACATTTATTTATGTCTATGATTTTACCTACAGATGGCGGTAGAGGCTAAACAGCGTCTAAGCTAACCTCGCTAGCTACTGTGCTAATCACTTCCTCCGGTCAGAGGGCACCAATATGGCCGCCGCCTTCTTCCCGATAACATTTCTGTCTCAATGTTAACGTCCGAATGCTTTAATTAACCGTTAACTAACCGTTACACTGAGCGACTAACGTCCCCCACCTGCAGCCACATTTGTCGACGCCGACATGTTTCAGGTCATCGGCGGGAGGAGCGTCCAGGCGGCGGCCCGACTCCTTGCACCCAGTAGGAGCGCCGTGCTCGTGGAGGCTGTCCGGGGCAGAAAGTCCCGCACGGACCCGGTGGCCAAGTCCAAAGAGGGGCGAATAAAAGTGCCTCCCCCAGTCGACCCGGTGGAGATGGTCGTCCTCAAGGAGAGATTCTCGGAGTACCAGTTGATCATGAGGGCGCTTCGGTATGTCATAACACCAACCGTTAGTAACGGTCATGTCACGGACGTTCATTTACACGTCGACCTGGTGTACTGGAAATATCTGTCTCCCGTTAATTCATGTTGGGCCGGAAATTATTCCTCAAACTTTCAACATTTACTACCAAATATAATGTTTGTTTTATTTTTTGTTTATCCTTTATCCACAATCTCCATCCAATAAATACATGTGCCAAAATAATTGGTAAAAAAAAAAAAAATAATAATAATAATAATTCCACTCCATTGGCTCTCTCTGCTGGGCTAATTTATATACATATTTTATATTGTTAGATACGCTACTATACTCATTTATCCCCTTACCACCTTTAATTTTGTCTTCAATTGCTCGTATGGGTTTCATATTTTCTTATATTCTTAATATTTATTAGTTTTCAGCTGTACTACTTCTGTGCTGCTGCAAATACCGAATGTCACCTCTGAGGCGTTTTTGTTTATATTATTGGCTGGTAAACAATATGAGAAAAGCCTTTATTGATCCTCAGAGGCGAAAACTCCGGTTTTGCAGCAGCACAGGACATAATATGTACAGCTGTATTGGAATCTGAAAAATAAATAAACATTAAGCTGTATATTAGACTAGAAGAAAAGTGAATGTGTGTATCAATATCAAATGTGTACAAATCAGTCCAATGGGGGGGGGTTAGTGTGAGTATCCCAAATATGGTTGAAAACAAAAACAATTACAATCGGCAGATTTTTAATGTCACATTACTTTTGTCTTCAAAGTAATCAATTTTGTTTCCAATTTAAGATGAACAGCATGATTTGCACATTAGAGTAGAAAGGTTTAGGCAACGATGGATTAGCCAATTTAAGGAAAGTGAATCCGCAGGAAAAATGCCAAGACTTCACTGGTGTGAATGGCAATGTGATTATTTGCTGCTTCTCATAGTTTTATTGGATTAGTAAACTGAATGTCTCTGGCTTTTGGGATTATTGGTCAGACAAAACAAGCAATTTAAATATTTTACAATTGGGCTCTGGGAATGTGTGATTGTCATTTCTCGCTATTTTCTGACATGTTTTAGACAAAACAATCAACAAATTATTGAAAACATTATTCACATATTAAGTAATCCAGAGAAGCATTCTATATGTTGTATACTAGAATTTTCAAATTCTTATTTCTGCTACTTGACTTTACTCTGACTTTTCCCATCATTACACGCTCGCTGGTTTCCTTTTTGAACTTTGTGAATTTTAGTCACCCTTCCATAAACTACAAGTGTCATTTTGAATTGACCTGGTTCTTTTCTCTGTTTGTCAGCCTGGAGTTTAAGGAGGAGGTTCTTCGAAAGAAGTACGAGGAGGAGACGGGCTCCATGGCAGCGGAGAGGGAGAAGCAAGAGGCGGAGGAGCATTCTGTCCTCATGGCCTTTAACAACCAGGAGAACATCCGCATGCTCAAACTCCGGTAAAACAACATGAAGTCTGCAAAACTCTGACTGCTCTTGGTTTTTGTGTCTCGTTTCCATTCGTGTGATTTTACCTATTTTCCAAAAGTAACAGCTCACCTTTGTCCTCTGTGTCTTTCAGGGTATTAAGGGTCCAAAAGGAAAAGGAGGAAGCTGAGCGCAAGAAGGTGGAAGCTATCATTCAGCGTGAACTAGAGCAGCAAGAATTCATCAAAGAAAAAGAGATCGAAATTTTGAGATTGCAGGTATGATTTTTCTCAATCTTTCCGTTTTCTCCTTCCAAACTGAAGAGGAAACTGTTTATTGTAATAGTTAATTCTTCAAGCTACGGTTGCATGATTTTTGTAATCTATAAAAAGAGAGGAAATGTTCAATTCTGCGTCAAAATAGCATCCGTGCCCTGTTTGCACATGTACTGCAAACCGGAAATGGAGATGCTAAATGAAAAGTATACACAAAATGACCACAAAGAGACGAAAAATGACTATAGGGATTCAAAATGACCACAAAGAGATGCTAAATGACTGAAAATACAAACAAAACGACCACAAAGAGACAAAAAATGACGCCAAAGGACAGTGGATCGACATCACAGACATCGCAGAAAGACAATTGGACGCAAAACGATTAAAAAATATGTAAAATGACCACAAAGAAACAAAATGATGCCATAGAAACATAGAATGTCTAAAAATAGATGCAAAACCACCACAAAAAGATGCAAAATGGCAAAAAATAAATAGATGCATTACAATTACAAAGCCATAAAAAACATCTAAAAATGGATGTGAAATGACCACAAACAGACAAAACAACTAAAAGTCGACTCTTTGAATGTGGGTGTCTTGTTCCTACGCAGACAGAGTGGGGGGCCTCTTACATGTCTGTGCTCAGGGGCCCACCGCTCAGAATACGTCCATGTGTGGCGGGGCTGTATGTGAAAACAGATTCTGGTCTTCTCTAATCTTTCTAAACGACATTTTTCCTTTCAATCTCTTCCAGGAGGAGGCAAAGACCTTCATCACCTTGGAGAACTTGGATCAGCGTATAGAAGAAGCTCTGGACAATCCAAAGAACTACAACTTTGCCATCGACAAAGAAGGGAGAGTTGTGAAACAGACAATACTGCAGTGAAGCACGGGGCCGACCTCTTATAAGTCCAGCGGACAAACGGACATCGCGCAGGACTCCGATCCGAATTGGAAGCAGATTTTCTTCAACTTCTCACAGAAAACCTTTATTGTGAGAAGATTGTGGTCAAACTAAGAAATATCTGAGACCTTTTAATGAGCAGATCACTTGTGGACTTGATTTCCTGCCTTTATTTGTCTTGTTTCACATTCTTCCTTATTTGAGTGCTGTACCTTAAACGTAAAACTGTCTTTTCATATGTAATGTATGTAAAGTAAATGTTCACTTGAGTTTCCATGAAATCCGTCTGAATCTTTTTTTTTTAACAAAATAGGGTGAAAATTAGATTTTTTTTGTATTTATCAAGAAATCGATTTTCAAAACTGAATAAGAGCTACTTGGAAACTGTCTAACAATTAACATTTTGTCTTAACAACATGGCGTCAGACAGTGACAGAAAAGATGATCCACAGTACATTTGCATAAAGAAACTGAAATGCATCAGAAAACATAGATTTTCATGTTCATCATGGGGAGAAATATCCTTTATATTTAACATGTCTATTTGTTTTGGAGCCCAAATTGGATTTTTTTGTCTCCCCCTCTAGGAGGCGCTGTGTGCAGCTCTCCTCACTGTCAGTGTTTACACTCACAGGTATTAATCTTATGTGTGACAACGTGCTGCTGAGCCTGAGTAATCCTCTTCGGTCGGGTCATCCGTGCAGGTTGATTGGATGACAATGATCAGAGGTGAAGAGACCCAGGCGACCTGCAGCAGCTGAAGTGTGAAAAGGGTCAAACGAGGCCTTCAAACTGACGTGACACTTGGTTAAATAGCCTCCACAGTGCTCGTGCCTCATTAACAGAAAGTATAGAAAATTTAGGAAAATATACTTTTACACTCATTTCACAAAACATCTGGGGAAAAAATGAACAATCTTGTCCTGTCAAATCCCTCAATATTTAACTTTATATATTTATATTTAATAAAGTTTTAATTTAGGATGTGTAGTAGAGCTGACAGTCTGCAACAATTTTTTGATAATTGATTAAATCATTTAAGTCATTTTCAAGCACAGATGACAAACTTTCTCTGGTCTCAGCTTCAATTTTGCATCATTTATAATTTGAGTATTTTTTGGTAGATATTTGAAGAAGTTTCCTTGGGCTGTAGGACGTCGTGATGAGTATATTTCGCTATTTTCAGATGTTTTATGGAATAAGTGATCGACCACTTATTAGAATAATTGGCAGATTAACCGTTGCAGCTGTGAATCAATTCATGCATTTAAATAAAGTCTGATTACTAATGTTCTCAAAGATAATGAAGTATTTAATGCATTTTAAGGGTGTTATTCACTGTCAGGACCTCTTCTGTATACTGACTTAGTGTTAAACATCACAGGATAAGACCTGAGTTGTTGTGTTAATGTGATCGGTAAGTGAGGTTAACGGGATTGTTCAACTGTGGCAGCGAAGGCCTGGATTACAATTAACACGACAGAGCAGAGTGAAATTAACTCTCAGATTAGCAGCAAACAACTGGCTGCTGTTCTCACAACACCGTTCATTCTTATTTATTAGGAGGTACATATGTAAATGTTTTTGTTTCTTAAATAGAAGTTAAATTCAATTCCAGTCTTTTTGTTGTGGACAAATTAAGTGTTTTCTTCTCCCTGATGCTTGGCCATCGTTCTATTAGACGAGCTCTCTAGTTTGTATTAACTGCCTACTTTTCTAATGCAGGACGAGTGCGTTTGTGTTTGGGTCTTCACTGTGACCTTGTCACGGTTTTTAGGGGGCGGCAGTAGCTCAGTCCATAGGTGACTTGGCTGGTGGACCATGAATGGAGCGTGGACTGGTGGCTGGAGAGGTGCCAGGTCATCTCCTGGGCACTACTGAGGTGCTGTTACGCAAGGCACCATAACCCCAACTGCTCGGGGCACCGATCCATTTAGCAGCCCCCTTGCTCCATTAGTTGCATGTAAATAGGTTCTGTTTGTGCATGTGTGTGTGTATTTCGGGCCCGTGTGTGTGTGTAATAAAGTAATAATTCTTCTCCTTCTTCTTTAAAAAAAGAAAAAGTTTATATCTTAAACACAAACGTTACAAAATAATATATACATTTATTTTCCACAGCATTGAATGACGTGCTGAGATAAAGGGCAACTGTATATCTTTGAAAAGTTACTCCCCTTAAAATCAAGAAGGCCTCGCAACTCCCCGAGTTTCTAAACAAAAGAGTCTCTCAGATGCAGCGGTTATCATTTCTCCTTTTTTATTTGGTGCAGCGTGTGCGATTACATCAGCATACAAACAGACATCGTTGTGGTAGTTTCTTATCTATGTTCTGACCCTAAATGACTATCATTAATAATACGTACAGACTAAAGCTACAGATGGCTTCAAACTGATGATAATGCTACTGAGCAAGTGTTGTTCTTCAGCACCTTGATATAAGCAATAAATACATTCACAAAGTATTGTAACTGTGGAGGCAGGCGAGTTATGATTTGACTGTGAACAAGACGGCAGACAACTGAACAGTAATTGATGTGAATACCTCGGATCCAGAGTGAATGATCCAGGCAATGTTTCATGTTTTGTTCCCCTGAGGAAATGGGACATAGTACCCAGAATATGAAGTTTCACAGAGCTGCTCAAGTTCAAGTTCCTGCCACAGAGTTAAGTTCTTAAATGTGTTACAGCTCCAAGAAAAAACTAACATAGATTATAAAAAATGATAGAAAATAACATCTCATTCATAACTTGGAACATTCATAACACTCATAACTATTCTGCAGTAAAAACACGTCATCAGCTCACATTTACAGAAGCCCTGAGAGGCAAGAGAGACATTTCATTTAATCAGGGTCATTTTTCTAAGTTTTGTTTTGCTTTTTATCTGTAAAAACATTTTCCCCCTCATTTTTCTAAAGGTATGTGCAGAGGTGCTTCTAGAGAGTTGGGGCCCTAGGCAAAAATTGCAGGGGGCCTCTAACCAGCATTCGTCACCATTATAGTTTTGTTTAAACTGAATCATGCACGTTGCTTTTAACGGGAGGAAAAAAAACAAAATACGTCGTCATTGCCTGCCTCTGGGTCCACAAGGACGGACATGAGCCACCGTGCAATGTGTTGTGGTAGCATGGCGACGATTTTCGCGTGACAGGGTGTTGAGTTTTCCACTGCTCATTTGCATAAAGTTGAGGTCCAGGTTACTTTGTGCAAATCATGGGCATCCAGCGCCACTCCCTGCCGCTCCAAACTCTTGAAAATCTTTGAAACTAACCGTTGTTGACCTAAAATACACAAAGATTCAGCAGCTTATTTCTCACATGTAATTGTTTTCCAATCCAATGAATAATCCAGCTGTTTTTTTCTCAAGGGACGCAGGGTGATGCTACCTTCAGGGTCGGCCTACAAAAACACGTCATCCCTGCGGCGCTCGGTTTAAAACGTGGTATTGATGCATTTCAGCCTCCTGTGGCTGAAGTGACCATTACAACAACAAATAGTTAAAAAAAACATGAGAAAAAAACAAGAAATCTCCCTTTCCTCTCAGGGCTTCCATACACAGAATGGGAAAAGAAGAAACAGTTGAATATTCAAGTATTAAATACAACACATTCAACGCAGGAAAATAAGTGTTGAATGAGTCCAAATAAAATAAAATGTGGGGGAATCCATTTTGGTGCCTGACAACAAAAAAGGGGTTGTGTCTTGTGACTAGTGAGGTGTGTTTTTATTCATTCCCGACTCTGCGTGTCATATTTGTTGTGAAATTATTGTTGATCAAGGAAGCTGGTTGTTGAGCTGCCCGGGGTATTTCTCAAACCTCCTCTCTGCCTCCTCGCTGAACGCATCACCTTCAGGGATTCAGAAAAACAACAACCAATAAAATGATTAAACAGTCCACGTAAGTACTTTGCGTATGTTGTGGTGTTCTTTAAGTGCTCACCAGTGTGACAGTTATGGAGCCAGATCCGATGGCCGTCATATTTGCAGTTACATTTCATGGCGTTGTTGGTGAAGTCGCTTTCAGCCACTTCGTAATTTGGATTGATAACAATCTGAAAAGATAAGCAGCGTTTTTATACAACGTCCTGCAGCCATGTTTTGTCTCTTCATCTGTAAACTTTTATCTATGTTTAATAGCAGAGGAGAGGATTAAACAAGAGACTAAAATATACCTAATAACCACAGAGGTCAGATATAACTGACTGTTTCTTTATGACAGTTTGATTTATTTTCAAAATAAAACAAAGCAGCAGAAACGCAAAAAAACATAAATAAAAAAGAAAACTTCCCTCAATAAGAATTATAAGCAAACGCTAAAGTCAAATACTGCAGCTACACTACCGTATTTTTCGGATTAAAAGTCGCACTCGAGTATAAGTCACATTTTTTGGGGAAATTTCTTTGAGAAAATCCAACACCAAGAATAGACATTTCATCTTGAAAGACAATTTAAAATAAAAATAGAATAGAGAACAACAGGCTGAATAAGTGTACGTTATATGACGCATAAACAACAAACTGAGAACGTGCCTGGTGTGTAACATATTACGGTAAGAGTCATTCACAGAACTATAACATATAGAACACGCTATACGTTTACCAAACAATCTGTCTCCTAATGACTCCTCCTGAACTCTTCTTCCTCGGTGTCACTTCTGAACAACTCCGCCAACTCCAAGTAGCAGCTAGCATCTTTATTTCACAATGCACTTCTGCCATTACCCGCCCCTGCCGAATTTTGATTGGTTGACGTGTGTGTGAGGATTGCTGATATACGCCTAGTCTCTTACGTGACTGAGATAAATAATAGCCCGGGCTATTATTTGATATTTTACGGTAATGTGTTAATAATTTCACACATAAGTCGCTCCAGAGTATAAGTCGCACCCCCGGCCAAACTATGAAAAAAACTGCAACTTATAATCCGAAAAATACGGTATATTATATTTATTAGTCTACTGAGTTGATGTTAAAGCTGTTGGAACTGTGTAGAGTTTAATTGTATGTAATACACTTTTATTGAGTGTAAATATGCATTTTTTTGTGTGTGGGTTGCTGTTTTATATTCACACTGTTTTATTTACTTTACCTCTAAGAAACCGTGCAGTATTTTTGCTCTACAAACTGAGCCGCACGTGCTCACCTGCAGAATGTAGTTTCCAGGTTTGACGTCTGTGATGTCGATCCACTGGCAGTCGATGTCGTGGCGGTACAGATCCCAGCAGCCCACAGTGATGCCCTGATCGCCAAAGTTGGCGCACTCGTACCGCTTAGAAACTCCTGAGTGTCAAAAAGATTCATGGGCTTAAAGATCTGTTAGTGAAAGCACAGGTCAGACTTAAATAATATGTTTAGAATTGAAGTAATCCTCAGAAACGACCCTTTGATTCAGTGATATTTAATTAGTCAAAGTAAAATGACTGAAATCATCTTCAGGGAAAAAAAAACATTTGAGGTGTACTTTTAGTTTTTAGTTTGGCTCATGTCCAATCTGCTGACATGGAGGGGGCGGGACTTATGAACCAGCCACCAGGGGGCAATCCAGATGTTTTGGCTTCCCCTTTGGGGAGCCTTCAAGCCGTTGATCTTTATATACAGTCTCTGGTGTAAGTAGGTGGTTCAGCTCAGATAGAGTCCTGAAGTGGGTCAAACAGTCCTTCGACATGACATGACTCTGCAGCATCAGACTCACCCTCTTGACAGTCTGAGTCCTCCAGACAGAAGCTGGCTTTGTGTCCCTCGGCTACTTTGGTACCGTTGGCGTTCATCAGATCATAGTGGGTGAAAATATCCATGCTGTGGTAGTGGCTGTATAATGCAGAGGAGAGATTTTATCACTGCATCATCAAAACACCAGTCTGTTATCATGCTGAAGCAGTTCATTCAAATAGAGCGCTCCTCCAGAAACTAAGTCAGTGAGGAGAACGTTACCCGTGGCAGGCGTGCCAGACCCACGAGTGCCGCCCGGCCTTCGGTTTGAAGTCAGCCCGGCCGATGTTGTGGATCTGGGAGGAGAAGCGCAGCAGGCGTCGGTGTCCGTAGGGCCAGTTGGCCTCTGCTGCAGTCTTTGACAGGCAGTCCTCCTCAGCAGCGCAGTAGAGCATGTGCAGAGGGCGATCCTCGATGTAAACCGTCTGCTGGACCAGAGGAGCGTTCAGGACGAGGTCGGAGGCCGCTGCGTACGGGGGTAGCGGTAGAGTTAGGTTATTATTATAATGCAGTACTACATTATCAGAAATATAGGGCAGAGAGGACATTTAAATAGAGTGCTCCCCTTTCTGAAAGAGGAAGTGTATTTCCACCACTGTTGACATCTTTATTCATGTTTTTTATTACAAACAGGGGGGTAAGTGTACTGTAAAACGACGGGGAGCATATTTTTATACTCTATTATGACATATTTGATCTTTTTTCAGTGTACTTCAATAGACCAAAATCCCCTGTCAAATAATGCTCCCACTACAAAATTATTTTATATAACACCACTACTCACTCCATGTGTCCTGGTACTCTATCATAATGTCTTTAATCAATCAGGGGTAGCTTATTCCTGCAGACCAAATCCTCCATCAAATACTACTGTCAAGCATGACAGTGTCATGACACGACATATCCACAGAACAGCAGCTCCACTGTCTGCAGAGGCTTCAACGTCTGCAACAGGATGCTGCACACTGAATGCATGCACATTTAAAGTGCGTACTTTTACTGTCTTTTCACTTTTATTTCTTAAATTATATTAATATAGTGTTTTGATTTTGATGTGCTGCTGTTGTGACGTGTGAATTTCCCTCCTGGGATAAATGATACATCCATCTATTTGTCCATCTGTCTGTTGGATCTTGTTTTTTCTCTTCTCTGTTGTGATTTTCTTTATGCCCCTGGAGTTTGTTGAAACATTTCCACTTGTTTCTCGTCACTTACTGTCAGAACAGATGACTCCCGCTGCGAATTTTGCTGCCGCTTTCTGGCAGCTGACGGTTTTGTGATGCTGGCACTGACTCAGAGACATCTCACTTCCTGTGCACTTCACGCCGCTCATGATCATCTCCGTCACATTACTGCTGTCCCAGTACCACGTTTCCTTGGATGGGGTTCAAACAGACAAACATGCAAACAGAAACAAACACCAGAGCATCGATCAGGAAAGAATGGTTCAAAACTAGAGCTGCAAAGAGTTCAGGGGGATGTTCTGAAAAACAGATGTGCGTGACTCATTTCTGGCTGCTGGCTGAGGACACGGTAATGCTGAGTTTAAGATCACTGTGGGACAAAATACTCTGCAGATAGCAAATGATTCAATAATCCTATTACTTACTTCCACACCATTACAAATGTATTTATACAATTCTGAAGATTGGAACATGTTGCATTGGTTTGGTGCTTAGTTTGAGCTTAAGTTCTAATGTTTACTTTTGTACAAAGTCATGACAAAGATTCTGTCATGCTACTCTTTATTAACTATTTTTTTTAATGTTTTCTTTTCTGCATGTGTATGTTTTATTAATAATGCATATCAAGAGGTTCATCCAGTAAAAATAAATTAGTTCAACATCTCACCGAGTACTCAGAGCTTTTAGTAAAGGATAAGTAGTAATACCACACTGTAGAAATACTGTTACAAGTAAAAGTCCTGCATCAAAATCTTATTGAAGGAAATGTTTTTAATTTTTGGTTTAATGTATTACTGGATTCTAATTACTGAGAGATTAATTTAAATACCACTTTAATGTTGCATCTGCTTGTTTTAATAATCTGAATCAGTAAAGTAACTGAAGTGGCCAAATACATTTAGTGTAGAGTAGAAAGTACAATATTTCCTCTGAAATGTAAAAAGTGTAGTGCATTATAAAATGGGATATGAGGAATGGCGGTATATTTTATATATATTTATAACATGTAGATTCTTCTTTGCTTCTGTGTGTAATTTTACATTTACTGTAATCTTTGTGTGTATTTCTGTATTTTTCTGCATCTGCTATGCTATGCTAGTATGTACTCTGATTACATACTTGGCAATAAATTCTGATTCTGTTTACTCAAGTAAAGTACAAGTACTTCAGAGTTGTACTTAAGTACTTGAGTAAATGTACTTTTTTGGTCCTACTTACAGTGATGGCATGCATGGAGTAGCCAAGCCCTAGCTGCCTGCAAACCACCATGGCTTCCTTTGTGGTCCAGCCCGTGCTGCACACTGTGCCCCACTTGGAGCCGACCTGAATCTCCACCCGGCCCTCATAATGGGTCCGGCCGCCCGCTATCCGGACCTGCAGAAATGCCCTGCTGGGAGTCAGTGAAGGGACACGCTTCCTGTCCTGTCTTTGAACTGTCTGGGCTGAAACTAACAATTCATATGCAATCCTCTGTGTTGTTGTGCAGTTTTGGTTAGACTTTTCTAGGAGTGGGGATCGTCAACGTGGTTTCCAGATGAGGTCACCACTTGGCTTCAGTGGTGAGTGGCTTTTAAAGTCTGATTAGAAACTTCTAGTCTGTTTCAGTCTGCCCACACAGAAAAGACCAAAACGGTATTGTGTTCTTCCCAGTAGGAACAGAAACATCTACTCCATATGGAACTTATAATGTACTGTCAGACATTAATACATGCATGTTCAAGTATATTCCAAAAACATCACATATAGCAGCTAAATGGATTATGATGGTAATGTTTTAGGAAGATGTTTGAGTGTGTTACCACTTCTAATAAAAAGTATTAGTATGCTGAACAGAAATATTGAATATATTTGAACATGTATGCATAGAATTTCACCGTATTGACTGAAATGAAATGATAGATTTTGTGAATGTTCATGACAGTATATTATATTTGCATATGTCAAAAATACCAAAAGGCAGCTCTGCTCTGCTGCAGAAAGTTGGCCTCAGTGGTGTTAACAACCTACTTGCACCGCCTGGTTAGCGTAGCTCAAGCCCAGCTGCCTGCAGGCCACCATGGCCTCCTTGGTGGTCCATGTCTCGCCACAGACCAGACCCCAGCTCTGCGTCCCATTGGAATCTAATCCCAGCACCTCCATGCGGCCCTCGTAACGGGTCCGCCCTCCAGTGAGTCGGATCTGTGTGGGGCCGAGGGGGTTAAAGACCACAAAGCAGAGCGTAGATACACAAGAGCCGGGCTGGGTATAAACTCTGATTTTATCTGTTAGAGGTCCGGTTGGTGCTCATGGGGGAATTGTGGGTCTCTGTAAATCATAAACAAATCAGAGTGTGGCCAAGACCTACTCTATATAGAGTTAAAGTTCGCTTTTGTAATGATTTGACACTACAAATAAAATAGAATTGAAACTGAAAACCATCGATAATATGAAAGTGTAACTATGCAGAGTTTTTATCCCAGTTAGTCCGGCCTCTATGTGTATCTACAGGAAACATGGAAGAGTGTGATCTGGTCAAATGCTAACAGCACAACCAGAAATACTCTGTGTTAAAAGGGGATCACTGTTGTCATACAGAAAAATAATTATACTCTTCTAAATGAGGTTTGAGTTGGTTTCCGAGCCATTAACCTAATTTGGTTCATACAAACATGAACAACAATGGAAATGACAAAATGACTGTTTCTGTGACAACAGTGAAGAAGTAGTGGTTGAGAGTGGAAATGTGAGATTAATATCAGCTCTAAATCTTATGTTAGGGCAAATGGAAAACACTTTCAGAGCAGCAAACAACTAAATGAATGGAAAGCACAATAAACAGACAAGTTCTTTCCTACACGTATCAAAGCAAAAGCAGGTCAAAAGAAATCTGATGCAGTTCTTTTTCACCAATAATCTGATGCAACAAATGGTATAGTAATAGTATGAACAATTCAATCAACTTTCCCTGAAGTTAACAGTACAATCTGAAGATGAAACACTGTATGTAGGAGGTTCAGCTCTGACCGAGTTCTCCAGTCCCATGTGGGGGATGTTGCAGCGGACGGCAGCGTCCTCAACGTGTTGACAGTCCTCTGATGTGATGTTTTTAAAGGGGCAGTTCCAGATGGACCTCTCGTGGCCGACGCACTTCACCTCGTTCATGTAGATGGGACCCATTCCTGGACAGACAGACAGACAGAAGCTTCAAAGTTAAAGAACGTAGACCTGCTCATGGACTGGTTTCAAGTTCCTGATGAGAGCAGAGGTAAATTGATGTTTAAGCCCATTTTTTCAGACATCAGCAATCACACCTTCTCTGGTGATCAGCCAGGTAATCTTTTATATAACTTTTTGCAAGTTATATAAAAACGTGTGGATTTTAACAGGCTCTTTACATGTAGAAACCCTTGCAGCTTTTAATAAGCCTGAACCCATTTGATAAGGTGCTTAGATCAGATTAGAACGATCCAGGTCAGTACACGCATGTTTTTTTGGTCTCAGACTGAAAATCTGGGCTAAGACAAAACGAATGAACATCCGCTGCTGACATTCTTCCTGATAAAAGGCACCACATAGAAAAAACAGTGATGTATTACTGCGTGTCTAGACTGCAAGCTCGTCAGATGCATTTTTCACTCTCACGTCTCAGACAGATACGCTCCCATTTGTCTCCAGTGGCTCTGTGCAGACTCACGGCTCTGCTGCGTCTCACAAGCGTGAAAACACAACCTGAAGCTTTTATCTACGTCTATTTTCTCAACAATGTGGTAACATGAGGTAGATGCCCCACAAAACACTACTACTTTACTACATGACCACAGTCAATGACATATTTTAGGGTTTTATGATTTTATCATTCTAACTATTAAACTTTTATCATATTATCTTAATTTCTTTATCATCTGAGCTGATTTTATTCTCTCTCCTGTATGTTTTCTCCTTTATTGCCGTTCATTTATTGATTCGGTATCACGCTTGCAAGTTTGCAGTCCAAAAAATGGGGTTATTAATGGACATAATGAGTTTTTATTAACCATGACAGCTGTCAATGGTCATGCATGTTCTTCTTAATACAAATTATACTAATGTTACCAATGTTCTTCCTACTTTGCGCTGGACAAATCGTGAAAAAGTAAAATTCTGAATGAACTCGATGAAAGGGGAATCATTAAAAATCTGCTCATCCAGGAGTCCAGGATGTACAGTGTGTTTCTGTGGAGAATTTGACTGTGACATTATTTCAGATTTTGATTGCTCTGATGTTAATTTCAAACATATTTACCTCCAAGATTCAGTCCTCTCTCTCAAACTGCATATAGCTTTTTTAACCTAAGGCGTGTTTGCTGAGCGTGCATGTTCTCCGTCAGCAGCACCTAAGTCACAGCACCATGAGGTGATTGTATTACGAAATCTAGTTGGGAGGAATTTCTTCAGCAGTGATGTTAGGGAATGTATCTTGGATTCACTGAGCCAGGTGGTGGTCTGACATCCATGTGAGCACAGAGCAGGTTCTGCTGCTGCCTCAAAGAGTCCCCTCCACCGACTTCCTCTGCGGTGGAATCATAATGTACACACACCAGAGCAGACATCCCCACCCAGCATTTCTGAGAACTGCCCTTCAAAAGACTGCTTGTTTCTTCTTTGGTGGAATCTCAGGATAGTTTACTTAAAAACTACACACACACACACACACTTTTATAATATTTTAGCTTGCACTTTTATTCTGAGTGATATGACTGCACTTGAACAACACCTTCAGGTTTGTTTATTCCACAGAAATGTTTCACTTTCCTTACCTTCCTCATGCTATTATTTACACAATTCTGTGATTTTGTCAACTGTATTTTTAAAATCAGTTTGAGATTAAGCATTTCAGCCCCAATCATCTATAATAAAATGTCTAGAAAAAGTCACTTTTGTCTTAAAATGAATTTATCTGAGGTTGCTCAGACTAGAGCTTTGATTCTCTCTCCAACCTGAGTCAGAGCTGACTGGCTGTAATTTCTCAAGATTCCCCTGGGCTTTAATCGGGTCGGGTTTGTGGTAATTTCCCAGTGTTTTTTTTTATTTTCAGTTGAACAGGAACACCTGTGCTATAATCAATAACTTACTGCATAATTTGAATTTCGACATTTGATTATTGCCGTATTGATAGCAAGTTTTATAGCTCGGGCCCTTCACTAAAAACATGAAGCTGACTGCCAGGAGTCTTGGCGTAATATGTGATGCAGATGTTGTTTGGTCATGCTTCTTTCGGCCTAAAAAGATCTCTAAAATCAGATCTTTTCTGTCTCCAATTTACAGAAGGTTATACATACTTTTATTTTTCCGCGTCTGGACTACTGTTATGCACTTTATGTTGGTATCAGCAAAAGATCCCTGCACTGACAGAACACTGCTGCCCAAATTTTAACAGGAACCAAGAAATAGAAACACATTTCTTCTGTGCTAGCCAACTTACACTGACTGCCCGTAATCTTCTGGATTGATTTGAAAATTGTGCTGAAAATTAGATGAGGAGATTGTGTCAGAAACGTCTGTTACTACTCTGAAAAGACTTTCATTGACTCGGACTCTGGGCCAAGAAGCGCTGCCTTGGTTTGGGATAGGACTTGAACTATGCAGGGTCTTTGTAAACAAGATAGAACTAAAAGTCCAATGACTTACTTTCAAATAAAATGGTTCACAGCCCCGCTGGAATAACACAGATGGTTTTCTGCTCTAAAAATAAACGCCTGACAGACACTCGGAAAACTATTTAATGAATGAGGAACTCTGTGGGAAAATTAATGTCAGGAATGTAGAGTGGGGTGTTGTGTGAAAGACATAGTCATAAATGTTAATGATACACAAAGATTTGTCTGTTATTGTAAGTTGGCTTGGAAATTAAACAGCGTTTTTGTGTCTTTCTTTCTTTTCTTTCTCCGTGCACAGAATTCCTTCACTTATTCAAATAAAGCTCCAAATGAGGAAAATGAGTAGGAATGTGTCCTCCTTGTTCAGGTCAGAGGTGACCTGAGAGATAAGAAGGGCTGCTCAAAGACAGCTGATGACTGATGACAGAACTAAACTCATCTTGACGCGTTCAAAGGGATTCAACGGACAGCACAGAATCGAATGAGATCAGAATTAATATCACGCAGATCATCATTGCTACAACTATTTTAAACACACAGCTGACTACTGACACTTTGTATGACTAGCTGTAGCTATGTGTTTTTCCTAACCTTGTCCCATGCGAGCTCCGGTGAGAGCCTCTTTGGCGCTGCCGAAGCCGAGCTCCCTGCAGACGACGCTGGCCGACAGCAGGTTCCAGCGATCGTCACACACCGTGCCCCACTCGTTGTCTTTCAGCACCTCCACCCGACCCTCGCCCAGCCTGGCGCCTCCCTTTAGCCTCACGTTGCTCTGGACAACAAGGAGATGCACAAAACAATACTTTAATCTACGTTTGGCTCTTCTTAATAAGACGTGAGCTCGCCTGAACACATGATTTGTACAATTCTGGGTCCCTAAAATATTGACAATGTGATTTTTTTTGTGATGCATTTCTATTTTTCTGTATCCTTGAAGTGTGGCGGTGCAATATTCAGAACTTCACTCATGTACTGCTGTTACAGTTACATCCCCTAACAAATAAAGTGAGTTTCTCTGAAAGGCCTGGTATAGTTTGCACACTGATTTAGATTGCTTCCAATATATAAAAAAATTATACACATATTTCACCTAAAGTGTTCTTGTCATTTTGGAAAACAGAAATTAGACCATTGTGGGTCGATAAAACTAAACACTCAGGGTCCATTCAATAACTTTTTCTGGAGCTTTTAACCACATTACACAACTAAAAACGGAGTTATCTCCTTCTGCTGAGGTCAGATTTTCAGATTTCCAATAACAAGAATGACATTTCATGCACAATCATTTATTCAATTCAGCTTTTTCAAAGGCACATAATCCACCAGAGTGACAGTCATAAAAACAGGGTTTAAATTAAATTAAAAATTATATTTACGGAGAAATAACCATGAGTCTTGATAATGTATAAATCTATATTTATATATATTTAATGTCTTTTTCTGTAATGGAGATATCTATACAGAAGATCTTGTTTTAATTTAAACTACGTTCATAACTCAAAATTACAAATATTTCTATTTTGTTGCTGTCACACTGGAAAAAAAAAAAAAAATGGCACTTTAGTTAAAGCGTAAAGTTAAAGAATACTTTACCGAAGTTTTGGGTTTCTTTTTCAAGCCAGTGTTGTGCATGAACTGGGGCCCCGGCATACAGCTGACGACGGCCGGCATGCCGCCCTCGCAGGTCGACGTGGCGTTCGGCTTGCTGAACTCCAGAGGGCAGGCGGCCAGATGGATCTCGGTGCCCGTACACGCCACAGAGTGTATGTGGAAGTGGTTCTTCTGACGCGCTAAAGACAACCTGGAGGGAGCAGAGAAATTGATGCTAAGCTAGGCTAACCAGCAGCTAGCTGCAGAGTTATTTTTAGCGTACAGACATGAGAGTGGTTATCAATCTTCTTATTCAAAGTATTCCTTTAACTTCTCTACAGCAAGTTGCTCTTTGTCATCAGAAATCATTTGATAATTTGCACAGTATAAGAACACGCATAAGGTGTTTTAAAGAGTCTCCGTCACATTAGTAATTCCACTAAATATTTTCACAACTTTTGTTGGTTTTAGCTACAGGCTTTTGTTCTGAAATTCATGGATCTAACCAGCCACATGTACAGGGCAGGTACTCTGAAAGGTATGGATGTGGCCTTGAGAATTTTCTGTTCTTGGGAACACACAACCAACATATTTATGGCAAATCCTTAAATGTATCAGTTTAAATGGCATTTGTTTGAGGTTTGTGGAAGCAGCATGTGTGTGGGTCTTTTCAGACGGCTTGGATTTCTGTTTTTCCTCAGATTACCTTTTGCCAGGGCTGCTTTGTTTAGACTTAGAGTTAGCTTTAGCTTTGGATGTCTGCCTGCAAGGTAAACACGGGTTAGACTGCACAGTTAGAAGAAACATGAGGAGACAAGGTTACATGAAAGTTACATGATGCACAAATATGTTAAAAACAGTACTGTAGTTACACTCTCATAAAAGGATGCGTCTCATTCAACACAGTTGTTAAATACAGATGTCGACATATACAGAAACACGTAAATCCCATACTTTTATAAAGTATGTTTTATATAAGACACACAGATTTGTTAAGGGACACATCCTTAACAAATCTATTTATATCCTTTAAATAAACAACAAATGTGACCAAGAACATTTGGACATGAAGCTGTTATGTTGACACATTTCATCAACACAGGCTCATATACACTGCATGGACAAAATTATATGGACACTTTTCTACATACTCTTATGTGGCTTAGTGGCTGTTTTTTTTAGTTTTGGAAAAGCCACTTAGTTCCAATTAAGTGGCATTTTAATGCAAAACCAGTTCTTAAGGATGATCTTCCCAGTTTGGTGTGGAAAACGTCAACTGACCTTTGGGATAAACTGGGAGTGGAACACATGGCTGTAATCTTCAAGTGTCCATATACCTTTGGCCACATAGCGTATGATATGTAAGGCATGATCATTCATCATTTGTTAGTACACACTGTTCTACTGTGATTGTAGTTTTTTTTATCAGGCCAATGTGAACCTCAAGTTACCACATTGATTGAATGCATGACATGGCTTTTCAGTTACAGAGGTGTGTGGTGTAATAATTACAGCATGATATTAAATGGCAATATCATAAACCACAGAGTCCATGTTAATAAGTTATTCAACTTTTTCATAAACGTAGGATATTTTGTTTCTCTGGTCCAGGACTGAGTCAGTTAGAATCCACAGATGAGTGACTATTATATTGTTTTAATATATCACAACTGGTTTTCATTCCTCTTAAAGTATATATGCTTTAATGCTTCAATAGGCAGTTAAAAAATCTGCAGAAACTGTGGGGTTCCACAAGGCTCAGTCCTTGGGCCATTGCACTTCAGTCTATACATGTATTATAAAGAAACACAATATATCCCACCATTTGTATGTCAATGACACACAGTTGTTCACTTTCCTCTGATGATCTCAGTCCTGATAACAAACTAGTAAACTGCATTAATGATATTAATCGGTTATTAAGTTGGTTCTTGTTGTTGTGACTCAGGAGACTCAGACCAGTGACTTTCTTTAGTTGAAGAACCCAGGATGAAGAGTGACTGACCTCCTCCAAAAAGCATGCCATAGTAGGGAATGGGATTTCCAGCTGTTGCATTAAAGGACTTATCCTTGGAAAGAATGAATCCCCGTCACTGACAGAGCACAGATTGATGACGTCTGTCCCGTCAAAAAATGCCTCCAAAAGGTCTAAACGATAAAACCCTCAAATAACTTTATGTTGAGAGCAAAGAAGAATTATTCACATGCATTTACTGAATTTAAATTTGAATAAGAGATATTTACAATCGGTGCCATGTCAGTGGAAATGTGAGAGAAAGATGTAAAGAAGAGAAGAGAAGATAACTAAACCTCCACACAAGGCAACTGTAAAATAAAAATCTACAACCCATTCACATGCTGCACATCATAATAATATGATATTAGAAAGAGGGGACTACGAGCTACTACCAACAGGAAACCCACAGTGAAACTACAGTGAACAGAGAGCAGACGGAGGTGGACGGTGGGTTTTCCCGGTGACAGTGTACCTTCCACCGGCGGAAACATTAACCTTTGGCCTGGAGACCTTCTCAGCTGCTCGCTTTTTCAGACGTCTGCAACAGTGAGACATCCAAATTCCATCACATACAGAAGAGAGACTACATGCAAACACACACACATATACACACACATACTGTCTCTGGGCTGCTCACCTTTAAGGTAAAGTACTGGAGAGGGTCAGCAGTGAAAAACATGTTTGACATTCCACAAGTCCTCCAGAATATTATGTTACCGACTTCAGGTCACCACGGTATGATCACAATCAAGCAACTATTCCAACTATTCAGAAAATGAGTCTCATTCAGCAGCTACGACACAACATTAAAAGGACCAGTGTGGAAGAAATGTAATAAGATATTCTTAATTATGTATGCATTAGTGTCTAATCATCTGAAACTGAGAATCAATGTGTTTTGGTCATTCATAGTTACATAGGGAGGGGATTCTTTGCATGGAGCCCACCATGTTTCTACAGTAGTGCGTGCTAAGCTGACACGCTATTATTAAGCCAAGTTCCGCCAAAGACAACAAGATTAGTTAAAAAATGTTCAGGTGTGCAACACTCTGAAACCTGCCAATGTTACGAGACGGGACAATAACAAAAACTCTCTGTACTTCCGTTTTAAATTTTTTTTATCTGGATATAATTTGTAGCTTCTTGAAATATGAACGAAGACAGTGATAATGAGAAACAGCTGCATTTCCAGGAGTGATGAAACGGCAAAAATAAGCCTTTATTTTCCTCATTCACTGTGGCGCTCACTTACACAGACCAATCTGAGAAACTATCATTGGAAATAAGGCAGGCACACAAAAAAATACTTGATAGGTGAATGGATGAACCTGTCAATCAAACCCTCGCCAAAGCCAGTCATCTTTTCCATTGAGAAAAGCCTTCAGTGTCGTTCTTTGCTCCTTTTTCAATGAAGAAATACTCTGCAGTTGTGAAATAACTGATGTTACTGCAGCAGCTACGCTAACCTCTTTAGGAGCCGCTGTGGCTTCTCCACATTGTCACATGGAGCTGCGAGTAGCTGTGAGTAGCTCCTCACAGGACGTCGATTAGGCCTACGTCCACAAACGCATTACTGACAGGATGGATTCTCGCGTGATCTCGCAGCATCGCTGTAGGCTACCAACAAAGTTAGCTTCACTTGCAACAAACACACAAGAATTCTTGGTTTTAGGTGATTATACACTAATGAATATTATATTACATTTCTGCCAAAAGATCCCTCTAAATCCTGCACATAGGTCCTTTAAGTATTGAAGTAAAAAGTAAACCTTTCAATGCTGGTTGTCCATCTTCTTCTCAGCTACACTCTTACGGTTTAACCAAAAAGACTAAAAAAAAGCAATTTGACTGCAGCTCAGCGCAGGTTGGCCTCTCTCCAGTCGTTGTTGTCTGTGCATTATGTGACAGCCCCCCCGCCCCAAACCCTGGATCATCCCCCTGAGCCTCAGCCTTCACACATGTTTGGGAGAAAACACACATTTCCCCTCATACTACTGTGAACCCTCTGCAGGGGATGAATAAAACGCCTTCGACTTTCAATGTGTGCAGTCATACTGGACGGACAAACTGGGAACAGAGAAGTGGAGCTCTGAGAGTCCACGAGGTAATTACTGATCTGTCCAATCCAGAATCCATATAATTTTAATTTGTTAAAAAAACAGTGTGCGCAGGTTTTTAGTGTTGTAATTGGACCATTGATCTTTTGATCATGTCCCAACTGTCCAATACAGTTAGTTATATTTGACGATTAACACACCGAAACTCAAAAATAGCAGCAGAAGGTCACATTGGAGACGTTCCAGCTTGACATTTTTTCCAGACTAAACAAATTATACGATAAGTCATTAATCAAATTTGTGGCATATTATTTTTTTTATGTCGATAACTGTCTCAAATCTGCCATTTTTTTCACATTTAAATATTCAGATTTAAATGCAAATATTTCACTTTCCTTTTCTGAACTGGTAACTATCACACTCTGTAGATGTAAAAACACATGGGACTAAACACACACAGGTTAGTGATTTTCCAGCTCTGCAGGAGGTTAATAATCGCTCTTCAACTTCCTCTGCAAAGTAATGAACCGAGGCGGGGAACATGAAATATGTGACCCAAAAAAAAAATGTTTTTGTCTATGCAGGAAAAACAAAAACATCCGTGGAGGGAAGGAATAAGAAATAGAACAATCAGAAGTTCATGTGCTGCAGCAGACTGTCGACACTGAGTCCTTCCAGCCCCTATAGAGCTTACTATTATTATTTACAAAGTCCAGGGTTCCTATGCCTTTAACAAAGTGAAATTCAAGCACTTTAAGTATTTCAAGGGGCAATTTCAAGCTTTTCCAGGACCTCACTTCTGTAGTGAATTATATATTAACATATAAAGTGCATAAAGTATCAAACCATATTAAATTCAAGGGCTTTCCAGCATTTCCAGCACCGATAAGACCTCTGAAAAGTGTAAAACTAACCAGCTGCTATCAAATTTTCCATCCAGTTCTCTGCAAGAACGTGAATATACGCATTTCCCAAAATATCAAACTACACCTTTAAGTAACCATGAAGATGAGCTACGGTCCGTTTCCACTAACTGAGAGAATATAGATCTATGGTTTTTATGATTAAATGAAGTTAAAATCTTTCTGACGGTTGCAGCTTTAAACCTCATGAACCAGAATCAGGTTTAAGTGGGTTGAAAGAAATTCACTTACTTGTAGAAGTTCTTGTTGACTTTTCTCTCATGTGGGAATCCCAGCATGCCGCAGACCACGTGTGTGTTTTTGATGGTCCATCCCAGGTCGCAGATCTGCGCCCAGCTGTCTTTGTATTTCACCTCCACCACACCCTCGGTGATCGGCAGCTTCTTTTTGGACATGTTGACCACGGACCGGAGCCGCACCTCCTCTATCTTGTTCTCATCCACCTGAGTCTGTTTGCAGAAAATCAGGGCTGACTGTCAGATTTAAGTTTGCCTCTAATTACTGTGCATTAATGAAGAATTAGTTGCTTATTTGCATGTAAAATACTTGTTTTGTGACTAAAAACAGACATTTTACACAACACAGATGTAGTCAAAGAAAACCTGTACGTACATTTTTATATAAATCTACTTTTCTGACACAGTAACTCTTTCTTACTTTTAAATATTTTACTGTAGATTTCCTTAAAATCTCTCTATGGATCAATTCATCATATAAAATGTTAGTACACATTGAACGTTCATACTGACACATCCATGCACGTCTCTTAAAGACTCTTGAATGAGAGGAACAGACAAAACAGTGAGTCGCAGCTTTTACAGACAGTCATTTTAGCTCTAAACAGACCCTAAGTGGTAACCATGCAATGAGTCACTTCCGCTGTGGTTTATTTGGAAAGGAAAAACAGGCTTGTGGTCACAGATTGAAGTCTGGACGCCACATCTGACTGAGCCTGAATCGCAGCAACAGGCAGAAAGAGGGAGAGCAGTCGTGCGTCTTAAAGGCCGCCCACTTTCTCTTATGAAACTTTTTTTCATAAGAGCCTTCTATGTAACAGAGACGCCTCGTCCAGTCACTCAAGACGTTTCCAGTGGTCTGTGGAGACGAGTCTCCGGTCTAACCTTGTTCACCTCGGACCACTCAGTTATACAAGTGGAAATCAAAGAAAAAAAACTATGGCCAAATGGAAATGGCTAAGCCGGCATCCCTCAGCTTTAAATCTTTATTTATCCAAAGAGAGTTTACTGAGCACACTTCCGCTTTTTTAGAAACACTTTCTTCACTTTCACTCACCATTCACATGAAACAAACGTAAAGAAAAGCCAAGTTCAAGGAGAAAAGACAAATAGCATGTACTGTAGGCTGTTCCCAGTATAAGTTTTGTACCATTTACAAATCCATGCTTGGTCTGTTGCCCCCTTATTTATCCACGTACGTGTCACATAAACAGCCTGTGATCCCAGGACTTCTTGACTCTCTCTGTCCTTATTGTGCGGACAGATTTTGGATAAAAGGCCTTTCCAGCGTGGTTACTCTGGAGGATTTTAAACTTACTTTGAGAAATCTGACGTGATCATCTGTGGGGGTCTGCTCTTGTTTTTCTAGATAGTTTTAAACAACAGCCATGACACTTAGAACAGTCCATAATAGTGAGGAGTGCAGTTTCCTCTTTGTGTGAATGTCCTGTTCTACGTAACTGTGTGTTGTTTTGTTGTTGTATGTTCATCAGGTCTCTCTTGAGAATGAGACTCTGTGTCTCACTGAGATTACCTGTAAAAATAATGGTTATAAAAAAACAAAAGAATAGAAATCTCAGTTTACACCACAATTTAAGCATTTATTTTTTTTACAAATCAAAAAATTAGATTTGGAGCTTCAACTGCATTTAGTGTCACACTTTGTCTCTTGTCCCTATTCTCCAGACACATCTAGCTCCCAAAATTCAGTCATTGCTATTTTGCACCAGATGTCCTGGGACATTCCCCCTTTACCCATCACCATCATTAACGCCTGTTCCCACTTCCTTTATCAGCCCTGCCTGGCCTACGCCCCCGACTCCCCACCTGCCTCCCATTCCCTCATCAGCCACTCTCCACATATCCTTGTCCACTTCCACTGTGCTCTGTCTGCCATTTGGACACTTTTTTGTGCCATTCAGAATGCATTCTGCTGCTTCCAACTGTCTGCATTTGTGTCCAACCCCTGTTCTCCTGCATCACCAGCTGGGCAACAACTAACCATTGTTTTTATTGTCAATTATTGTTTTAGTAGTTGTTTGGTCTATAAAATAGTGAGTATTTCAAAAAGCTTAAGATAATGTCCTCAAGTGTTAAAGATATTCAGTTTACTGTAATAGAGGAGTAAAAAAAAGAAAATATTCACATTTAAGAAGGTGGAATCAGAGTATTTTGACTTTTCTTTCTTAAAAGTCGAGCCAATTAATCGATTATCAAAACAGTTGGTGATTTATTCAATACTTGATAACTTATTAATTCATCCTTGCAGCTCTATTACCCACCGTGACATTTACTGAACAATCTCTGGAAACATTACATTTAAAAACTCAACAGCAATGTTTACTGATGAAACAGACATATCTGAAGGATTTAAAGTCTACCAAAGGAATGCCAAACAGCTGTTTATCTCCATAAAAACGAAAAAGACAATGATAGACAATGCTTTATTGATTCAATCCTTTATAATTTGTGCATGTTACTAAACTGTAACAGAGCTGCTGCTGCTGAAGGAGGTCACAACATCACAACAGCAGAATTCCACATGTGAACCGGTGACCCTGAGGTCACAACCCCACAGACAACAAGTCGAAGGACCTGATGCTGTTACGGACGGTATGCCAGCTCTCAACACATTACGTCACCTTAGCACAATATACTAGCTTTTAACAGGCTCAGACACATGGTATGGAGCAGAGCGAATTAACACCATGTGTGGCAGCTACAGGTGGGTTCAGTCTTATAGTCTATAGGCTGTGGAGCAGCAGCGCTGTAAACACAAAAGTGAGTTTATGGGCTTGGAACAGCTTCTTAATGGACGTTCATTTACAGCAACAAAACTACAAAAACAGGGGCGTCTGTGGAGGAGGCAGAGTGGGTCGCCGACCTGAGAAGATCAACGGTTCGATCCCCAAGATATTAAACCTCACACTGCTCCTGAAGACTGTGCCAACAGTGATCCAAACACCTTGCATGGCGTGGGAATGTGTGTGTGAAAGGGAGATTGTTAAAGCACTTTGAGTGGTAGGAAGACTAGAGAGGTGTTATATAAATATGAGACCATTAACCAAAACATATTTAAATGTAATTTATCAACTTACATCAATAACATTCGAGTCCACAAAGCCGGGAATCCTCTCGTCTTTGCACACAACTCCGGCGTCCTCGTCATGAGTGCAGTCGCTGTTGCCCCAGCCGCGAGACTTGCAGAGCTCGATGCTCTTCTCACCTCCGTTACACTGCACGTTGTCCAGCCAGATTTTCCCTGGACAGGCAGCAGAATGTCAGTGTGGCTCCGGCACACTCCCAGGCCTGCATTATGTAATGGGTCCAGGCCTGGAAGTGACACTCGGTTGCTTGGGGAACTTATTAGAATCAGCTTAATGCCTAAAATGTAGTCTGATATGTTTAAAAGTCCTCCTAATGAACATCTTTCTAATTTCACAACATTAAAGTATCATTTAGGTGGAAATATCCCAATAAATATAAAGAGATGCTCATGATGAACACCATGAACACCCATATGGCAGAGCAGACAGCGTCTTAAACCAGAAACTGAATCTCAGGATGTAGCTGAGGTCCCTCTTACCTTGGCCCTTGCCGTATTTAGCGCTGTGGGTCCACCCTGTTGCGGAGACGAAGCCCATTTGGCGACAGAGCACGTTGGCGTTTGTTATTGAGAAGTCGTCATCACAGATGGTTCCCCACTCTCCTTTGTGGAAAAGCTCGACCCGACCCTCATTGTGTTTTCGGGGGTATCCAGATAGTCTGACCCTTAGCCGCTCAGTCTGGACCTGGGGGGATGGGGACGGCGTGGGTGATGGTGTGGCTGCTCGCGTGGGTGTCCGCGTGGCTGTGTTTGATGGTGTGGTCTGGGCTAAACAGTACGGTAACCACAAGCCAAACAGAAGGCTGAATGCCAAACGTTGCCTGCGTCTTGACTTCTCCATGATTTCAGCTGCACAAAATAGAAAACGAGAAGAGTTTCAGGATTTTCTATATGTCTAAATACTGATTATTGGGCCCATTCAGGAAGATTTTATCAGGTGTCATAATCAGTTTAAGAGGTGAGCAACAGACAACTGACAAACCAGCATTAATACACCAGGATATATCACCACAAAACTAAAAGATGATCATATTAACTTTAACTCTTAGTATGCAAAAGGTTTCTTCAGATATAATGTCACTTTCCTCAGTAGGGGAGATAAACATGGTGGGTACAACATTAAATTACATTTTCCCAAAGGGCCACAAAAACCTTTGGGGATGCTACTTTTAGCTAACGTGACTCTCTCCAGATGAATTTGGTTCTGCCTTGCTTCACTCATCCATCTGGGATCGCTCCATAGGAAAGTGATTTCAGGAGGCTGGGCTTTATCAAAAATCCTTGCATATGATTGGATAAACCACTTGTCCATCATCTTAACAGACGTGCTACTTCAACCACTCACATCGAAACCAACCTGTGATGCTGATGAGAGCGACGCAGGAAAAAACTAAAACAGAACATCTGACAGGGTTTCCACCGACAAAAGCCTTCAGAGCCTTTCTCTGGTGTTCGACACGGATGAAAAAGCAGCATCCATGTTGACGCCTGCTTCTTCGATGCGAGCCGCCATTGTTGTCTGAATCACAACAGTCGCTTCTCCGCTACACACATCTACAAAATCCTGCGGTGCATTTTGTGCATAAAAGGTGCTAAATAAATAAAGTTCATCTATTGATTATTTCTGAAAAAATACACTTATTCACTTGCTGACATGGTCTGACACATAACTTTTCATTAAACCCCAACATCCAAGTTTTTGTATGGAATCAACAAACAATAAAAGTATATATAAAGTTTTATTAGTGAGCATTAGAGCTACTGGAAGAATTGTTGTTTCCTTCAGACATAAGCTGTTTCCACCTGTTCCAGTCTTTATGGCTCCAGCTTCACAGACGTGAGAGTCAAATCGATCTTTGAATAAGATAAAGTCAAACTACACTTAACCTTTACAAACAGGTGGGTAAGTCACCTGTTATGGTTTTTAGTGTCTTAATGCCCCCTTTTTAATGTGTGTTCCCCCAGCAGAAGTGTGTTTTGTTTAGGGAACCTTGAAGGTACCATACTGTGCTAAAAGAGTATAGCAGAGGGAGCTCTCTGAACAGCCCAAGTTATTATCGAGTTGCCCCCTTTTTTGGTGGCACTCAGCCCTGGTCCCCTAAGCGATAATCTGAATGTACAGTATTTCATAAATAGCTGCAGTTAAAAACCAGTGGAGCTGAAAATACACTCAGCGTATGGAAGGAGGTTTGATGTAACTGTGTAGTTTCTCCAGCAGTTTGATTGGAACCATCTGGTCAGTGTTTACTCCACTCGGATGCCTCAGTAGCAGCACGAGCAGTCTGATCACAAATCTTACATGAATGCTTTTATTTATTAAACTAACAGTTGCACTTTCACAGTATGTTTGGCCCTTTGTGCAACTTTCTGTGCAGGTTTTTTTTTTATCATTCATTCATATTTCTTGATGCAATAAGCCCCTTTTTTCCGAAAAAAAATGTTCACTCTTCTCTCTTAACCCGTCCTGTACGGCTCTGGAGAATGCTAACATAAGCCTGCTATTGATACCTTGCCGGCTACACTATTTAGTTTTTTATCAAGTGGGGGGTTGTTCCTTCAGAGACACAAATACAGTAGTGTGATGTGTTTGTACAGAAACCACAAACTTAAGGTGCCCTTTTCCAAAACACGTCTGTGAGAATGACTGCGTCGTCTGAGTCCGATTTCACAGTGTATGGAAGGACACGCACGTTCACACTACGCTTTAGTCAGCAGGAGCTTTCAACATGTCTGAACTGAAGCCATGTGGAGACACAGGTATATTCTGTATCTGAAAGCTGCCTTTGCCTTTGTCATACTGAAACCACGAAAATACGACCCAAACTGAATTAACTTGAATTATCCTGAGATTGACCCACTGCAATCATTCAGCGGAAAGGGAACCTGACGTATTGATACAGAATATAAAAAGGTTATTTACAAATTGATTTGGTAGCTTTTGTTACAGGAAAACTCCATCTCATTAGGATGCACAGATCTGCAAGTATATATGATTTGAATGTGCTAATGAACCCGTTATATATGCTCTATATTAGATACGCATATGCATACGGATGGAGCCCTCTGTCCTACATTCCGTCCTCATTTCTGTGCGTATCCTGGAGCTTGCGGATACGTGCCAATATGGACCAAATGTTGCAGTACCACCAGAAATCGTGGGGGCAGTGTCGGGCATTGTACACAAAAAGTGCCGTGAATAGCAGCAACGAGCAAGTCATCAAAAGCCCCGACCATGGCCCAGACGGACATACTGAAATACTGAAAGGGACGTTTGTTGTCAATTTCTCTCATCTGTAAAACTAATGTCTGGCCGTCTACAACGTTGCCCGCCATTTTGCTTCCTTCTCAAAAGACGCAGAATTGCTATCTCCTCCATCGTCTCCACGTTTGTTGTTGTCAAACTTTTTTTCCTCCAAAAAATCTGAGAGACGCCCTCTAGAGGATGTTTTGCTCAACGTAGAGGATGCATGAAAGCACGAGGGCAGTGACGATTAGAACGTTGACCATGTACGTCTTTACTTGTGCATGAAATGGGAGCATAAATGAGCCTTAACATGGGGCCGTGTTCATATTTATAAAGGGGATGTCTCCACAGACACACAGATTGGAATACTCAGCAACAAGTGCTTTTATTAGTGGGTCATATGATCAGTCACCATTGTTCTAACTTGCTCTTTGATAGAGAGGAACTTAACAGACCATTAACTTGATGAAAAACTTACGGATTATATCTTTAATTCAAACCAACCCTCTCTCTCTCTCACACGCACACTGAGCTGCTTATCTTCCTCTCTCGCCCCTCGCTGAAGCAGGAACTCTCCATACCAATGTGCTCATGGGTCAGGTCTTGTGAAAGGATCAAATCAAGCAGCAGCAGTTCTCCGACTCAACATACAGAACACTTGGGTCATCACAAAGTCTTCCTGAGATGCCGCATGCATAGGCAACAAACGAAAACAAACCCAACTCTGATGATCTGATAATCACTAGCAGAGGTCTGTTACCTTGTTGTGGTTTTGTTAAAGTGGGAGCAAAAGAAAACGTTGTTGACCTCAGAGGAACTTTGTGAGACTTTATACCTAAACTAGTCCACGTGAGAATAAACCACACCAAAATGGATGCGATTGTTGCTCCGAAAGGGAAACATATGGTGGACAAACAATTTTTCTAGAATTCAGAGAAAGTGAAGCCTGATTAGGGGTTGTTGGCTTTCTGATCCACCTATTTTGTAAAGACGCAAATCTCAAACCATAATTTTCCAAAATCAACAGAAACATTTAGCAGTGCCACTTTCCAATAAGGCATTTAAAGGAAATGCCATAAAAGTCTGTCTAGCTCTTTAAGACATCAGAAAAACACAACCAATGCACCATTTCGCCACTTACCTGGAAAACAGCTGCAGATTTATTATTTATTGACAATTTACAAACATTTAAAACTGCAGACTTGATGGTTTATTAGAGAGGGACGATGTATTAATGCATATGGACATAGCAAATCGAAAACGCCCTCAGAAAGGATTTCACAACCCATTCTTACATTAAACATTAGTAAATAATCCCTTAGTAAATATAGCTTTAACTCATTGATCCTTAATGAGTGTGCCTTATTAGAAAGTGGGGCCTATTTAAAAAAGTTTCAGCACACTAGATTTGGGATTCCTGTGAGGACACTTGAGACTATTTCCCCCAGAGTCAATATTTGTCTTTGGGAACACATTTTGTTTCCTGTTGCTGCATTCCACACATTTTCCATCTCCAGTATAAAAGTGAAAGTTTCTTTTAGTAGAATAGCCATCATAAGTGAAGCCACAGACTGTAAAGCACAATGCTGCCTCACAGTCACACACACCCACACTGAGTGCTAAAAATGTAGCTGTTTTTTTAATTATTTTTTTTTAACTTTTACTGCGAAAACACAGCAAAATCACTTTGTAAAGACTCAAGTTCTGCAACAAAATCCCCCTGCATGTCTCAAACAGATGTGCCTTACCTTATGGTTCCAGTATGAGGAGGTTACAACGGTTCCAGTGGAGTAAAGGAGCTGGTGGTCCAGATGAGATCGTGAACTGAACCCCCTCAAAAGAATAAATATCCCGGTTCTTGTGCTAATTAATGTCCTCCATCAAACTCGGGTCCAGTGTGCGGGGCAGTGGTCCATCCAGCAGCCAATTACTCCTTAAGCGGTATTGTGTGTAAATTGCCCGCTGCGCAGCCCTCACTGAGCAGGAGGAGGAGGAGGAGGAGGAGGAGGAGGACTGGATTTATTCCTGGGTAACACACTAACTCTTTCATGGGCGGCTGTAACAGGCGGTCCTGAGACAACGTGAATTTCACTTCTTTCACACGCAGGGTACGTGTCTTACGAAACGCAACGTGTCTGCAGATGATCTACGACCGGAAATCATTCGGTTTTTTATTCAGAAATGTAGATTTGCCAAAGTGAAAGCTCACTTTAATGTGTTTAAAAAAGAAATGGTGTTTAATATGAAGACAATTACTTCATACAAAAATAAATTGTTGTAATGGCTTTTTTGATTGTGCTCCCTATTTAATGTTGTCAGTTAATTTATTTTGTAATTGTATTTGTCAATTTATTTTTTTGCTTTTCTACTCATTTGTTTAAATGTATTTTCTAGTTACTACTTAAAAATATGTATTACTTTTTTTCCACATATGAGTAATCCAAACCAAGTTAAAAAATGTAAAAGAATATATATAACCGTAAAATAGCTGCGAAGAAGCTTCTTTTAAAACATTCAAATCAATTAAATGTCCTGGTCATCTTACATTGACCTGTAGTTTTGCTAATTAGGATGTTAAAGTGACTTTAAACTTAGGTTAAAATGTTACTTTAATGTCCCGTGATCACCTTAATGGGTGAAAACAGCGGCACTCAGAGTTTCCCCTCCCTACAGACATGAACCGCAGATCAACAGGTAAACAGGGGCTTTACAGGCGAACTTCACTTACGTCCCACAATGCACTGCGGTAACCCTCATCTCCATGGTAACTAACTCATTTACTCATGTAGCCTCCAATTTTGAGTTTTTTTGTACTATACTTTAATGTTTTCATTTTCTGCTACTTTAAACTTCTAATTTAGAGGCAAATATTGTACCGTTACTCAGTCTCTACATATATTAAAGGAATAAACATGATTAAATCTAAAAAAATAAATGCATAAATGGATGTATTAATAAATAATTAATGAATGCTGAGATAAATGCTAAAATAAAAAATAAATGCATGAACAATCGTATAAATGCAGAATTAAATGCATACATAAATGAATAAATACAAGTATAAATACATGCTTTACATTTATTTCTAGTTTTGTTCACCTATCACCATCTGTGTCAATATGTTAATGAGGTAGGCTGTCCCATTTATTCATTCATGTACTTATTTATACATTTATTTATTGAGACTTAAGACATGTTTAGTCCTCCATAGGCTTGCAACAGAATTGGGTTGAAAATTCTGAAATTGGCCATTGAAATGAGAACTTTTTTTGTATTTTAAGTATATTTTAATGTTAATACTTTTGTATAGCCTGGAAACCAGACACTTCTATCAAGCTCATGTTTCAGGCTAACTTTTGTATACTTAAGTTAAATCTTGAATGCTGTTCTCATATTTAGCTTCCAAACATAAAGGTATTAATCACATTTAACTCTCAGCAAAGAAAGTGAATAAACCTATTTCCTCAAATGTCTTTAAAAGTTCTCCAATAAAAAAAGCTGCAAGGTGTCACATAGGTATTAAAAGTTTATATTTAATGGGGACACAATAAGAATTCTGTAATGACTCTTTTACCAAAAAGTTTCAGACCAGCTTGTCTCAATTTAAACCACATTGCTGAACACATTATTGTATTTGATACAAAAACATGACAGGCACTTTAATTTAAATCAGCTTGCTGTATAAACAACTGCCAGACATATTATACTGTCCGCTGAATACTGTGTCCACTGTATTTAAACGGTTTTGGGAGCCAAGTCTCTTCCTTAGGTAGTTGATTCATTATGGTCCCTGTAACCCATCAATAGACCGGTTACTGAACAAACTGATGACATTAAAATGGGACGGATAAGCAATAAATGAAATGATGGGACAAAAAACAACTCTGACAACACACAACTAAGAGACACAAGGTTGAAAACTTCTCAAGTTCTACCTTCTTAAGTGGCTCTTGAAAAACATAAAGCTTTAGGAAGCCTGACCAAGACATACATTAAATTCACATTAAAAACACATCAACATACATGAACAGGACAGAAATGGTTCGGGGGTCACAGGACCTAAAACCTCCATTAGGGATGCGTCATGTTTCTGCATTAAAATAACTTTTTTTAACTGAACTCGGGGGAAATTCAGGGATATAATGCCCAAATTTGCCTCAAATTTCACACTTACCGATGCATATATTTTCACCTAATCTGATTTCCCTCTACAAGTAATGCAGTGGCTCAAGGGCACTTCAGCAGGGCAGAGGTTTGGGGTCATAAAGGGCCTTAGTGCAGTCTCACTAGTCCCCAAACTGATTGTCTAGTTTACCTGATACCAGCACTGTTGCAAAAATACAGTTAGGAGTAAACAATTGGGTTCATAAACATTACAAACTTTCACAAACACAAAAATCATCAGCTGAATCGACTGACCGAGTACGTTCTATTTTAGACTTAAATCATCTCAACTCTCCATAAGTTCCTCAAGTTGTGCTGTTTTCTTTACAAAACTTTGTTATTTAGAACTACAGGTATGTAGAGTTTAAAGCATTAGTCAATTAATAGACAGAAAATTAATCTGCAACATGATAATCGTATTAATGTCCTGGTTCCAGCTTCTCAATTATGATGATTACCTGCATTTTTTTGTCTTGTATGACAGTAAACTTCATGTGTTTGGTGTTTTTATGGGGCATTTATAAGAAGTCATCTTTGGTCCTGGAAACCTAAGCCGGATATTTTAGCTATTTTCTGACATTTTATAGACCAATCAATCAATAAACAACATATTCGACAAATTAGTAATGATAAATGGTGCTTCACTGGTTAAATCTTTCCTGTTTCCATGTTCCAATCATATAGACTCATACACTACAGCCCAACCATCCACCTGGTATCAAAGTAGGGTCAAATAAACCCTAAAAAGTACTTAAAATATATGCCCAAGGACCTGATATCCACTGCAGGGTAAGTGCAGTCCACAAGACTAGACTATGTGATGCAGAGTACTTTTTAGTACTATTTCAGGCAACTGTGGTGAATTTCCTTGAGATGTTTCGGACCAAACCTGGATTATTCCTCTAACATCCTGCAAACAATGAATTTGCTGCATACAACTTTGGTCAGGGCAGGAAACAGACTGCTATGCGCTGGCCACTACAGCAGACGTGAACCACAATTTAGGAGATTTTCACCATTTTACAAAACCAGCTTGATTTCTGACAACATATTAGGACCTCCAAATGTTTGACAATCCGCCTGCCACACCCAAAATTTACCAGTAACTGGCTGATGGCTGGCATAACATCCCACTGTGGAATTAATTCTGGACAGTTTAAAGTGCTAACGGTCTTAGCAGCAGAGTGACATGTGCTTCTTTGGTTGTAGTTTGGACGGATTAAGAGGGATGCAGAAGCTCCAACAGGGCTCCAACCGCTCCGAAGTAACCCTTAAAAAAACAGAAAATAACTTTGAGATAAAAATCCTTGAGCCTATCAAAGCACAACACTACATTTTGTTTCTCTGAGGTTGAGTTATTTACCTCGTGCTGTAGGAAGAGCGCCTTGAGCTGTCCTTTAGACCAGTAGTCCATGGCGTAGGCCAACAGCTTCATAGAGAGGGTGTTCACTCTCAGGAAGTTTCCCACAAACACCACTCTCTCTATGTTCTTATTGATGACAGAGAATGGGGATCAAATCATTACAAACTGTGACATCAGTTGAGGCAAATACTCTCTCCTAAAATGCTGACGCTGATTATATGTAACGACATATTAACTTGTATATTTTATTACTTATTAACCTTACAGCACAGCAAGCAACAGTTAAAGCCATAATAAAGCAGTCAATAAAGTCGTAACTCTACAACTCAACTAATAAATCATACTGACATAAATATGTCCTGCCTATATTTATTGTATTTCTCTCCAATACGCTTACATTCTCACTTTTGTATACAATTTAATAATCTAACTGCATTTTTAGCTTACCTCTAAAGCATTTAGATAAACATATATTGTTTTTAAACTTATAAACTAAACAAATACATTTATTTGACTATTGATTAAGGCTGTGTATTTTACTGCTAAATTAACAACGCATTTAATTAATAATTGCTTGTTTGCATCTTAAATTGTTTTGAGTTAAACATCCTCTGCTTTGAAGCTGAAAAACACAAAGATAATGCAGCGTACCTCCTCTCCGCCTTCATAGCCCTGTACAATGCTGCTTGATCAAGACGCCACAAGGCAGCACCGTAAAGAGGCTGAACGCAAAGAGAAAACGACCAGCAGTGACACTGGAGGGGAATGGATTCTTCCACAGACTAATATAACTTCTATACCAACTGTGTTGCCCCCAATCCAGAATTCAGACTCTTCCTCGCAATTACATCTTTACAGTCTTTTTGCCAGTAAAACACAGATGCCAATAAATGACTCTCCAGCAACTACAGTGTGTTTTTACCCCCCACACCGTTACTAACCTCATTGAGCGCACACATCCTGGTGATGGAGCCGATGTTATTGGTGATGGTGACCAGCGTTGCCCTGGCCAAATCCTCTTTGGACACCGACTCCCTCTTGTCTTTGGACATCATGTTGCCAAAACTATCAAATCAAAACACGAGCCGTATTAAATGAACAAATACTTCACAAGTCTTTTCAGATTCAGCAGTGTTACGCATCAAACAAGACAACCCGGAAACAAGATTCAGATTTAATTATTTTGTAAAAGGTCCCATATCATGCTCATACTTGTATTTTGGGTTTCTACTAGATCATGTTTATATGCTTAAATATTTAAAAACACATCTTTTATCTCGTACTGTTAAAGCCCATTATTTCTGGGTCTTCTGTATCTGCGTTCTCGATGTATCTGCACCGTCATTACAGCCAGGAATGACTGTAACAGCACTGAAGCTGCACTTTCTATTTATATATAGTGTAGTTGTTGCATCACAACCGTACAGAAGTCCTGATGGCTTGTTTAAAAGCACAGTTTCTGAATACGGACTGTGTGCATTTCTCTGTGGATTGAGTGTTTTGATACTTTCACAGGATTTATGCAGCACTTCGACCTACTTTATAATAAAGAAAAAAGATATGGAAACCTCACTTTTTACAATATGGGGCCTTTAAAAACATATTTAGGAACTGTTGGTGAAAATATCTTGCTCAAACAGCATCTAATTGAAATCAAGGCTTAGAATAGGAACAGGAGGAAATTTAGAACTGTCCCGGTTCCCCGTTTCATTAAAGCAGGGACTGTGTTTAGGCTGGAATCCAACAAAAACTTTAAAAAAAAAAAAAAAAAAAGCTGCTGTAAACCGCACCTTGAGGCTACAGCCCAGCCTGGCAGCCCAAACCTCTCATAGTCTCCTCCATAGATGTCCCGAACCAGCTTGTCCACTCGCGTGCTCTCCCCCTGAGAAGCCATTTCTAGAGCTTCCTCGAAAGTAGAGCAGCCAGTCAGCAGGCAACACAGGCCCAGGAAGGTCCCACCACCGAGACTGTGAACACACACAGATGAACAGAGATATGAGAAATATGCCATTAATATTCTGGAAATGTATAAACACACCAGTCTGAACTGGGTAGGGAGTCTAAAATTAAGGGCAAAGAGAAATGTCTCTGCCAAAAGTAATATTGACCACTTAAAAAAAAAAAAGATAAGTTATGTACATTGTACAGACTGCCAATTCAAAAACACTCTAGTGCTCAGTGTACAGCACAAAGGGCCATTATGTTGAGGGAGAAGTAAGCATTCATGATTCCCTTTCAAAGCCACCAGACAGAGAAACCACATGTGAAAACAAACCAGTGCAGAGAGTATGAGGAGGGAACACTCTCAGTTCAAGTGGCATATTTTAAACTACAAGAAACCCAAATCAAACTAACAAAGAACCATTTGTTTCAACTCACAAGCAAACGGTTAAATAATGGAAATGGTTTGGTTGCAAACAGCTAAAAAAAAATGCTGCTACTTTTCACACCAAGGCACCACGGAGACACAGAGTCAGGCCACCCACTTGACTGGAGTGCACCCACCTGCGAACCCCTGCATCACTTTAACCTGTTCTCAGTCTGTGTGTGGTTGGCTAGTGTCACTTCACATGTATTCGGTTTCTGTTCTGTTTTTTTCTGCTGACACGCAGAGCAAACCAACAGATATAAAAACCGTAATGCTGCACTTGAAAAATCTACTTTTGCGGTTTTCTTTTGCTCATTATAAGACTGTAGAATATTATGTGTCCTCCAAATGAATCAAGGCCTGACTCATCATGAAAACCATTTTAATAGTCAAATCTGTTAATTCACTTTAACGTCACTTAAAATGGACTGTGTGTTAAAAGTATACCCCTTCAGCCCCTGTACTCCCGCTGGGTCCAACCTTTTAGCAAAAAAATAAATATGGAAGACATCATGTTCCATATGAATTAAATTAAATAGGGGCAGCAGGCCCTGTGGATTTGGATTAAGATCCAACATGAGAAGCATCAGAAAATAATACTTAAATGTAAACAATCCCATTTTATGACATATATTAAATGTCAAACAGTCCACCAGCCATTTGTGACCATTAAATCTCCAGCACTGATAATTACCTGGTCCCTGTAACTCGTTTGTAGTTGCTCTCGGAGTAGACGGCCAGGATGCTGACCCCAGACCCTATATTGACCAGCAGCAGAGGGTAAGGGTTTTCCAGTGTGTAGGGCCTCTGGATGCAGCGATCCGGGTCAGTGGGGTTTTCAAAGTAGTAGCACTCCGAGGGTCCGCTGGACACCACCGAGTCGATGTACAACACGCCCCGGATCAAACAGTCCAGCTCATCCAGCTTGTGAAGCTGCAGGTCCGCCATCTTTTTGGTGAGAGGAAAGAGAACACGGATAACGTCACTGAGGAGATGTGGTCAGGAGAACAGAGGTACGAAACTGGGGTGTGAGAAAACAGGAACCTTAATTACATTGGAATACATCTCATCAAAGAAACAAAAAGAAAATGCAGATCTCAAATACATATTTTTGTAATTGTGCAATTGTACATTCCAGTTTTAACGCACTTAAAAATGGACATTTAGTGCAACAACGGTTCTTTATCTCATTGTAGTCGCTGTTCAATTTGTCCAAATTATTTAAGTTATGAAAATAGATTATCTTAACCATGTGTCTGATACTGAATTTGCTTTTATTTCTTGCTAACTGCATGAGGATAAACACGCCCTCTGTGTCCTTGTATCCACTGGCAGTACTGCTACATCTTTAACTGTGGATTTTCACACGCTCTCCATCACTGGCTGTTCTGATTACATGAGTTCTCATCACATGCTAAAAATATGCTACGACTCCACAATTATCTCTCCTTTTTCCTTCCTGTCAATCTTCCCTCTCCAGCCCTGCAAAAGCAAACAGAAGAGAACAAATGCAGACCCACCGAGCGGAAGTCAGACTCAAACTTGTAAGCCCCCCCTCCTGTGGCGCAGAGGGTGGTGTGAAGGCTGGAGAAGTGCTTGTTGCGGCCCATCTGCAGGAAGGCCGGCAGGTCGTGCGTGGGGAAGCGGATGAAGTGCAGGTTGCCCGTCCTGCCGCACAGCGTCAGGTCCTGCAGCTCCAGGTGTACGTCCCTGATGCCCGTTTTACCATAAGCGATGTTGGAGGTCAGGTAGCGGCGGATGCTCTTCAGGTTCTCCACCTCTTCCTGCTCCTCCTCTGCTGTGATGTCTTTGGGCTCAAAGTACACCAGCTTCACCAGAGTGCCTCCAATGTCCATCCCAAACCAGGGAAATGCTGCATTTTGTGAGATAATATATGTAGAAAAAAAAATCCCTTTATTTTTCTTACATTGAATTTAATATTTAAATCATGTTTCCTACACCTTTTCCAGAGTCAAATTAAGGCACTTTAAGCTGTATTTTCATGTTTTTCCTGTACCAGCTGTAGTATACTACATATTTGTATACAGTATTTTCAGTATACTTACTATAAAACTTGTCCATCACATTAAAATTAAATTTTATTGTCCTATCAACAACCAACCTGATGTTTTGAGTCAGCTTTCCACATAAGGACTACAAATTAAACGAAAACTCGCCAGAAATATATCACCATCTGTTTTTTTATAACGTTTATCAAGTCATTTTTCATGCAAACATGTCAGAAAACGCTGTTCTCAGCCTCTCAAATACAGAGATCTTCTTGTCTCTTGTTAAATCATATTATGTCATTCCCTATAACATACATTTCAAGCAGTTTTCCATGCACCTTGAAAACACCCCACTAAAATTCAAGTGTTTCCAAGGATTCCCAGCACCCGTCCTGTTAAATGCTTTGATGGCAGTGGGGACAGACAGAGCTGGATGTCTCTAATGTTGCAGCTTCATCACCATCAGAGGCAGAAGTACAGCGTGTACCAAGAACGCCATCTTGTTGCAAAACAGACCCTGGCTATTTACTGGCACATCTCTCTACTGTATTACATTGTCATAGCAACACCAAAATTACAGTTGTCAGGTTTCGCATCATACCATTACATAGCCATATGCAATACATTTTTAAAGAATTTTATGCGGCCCATTAACAGTTTATTTTCCAAATTTGTACTTTCACTATTTAGATTTTTGTATACATGCATCTTCTCCGGTAAATACACGGAGCCCATGCTACACCTACGCGGCCTTGTTTTCTTCACAGAGTCGCTCCGACGCCTCGCCGTCGAGCTGGAGGTCCGCCGGTCGGATGCGGCTCTTCCTGCGGGCGCGGCTGCCTCAGTGTCGGGCTCGTTTCTGAAACAACCACCGGGCATCTCATTGTTGGACCGCGGCTGCTTCGTGGGCGTTTCGTCCTCGTCGATACTTTCATCGTCGCGTTGGTGGCCATTCCACGCCATTTAAAATGACTTAACTCACGACATATGCTGCAGTTTATGATAACAAATAAAACCATTTGAACGTCAATAATTAATGTGGACAGTGACGCTAATTAGCTAGCTAAGTAGCTGTGTCGCTATAACGGCCGCGGTCTCTTTTTATGTTCTGTCAAGACAGAGGTGGGCGGGGTCAAGCGGGTGACTGAAGGACGCCAGAACCAATCAGAAGGAGAATCCGCCAGTCAAGAAAACGGAGGCTGATGTCACTTTTTTCACATAAAAAAAAACCCCATCATGTATTTATGAATATAAAAATACATGTACATACACACACAGTTAACCAGTCTGTTTATCAGTCTTACTTAGTTTATATTTTCTTAGTTTGTAATCACTTACATTTATTTATTTAATGTACAATGGATTCCTATTCAGGTTGTTGTGTCACCCTTGCTCTGTGTGACATAATTCTATTAAAATTGACATTAACTTGTGGTTTCTCTGCAGGGAAATCAAAATACACACACAATAAAGCACTCTTTATGTCAGGTTTATTGATATCATTTTCAAGTAGCTATAGACAGTGCCTAAAATTTTGAAAAAACAAAACAATTCACGTGTTCCATAATGACAAAATATTTAATCTACAAAAGCATCTCTGCAGCCCAAAATATCCTCTTAAAATGTGCAAAACCTTCTAAATTTAAGATTTATTTTTTACAGACATTTCTATTGACAATGTTATTTACAATCTAATCTAATCTCATTATCCTCTCAAATTTGTTTAAAAATAAATACATCAAAATATAATTTCAAACATTTACACCAGAGAATGACCAGAAAGCACACCGCCGCCTGCCAAGTGCACCAAAATCTGTATATAATGCATTTTTTAAATGATCTCATTGCAAAAGCAAACTAGGCATTGCTATACTAAATACATTTTCTTATGTTTTCAAACATAATAAATAAGCAATGCCCACAAAACATTTAAATAATGCATCAAATGACATGACGGCTCATGGTTAAGACGCTGGAAAAAATAGGATGTGACTATGAACCAGATATATTTGCCAAGTATGTAATTTAATTATTCAGTTTTTAGTGGACTGATTCTTTGAGACATTATTGGTGCTTTGGAATGTTTTTGACACATCAGGTTTTCTGGGAATACATTACCTATATAGTGAATATATATATATGTACAAATAAATACAGATAGTGCACGGGCCATCATTTACAGTGTGATGCTGCACTATGTTTCACAGTCCCCATCCAGTCAAATACAGGTCCTTGGTGCACTAATCTTCACTGGACAACAGCCAGCAGTCTTATCTTAAAAGTGCTTATCAGACAAGTGCACATTCAAACATTTCTATCATTATTACACAGCATCTGTGTACATTTACAAACCACATATCTGCAGCAAGTGCAAACATAACCTGAGATTTCAACCCAGTTTCATGAAGTTCCCCAACTAGAATATGAAGGGTAGATTTGGATTCTGCTCAATTTCTTTCATCAGTAAAATGATAAAACAAAGTACAAACTAACATACTTGTAATTAATGACATGATCAAAGGTCTGGCAAGTCAGCTATTATTACTAAAGGTAATTATTAAACAGCTGCCTCACGCCATACTTGTCCAGTGACAACAACAAGGCACCATAACCTCAAGATCCTTTCAAAAGCCTTAAAGCCTAATCTTCTCGTCCTTTAAAATGTATTAAATCCCCTTAATTCTTAAACCTCCACGCCATCAGCAGTGCACAGGCCCCCACTCCTGCAGCGGTCAGAATATACTTTGTATTAGTTGTGCGAGAGGCCGTCTTCTCCTCAGAATCATGCAGTGACTTTTGCTCTGGTGACATATGAGCGGGCGCAGGCTCACAAGGTTGGCAGTTCTCACAGGAGGTGGTGTTTACACTCAATGCAGTATCAACAGTGTTGGTGGATAGTGGCGGTGCAGAGGTTATCTCTTTGGCTGCTTCCCCGTTGACGACTTGAGCTTGTGGTGCCGAGCTTTGGCCGTCTAGGTTAAGGATAGACGGCTCCTCGGATACATGCACCACATTTTCAAGCACACCCTGCATTTCCAAACTCTGACCAGGAGAATCATACTGGTTTTCCTCCGGTTCGTTATGATTAAGAGCAATTCCGTTTTCCAGGCATGGCAGTGGAGACACTGTACTCACGGAAGAGCTGACAACAGAGCATGCCGGGAGATGGGTCACAGCGTCCGGGGGAGCATTGCTTATTTCCAGGCGCTCACTATTACCCGAGTATGGCTGCACCGGTGAGCTGGGTGCAGGGATAGTAGGGCTGTCCTCATTTTGTGGGTGGATGCTGATGAGTTGGTTAGGCTTGCTCATACACACGTCATCACAGAGAGAGGCGTCCATTGCAGTACCTGGCAGGGGGAAAGTTGTAGCTGCCGTCTCTGTCTGCGGGCTGCTTTCAAAAACCTGCACGGAAAACACAAAAGTTTACAAACTCATCAACTGATTTGGACCAGAGCAAATATACTTTAAAAATACATTTAGTTGAATCAGTCCCTCTCTGACAAACTGTTGACCAAAATATGGTCATTATAAGCTTCACAGTGGTACAACAGAGACACATTTACTGTGTTTCAGGGCTGTTGTATTAGATTCCTGTCATTAGTACAGATGTATGTGTGTTTTCTATTCAAAAATATTATGCTGTTAGGTGAAAATGCCATTACAAAAACTTGCTTTTGCATAGTAATGTATGTGATGGGTTTCATTAAAGTCACCTGAGGAGTGCCAGGCGACGAATAGCACAAAGGAGCAATATAATTTTTTGTATGTCATGTGCAAGCATGGGCATATTGCTACGTAATACATATTTCTGCCAAAGGTGTCACACTATTCCCCTGATAAACAGCTGGCGGCTGTAACGAGCCAATAAGTGCAGCATTGTGTCAGCAAAGGTAAAAAAAAAAGACGGCAAGCTAGAAAACATGAATTTTAAAACTGCAGGATTTAAATTATTTTAAAAATCTGATTTGCAAGTGTTTTTACACGAAAGGAAATCCATTCAACACCATATCTTTAAGGATACACACAGTGGCCCTCATTTATCAAACGAATGTACGGCAGAAAAACGTGCGTACGACCATTTCCTGGCAAACTTCGGCATTTATCAATTTGGACGTGAGCGGGAGCTACGATCAAATCTCACGTGTGGTCGGAGATCGTGTACGCACATTTGAGCCTGTGTATTTGCGGTGCAGAACAGCAAAATCTGTCTGAAAATAATGAACAAACCTCAGCTGTCATTAAGCATAAGCAGTCACATATTAAGAACAGATCAAAACGTATTCTTAAAACGAATAAAAAAAAAAAAATTGTGGTTGTAGCGATTGATTGTACTCATGTGCGTCTGAAGGCACCATCCATGAATGATTACGCATTCATCAATCGCAAAAACTACCACTCGATAAATGTACAGGTGATTTGTAATGCCAAGCTATCACTTTTTAACGTGGCGGCCAGGGGGGGGAGACACACGATTCTTTTATATTTTAAAACAGCTCGGCTCCAGCCCCCCGCGACCCCGACAAGGTTGAAGATGAATGAATGAAAAGGAAAGCGCACTGCAGAGCCAAAGTCACATCCTCGATAAATTGCATTAAATCAAACAAGATATCAGATGATTAACATCTTGGTATGGTTCTTCTAGGTGACAAAGGTTATCCTCTAACGGAATACCTAATAACCCCGCTGGCAAACCCCGCTACAGAGCAGGAGCGCAGGTTCAGCAGTGCGCACACACGCACAGGTGCACACGGGTCACAGTGGAGCGCTGCTTCGGGTTGACTGCCTCCGTTATTCTTTTCCATACAGAGTTTTTATGGGCCCCTTTTATTCCACTCTTAAGACTGCCAAAAAGCATATCTTTATTTTGCTCCATCTCAGGATGCAGATCTGTGTGTCGGAAAAAAAGTGTATTTTCTTCCCAGCTTCCTCTGCATGTTTGACCTCAGTGGGCGAGGCCTCCGAACCAGGAATATTTAAGGGCGTAGCATGTTAATGACGATGAGATTGGTCCGATACAAATGTTTCATAAATCACACGTGGGTCCTGTCATACGACCAATTCTGCGCTCAGATCTGCGCCCGTTTTCACGCAAGATTGATAAATGAGGCCCACTGTGTCTTGGTCTGAAACACTGAATTTAAATCTGCTTTGTTTACAGGAAAACGCAACACGGTAACTTTGACTTTGGCCTCAGGAACATTTTAAAACCACAAGTCATATATTAATGTGGGAATAATCCATCCTGAAACACAACACTTCATTGCTATTAACAGAACAGTTGATCAGTTTTGTGGTTTAGTGGTGTATTTCTGTTGTTCTATAGATGATTCCTCCAATATAATGACAATGGTATGTCACTTGAGATCATTCATTTTGAGCTAAATGGAGGTTTAGTCAAAGCTTTAGTAAAGTAATTGTCAGAGAAAGAAAGTTCACAAGGACGTGTTCTTGGCACCCTCTCCAGGTAAAATTAGGAGGACTGAAACAAATAAAGTGAGCCTTTCAATGAGCATATTTTGGTATTCACCTGTGTAGCAGGAGGTTCAGACGTTTCTTCAGGCTCCAGGACAGCAGCAGGTTTTAGGTCCACAGGAGGGGTGGTGTCCTGGACTGGAGGCCTCTCTGGGGTCGTCGTGAGGAAAGAGGATCCATCGGTCACATCTGAGTTTATCTGAGATGGAGATGGACTCCGTGGTGGACTGACCGCTGGGGAGGTTGTTTGGAGAGGATCGGGGCTGGGTGGACTGTCTGTCTCACACTGCTCAACAGGACTGGGTGCTTGAGTAGACACCTCTCCGTTTCCTGCGCTCACCTCATCAGGGATCACACCATTATCACCAGAGATGTCCTGAATGTCTGATTCAGAGTTTTCCACCGGCTCTGGGTGAGAGTTAGTCTCCCTCTGAGACGGTGGGGTTGCAGTCGCCTGAGTGTGTGGGGTCACAGGGGAAGGAGGAGGTGTTGATGGAGGGGGTGCCACTTCAACTTGAGCTGCCTGTGGAGGCTCAGGGACGGCGTCAGGTGGAGACACAGCCTCAGAAACTTGGGCTGCTGAGCTCTGGAGGCCTTGTGGCTGCACAAGGATTTCCAGAGGGGGTGAGGCCTGGGCAGCGGGTTCTGGAGGAGCCAATGCTTCAGCAGGTGGTACAACATCAGCCTGACTGTTTTCACCACTCTCTGGGACAGACACATTACTGGCAGATGGGGCTGGATGGACATGTGCCCTGATGACAGTCGTTGGAGGGGAGCTGGGGTTGGAATCTAGGGCAAAGCAAACAATGTTGTCATTAAATCCATTTCGAATGAATATGACTAAAGTTCCTGAGGGATGAGCTGACACGGTAATGATACAGTAATTCCGATCTCATTTACCGAGGCCTTCCAGACATCTTTCTGACAACAGAAAGGTCACACAGCAAGGAGAAATTGTTTTGCTTCAACTGTATAAATGAGCTTATAAAGCTCCACTTGCTCACCTGTGCAGTGGCTAAAATATGAACATTTATGCAAACTTTTGTTTCCAAATGACTGCAATATACTATCCCGAGTCCAATTTACTGTGCTTCATCGTTAACACACTCAACCATGAAGTACAGTGCATGAAATAATAATGGAAATATTAGAACAAAACACAAAGAACATTTAATAGACATTGTTTTGTTGTTGTTTTTTTGTTTTTGCGAAACTAAAATTGTGGTTTAACTGTTATACATAATAACATTATGTGTTCCTTTAATATCTCACATGCTACTGAGATCATAGAGAACCTGAAAATTAATTTGAGGTATGCTTATATTTGCTTGTCAAAAGCGAAAAACTAAATTCCATTCTACCCTAAAATGCACAGTAATAGGTTCTTGATCTAAAGACTCACTGTTACTGCCTCTCAGAGCGTTGTATTCCGCTCTCATCTCAGCTGCTAAAGATGTCTGCTCACACGCCTCAAGTGCTTCGATAAACTGCTCCGGCCAGTTTTCTCGTCTCTTCAGAGAGTCGAGAAGAAGCACCATGGCGTCAAAGTTCCCATTAGTCTCTCTTTTTGCTTCTATGTTCTCCTACAATTAGAAGAAAAAAGCATAGGGGAAAAAACACATGAATTAAAGTAGATTCTCGTTAGTGACTGAAGTTTGATAATAAAGTTAATTGTACTGAACTGTCACACCTTACAATAACCAAATCTGAGTGTCCTCATTAAAAATATTTTTAAAACTTCCAGACTGATCTCTAAAATTCAACTACCGGACGGCAGCCACACTTCTGATCCGGTGATTATCAATAAGTCTTTTTCTGATTTCCACACCGCATTATATACTATCTCTAGTCATAAAACGAAGCATCAATGGGCTCTTTTCTTTTAGATTCTATTTGATAATCAACTTGAATGGACTTTACTATGAGAGGAGCTGGTACTGGGGCCAGTAGGTAAGTCTTTAAAACACTCTTTTAATAAACTCCAGGTTCACTAACTACGTTGTTGGTGCTTTGTTTTATGTGTCAGGACTCTTCTTATGCTGCTGCAGAGGTTTGCTGTTATTCTGAGCAGTATTTGTGGTTAAAGACGCTGTTTTAATGCCTTTACCGTGCTGCCCGAGCTAATCAGTGTTAGCCACGTCCGGCTGTTAGCGACTCGCCCGTTTTCCTCAGGTAATAGTTGTTACATGGAAAAAACTGTCTTGATGGCTTATTTCGTGTATGTAAGTCCAGAAAAAGACCATGGGACTATTTTGCACCGGAATTACACTTTAAGTGTAACCAGGTATCGTTTTGGCACTGGTATTGATAAATGTGGATACTAGTGCCAATACGTGATATTAATCCAATATTATTCAAACAATCCCCGTTCCTAGTCCTACAGTAGGTACTTGTAGCTAATGAAACTTACCCTGTCGTGAGGAGTCAAGCAAGGCAGGTGGACCATTATTTCTCTCACTTTCACCCTGGTCACAATTGTCGGCATATTCCGCCGCAAGTATCCATTGTACAGCTTGTCACTGGCAAATGACATCTGTGAAATAAGAAAGTGGAAAAAGGACACAGAGTGTGTAAACACACTTTGTACATTGTAATTTGTACAGTGTAGTATTGCAAAAGGAAAGCTTCCACTTTCACTATCCCTATTTCCCTATTTCATTTTACTACATGTTACATGTGAAAGTACCTAAAAACACATTAGTGGAACATCATTTTCACTGTCTGCAATGATCTCAGTCAGACACACCTTTGAGGAAATTTTTAATGAATGAAAGTGAAAGTGAAAGTGAAGATCTGGCATGCTGCAGCTTTGGGGGAAAAGTAAAAGGTTCAGTATGAGAAACATTTAACAGCCACAAACGCTTTGTTCCTTTTTCAAGGGGAGGACAAAACTCTTTCATTTCAAGGTTGAAGTTTTCTTGAGTACAAAGAAGGTGATTAGTCAATGATTAATCACCTTCAGACTCCAGTTTAATATCCTAACTTCAAATGTGCAGCATGAACGTCTCAAATGTCTCACTACAAACACGCCCACACATTCATTCCTCTGGCTTTTCAGGGTCAAAAAGCTTGAGCACACTTTTTTTTTGTATTGAATACACCTTAAAACCATCACTTTGTTTGTACCTAAACAGTCAGGTGAAGTAATCTGTTGTCAGGCTCAGTCAGGGGGAACGTTTTCACACACACACACACACACACACACACACAGGATTTATAATCTGTCACCACCGGCCACGTCAAACAGAGCAGTACGTTAAAGTTTAGTGTAAACGTGGGAGGCAGCAGCAGCGGCCTGGAAGAAATGTCAGGGGCAGAAACCAAAGAGCAAAGTCTTCCTCATTGTATCATTAGCCCTCAGAGGCCATGGTTTAACACACACACACACACACACACACACACACACACACACACACACACACACACACACACACACACACACACACACACACACACACACACACACACACAGAGTCTGAGTGTCAGATAAAAAGGAATGTGGTAAGCTTGTATGTATTATTTTCAAGCATACATCTAAGTGTAAAGTGGTGAGAGACTGCAGATTAACAAGACAAGGACGGTGGTGTGTGAGAGGGGGGAAAGCACCTTGACACGAGGCTGAATTATGCAAAGCTGAGCCAAATGAATGACCTCTAAACTGGCAGGTCATCATGACAGTCCTTTTCTTGCCAGCCTCCTTGGCTTTCAAAGACGGCGGGTCAGATTTCATGCCGAACAGATCGCAGGAAGCTTGGGAAATAACTCATCAAACAAGTTTTGGAGTAAAGCTTCTGACAAAACAAGTTGGGTAGAATTGCACACAAAAATATGGACAATGAAGCCTATACATACATATATATGTATGCCTGTAAATAACTTTCAAGCCTGTTTTGTGTAAAACAACTGACTAAGAAGGTTGGGATACATTATAAAGACTGCACACAAACAACAAGAGGCTTATAACTGCCTATAAAATAGTAAAATATCTCGTTCAATATACTTTTCAAGCCTATTTTTATATTAAATAACTGACTGTGAAGGTTAGATTAATTAAAAAAGGCTGCACGCGAACAGCAAGGACAATAGAGACCTATAACTGACTATAATATATCAAACTAGCTTATAAAATGTACTTTCAAGCCTATTTTTGTATTTAATAACTGACTGTGAAGGTTATATACATTAAAAAAAAGGCTGCACAGGAACAGCAAGGACAGTAGACACTTATAATAGGACACAATGTCACCACTGTTTCCTGAGTTGGCACTCTCTTATTTATCCAATGAAGCTTAATTAAGTGCAGTCAAGCACTTAATAAAGCTTCATTTACTGTCATGTCAAACGATATAAGGCTCACCTTTCGTGTTTTGGTGCCTCGGCTGTTCGTGACTGCCTCTCCAAAGCTGTTCCTGCTCTCACAAATAAAACCTGCGCTGTCTTCCTTCACACACATCTGCGCAGCGGTTCCGGTTCTGTTCTCTAAGCCCATTGGACGATAGTGCCGTCAATCAAAGGGCGGGCCAATAGGATTGAGGTCAGGCTGGAAAAAGAAGGCGGGGCGCGCTTAATCTTGACCCTCACCGTGACTTTTTGCTGTGCTGTGCTGGGATGGCAGCGGAATTAGATTGGATCTAGACTTCTGGTTTACATCTGTCTCTAATCCTTGCTCCTAATCCGTTCACATGGACACAAACACACAGAGGGGAGGGGGCAATCTGTCCTGTTTATACACGGAACAGAAAATATAGGAGCATACAACCAATATATTACCACTGCACTTGTATTTCTTAATAGAAATGAAGCTGGTTTTCAATAACAGTAGTGTTGAAGTAAAATGGAGGTCCATTTCATATGACCTTTTACTTAAGATCAGAGATAAATATTGTACTTTCTGCTCCGCTACACATTACTTAATTTTATGCAAAATATAAATTAATACATTCACAATTACATATAATTTCCAAGCACCTTAAAAAAACTTGACAAACAACTCTACTGTGCGATATTACCTCAGCCGCGTTTCTTATTTATCTGTATATTTTATCCTTATTTGTATATTTTATGTTATGTACAAATGTATACTATATATATATAGTATATATATATATATATATATTAATATTATTATTTATATATATATATAATATTAATTATAATAATACAATGCTATACTATTTTTTGAATAAAACTTTACCAAGTAAAATTATTATCTGTAAATTAACAAGTAACTACAGAAATATAGTGGAGTGGAAGTATATAAAGTAAAGTGACAACACTCAAGTACCTCAACCTAAATGTCCTCCCCCACTGCTGATATTATTTGTGCTTTTATCATTCTGTTTAGATATTGATTTGAGTATGCAGCACAGATTTGAATGTACTAATCCACATTTAATCATGACGACTAATCTGCAGTGGCAGTATTTGTTTACGTATGTATTTTTCCTCATTATTCAACACTTCTCCTTTTATATACAGTCAGCAGCGAACATACAACAACGTAAACACCTGTAAATTATTCTACAGTAGAAGACAGGGCTGAAAGACTCTGCAGAAATGAAGGAACTGCTTTAAGGCACCTATAAGTTCAGTTTATATTCTATCTTATTGGTGCATATTACCAAAAAAAATGAGCAGTTAGGCAGACTAAACAAAGTACTTCCAGTGAACCTGGGGTCACTGTGGCCCATCAGGATCTAGGTTCCCAGAGCAGCTTTGCTCAGTTGGTAATGATAATATTTGTGGCCCAAGTCTGTCGTTGTTGCTCTGCATTATATTATAAACTGTTTAAATCTGCTAAATTACTGAGCAGCTGTTTCCATAAATCTGAATCTGCCCAAAGTGTTGCAGCCATGAGTTTTTGTTGTTTCTGTAATGTCGCCATTTCCTTTGTTTCATAACTGTTTGTTTTATGTTCACAACAAGGAAAATATCGTTTATGGAAAACCCTCTATGTGTTTTTTATTACTGTCACATTGTTGAAGCTTGATCATTGAAAATGTTCCAATGGAAACAAGATAAGATTTTATTGATACCATGCAGGGAAACGTGTGTAAGTTAGTGTGTAAAAGGGTAAAACAATAAGTGAGGCAGCAAACAGGCTTTCTATGAGTCCCGAGATCTGCTGAATATTAAAAACATAAGAATCACCTGACTTTGAATTATGGCTAAAACACAAGTTTCTAGCAGAAAAACAGAGCATGACTGAAACCGTGGCCTGTGCTCATTGCTAAACAGAAGGTGGCGCCACTTCCTCACTCACTGAGGAGCCATCTGCTTTGGGCATGGATACACAGTTTGCATTTACAAAAACATTCCCTTTTACCATCCTGAATGACATGAACATGCCTGCAATCGTCTGTATTAACAGGAGATCCTAATTTTGTGCGACAATTAACTTATTTAGTGCAAGAAGCAAGTTAACAGCATGAACAGGATCCCAGGGATCTGAATTACTGGAAGATTATGGGAAGGATAATGACATGAGGATGTTAGGATGTTAGTTTATTATATCGCAGGTCTTTTAAACGAGGAGTAAATTAGTTCGAGTACAATGCTTGAATGAAGAATTTCAAATCTATTGACTGATCTATTTATTTTGTTCGTTTTATATTCTGCAAATGTGTCTACAAACACTTAATATTTGATTGCATTACTCATATTAAACGCATTGCCTCAAGTAAAAATCTCCCAAAGTGCCTTGGGACATCACAAACTGACATAAAAAATGAGATCACTGTGGTTGCTCTGCAGCTGTCAGTCAACCCATGTGGGTGGGAGGCCTGCTACTCTGTGACATCTCCCTCTGTGCATTTATTTTTGCTCTCTCTGCTTCTTTTTCTTTATATTTGCTATTCAGCTTATATTTAAGAACACATGAGCTGTAAATGTAAAGCACGTCACTGCCAGAGTGTCAGAAGAGACAGTGGGTGTTGAGAAAAGCAAATGTCAACTGGATAGAGGTTGAACCACTATAGAGTAGGAAAATGTGTCGTTGTAATGATGAGAGTGGACAGTTCATGGGTTGGAGTATTTTCGCTTATTTTGTCCGTCAGTGATTAAAAACATCTAAAAAAGGAGCTGAATCACCTTTCGGACTCTGACACAGTAATCCAGAGTAAACAGGACACTAAACAACACTAAACCATCCTTTAATCTCTCCGTGCAGCTCAGAACAAATGCTAAAAATATACGAGTTTGACTCAAGTCTGCTTCAAACCTTTCAGATCTTACAGGACATTCCTTCCTTTTGCAAGACGAGGGACACAAATAAAGCCGAGAGCCTGAGGCAGCATTGACTATCCATCACGGTTGAGTGGGGAGAAAAAACACCATGTACATCTCAATAAAAGAGCAGGACGGCACTCTTTTCAGAGGCCTTTAGCCCCAAAACTACAGCACACTGGTAAGAAAAACTGACCTGAACTTAGCAGAAAGTACTTAGTGCAGAAAAATGTCCCCTGTGACTGTTACTATCATATATGATATTACATTAGACATTAGATTATTGCTCATGAACGGATGTTGAAGTAGGATTTTACTGTTGTAGTTAGATGAGGTGGAGCTTGATCTAAGCTATTTACTAATGATTATTTTCATTATGGATTAACCTGATAACTATTTTCTCCATTAGAGGGATAGTTCTGATATTTTGAAGTGGGGTCAAATGAGGTACTTATCCACAGACAGTGTAATACAAGTGAAGCCTTACGCTCTCGTCAGAGCCACCAGACTCCATTGACAAAACAGTCATTTAACCTCACAGAACACAGGAGTTGTTGTTCTGCTGCTGCCTTGAGCTGTTGGTTAGTTTCTGTTATTGTGTTGATTATTGTGATTTAAAGGTTTAGGGACTAACAAAACTTACTAACAAAATGACTTTATTTGTCAATGGAGTCTGGTGGCTTTGATGAGAGCACAGATAACAGCTTTAGTTCCTGCTGCATAAACTTAAACAGGGCTGTTTGATCGCAAGGTAAAGCTGCGAAAATATTCTAAATATAGCGTACACTTAAACTGATATTGATTTTGACGTGCTAATGTAATCTAATGTAATCTAGTTTAAGTAATACACTGACTATGGTTAAGTACCTCATACATCCCCACTTCAAAAAAGCCAAACTATCCCTTTAACCGATTGATTGTTTGGTTGGTAAACAATTCTGAAAATAATGAGAAATGCTGTCACAATTACCCAGAAACCAAAGTGACACCTTATGTTTGTGTTTGTCCAGACATCAGAACAAAATACATTAAAAATGAATTAAGCACAAAATCTTGAGAAGCTGGAAATATGAAATGTTTTTGCATGAAAAATGACTTGAAGGCACTGTACTTGATATTCAGAACACATTAGAAGCAATCATCCACTTGTATACACTGTTGAGCAGTCTAATTTACAACAAATCAGCATATTTTATAACCTCTGCATAAGTTTTGTGAGCAAAAATCTTAATTTGTAAAGTTATCAGATATTTTTACTGGAGTTAAAAGTAAAACAATCAAGTGGTGGTGGAGAAGAAGCAAAGTGACATGAAAGATAATGCTTAAATTAGGTATCTTATATTTGTTTGTAAGTAGCTACTTGAGTAAATGTACTTCATTTTTTTTAGCTCTTATACAACCCAACTTATGTGTACTTGAGCTTGCAAGATCAAAACGGGTGATTTCCTACAGCATGTGAAGTCGTGTCAGCCGTCAGATCACACCTCGCTTTATGCTTTTTTTCCCCTCTGCTGATCGAACCTGACTGCTTTTTTCATTTTGTGTGAGTTCAGATCTCGGCTAAAGGTCATCATTTCACTCTTAACCCACATATGAAGAAGCTCGCTGGCTGTGTGAATGATGAATGAGATGGCTTTCGTTGATGTATTGAACAACGTGCACACTAAAGGAAGCCCTTCCTCCTCTGTAAAGAGTACATGTAGAGATGTATGAAATGCGGCCTTATCCCCCAAAGGCAGTTTCATTTCTTTTATGCCAGCATCATGTTAAAATAGCCAAGTGAACCAAGAACTGTGGCTGGACCCCACAGCGTTACATAACAGGCTTCATTACTGCTTCTGAGATGCTGTAATAACGGATATTATCACTTAATGGGCCTCTGAGAACATTTAACATATCGTAAGATTGTTCCGACTACCCTTTGTGTGATGGTGGGGGATGTAGCTTTATCTTTCAGTGAGATGAGGAATCAGCAACGACATCGTTTCAGATCACTTATGAGAAAGGTGTCTTGGCCTTGACCCACATTCTCTGCTGAGTGCATAAAGGTTGTGTCTGCCTGAAGTGTAAAGTGCCGATGATCTGGATCCTGGTCACAAATGCACTATAACGCCATCAGGGTTAAAGGTTAGATCCCTACTGGGGTTTAACATCAATAAAGACAGCAAATAGCAGTTGAGAAAAGTAAAAGAAAATACTTGAGTCATGAACACTATATGCAGGGAATTGACTGTTTATGGCAAAGGATGTGGATTCTGCTGGATATCTAATGCCCTTTAATAGAGATGCATTCAATCTTTACAAAGCAGGTCCAGGGGCTTTATAAATACTGTCAAAACAATATATCAAAATGCTCAATCCACAGAGAAATGCACACAGCCCGTATACAGAAACCTTTGAACTTCTGCACAGTTCTGATGTCACAACTCAACGTTTTCTGATCAACGGGTTCGAAGGATATCGTACAAAAAGTAATGCACAAAAATGTTTATGATATCTTCCGAAATATGACGTTCTACAGTATTTAATGCCCGAAGCGGTGCCTGGAAGTTGATCACAATGGTTATGTTTTGTTATGTTTAGGAAACAAAACGACTTGGTTCGGATTAGAAAAAAAGGTCATGGTTAGACTTCGTACTACCGGGACACGAATACCAGTCCACTGGGTGAAAGTCCTGTGTTCTGGGACCCATCCAACACCCCAACCTTCCTCCTTATGCAGAGAACAGCGCTCTTATACTACGTCATCTCATTTTAACACGTTGAATACACACAAATTGTAGTATATTACTTTTCGTACAATATCATACAAAATTGGAATGAGACCAGCCTGCACAACTACACTATAAATAGGTAGAAAGTGATGCTAAAGTGCCGTTACAGTCATTCCCAGGCTGCAGTGACGGTGCAGAGAAGCTGAGAGCACAGATGCAGAAGCCCCCTGGGCTTTTTCAGGATGGGTTCTTAAAGAGACACACGCTAGAACAGAGCGTCTCAGACAGACGGTATGAAAAAAAGAACGTGTTTTTTTAACATTAAAGCATGTAAACGTGTTCTGGAAGAAATCCGCACTACAAGAACAACCCTGAAAATGAGCAGAATACGTAAAAAAAAAAGCTGTGCAGACATGAATATGATTGGCTTCCCAGCTGATGATTGTACACAGAAGCATGAAAGAAACAGCTTATCCTGAGAAGCTAATGCATCACATGCTTCACAGAAAAATGATGCTTACATTTTAATGCAACAACAGTCCGAAATACATTTAACACTCTATAAAAACACACTATTCTGCTTTATAGGTGATTTTTCTTTTGACATTTATTGAAATGATAAATTGAATTGAATTGATTTCCACTTGAGGTAACAGTACCTGTTTCTAAAAAGTGCAATATAAATACAAACATGGAATATGCTATTGGGCTAACCAGGACCAGACTAACCATGACTCTGTAACGTCAGTAAAGTTCTGGTGAATAGAAGAAGACTTACCTGTCTCCTGCTCTGCAGAGAGGCACATTGGATTCATAATCAAACACAGCGGGACTAAATGATGAACTGAATCTGTGATGCATGCTGTACTTTTTTTTCTGTACATGTTATATTTGTAACTTTAAAAGGTCTCTGTATTCTTTTGTAAGGTGTGATTGTGGGTTGTGGGGCGTGGCACTTGGACACTGACAACGATAATTCCCACTTGTGGATTCATCAGCCAATAGATTTGAAATCCTGTTCAACCAATTATCCAGTGAGAATTGCTCACCTGTTGTAGGTTGACTATAAATGCGGTTGCCTTGTCTTTGTTCTGTTAGACTCTGATGAAGACACAGCGATGGCAAAACGTTTGTTTGCTGTTTGGTGTTCTCCAACCTCTGACCAACGATGGAGTCAAACCTTCCAGAATAGAAACACTTGCGGCACGACACGATTTGCCGCATGGTTGTTTTGTCTATTTGCACTATTTACATATATATTTATATAATATACAGTCCACTGCACATACAATGCATGTTGCTGACTGTGTTGGAAGCTGCTTTTCCCACATTTCTTCTTTATGTTTTATTTTGAATTATTCTAATTTTAAATCTTCTTAGTTTAGTTATGACAGGCTTAGCTCCAGTTGCAGAGCAAGTTCTCGTTTTTGTAATCCGGGCATTAATATTAACCGTTACCTCTTAAGAAAATAGATGTAACTGTGAACAAGGGAAACGCAATTAACAACAACAACGTCTAGAGTAAAATGAGGATTTATAATCAGGTTTATGAGACTTTGCAGTGTAGATCTCGCTTGAGAATCCTGCCTCATTAGTATGATAATGTCCCCAGCATACAGACTTTAATTAGAATGAAAACAAGCTTTGTGTTTTGGAGCTGAGCGTAGAAGTAAATCAATCAGCTAAACAAAGGAGGTTCTGGTGAACTTTACTTCCACACAAAGCATTGAATGTAAAAAGGTGGTTACTGGAGACCAGAGTCTGTCAGGTCCTTTAAAAAAATGTTTTCAAAGATTAAATTATGAGCTAGTGAAGCTGTTTTTACCCTCTGAGCTGCTGCCAGACGACACAAGATGTGCCCCAACACTCACCCTTTTTAAAAGCAGGCTAAGAACTTTAATTAGGTTTTACCCTGTTTATAGGAGCGTTTTCTGTCTGTTGCGGTGTGATCAGGGCTGTGTGTACATATTTTATCATTATTAAATGTATTTCTATGGTTAATTTAAACTATACGTGGGGTTTTTGTATTTGCTGTGTATAAGTGTTAGGTATCTATATGCTGTTTTTTCTGTAAAGATAGGAGGAGATAAGATATGCCTGTATTGATCCCCAACAATAATTTGTTTGTTGCAGCAGAACAATAGAACCAACAGAAATACATACAGATAGAAAGCAACAGATTAACAACAAGAGGTGCATACACTCTAAAATATAATACAAGAGTATTAGTATTTAGACACAAAATGACAGTAAAGTGAGTGGTGTCAATATGGAAACAGTGTAGGGGAGACAGGGATGGTTGTACCATTTTTGACAATTCTGTATGTATCTTCGAGCTCTTTTAAGTCAGTGTCTTCAAATTATCATAGTTACATGTGTGTGTTATTAAATCTTGTAGCTGAAACCTCTGCATCACAAACCGAAAATGCACAGTTTAGTCTCAAATGCAAGGAGTGAAATATTAGAATTCACCACTGAAAGCTTTTTTATTAAAAAATTAACATCATTAGTATATGCCTAGCATGTGCTAGGCAACAGAACGCTTTAAAATGGGCACCAGCTTCACCAACTGAACATTACTTACATTACAGTCCATAAATGACAGTTCAAATCAAGTAGTGGAAGTGTTTGTTGCATGTACAGTTAATATAAATGTGTATTTATCAACAACAACAACAACAAAATCTGAAATAAGACTATTTCAATTCTACACATTTATTTGGAGACTGAAAGCAACAATATAACACAGTATTATAATTTAGTCAAGTCAAGTCAAATTTTTTTAACACTGAACATTTAAAAGCATTTGGACGAAACACATATAATTGGATATAAATCACAGATAAAATGACAATAAATAGGAAATCAGGAGAAGTTAAAATACAGTACATGCAGTTAAAATGATTTAGTGAAAGGCAGCGGAAAGGAGAAAAGTCTTTAGTCTTGATTTAAAGGAACCGAGAGTTGCAGCAGACCTGCAGTTTTCTGGGAGTTTGTTCCAATTATGTGGAGCATAAAAACTGAACGCTGCCTCTCCATGTTTAGTCCTGACTCTGGGGACACAGAGCAGACCTGTCCCATGTTCAGTCCTGACTCTGGGGACACAGAGCAGACCTGTCCCATGTTCAGTCCTGACTCTGGGGACACAGAGCAGACCTGTCCCATGTTTAGTCCTGACTCTGGGGACACAGAGCAGACCTGTCCCATGTTTAGTCCTGACTCTGGGGACACAGAGCAGACCTGTCCCATGTTTAGTCCTGACTCTGGGGACACAGAGCAGACCTGTCCCATGTTTAGTCCTGACTCTGGGGACACAGAGCAGACCTGTCCCATGTTTAGTCCTGACTCTGGGGACACAGGGCAGACCTGTCCCATGTTTAGTCCTGACTCTGGGGACACAGAGCAGACCTGTCCCATGTTTAGTCCTGACTCTGGGGACACAGAGCAGACCTGTCCCATGTTTAGTCCTGACTCTGGGGACACAGAGCAGACCTGTCCCATGTTTAGTCCTGACTCTGGGGACACAGGGCAGACCTGTCCCATGTTTAGTCCTGACTCTGGGGACACAGAGCAGACCTGATCCATGTTTAGTCCTGACTCTGGGGACACAGAACAGACCTGTTCCATGTTTAGTCCTGACTCTGGGGACACAGAGCAGACCTATCCCATGTTTAGTCCTGACTCTGGGGACACAGAGCAGACCTGTCCCATGTTTAGTCCTGACTCTGGGGACACAGAGCAGACCTATCCTATGTTTAGTCCTGACTCTGGGGACACAGAGTAGACCTGTCCCATATTTAGTCCTGACTCTGGGGACACAGAGCAGACCTGCCCCATGTTAAGTCCTGACTCTGGGGACACAGAGCAGACCTGTCCCATGTTTAGTCCTGACTCTGGGGACACAGAGCAGACCTGTCCCATGTTTAGTCCTGACTCTGGGGACACAGAGCAGACCTATCCCATGTTTAGTCCTGACTCTGGGGACACAGAGCAGACCTGATCCATGTTTAGTCCTGACTCTGGGGACACAGAGCAGACCTGTCCCATGTTAAGTCCTGACTCTGGGGACACAGAGCAGACCTGTCCCATGTTTAGTCCTGACTCTGGGGACACAGAGCAGACCTGATCCATGTTTAGTCCTGACTCTGGGGACACAGAGCAGACCTGTCCCATGTTAAGTCCTGACTCTGGGGACACAGAGCAGACCTGTCCCATGTTTAGTCCTGACTCTGGGGACACAGAGCAGACCTGTCCCATGTTTAGTCCTGACTCTGGGGACACAGAGCAGACCTGTCCCATGTTTAGTCCTGACTCTGGGGACACAGAGCAGACCTGTCCCATGTTTAGTCCTGACTCTTGGGACACAGAGCAGACCTATCCCATGTTTAGTTCTGACTCTGGGGACACAGAGCAGACCTATCCCATGTTTAGTCCTGACTCTGGGGACACAGAGCAGACCTGTCCCATGTTTAGTCCTGACTCTGGGGACACAGAGCAGACCTATCCTATGTTTAGTCCTGACTCTGGGGACACAGAGCAGACCTGTCCCATGTTTAGTCCTGACTCTGGGGACACAGAGCAGACCTGTCCCATGTTTAGTCCTGACTCTGGGGACACAGAGCAGACCTGTCCCATGTTTAGTCCTGACTCTGGGGACACAGAGCAGACCTGTCCCATGTTTAGTCCTGACTCTGGGGACACAGAGCAGACCTGCCCCATGTTTAGTCCTGACTCTGGGGACACAGAGCAGACCTGATCCATGTTTAGTCCTGACTCTGGGGACACAGAACAGACCTGTCCCATGTTTAGTCCTGACTCTGGGGACACAGAGCAGACCTATCCCATGTTTAGTCCTGACTCTGGGGACACAGAGCAGACCTGTCCCATGTTTAGTCCTGACTCTGGGGACACAGAGCAGACCTGTCCCATGTTTAGTCCTGACTCTGGGGACACAGAGCAGACCTATCCTATGTTTAGTCCTGACTCTGGGGACACAGAGTAGACCTGTCCCATGTTTAGTCCTGACTCTGGGGACACAGAGCAGACCTGTCCCATGTTTAGTCCTGACTCTGGGGACACAGAGCAGACCTGCCCCATGTTAAGTCCTGACTCTGGGGACACAGAGCAGACCTGTCCCATGTTTAGTCCTGACTCTGGGGACACAGAGCAGACCTGTCCCATGTTTAGTCCTGACTCTTGGGACACAGAGCAGACCTATCCCATGTTTAGTTCTGACTCTGGGGACACAGAGCAGACCTATCCCATGTTTAGTCCTGACTCTGGGGACACAGAGCAGACCTGTCCCATGTTTAGTCCTGACTCTGGGGACACAGAGCAGACCTATCCTATGTTTAGTCCTGACTCTGGGGACACAGAGCAGACCTGTCCCATGTTTAGTCCTGACTCTGGGGACACAGAGCAGACCTGTCCCATGTTTAGTCCTGACTCTTGGGACACAGAGCAGACCTGTCCCATGTTTAGTCCTGACTCTGGGGACACAGAGCAGACCTGTCCCATGTTTAGTCCTGACTCTGGGGACACAGAGCAGACCTGCCCCATGTTAAGTCCTGACTCTGGGGACACAGAGCAGACCTGTCCCATGTTTAGTCCTGACTCTGGGGACACAGAGCAGACCTGTCCCATGTTTAGTCCTGACTCTGGGGACACAGAGCAGACCTATCCCATGTTTAGTCCTGACTCTGGGGACACAGAGCAGACCTGATCCATGTTTAGTCCTGACTCTGGGGACACAGAGCAGACCTGTCCCATGTTAAGTCCTGACTCTGGGGACACAGAGCAGACCTGTCCCATGTTTAGTCCTGACTCTGGGGACACAGAGCAGACCTGATCCATGTTTAGTCCTGACTCTGGGGACACAGAGCAGACCTGTCCCATGTTAAGTCCTGACTCTGGGGACACAGAGCAGACCTGTCCCATGTTTAGTCCTGACTCTGGGGACACAGAGCAGACCTGTCCCATGTTTAGTCCTGACTCTGGGGACACAGAGCAGACCTGTCCCATGTTTAGTCCTGACTCTGGGGACACAGGGCAGACCTGTCCCATGTTTAGTCCTGACTCTGGGGACACAGAGCAGACCTGTCCCATGTTTAGTCCTGACTCTTGGGACACAGAGCAGACCTGTCCCATGTTTAGTCCTGACTCTGGGGACACAGATTAGACCTGTCCCAGAGGATCTGAGAGATCTGGATGGTTTGTAGCTGAGCAGAAGATGTGAAATGTTTTTTGGTTCTAAACCATTCAGTGCTTTGTAAACCAACAGAAGTATTTTGAAATCACTTCTTTGACAGACAGGAAGCCAGTGTAAAGATCTGAGGACTGGAGTGATATGATCTTCTTTTTTGGCCTTAGTGTAAAATATCACATATCACATTAAATAATACACCATTATGACATAGAACATTAACAATATATGATGTAATAACATATGGACTATAAGATAAAGAGTATGGGCAAGTATAATAATCAGAGAGTCAACAGAGAGGCAGAAACCATGTAAGTCAGACACTTTTCCTCCTCCTCTGCTGGATTGGATCAAACTGTTAATGTTTGAGTTAATGCTCTGAAAGGTTTGCAGTGTGAGTGAATTAACTTTACACGTTTAAAGTCAGTCTGTTTTTACATTCCCTACATTCTAATAAATTCCCTGAAAAGTGTAGTTGTCAGCAGGACAGTGTCTCCACCTTTAATGTAGGAGAATTCATTTGGTAGATTTCTCTATTAATTACACCACTTGATTAGCTGATAAGAGGAAAAAAAGATGTCTGGTATGTAGTGTAGTATCCTCCTGTGACGGAGAACTCTATAAACAGTGGATAAAAATGAAAAACCAGGTGACCCAAGGGCAGACATTTGGAGACACGGTTCATTGTCAATGAATAAATTATGTGCCGGAGCACAATCATGATGAAGAGCTTAGAGGCTTGTTTTTTTTTCCCCTCTCTATTCGACCTGTAACCTTTCTTTTCACTCAGGCAGACTAAAATGTCAAATCTGCCGGGGCGTCAGAGCCACAGACGGCTGCTGCTTTAAACACACACACGACTAAAAGCAGGTTTCCTTTTCACGTCCGCTGAAAGGTTAGACTGTTAACGCAGGTCATGTGGGTGGTGGGGGAAGATGACCATCCACTTAATATCACACCAAGAGTTTATACATCAAAAACACTGTTTTTAACTAAACAACAACGTAAAATGTGTTTTCAGTACAAACTATGACCTCATGTTGTCCATTAAAGGCTTGGATGATAACTCAGAGACATTTATATTATTTTATTTGTACTTTTATTTACTTTACCGGGCTTTATCCTGTTGGAAATAACTAGATAGTTGAATACAAACAATGTGACAAATGAAAAAATTTAACTTTACTCCAACCCTCCCTATTTGTCATTCTATACATACAAATTGTTTCTACATATAAATTGTTTGACATGTTATAATATAGTTACAAGCAGATAATGATATCTTTATTTATAGAGCACTCATCCAAACAAAGTTACCACGTGTTTCACATAAAAGGAGGAAAAAAGTTCAAACAGCAGTAACAAAATGAAAGTAAAAGAGCAACATGCAAATTAAAAATAGAAAAAAAAATATTAAACTGAATAAAAACAACGATCAGGAGAAATGAGGGATCGCAATAAAGTCTGTAAAGTACAGGCAGAGTGTTAAATTAAAGTGTTAAACATCTACACTTTACTTTAGGTGGAATTCCAGTGTCAAATCCTCCCAGGGTCTTTTTCTGCAAACTCGGTCATCAACTAAGCCATCGAGACTTTTTTTTTTTTTGTGTATAAACGGTTAACGGAGAAATCCGATAGAGTCGCTACAACATAGGCAGTGGCCGGCTGTTAGCTAACATTGATTAGCTCGGGGCAGTAAGGTGAAGGCATTAAAAAAGCTTTTTAAACCACTAATACTGATCGAAATAACACCAAACCTCTGCAGCAGCATGAGAAGAGTCCCTACACATAAAACACACTTTAGTTAGTGAAACCTGAGTTTATTAAAAGAGTGTTTTAAAGACTTACCTACTGGCCCCTGTACCAGCTCCTCTCATAGTAAAGTCATTCAAGTGGATTATCAAAGTCAATCCAAAAGGAAGGAGCCCATTGGTGCTGTGTTTCATGTGTAGGGACTCTTCTCATGCTGCTGCAGAGGTTTGGTGTTATTTTGAGCAGTATTACCGGTTAAAAAAGTCGTTTGAATGCCTTCACCGTACTGCCCCGAGCTAATCAGTGTTAGCCACGTCCGGCTGTTAGCGACTCTCCTGGATTTCTCTGTTAAAAGTTCGTACGCAAAAAAATCTGTCTTGATGGCTTATTTGATGTGTGTAAGTGCTGAAAATGATCATGGGATGATTTTACAGCAGAATAACGCTTTAAAGTCTCCCTATCTATAAACAAATTATAAACATGTAATAAATGTGTTACAACACACTATAATGCAGTTGTAAGCAGATATTAGTGTATTAATGTTTGTCTGTAATTATCCACAAATACTGTACATTAATATGCACTTAAAATGTCCATACACTTGCATTATATTGTGTTATTAACCCTTTATGAAATGTTTATGCACTTCTTATACACAGTGGTAAGAAAGTAACTCAAGTATACTAATGTTGCGGCGCTCACGTATTTTCATTTTGTGCTTCCTCTACTTCACTTCAGAGGCATTGTTGTTCTTTTTTACTCCACTACATTTATCTGACAACACTAGTGAGTGTTATTATAGATGAAGCTGTAACTGTATATAAAGTCATTAATAACCCCACTTTTACCAGCTACGATAGTATAATCCAGTATGATTCTGAAATATGTAATGAGGAGTTTTACTTTGTGTGTTTTAAGTTTATGTTGACTCTAATACTTTTCACTTGTAACAACTGTGCTATTGCTACTTTTATGTAAGGCACTTCTTCCACCACTGCCTGTGCATCCTGGATTTGTTGTTTTGGTTAAACTTCCTGGAGGTTCTTTAACATCTAAACTCTGAAAATCACATTTGATTGAATCAGGGTGTTAGTGTGCCCGTTTCTCTTAAGGACAACACAAGACATGAATATTGACCAGCTTTTACGCCGCTGACTGAAACTGCCAAAATGCTGCTTTCACTCAAATATTATGATTGACCTAAAACATGCAGCTGGATTAGTTGTGATTTTAATACGGAGAAATGGTCTAATGACATCTCATATCCTCCTGAATTAAATGATTGCATTTGAGAGATTTGATTGCATTTCATCCGTGATTGGAGTGATTTTATAGCCTTTGAAAAACAAACGAACCCCAGAGCAGTCCATATTTGAGAACGTTTTAATGATATTCATCACACGTACACAATCACAACAAGCTCCTCGAGTGTCCTGATATTTACACTGGCTTCATGTTTACGAGCCTCCTCTAATAAAGGTTTTCTACTTGACAGTGCAGCAATACTGCAGGCAAGAACAGATTCAAAATAGATGATAGTATAAACATTTGTAACATCAAAACATGATAGTGTACGAGTTTATTTAACATTTAATGAAGCTCACGACAGCGAAAAAAACGTTCAACGAGGGTCTGCACTTTGGGACAACACACTAGAAACGAGTTCAAGTTCTGCCTAAAGACACTTTAACATCTGATTCACTACAACATTTTCTCCTCTCTCTCCCACGGAACCGGATCCTGCTCCTCCTCGACGTGCGTATTCCTGCGCCCGGTCCAAAAGTGCTCCACGTCTGGGAAGCTCTTCTCCTGCTCCGGTGAGACCGCGTTGCCGATGGCGTTGGCTCCGACGTCTGCTCCGTTCCCCTCCGTTTTGGGACAGGTGTTGGTGTGGAGGTGCTTCGAGCCTCTGCAGGTCGCGATGAACCAGATGGTGATCAGACCTTGGCGCACGTCGTCGTACATGGTCATTAAGATCACCGGAGAGAGGGAGCTGCATGCGTAAAGGAGGACTTGCGCAAAGATGATCAGACCCACAGGAGGTTTGTTGTAGCCAAGTCTGATCCAGGTGAATGTCCCCCACTCTGGCAGAAGCATGAGCCCGAGAGCGCCGCTTAGACACAGTAAAACTAGGGTGACCTTACTCTGATGCTGCGGGCTGGGTGCGTGGTTCACCGCGGTGTGCAGCGCTTTAGTGTAGTAGGCAAGTGTGAAGATGACCGGCAACACAAAGGTTACACTTGGATAAATCTTGTAGAACAAACTCATGAAGTCAGACGCGCACACTGGCATTTCAGACACGCAAATAGTCTCGCGGCCATAAGGCACCACGGAGGCGAAAAGCATCTGGGGGATTGGAAGCATCATGGACACAATCCAAATGAACGCCAGGGCTCCGTGGATCCACGTCGGGCTGTAGAGAGGCCCCGTGGAGGCGCTGGGCACCAAAGTGTGTTTGGCCCTGGTGGTGACTGCAAGGATTAAAGTTTTTGCAACCACACACGAGTGCTGGAACCAGTCCGTGGTGCTGCAGACAAAACTCCCCAGGGTCCAGGTCTGCTTGTAGTAGGTGACGGCGCGCACGGGAGCGCACAGCAGCAGGATCACCAAGTCCGTGGAGGCCAGAGAGGCGAGGAGCGCTTTCACCTCAGAGCCCTTTCCGTTTCTAAAGTCACGCATGAAAATCAGCAAAACTAGCAAATTCCCAATTGCTCCGGACACGCAGATCCCGATGAGGATGACGGGCATGGCCGTCCTGGTGTCCTTCCCCTGAAGGAGCTGAACTCCTCCAACGAAATCAAAAAAGGAGACATTGGCTGGTCGATTGATATCCATCTCCTCCTCTGAGAGTTCGAGCTCTTTAAAGTGCAAAAAAAATAAAAATTAAAGTTTTTTTTCCTTTGAATTCCACTTTGTTCCCCGCAGATTTAAGGTCCTGGAGGAAAAGAAGGTGGAGGAGCTCTCCAGGACGCCGCAGTGCTGAAACGCTGCTGACGGGATCGTGATCGCATCAGCAAGTGGGTGCAGCAGGCTGGCAGGTAGGCTATTTCAAGTGCTGCCATTTAGCATCGTCAACCACTCACGTCATTTCACCAGTGTGGCTCCGGGCTGCAGCCAGCGCAAATGTGAGCGCGGCGTGATGTGATTTACATTCATAACCCTCAGAGGGATCATTGGCTGCTGTGGCGTGTCAGAGAGATCTGTACAAGTAACAGTGTATCTGCTATCTGTCACTTATCTCTTTGGATTGAAATGGAGCATGTAAAAACAGGAAACATGGTGACTTCCATTAGAGTTATTGACTGTGCAGCCATAAATGTTTAGATTAATAATCATATCATGCTACAAAAAGCTGTAACATCTAAGAGGGATGCAACTGTCGCTTCAATAGACTACTTTATAAAATGTCTCAATGGTGTCTGCATGTGCACTACCAAAACTCTACAGGAGACTCAGGAAGATGTCAGTCAATCACAGTATTTACACACCAACACAGTCGTGAGAAGAGGTCCAATCAACAAGATTAACTGAAAACAGGTGGGAGTCGCTTTAAGTGCAAATTCTGTCCATATACAAGCCCACAACCAACATGTCATTCAAAGGTGCTTTAAAGTATATTTGATGTTACCTTTGTCTGTCTTTCTTTCACAAATAAAACATTTTCAATAAAAACAGACCTCTGCTCAGTTTATACAGACTTACTCAGTCTGCTACAAACAGGGTCAGATTCTAAGACAACGGGCCCCTGGGCACAGGCATGTAAGAGACCCCCCACTCTGTCTACGTAGGAACAAGACACCCTCATTCAAAGACTTGTAGTCGTTTTGTAGTCCTTTTGTTTCTCTTTGTGGTCATTTTATGTCAATTTTTAGTTGTTTTGTATGTCTTTGTTACTGTTTAGCATCTCTCTGATTGTTTTGCATCTATTTTTAGACATTTTACGTTTCTATGTCGTCGTTTTGTTTCTCATTTTACATCTATTTTTAATCATTTTGCGTGTCATTGTATTCATTATTGGTTGTTTTGTGCAGTGGCGTGCACAGACTTTTTGAACTGCATGGGGTGAAAAGGGAAAAAAAGGCCACATATAGTACATCCTCGCCACTGAAGAGGGCATTTTAACACACATTTTGGCACCTGGAGAGCACTTAAGCACGCATTTTGGCTTCTAGAGGGCACTTTAGCACGTGTTTTGGCTGCCATGAGGGCACTTTAGCATGCGTTTTGGCTCCTAGAGGGCACTTTAGAGCGCGTTTTGGCTTCTAGAGGTCACTTTACCACGCGTTTGGGCTGCCATGGGTGCACACTAGCATGTGTTTTGGCTCCTAGAGGGCACTTTAGCACGTATTTTGGCTTCTAGAGGTCACTCTAGCACGAGTTTGGGCTGCCATGAGGGCACTTTAGTATGCGTTTTGGCTTCCAGGGGGCACTCAAGCACAATTGGGCCACAAAGGGGGGGGGGGGGGGGGGCAGCACCAAGTGGTTTTGTGTATACTTGAGGTCCTTTAGCATCTCTCTGTGGGCCCCTGACTTTCTCGGCCCCTTGGCCTGTGCCCAGTAGGCCCGTGCAGTAATCCACCGATAGTAAGTTGCTTCTTCTTTCCCGGTTTTATGGTGGGTGTCAATGTTACGATGTAACAGCATACCAACATTTAAACTGCTTTATCACCAAACACAAAGTAATGTACCAATATACAGATTTTGAGACCTCAACTCAGGGTATCTGCTGATACCAGCTCTTTATTTTCCTCAATAGTACCTCTGTGGAATCATTTTCATTCAAAGTAACATAAGGGTGAACAGAGTTGGCAGTCTGATATGACCTATTGAATTGAACTGTAAGTGGAAACGCTGAATTTTTATAATTTCATTGACAAAGAAACCACAGCCTTTTTTAATGTACTGATACCTCATCTGCTGAATGAAGTCAGTGTTGGCGGTGAATTAATCATATTCTGTCCTGTTTTACTCGGTGTTCACACAGTGATTCACTGATTCAAAATATTTATGGATGAAGTGAAATAAAATTGCACTTCAGGCTCATTATCAGTGACCCTAATGCATAAGTGCATGAAGCAGACAGCGCCACAGAGTGAGGTGTGTTTACTTGACTTGAAGAGCATCCGGATGATGAAGGGGAGGGAGGGTGAGGGCGAGGGTAGCGGGTGGGGGGTGTATGTGGAGAGGTGAGGGCACCCACTCAAATGCTGTCACCTCCTCTAAGAGGGCTGGTTGCTATAGAGACGGAGCCACCATCACAGTATGGGGTTAGGAAGATGTGAGGCATCATGAAGTAGTGCGAGATGGGAACGGATATGAGAGGCTTTAAAGGGACTCTGGAGCTTCACATCTAATGAATGAACAGTTAGGACGGTGTGATTGCAAAGGGGGTAAAAGGGCTCTGGGAAATTTATTGAAGCCGTGATATAATGGCACATCAGGGGGCACGCAGTAATCAGGGATAATTGATATGTTATGGGCTGTGCAAGAATATGAGTAGGTTTCATCTGTCACTGATTTTGCGGAGTGTAAAGTGAAACATAAATGTAACACTCAAATCTGCATTTCTCTATGCATGCATTTAGGCTGGAATTGGATTTTTTTTCATTAGGTGGCTAAAATATGTTTAGCTTCTGCCTCTGTCCACAGCAGAACATAGTTTAGCTTCTGTGTCAGTACTTCTGTCGACATGCAAACTCTACTGCATCTTGGCGTAACCCACTGCAAACTAATCTACTGTAGGTAACGCGCTGTAGCAAGACTAGCTGCGACCGTGAGTTCCCTCAGCACAAATACACATCCACAGGCCACCCAATTTATTTGACGACTGCACGCACTTCTTTTACAACATAAATTCTCAGAACTCTCCAAACCTTGCTGCCTGGCTTCTCTCACACACAGTCCACTTGCTCATAGTTTCATCACAGTTGAATAAACAAACCTCACTCCTCTGTGTGTGTGTGTGTGTGTGTGTGTGTGTGTGTGGCGCTGCTCTCATGAGCCTTCCCCACACCTCTCTGCCCTGCAGCCCACCCTCAAGTACTTCATACAACACCACTTAAAAAAAAGCTGAACCAAAAAGAACGAGAACAGCCACTTCACTGGTATCAGCAGAAATGATTCGGTCATTTATTGCCTTAAATAAAGCTGTTTCAGTGCTACGGTCCAGTAGCCAGACTGGATTTTCTTAGCCGTGCTAGCAACATTTCAGTCTGTGACTTTAGTATCTGGCTGTTAAGTCGTGACGTGATACCTTTTCAAAAAAAACAATGTAATTGTTTTACCGCTTTCCTATCGATGAAGCGTTGTCTCACTGAAGAAAGACGTGATTGTGATTGTTTACAGGTTCGGCCGTTGTTGTCTGTTTTGATCCATGAGGGTTTGGACCGGGAAATTGCATTTTGAAAGATGTTACGTCAAACCTAACAGCCCCATAGACTGAAATATTTTAACAAGTACTTGTTGGATTAGATTGGATAAACCTTTGTGCATTCATGGTGTCCAGAGGATGACAGCATTTTCACCTCAAAGCAGCGCTGTGCAAATACAGCCTCACTGACTGTCGACTCTTGTTCAGAGATGAAATCAATCACTCTCCATTCAAAAACTCTATTCATCCATTTGACAGCAAAGAACTGGTTGAATGTCCCCATGAGGTTTTATCATACTGTCAATCATGATTGCTTTTCACCATTAAAAGGTGCATTTATGTGCTGTAGTTTTCCACCGTGTGTTGGTTGAGAAAAAAAAAGTTTTTAAAATCTGCAGTCTCATCTTGGAACAAAAGAGTTTCTCAGCTGGTTCTTGAAAGGATGAAAGATTTCTTTTTGAACGGTGCGTGTGTGCACCTTACGTGTAGTGTTTGGTATACTCAGACTGTATTTGTGTTTTTTTTCTCAGGAAAACAACCTAAACTAACTGAGATACAAGAGCAAATGCCCATGAGTTGTTTCTTTCTGTTCGTCTGCATCCACCGCTCCAGCAGAGACTGAATCAGTATTGTGTGAGAGTCAGATCCCTCACACCCCCCCGAGGCTTCTACAGAGCCGAAAAAGGACAGAATAACAGAAAAAGAAAATGATAGAGACGAGGAAGAGGAGGACATGAACAAAACCCCGAGCTGGGTAAGAGTCTAAATGAACTCAGTAATGTTCCCTGTGGAGCTACTCCAGAGTAAACAAAGATGAAGTAGTTTTTCGACCACAGGGATGTCCCTCCCTCTCCGCCTAAAAAGCAAACCATGCCGTGATACATTTGTGTCCCAAACCCCTTGATGCAGAAAAGCTTTTTTCAGTATCAAAGAAACAAAACAAAAAGAGATCAAAAGTGAAAGGCTCTCCTCAGGTAACAGCAGACATAAACCCGCGTTGTTATTGATGTTATTGCTCAGAAGTGGAGAGGCGATTACCAATTTGTGGTTGATGTTGTAACCCTATTTTACATGACTGCTTTCAACTCCCCCCCCACCATCAAAGCTCAAGATGGAGAGTGATGGCTGCTGACACGGAGACGCTCCAGACTGACAGTTACCACGACAACCTGTAGATGGAAAACCACTTGACTTGCAAAGCGGCTTGTGACTTCCTTCGTGCCGCGGACGGCGTAATGAATTTCATCCTCTTTAGCAGTGTGTCATTCCTCCTGTTGGTGTGAATAGAGCTGTATCAGATTGGTGATAAACTGCAGGACACATCATTATCTTTATTGTTTTGATCATTTGTTTCAGGCATCATGCAAAGAGATAAATGACTCCCTTTAGCAAAAGGGCAAACTCCCGCCTGCAAAATAGCAAATAATTAATGTCAGGTTTTTTTTTTAGTGTGTGTGGGAGGGGGAGCAGATGGAGGCTTTTCTTTTTTTTCCTTCTTCTTTAATCATAAATACATAAATGCCAAGACATATGCAACTAGAAATGATATTGGCAGATGCTGTAGAGAGTGTTGGTTTACGTATTATTACTCACGTCGCCCATTTTTATTGATCCATGTGTTTTTTCCTCTCTTTTTAAGCACTATGCACTATGTGGCTACCTGCTGAGCATTCCTGCTGTCTGTTATAATGACAGATCTTGGCATGGACACTGAAAGCTTAGAAATTCACAGCAACAAAAACAGTGGTAAAAGATAATTAAATAAATCTACTCATTTCTAGTTATGAGGTACTTCATGTTGACCTTTGTCTCGCTTTGCCAGACCATACTCCAGTGTTGGTATATTACTCTGGGATATAGGCCGGAAATCGCTCAATCACATCTTCTTGGGCGGCACTAAGCCCAATTGCAGAGATTGTGAAAAAAAGAGGAGACGCCAGATCTCAGCACTGTACATCCATAAGCCCATGTTGACCTTTAAATGTTGATATTGGAAATGAAGAGATATTTTTGGCCCTTGTGTTGGCATTTATTAAAGCACCATGTGCTGTCTCATAAAAGAACAGCAAAGCCAACAACTAGCCCAACATTACCTTAAAGACCCCCTCCAATGAAAATCAAGTTTTTTCCCCCTTGGTAATATGTCTATGTTGAGCATTTCTGCCTTGAAAGTGCAGTGTACCAATGGCAGACTTTAAATACTTACCCTCCATCCATTTGTTTTGTACACTTCCCTATGGGGAGTCCCATTACTTTGTAGACAGAGGTTTACAATAAATATTTGCAAGATTGTTACTGCCTGGAAGTAACTTTAGACAACTTTTCAACTCGCACTAACACTGTCTGCAACAGCAGGCTAGAAGCCAGCTAACAGTTCACACAGCTATGCGAGGCAAACTTTACTTGGAGGAAAGCGGATGGCTGTGCCCAGAGGGGAACCATCTCACTGTTCAGCTCATTTTCTTTAAGGTTAACAGACATGATTAGATGAAAACACGGTGGAATTAGCAAGCTAGGAAGCGTATCAGCTATCATTCATTCATTCATCTTCAACCGCTTATCCCGGGGTCGGGGTCGCGGGGGTGCTGGAGCCGATCCCAGCTGACATCGGGCGTGAGGCGTATCAGCTAAATGACTTAAAATGTTATTACTTAGCTTCATCCACACACTTTTGTCACAGTGTGAGAAAGCACTGTTATCGCCAGATGAGTAACAATTTTGTTCGACTCATTTTCTGTAACAAGTAGAGCATGCTGGAATTAGCCAGCTAGCTAGCTAAGTAGCCCCAAAATGAAAGTGGATTGAAATTGGTGGTGGAATTAGCAAGCTAGCTGGTTAACTATCCGGCTAAATTAATGTCGGTGGGTGTTAAGAATTGAAAGATAGACCCCTGTAAAGACCTAAACCCTGACATGATTCTGGGCAGAGTATTTGTGCAATTAGTGTTTGATTGACAGAGGAGGAAACCTCTGATTAATTAAACGATGATTGACAGTTAGGCACCCTGCCCTCTTAAAGTCTCTGGTCTGCAGAGATAGAAACTTTGAATTTTATAATGAGCAAAAAAGGTTTCCAGCATATTTTCAAATGTCTTTTTATTTATTTTTTTGTGGGGAAAGCCAAAATGAATCACGGGGGCGTATTTTTTACATACTTTAAGACATTAAATATCCTCCACATGAGTAATCGGACTATACCATCAGTGAGTAAGGTCACTACAAATATACCACTTATATCATCTGGCCATGTAAATATATATGTATTATACAATCTAAACCCTAACTGATATAAATAGGTTTGTATTCCACAGCAGACTCTTGGAGCTCTTGTCATTTATCTAGTTTGTGCCTTCTCGTCTCCTCGGTCGTCCTAGAAATCGATCTCAGCACGCTTTCTTAAAGGATGTCTCCATTCCTAAAATGCATCTTGAGGAGAGAAAGGAGGCTTGAGGGATGACGCACAGGTGTTTCCTTTACAGTTATCTTTTTGGCACCCGTGACGTGTAATAAGTGGCGTGACAGTATACGGGCCGTGGCAGCTGTGCCACACGTCATGTTTAATTGATTTTGCTTTTAAAATAATGGCTCAGAAGCACGGGTGTCCTGTTTTGTTAAAGGCCTGCCGCCTCGACTCCTCTCTCCTCGTTAGTGTCGGGAATTACGGCTCTTTGATGGGAGCCTGATCTCATAGCTTCGTTCTTTTCAGAGGGACATTTGAAAGAGCGTTTTTTTAAAAATACTTTAGAATTAGATTAGATATTTTTTATCGCAGGTGCCCAGGAAGCAGAGTGGCAGTCTTACACACCTCTCTGCGCTCCCTGTGGAGCATTTTCCAGCTCAGTTTAGTATACAAACACTGTCTGCCCCACGATCATTTAAATTAAACAGATCAAAAATGAACAGAAGAGGAGCTATAAAGAAAAACTTGATACAAATCAACGCAAAATCTGCGACAATGCAACAATATCAGAAAATAAAATGTGGACTTTTAAACATTAGATCTCTCTCATCTAAAGCTGTATTAGTAAACGATCTGATATCAGACAACCATATTGATTTACTCTGTCTGACCGAAACCTGGCTGCGTCCCGAAGAATATTTTAGCCTAAATGAATCCACTCCTCCCAGTCATATTAATACTCATATTTCTCGAGGCAGTGGTCGAGGAGGAGGCGTTGCAGCTATTTATAATTCAGGCCTATTAATAAACCCTAAACCTAAACTAAATTATAATTCATTTGAAAGTCTTGTTCTTAGTCTTTCACATTCAACCTGGAAAACTGTGCAGTCAATTATATTTGTTATAGTGTACCGTGCTCCTGGTCCCTACTCTGAATTTCTGTCCGAATTCTCAGAGTTTCTGTCAAATTTAGTCCTTAAATCCGACAAAGTAATAATTGTAGGTGATTTTAATATTCATGTGGACAGCGATAATAATAGTCTCAGTATCGCGTTTATCTCTCTATTAGATTCAATTGGTTTTAGTCAGATTATACATAAACCTACTCACTGTTTTAATCACACCCTCGACCTTGTTTTGGTTTATGGTGTGGAAATTGATGACTTAATAGTCTTTCCACAGAATCCTATTTTATCAGACCATTATTTAATAACTTTTGAATTCATATTACAGGACTACTCACCACTGGGTAAAAGTGTCTACACCAGATGTTTATCTGATAGTGCTATAACTAAATTTAAGGAAGCGATTCCATCTGCATTTACTTTAATGCCTCATCCTAATATTCAAGACTCCTGCACTAACGTTAGTTTCTCTGAAATTGATCACCTTGTTGAAAGTGTTGCAGGCTCTCTAAGAACAACACTTGACTCTGTTGCTCCTTTAAAAAAGAAGATAATAAAACAGAGGAAGTTAGCTCCGTGGTATAACTCACAAACCCGTGAATTAAAACAAATATCGCGAAAGTTGGAAAGTAAATGGCGCTCCACTAAACTGGAGGAATCTCACTTAGTTTGGCAAGAAAGTCTTAAAACCTATAGGAAGGACCTCCGTAATGCCAGAGCAGCCTATTACTCATCTTTAATAGAGGAGAATAAGAACAATCCTAGATTTCTTTTTAGCACTGTAGCCAGGCTGACAGAGAGCCACAGCTCTATTGAGCCATGTATTCCTATAACCCTCAGTAGTAACGACTTCATGACCTTCTTTAATGACAAAATTATAACTATTAGAGACAAAATCAACTCGCTTGGCACTATTTGTTCATCAAACCCAGGAACCTTACAAACTGTACGACCTGAAATATTCTTGGACTGCTTTTCTACAGTCGACATTAACAAATTAACCTCTACTATTTCAGCATCAAAACCTTCTACTTGTCTTCTAGACTCTATTCCAACTAGGTTACTTAAAGAAGTGTTACCTTTAATTAGCACTCCTGTATTAGATATGATTAACATGTCTTTGTCAGCAGGTTATGTACCACAGTCTTTTAAAGTAGCTGTAATTAAACCTCTTCTTAAAAAGCCCAGTCTTGATCCTGAGGTACTAGCCAACTATAGACCTATATCTAACCTTCCTTTTCTCTCTAAGATCCTCGAGAAATTAGTTGCCAATCAGTTGTGTGACTTTTTACATAATAATGAGTTATTTGAGGATTTCCAGTCAGGATTTAGAGCAAATCATAGCACTGAGACAGCACTGGTGAAAATTACTAACGACCTTCTAATAGCTTCAGACAAAGGACTTGTTTCTGTACTTGTTTTACTAGATCTTAGTGCTGCCTTCGACACTATTGACCATCACATCCTGCTACACAGACTAGAGCATCTGATCGGCATTAAAGGAACAGCACTGAGCTGGTTTAAGTCATATTTATCAGATAGATCTCAGTTTGTACATGTTAATGACAAATCCTCCATGCACACTAAAGTTAGTCACGGAGTCCCACAGGGTTCTGTCCTTGGACCGATTCTTTTCACCTTATATATGCTTCCCTTAGGAATTATTATAAGGAAGCACTCCATAAATTTTCATTGTTATGCTGATGATACACAATTATATTTGTCGATCAAACCAGAAGAAACCCATCAGTTAGATAAACTTCAAATGTGCATTAAGGAAATAAAAAGCTGGATGACCTGCAATTTTCTGATGTTAAACTCAGACAAAACTGAAATTATTGTACTTGGCCCCAAAGGCCTCCGAAATTCAATAGCTAAAGATATTGTTACTCTGGATGATGTAGTGTTGTCCTCCAGCACCACAGTAAGTAATCTGGGTGTTATTTTTGATCAGGATATGTCCATCGATTCTCACATAAAACTAACAACAAGGACTGCATATTTTCACCTGCGTAATATTGCAAAAATTAGGAACATTGTGTCTCAGAAAGATGCAGAGAAACTTGTTCATGCATTTGTTACTTCTAGGCTGGACTATTGCAATTCCTTATTATCAGGCTTCTCCAATAAGTCTGTTAAGAGTCTCCAGTTGGTCCAAAATGCTGCAGCTCGTGTACTAACTAAAACAAATAGAAGAGAACATATTTCTCCTGTATTAGCTTCTCTGCACTGGCTACCTGTAAAATCTAGAATAGAATTTAAAATCCTTCTCCTTACGTACAAAGCTCTTATTGGTCAGGCTCCGTCGTATCTTAAAGAGCTCATAGTACCGTATCACCCAACTAGATCTCTGCGCTCTGAGAATGCAGGGCTACTCGTCGTTCCTAGAGTCTCCAAAAGTAGAATGGGAGGCAGAGCCTTCAGCTACCAAGGTCCTCTCCTGTGGAACAAACTCCCAAATGTTATTCGGGAGGCAGACACTGTCCCCTTATTTAAAAGTAAACTTAAAACTTTCCTTTTTGATAAAGCTTACAGCTAGGGCTTACGATGAGACTTTATTCTGCTTAATTATGCTGCTATAGGCCTAGTCTGCCGGGGGATAATACTTTTCCTGATACTCTGAGCTTCTCTCCTCTCTGTCTGTATCATTCATGTCTCATCAATGCATGTTATTGATTCAGCTTCTTCCCCGGAGCTGTTTGTGCTTTGTCGTCTCGCAGGTCTCTGCTGATCGTGGTGGTGCCTGCTGCCGTGGTCCTACATGACACTTCCTGCTGCTATTGTCACTGTTACTCATATATACTATCACTAGTTTAATAAACTATAAAATTTGTAGCTGTATTGTAGCTGCTATTGCCACTACTCATCATTGATCATGTTTGCCACCATAATTATTATCATTTTCATATTCTGTCACCTTAGCTGTGCTTGTTTCTACTATTCTGTTGTATTAACTGCCTTAACATATACGTCATATTCACATTACTATAAATATTATAGTTACTGTTAGGCTTTGCTTGCATCTCTGGAAGTGTGTCTGTCTGTCTCTCCCTGTCCATCTGTGTGTCTTTTCTCTCTTTCTCTCTCCTTTTCTTCCTCCCCAACCGGTCAAGACAGATGGCCGTCCTCCACAGAGCTGGGTCTGTCTGACGTTCCTGCCTGTTATAGGGAAGGTTTTCGTTGCCACTGTACTCTACAGAGGAATTGTTGGGTCTATGTAAATCATAAATAAGTCATTGAGTGTGGTCTTTACCTACTCTGTAAAGTGTCCTGAGATAACTTTTGTTATGATTTGACACTATAAATAAAATTGAATTGAATTGAATTGAATTGAATTGAATCTGCAAATATCGATCGGCATTGTGCACCTGCCTGTAGTCCCTGGCACCGTCGTCACTGTCACAGTCACAGTCACAGGCGGAGGCAAAAGTGCCATTAAGCGCATGTGCGAGCATGAACACGGCACTGCGGATCTAAAGCAGGCATTAAAATTTGGGCGGAATGATTAAAAAAGTACGACTCGGTTCCCTTTGTTCATATCAAAGAGTCGTTCAAAAAAACTGCGTCGTTTGCGAACGTCACATCCCTACTTGTCTTGTCTCTTTGCCTCCTCTGTTCGCATCTCAGAGTTAAATATACATGTATAATATATATTTATTTGACCTTTTTAGTCACTTTGTAGAACAACATTTTAAATAAAAACCAGATGATGAGTTGATTAACCCACAGGGAATCATTTCTCCCTCACAACCACCTGCAACAAGTCAAACCACTTATTTGTCACCCACGCAAACAGGGAAGTGTTAACATGTAAAATGTGTTAAATGTGTGTTTAAATGTGCTCTAGAAATAAGCATTACTAACTTAACTATAATACTTTTGTTAACAGCTGTACTGTAACCTAAACTGGTAAAAGCTGAATGCAGTATTTTTACATTATAATGCAAATGTGTTATTGTAAATATGACACACTGAAGGAACAGTTCTGATAAAAGGCCTCTGGAAGCAAAATTCAAAGCACATCACATCAGAGCTTTTTAAAAAAGACATTATTTTAGTATGAAGAGGTTTCACGGTTGTGGTGATAGGCGTCAGAATACTGTAAGGGTTTCTGGCTTCATTTCAACAATGATGACAAACATGTGACCTGCAGAAATACTGACAGAAGAGTGCCCCCATGTGACCGGGGAAGGAAACACACAAAACTTACACCTGCACAGTTTAACCACTTCATTTCTCTCCAATTCTAACATTTGGTATCCTGAAACAATTATAACATGCAGCAGAAATAAAGAGTCCTTATTGAAGTTACTATTCGATTAGAATCAATTCAACCTTTAAAAGATGCTGATTGTTAATTAGATTGGAGTTTTGATGCATAAAGATCAACAGACTGTTGGTTTTATGACAAATGTCATTCACTTTTCAAATTCTTCTGGAAAAAGATTGTTTTTGAATGCAATAAGGCCATACGGTCAAATCTAAATATTTCATTTATAATGGGGGATTGCTGATTTAGAATTGCAAAAGTCCTGCCCCTAATTTTATTTTATTTTTTTATACCAAACAACACATCTTCTATTTCTTTTTATATAATATAAAATAATATAATAAGTTATCAGCCTAAAATTAATTGACCATAAAAGATAAAGGGATTTCCACTTCTTTAGTTTGACATACTGACTTTATCTCCTTGTCTGTGTCAATAAAAACATTTGTTTTCCTCATGAAATATCAGTATCCTGACAAAAACAGGAGGTGGCAGCAGATGATAAATAACCACAAAAGTAATTCAGCCTCTAGGCCACCAGATGGAGACTTTGACAGTTGACACAGAGTGAGTCTGAATCAGTGAAAATCTGTATTATATGCGTTCATCTGTGTCTGTATGTCTGTTTGGGATAAACTAGACACCACATTATTAGATTTGACTGATATGTGCTGCAGTATACAGCAAAGACTGCTTATCTAAAGCTTAAGAATAAACTGAAAATCATTCATAAACGGACTGTTTAGTTTATCATGTCAAATAAACAACAGACACCAATAACAGAAGAAAGGGAAAATAGGTTTTCACTTATCTGGTCCTACCTCATCTTCATAACTTAAATTATTATTGTTTATTATTATTAAAGTACATTATATTTATCAAATATCCAACTTAAACAACCATCTGTCAATTAAAGATCCACCCAGTCAGTCATATACATCTCAAACAATAACCTCACATTTATCCAACCAACCTCATCCCTCAAAAGAATTACTTTTTGTAAAACGTCTTAAATTGAATTATTTTTGGACTTTGCTGCAGTTGGTGCAGAATCACAGGAAACCAATCATTAAACAGTAAAAGTAATTAGAGACACCTTCATTAGCAGCTGCAGGGTTTAAATGAATGATACTTTGAAATATCTTTATTTATATTCTTATGATTTACTATGAAATAACAAAACCCTGAAATAGTTTAGTGGGCACATGGTTAAAAATCGATTGGCTGTTTAATTTTGATGTATTTAAGTTTGTCTCAACAGTTTTAATGAGAAAGATGGATTATTTATTTATTCAGATATATTCAGATTTTTCCAGAACTACAGGCTTTTGTCAATGAATTTTCTGAATTCTAACCATGAAAGTGAAACATGTTGTTGCTCATAGATATTGATACTTGCAGTTGCTCATGGAGGAATTGTTGGGTCTCTGTAAATCATGAATAGGGTGGGTCAGGGGGGTGGATGAGTCCAAAAAAACCCAGGATTTTCAGTGAAGTGCACAGCCAAACCACAACCTTTTGTCTAAGTCTATGTTGTGCCTAAACTTAACTGTCACAGTCAGTGGTTACCATTTCACAGCGTTAAATAGAACATAATATTTCTTAAAATATCATAAGAACCATGTTAAAATAATCACTAAAGCATCAAATGAGTATGAATCCGCTGCTGAGAATAGTCCCCCACACATACAAGGTTCCTCCCGCATCAGTGCATCAGTGCTCATCTGTTTCATGTTAGTTACCTTTTCTTTTTCTTTTTTTGACTTTTGAAAACTTTATTTATAAAGTATAAAGTTTAAACCCCATATAGAACAACAGAGACAATACACAATAAAAAAGGAAACGGACAAAACAGAATAACACAAACTGCCAGCTCACAAAGATAAAACATGTACAAGTTAAAGTTGTGCATGTCAGCACACACACACTGAATCAAAAAAAGATTATTAAGTCCAGGAAAGAGTCGATAAAGTCCCAAGAGCCAGGTCCAAATGAAGTCAAGGAGACAGATGCTTGGCTGTGCAAAGTACAATGTAGACAGTTCAAAACAGAATGAGACAGAATAATAGTGTCCAGTGTCCAGAGAACGATGTCTGTCACTTTGAATATACTCAATAAAGAGTCCCCAGACAGGTTAGTTACCTTTTAAATATGAAACTTTATATTTGTGACGTGTTTTGAAGATGAATTCCCTCAGCAGGAACGAATGACACAGACAGACACAGACAAAAGTGTCGAGAGACGAATGAACACATTGTTGGTCTTCATATGGGGATTTGCTGACAATATACGCTCATTAAGCCTTCTTAGGAGCCTGTGTGTAACTTGAATCACTTGTTTGTGCAGTGAGTGCGAAATAACCACCAAACTTAACTTAATTTGGGCACAAAGGGACCCCTTGAGACCCCTCTGAGACCTGGGAAGGCTTATGTTCAATCCGTTCCACATGTAGGCAGATTCATAATTAGTTCAAATGTGTCGTTTCTATAAAAACTGATGAAAGAGAAGAAAAGCCTGCAGCAGTAGCAGTCGGTGTGTCAGAAAGACTGTATTAGATTCACACACACACACACACACACACACACACACACACACACACACACACACACACACACACACACACACACACACACACACACACACACACACACACACACACACACAACAGTCAAATTGAATAAAGTTTTAATGCACACAATAAGAAAGCAAATGTGTTTTGTTTATGGGCCCGTGCTGTTTTTATTTAATCTAGATGACTTGTATGTTCCCGCCTTTATGCACACGAGGCCCCTCTAATCTTGTTCTCCATCGGCCCCTGTGCATAATGAAAAGGGGCTTATCGTGATGCTGGCCTCGGGGTGACGTCGACTTTCTCCATTTCCGCCGAGAATAAGGTGAACGCCACTTAAACCACGTGATCTCCCAGGACCCATAGGTGCCATCGCTGGCTGGAATGGGAACAATAACTCAGAGAGAATAAAATGAAGAGTTCAATTGGGAAGCGATTAAAATGAATAGAAGCTTTGACTAGATAAGACACATACCATTTCCTCATCTATTTAACATTCATTGAATTGAATAATCCGGTCTTATTATCGTAAATAGTCTGCATATTTACCCTGAATATGCTAATTTATGTTTGCTGCAAGCCCTCTGCGACTTAATAATTTTTCCATCAATATATGCATATCTCTGGCTTTCTCCTATAGCTATTTCTAAAGAGGAGTGGGGAGAGAGAAAGAGAGAGGGAGGGAGGTGGTGATAGACCTAGAGAAATAGATGAACACAGTTATATAGTGCTTATTGTTTCTGTAACTTTTCTGTTCTTTTTTTTTTTTGCACTTTGCCCAGGGCCAACCGAGTTACATTTCAATCAAAAGATTCATTGTAAAGTCATTATCCCAAACTAGGCTCCGATAATTGGCTGTCATTTTGCATAGTGGTGGCACTCTGGCTTTAGGGCAAATGACTGCGGTGTTATCTTTCACTTTTAAGGAAAAATAATGGGCAATTTATCATTAATCTTCTCCAGGAAATAATAACAAGTTAAATGTCATTCCCCATGTCGTGCATTACAAAAAAAAAGAAAAAAGAATTGTGTTGCTCAGGGCCTGAGCTGATCACTCACTGACCTATCCTCTTCACTGTGGAGGTGGAGGAGATTTAACACGGTAGGGTGAACCGAAAACATTAAGTCCTCTGCAACGCGTAAGTATACATGTAATGTGAATTTTAACAACATGTATTTTTATTCTACTTCTCCTGCAGCTCTCAATGTGTGGCTGTTTTTTCTGTCTTTAAAGCAGTTCCAGTTAAATTAAATTAAATTATGGTGACATTAAACTAAAATCACACTGAGCATCATGTCCACCTTTATATCATTGTTGTGCAGTATTTAGTCTGAATCTGTAAAAACCCACCCGATGTAGGTATTAGGTATTAGTTTATTTAAAAGGAGACAGTGCAATTTCATAAAACACATGATTGTACATGGTTCAAAAAGCCAGGATTAGCCAGAAGGCTAGTTTTCATCTGTAGTCCCCTGATGTGAAAAGGTAAAAAAAAAAATACAATTTAAAAAAGAAGAGAAGAAGAGAAAAAAGCACACAATACAATATAATACAAAATACATATGCAAACACTTTCTATAAAATTAACATCACAACACAACATTTATCATAACATCAAAACATCACAACAGGCTCATGTGTTAGTGTTGGCAGCTGTAAGTGTTGATCAGCCACATTTTAATTTTGTTTGTGAAGGCCTTGTGTGTTGTGAGCAGTTTAACCTACTCAGGTGCTGAGTTCCACACATTTGCACTCCTTGCTGACCAGGCCGACTTACTGAAAGTGCTCCTGGGCAGAGGAATATAACAGCCACCTCTGACGTGACACCTGCATTACTGCCCAATAATAACGTAACAAAACCTTTTTATTGTAAATCAAACAAAAGAAAAAACAGCTGTTGGAAAGGTGCCATTAAACACTGAATTTCCACTACTTACGTACTTTTGCACCAGGTGCTTTTTCTCTTTTTGTTTTTGTGGATAGTACCCCCTCACTGTTGGATTCTCGGCTGATCGCCATGGCAACGGCGAATAAAATCGTCAATCATCATTTTGCAGAAACCAAATTAAATGTTGACCTGATGATGTTGCTAGATGATAATGTGAAAATTATACTTTTTTTGTGGAAAAAAAACCATACACAGACACACACGGGTACCGCAGCATGAAGAGCGGGACAACCAGGTCCTGCAACAGCTTCCTCCCTCAGACCATAAGACTGTTGAAGTCACAATCAAACCGATGCTACAACTTTCTTACATTGTACAGAACTTCTTAAAATATAGAACATTTTAAACTTTGCCCATGAAGCACTTTTATTGACTTTTACTGATCGCCGTATATAAATGTTGATATTATTGCTGCTACCTGAAGAGTCAATGCAATGAAGTGTCGTTCAACATAATATTTAATATATCTATCTACATTGTAGACTTTTAGACTTTATAGTAGACTTTTTGTATATGTCTTAAGACATGTCTGGAGGGGAACTCATCCCAAGGGGGACATGGATGTGAATTTAATGGAAATCCATTTAACAGTTGTTGAGATATTTTACCCCAATCCATACATGTCAATGTCATGGTGGTGCCAGGAGACACACCATCTAAATCTAAAATACCTGCATTTTCTCAACATTCAAAGGATATGTAGTGAAAATCACCAGTGGTGGAATGTAACTAAGTACATTTACTCATGTACTGTATTTAGGTACAATCCTGAGGTTCTTACGCTAGTTTAAACTTTTACTCAACTACATTTATTTGACACTTACAGTTACTTCTTTTACATACAAATATGCTTATATGATATAATGATGACCCAGTACTACACGACTAATCTACCAAGTAAAGTATCTGAAGAACTAAAACATGAAACATGTATAGGGGCCATGCTGCATAATACTTTTATTTTTGATAATGCATTTAAATGCATTTATCTGATAATACTTTGTAATTTCACTGAAGTAAGAGTTGAAATTCAGGCCTTTTACTTGTTATGGAGTATTTTTTTAACCATATTTACTTAAGTAAAGGATCTAAATACTTCTTCAACACTAAAAGTGATTGTAAAGTCCTGTTTTTAAGTAAGACTTTCTTCTTTTGACAGAAGCAGCAGGCCTCGGTGAGCGACCCCGTCTGTTCTGGGGGCCTCATCAGTAAACAATATGAGATAAATGGCGGAGTGAAAGGTTGACATCAGCAGAGGACGACACTCATTCCCATTCGTTTATCGGATTAGGCCGCTGTGAGAGGACGAAGCAGAATGACTCGTTTGGCATTCAAAGGCAACTGTGGCCCAAAGAGAGCCTGTTTGAACAGGGATCAATTATCAATCAGTCTATAGGCGAGGAGGGGAGATTACCAAAGCTATACGAGTCGTGTTGACAAATAACCTCGGAGATCCTGTCAATGAATGCACACGGACAAACGCCTTTGGCTTTGACACTGGCCACTGCTGAAATTCAGATTCGAGTCCATCTCATCAGAAGATTAGTGTGTTTATGTCTGCTCGATCATTTCTGTTCACTGCCTCCTGCACGGACAATTATGTCCCTGTAAGCTTTCAGGTTACTTTCTCTTAGTCAATAAACGTTATTTTTGGACAAATATATTTCCACAAAGAACCACTTTGCACATTTTCTAATAATGTCATAATTGCACGAGCATAAGGAAAACAATCTCTCTTAGAAAAAAAAGGTGTTAAAAGATGAGGAAACGTGTTGAAATGATACACAGAAAATAAACACAAGATGAGCTCCAGGTGCAGCTAAAGACAGTGAACATGCACAGTGAATTATAAGCCACCTGGAATCAATTAAAAACAATGAGATAATAATAGTAATAATGATTATTGTACGCTGTAATTAATCTGAGAGCGTTGGGAAAAAAAAATAATTCGCCGTAATATGCAAGTTTACAAAAATGTAATTGAAAATAAGATAATAAGTGAACTTTAGGAAGCAACACGGCTTCTGACCTTACATTTATCTTTCATATTTTATCCTTTTATCAGGTGAGTGAACAGAAGTTGAATTCATCCAACTGAGCGTAATATTAATGGGACTGCAGTTTTTTAAGAGGAGAAGTTATAAAACAGACGGTGATTCAGAGGAGACGTGCAGCTTTAAACAATGACACTTCCTGTCTCACTTATCTAAGATGTCCTCTCTCCTCTGCTGTCATGTCACGGAGGGGAAGTTTGAAACGAAGAAGAGAAAAAGTTCTCAAAATTAAAATTTCCTTTTGCCTCAATTTTACCCGACAGTAGGTTCCCAGCCAAAGAAATTCAAACTTTTTTGTCTGGTCACTAAAAGTCAATGAACAGTTTCCAAGCGTTTCCAAGTGATATTGTTGGTACCACTGCTGCAAAGGCAACCAGACATGGATCTCTTTCTGTTTACCTCAGAGCGAAAGACACACTGCACTTGTCTGTCAGACATGGCGACGTATTTTCTGTCTGTTGATTGTCATATGAATCAACAACTTTTTTGAGTGTAGTGAAACAAACAAACAAAGCTTCATGAAGCTTTATGAAGTATTTTCTGTGCTTTCTGAGCCCAGATGGCACTCATAAAATAAAGAAAATGCTTCATGAAGTTTTATTTTACTTGGAAAAGTCAAACTACCGTAAATTACAGGCAGTGTGCCAACCAATGGCTGTGAAAGAGGTCATTTGGCATGCAGATGAGTACAGTTGTTATCCCTCTCCCTCCGTCCACGGGGCTGTTTTTTCACCATTTAAGTCACCTGACGAGAGCTTCTGTAAGCTGTTTTATTGAGTTAAGTCTTAACGTTAACATTACATATGCTGAGCGCTTTTATTGTGGAAAGTAAAAATGAATGCTGTTGACAAAACCGTTTGCCGTCTTGGTTCAGAGCATGTTCAGAAGCCTCTGTGCTACTATTCTACCGTCATAAATACAGGCACAACTCAAGCACTTACCTCTTCCTTTGTGTCGTAAAGCGAGTCGTCATTTTCCCGGGAGTTCGTACCCGGGGGCAGACAGAATCTCATAGTGAAAGCGAGGCTCATAGAGAACCAATCTCAACACTGGTGGACATAGACATTACATTGTGCAATCAACCTTTACTTCATAATGACGAGTTAAAACAGAAAAGGTATCTAATGCCACTGTAAGGGCCGAGAACCAAAATGTTGAGTGAGTTCAAGTGAGCGATGGTGTGCAGGATATCTGCATTATTTCACTTTAAGGGATTTTTTTTCTAAACTCACATCTCTTTTAAATCAAGAGAATTCATTAAAACCTGATAAACCATCAACTTAGAAGATAAGGAATCATGAATTAAACGTATAGTACTTTGTCATCACACGGTTGCATAACACTTATAATGAATTCCTAAAGAAATACAACAGCCTCAGCAAGTGTAGATGAAATAATATATGTTGCTTTGTTGCTATTTGTTCATGAAATACACATCAAGATGAGATTTAACCACCGGGTCATGAATCTGAAAACAGGCAAGGAACTACATGTTTCTGTTGTGGGGGAAAAGTGCAACAGATGAGGATTAATTGGACCAAATGCTGCTGTTTTCTGATGCTAATGCTCCAAATAAACAACTCTACTTCTGCAGCGATAAAAAGAACGGGATCATAAAACTCTGACAATGGATATAAAGGCGGGGTTTTGACATCAGGAGCAAGTGGTCAGCGTGTCAGTTTGGAGGGCAGGTTGAAGGTTACAGAGAGCAAACAGTCCCTGGTAATCCTGACCTTCCCCTTTTCTCAAGCAAAGAGGAGTTGACCGTGACAGTTAAGAACCACCGTGACTCCTCGGGCACGTCTGGACGCCCCTCAACTTCGAGGGGACAGGACAGAGACAGACGGGCCTGCCTTGAAGGATCATGTGAAAGGATTCTTGTTATATTGTAAGGCTTATTTCCAGGAAACACTGACTGTGAATCAACTGTGAATGAGTCAGAGGTCCCAGATTGTGACACATCAAGTGATATCGTCACATTTTTAGGCCCCTATGAGAACCCTCAAAGATATCTTACAGCTTTCTTGATTGTCTGAGTGTCTCTCAGTGTTTCAGGTAACAAAATTCAAGCAAAATGCACTTTCTAAAGCTACGTTTTCAATTATTTGACGTCAAATTATCAATGAATTCACGAGAGGCGACAGTCTATGATTCCCTGAGTGTGAAGTGTTTCCAGCACTCTCTCTGCCTCTTTCTTCAGGCATTAATCCCATGCAAACACACACACTCAGTCCTGAGGAGGGTCACGCTGCTCTTCTGCCCTCACGACCTGCAGGGGGTCAACGAGAGCATGCTTTACAAATCCTGACTTTATAAAAACACCGGGAGAAGGTCCTTGTGGGAATTAACCCTACCCAGGCAACCCCAAACAGTAAATTACAGGGGGCTTACATGATTTCTGCGTTCCCCGGGGACATCAAACAGTCAGACGGGCTCCGTTAAACTCACCCCACTCCGCTCTTTTGTTCCACTGTATTAGTTCAGTCCCTTAAAGACGGCAGGGAGGCTGCCCACTCTGTTCACGCTTTCTTTCTTCTTCTGTTCATGAATCTTGTTTAAAAATGACATCTTCCCGTTGGTGACGACACCTGATAGAAGCTTGTTTTGTTGCTCATGTGGATAAAAAACAACATAAATCCAGAATGGCTGCAGTTTTTTCTCTCCATGCAATTGTCTGTATAAGATGTTACTTTTAATGATGAGGTGTGCGAACTTTCTACCTACTACCATACTTCTACTGTAATGTACATTTACTACATTTCCCAGGTGGCCTTTCGCACACAGAATAAATGTAAACATGTTTGATTTAGTTCTTGGTGTGGTCTTGTGTTGTAAATGTGTTGCATTCTGGTCTATTGAGGCTGGTGTCGGTCTAAAATGGGCTTCCTCCTCAAAACAGGTGCAAAAATTGTGAGTTTTTTCTAACCCATCTGTAGCTAAACTTTGACATTTTGCAATGTAAACTCATGCTGTCTTTATTATTCCAGTTATCAGGGATAATAGAAGAATGGCCCTAAAAATAAATCAATGACAAACGTTTTTCTTTCGGCATGAAATGGTCAAATGCAGCAACATATGCTAAAGATGTGTTGTAAAAGGGTTGTCACTCACATCAAACACATCAAACATGACATCACAAAATGGCGTATAAACAACCCGCACTTTACATGTAGTCGCACCTGGATTCCCCCTCTAAACCTATCGGCACCATGTGACCTGCTCAGAGCAACTGCTCCAGAAGGGAGAAGATGTAGTAAAAAGACAGAATTCCTGTCCAACAAACACAAGACTTTGACTCACGAGAAACAAGTTTTTGAAACTTAACTATCGATTTTGGTTATTTTCGTTAAATACACAAGTTAATTAACATCACAAAGTCCTTTTTTTTTTTTTAAACCTAAACAATATTTTTTTTTCAAAATGTAACCACCTAGTTTTGTTGCCTGAACTGAAGTTTTGCTTGAATTCCCAAAACTGCAACTGTAGTGAAGCTTTTGGCAAGGAAAAGTCTGACCCATTCAACGTATTCACATCAACAGGTTCATGTAATGTCATACGAAACATGAAACTCTATTTAAGGGCACCAATCGGCGACCAGAAATGGACTGCTCCGGTTGAGTTTAGGCCCCAAAACTACTGTTATGTGACCAGTTAACTTTAAGCAACAAAAGTAGACGGTTATGGGTTAGGCATCAGAACAATCGAAAAACAGCCTAAAGATGTTATAGGCTTATTCATCCAGGACTCAAACACGGATCCCCCAGGGGAAAGTCCTGTGTTTTGTAGCCTGATTTCGTTCTATACTCTGGATGTAATTTCTACATTAATAAATATGTGGGTTACTCACAAATTACAGTGCATAACCTTTCATCGTTACAGTATTTGAGAGGGATGAGAACAGCCTAGAATGAGAAAAGGGTGTAAAATGTGTAACAGGGCAAAACATGACGTGCTCTTCATACGCTTTCCCATCAGATCACATGATTCAACAGCCATTTTTTTTTATGTGCACAGATGTTTTGAGGTTTTTTTCATCGTAAACAAAGGATATTTCTCAGTGTTCATGTCTCAGTGTTTACGTCTCAGTGCCGTTTAAACATAATTCCACAAATGAGGGTACAGTACTGTTGTAATAATGAGCCCAGCACAGGAGCTTAGAGCTGCGCTGCTCACTGCTGAATGGTCTGCAGTGACTTAGGGGACAATAGCTCGTATGTCTGAGTGTTTTTTCTCAGCTCTTCATTGGGAGGAGCCCCGCTGGGAGCAGATTAGCCTCTTCATGGGGGATGTGACGCCCAGAAAGGAAGTATCAGAGGAGGACAAACACAAGGACAAATCATCCGGCCGTCACTTAATATTCACCACAGACAAGCGGACAGCAGGAGAGGGCTTCCTCTGAGGTTTTACATTTCTTCTCCTCTTTGTTTCCCCCACATTTCGATCTCTGTGGCTGCTACTGGTGATTGTTGTTTCGTCCGTGGAGGCTGGGATGTTTTAAGGAACAGCAATGGGAGGGAAGAAAATGTACGATTTATCATACGTTTATTTCATTTGATCAGAAACTGAATCAGAAATATGTTTTTTGTCATGATTTTGACTTTGGTGCTCAACGGTCAGAGAGAAAATAAAAAACAAGTGCTGCAAAAGTCAAGAATCACAAATATAGTACGTCAAATGCATCAGTTTTAAACAAAAGGAGCTTTACAGTGTGTGTACAATAACAAACACATAGATATAATGGATACAATAATTAAGAAGCACATACAGAAGTCCCCAATAAAGATGAAAAGAAAACATAATCATTGATCTTTATCAGCTTTAATGTAATTATGGATGTTGTCTTTACCATCACATAATCTTTCAAATCTGGAGTTTGCATTTTTTTTCTCCAGAATATGTCTGGAGGCTGTTCGCATTTATCCATAAAAAACATAAATCAGTAGTTTAAGGGACCTGAAGAGGAAAGTTCACACTTCTATTTTGCACTTTCTGCACATTTTATTTTGTTTAGAAGTAGTTTCCAGTGTTTTATTTAATGTGGGAAGTCTTAACTGTGTATTCTAAATCAGTGCACACATTATATATCCACCCTGAAGTCCTGTATGATTTTATTTGTTTGTTTTCAAAGAGAAAATGTGGTTTGGAGCAAGATTAGACATGTAAATCATATAGATTTATATTATTAAATTCCTTGACATTTATTTAATGTCTTTAATTTCTTAGACCTGATTTTGTTAAAGGTGAGAAAATGAAGACCTTTGTCAACAGGAGTCTTTTTCTGCAGAGGTGGATTTCATGACCAACAGATGGCGTCAGATACAAACTTACTTAGATTTCACTGATCATTGTTTTAGATCACCACCTCAGACACTGATTTGGGGGCAAACTCTAGTACAAATAGCAGTAAGGTACTTTATTTAATAGCATTTCCATTTTACTTACTTTTCAAATTATGATTACAATATATAAACAAACGTATATGATATGTCTTTATAGATCAAGCTGCCCTGCATTATATGAAGTAATTAAAGTGATGAACATACATCAATAATGTATTTTATTCTGAAATGTGCGTAATGATACTTCTTTTATAAATGCTTTTGTATTTTTACCTGAGAAAGATGTATTGTACTTGCGCTGTGGCATTGTTACACCCTGTAAGATCTTATTTCATATGATATTCTATAAACCATATGAAATATTGTGTGTATGAATGTTCAGTCCTCCTCTTTGCCGCAGTGATTGACAGCTGCTGGGGTCAGTGCTCGGCTCTTTCCCACATGGCCCTCAGCCGCAGTTTAGCAGATAATTAAAATATAACTCGGACAAAGACCACTAAGTCGCTGCTTAAGCGTTACAAAGGGAGAGCCCGCATCCCCAGAGCCGGTAAACCAACACCGTCTCATGAGCCCGCAAAGAAAAATACGCCGCTCTCTGCCAGCTGTTCAGCAAGTGCTCTCTCTCTCTCTCTCTCTCTGTGTGTGTGTGTGTGTGTGTGTGTGTGTGTGTGTCGGAGCCGCGGAAACGTCTGCAGGCCGCGGGAGGCGCGCTCCGTTCAGGGCCGTCGGAAACACGAGAATCCTGCACATAGAACAGAATAAAAAAATCTTTAGTGTCGTTGCACAAGACAAAGACATTTTGTAGGAACAGTTCCGGCTGCAATATCAATAGCTCAAGTTAAACATATGGAAACATATATACACACATATACATTAAATAACATTCCACAATATAAACAATTTCAAAATCCATAACAGTGTTAATATATACGTATATATATTATATATATATACGTATATATACTATATATACTGTATATACTGTATATACATATATATATATATATATAAATATATATATATATGGCAATACTGGCAGGTGTGTGAGGGGTGGGTCATCATGGGAGGGGTGTAGAGTTCAGTAGTGTAGATGACTTGAATCAGAATCAGCTTTATTGTTTGTGTGAACACATTTAAGGAATTCGACTCCCATTTAAAGTGGCTCCCAATGTCCATGAGGATAGAAATACGTAGATAGTGCACCCCCAGAAAATTTGGAGCATCAAACACTTAATTTCATGCATTCAAGTGGATTTCTATTCACCACATTTTGGTGGAAATGTCTTTATTTTTGTTTTATTAAAATATAAATGAATAATATAATAATAACAATAAAATATAATAATGTGACTTGAAGCAACTTGAAGCAAGCAATTATGACTTCATTCTTGAAATATTGCAATTTCCCCATATATTATGACTTAATTCCCAAAATCTGTAGCAGAAGTCCTAAAGCTGCAGTAACTGGCCAACTCCAGTCATTTGAATGAGGGGCAGAGGGGAAGTGTTGTGCTCTCCCGCCCAGAGTTCACCGTGTTGAACTTTAAATATGATTTATTTGAGGAAATGTTGATAAAATCGTTGTAGCGTTATACAGGCAGCTCACTATTGTGACGTGGTTGCCTCTCAATGTCACTAATGTGCAGACACCAAACCACTGAGGTCTCCTTGTAAACGTTGAACTGAATGCAGCGATACTTTGAAAGAAACAGTCAAACCATCCTGCAACTTGTTCACATGTATTCTCACACTCTGCTGCAGAAACTGCTTTTGAAAGTTGATTTTAAAAAAAAACCTAACCACAAGGTTTCCGAGGCTCATTGCATCCAACATTACCTTTGAAGTTACAGCTTTTAAAACTGACTGACTGCACCTGAACGCAGCATGCAGGGCAGGCTGGGGGTCTGCTGCTCTCTGTGGGGCTACATGGCTTTTGGCACTGAATTAATGTCCTGTGCTGTTAAGAAAGGATAACACTCATCTACCTTCACACAATGAAACACAGATCTGTTCACTCATTTACATCAACTCCACAAACCTTCTGATTAACAGCCTGGTGGTTGCCAACATGCATCATTACACTCCTCAAAATATATGCAAACGTTTGTTTTATGCCTGAGAAAAAAGAACAGGTTACTGCGTAAGCTTGCAGCAGTCATTTGTTTCAAATATTTTTCATTGGCTATAGCTTTATTTTGACAGTTAATGTATACTTTCTGTGTCCCTGAATGATTCAATTGTCTTAAATGCTAATTAATCAGCAGGTGAACAGCATTATTATCTTATTAACTCATAGCTTCACTGAAGCTTGACAGAAATTTTAAGAGATCTGTAAAATTAAAAAAAAATGCTTCTTTTTTCTATTACGTGGACGAATACTGTGTTTAAATATCACTGTGAGGCCGATGTAAACCACACCATCTGGCTTCAGACCCTTGATTCAGATAAGGAAAAACGTCCCCCATATAAAAATAAACATCTGAAATAAATAAATCAGATATTTGATTGTGCAAAATTCACAGTTGTATTAAAACAAACGCTTTAGCTTCTGGAGGAGTTTGGTTTAGTTTCTTCCTCAGTGTCACTCTCTTCTCCGTGATCTCCTCTAAAAACTCATTATGGTCCTGCAGACACCTGATCTCCTCCACATAGTCTAAATATTTGGATTTACATAAAGCCCAGTAACACCAGTATCACCAGTACTCACTGCCCACTAACAGCTGCAGCTCACCAGCAGTGTGATGGCACAGACAGGAGGACGTGCCATCACACTGCGTTATATACTGACATTGGTTTCTGTCAGTTTGTCCGCCCCATTTTAACCAGTGAGGGAACATCATAACCTTCATGAAGGGTGGATTTATTGCAGGACTGCTTTAGTTTTAGCTGATTTAACGAACTGGCAACTGAGATGTCAAAGCATACACAGTTGTCTACAATACAGACTTCATACCCTGGTTTTCTACTAGAACATGTTGACACACTTTAATGTTCAAAATACACATTATCTTTCTCATGTTGTCTGTCTGAATATACCTGTATTCACCCTCTGTCTGAAACCCTCCATTTAAGCGTCCGTCTCTTTAAGACCCCCTCCTGAAGAAGCCCAGTCTGCTCTGATTGGTCAGAGTTTCCAGGTCTTCAGCATCTGTGTCTCTGCACCATCATTGCAGCTGGGGATTGACTGTAGCTGCTGTAGCAGCACTTACTACTTATATATAGTAAAGTTGTGTGCATTGCTCTGTTGATTGAGCATTTTGATACTTTCACAGTATTTATACAGCACGTTTCTCTGCTTTATTATAAAACAACAACATTGAAATATCACTTTTTACAGTGTGGGGCCTGTAAGGGCCTGTGTCCTGGGGTGCACTTCATCAGTGCTTTGAAGTAGCTAACTTAACGCTGTCATAACAGAGGCTTGGCCACACAGGAACAACAAGCTAACAACAAGCTAACAACATATACGGTGATAAAAGCAAAAGCACTCATGAGCAACATTCAGTGTCTTTGTTGTGATCATTTCCTGAAAAGGAATGATGCGACAACAATTTTCTCATAAGTTCAGAGATTCTCTAGAACTAAAATTCTAGTTGTGTTTTTGAGCGCTCCGACCTTTTTGTGCGGCAGCCAGTGGCGGCTGGCCCATAGAGGGCGCTTGGGCACCGCCCCTCCTGCTCTGCATCCAAATTTGTCTTAATGTGTCGTGCACGCAGCTTGATGCTCTATAGACAAATATCTCAGGGCGATATTTCTAAACTTCAACTTAGAAGTTTAGAGTTTTTCTATTTGAAACTAAATGTGTTTAAGAGAAGATCACTAACAGACAAACTTGGACTTGGACCACATCAGGGGGATGTTAAAGTTGTCATGATTGACAGTTTAACAAATGGTTTGTAAAAACTTCACAGCTAACTGTCTGTTGTGATCAGAACTACTCTGCTTTACTATCCTATGTTCACTTCAGCAACAACGTGTCAGTCATTATCTTACAACTATATTATTGATAGGAACCAAATAGGGACCATATGAACTGTGTCTGTGAACATTATATTGACACACAATCTTCTCATGGTTTCTTGCCAGGACAGGTTTTATTTTTCTGAGAGAACTTCTGTTTTAAGACAAAGCCCCCCCTGAAATAAATTCCACCAGCCGCCACTGGTGGCTGCCCTGAAAAATTGCAACGCCTTTTCCTGTAGTTAAGTTTGGGTCAAGAATCACAAATCCATTTTTATTGACTAAAACAGAAGAGCAGCGTTCTTTTTGTTGCTTCGCTGGTCTGCTCAGCTCAGATGCTCCTTCTTTGTCTTTGTAGAAACTTGACCTCTGTGATCTCTTCACTCTCGATCGCGTGGATTCTTTATGTATTTTTGTAGTTCTGGGTCCTGGTGGATGTGTAAACTCCTGATGGTGCTTAGCTACTGTTGCATGCAAACAAATGGTTTAAACCTGTGACGGCCTCACCGGTCACGTGGCTACTTGAATTCGCTCGCCAGGTATCCCAGCATGCTTTGTGCAGCAAATTCTTCACTTCCCATAAACAATGAACGAGTGTGAATTTTGTCGCCAGTCAGGTCACGTGCAGTGGGGAGGCACCGTAAGGAGCTAAAAGTACCTTAAAGAAGTTTTTTTTTTTTAATTTTTTATTCCTATTAACTGCAATCAGCTCTTTTAACTAAGTAAAACAGTGTTTTATGTTATATCCAGTACTGGGAAACATGAAGCAACCCAAAGAAAAATGTTAATGTTAAGAATTTAATGGTGCAACATATTTCCCAGTTATGGTACAGAAAATTTGCAATATGATATTAAAAGAAAAGATATTCCAACACTATCACCAGTGCTAGATTTCCTGTATTATAAAGAGTTACCTGCATTTCTACTCCATTAGACAATAAAGTAATATTCTCAAATCATCAACAATTGTTTCATTAGTATCAATTAGTGTCAGTGTTGATATGAATAATAAACCATCCATTGCAATAAAGACAGAAGTGTCATCTTAAAGTGTCAAACTGAACAAGTCACTCCCGTTTTCCCCATCTTTCCTGTCTTTCAGGCGCTTCTTGCAGGATCTGTTTGAACACATCTGTTGACATATTGTGATGTGCGGCGTGTTTACAGGCACTCGCAGCTGTTTTGGGCCCCGGTCGGTGTCAGTGTGAGTGTCACGCATACGAGGACAGGAGCATTTCATTACGTTCATCAGGGGTGAGAAAGTGAGCCCTGATTAGGTTTCTAATTACCCCCTTTAAACTCTAAGTAGGCCATTTGCACTCTGGTGCTTGATCTGGATCCATCTCAGGGCCTCATCTATCTGTTACTCTTGGCTCCACAGATAGCGTGTGTGTGTTTGTGTGTGTGGCAGCTGCCGGCCCTTAATGTCTACCAGAGTGTGTGTTCATATCTGTGTGTCTGTGTGTGTGTGTGCGTGTGTGTCCTTCTTACACGAGGATTAGCTGTGGTTATGTAACAGCTGGTCTGATATGAATCTGTGAGCCTGATGAGGGGATGATTGGCAGCTCGGCTCCAAGAATAGATGAGGAATCTCTCTTTGATGAGGCGCTGAGCTCTACTCGGGGCTTTCTATAGAAATCTCTCTGTCGTCTTCATGATTGGCGGGGATAATATCTTAATTAGACAGATTAGTTTGTAAAAAGAAAATATTGCTAAACATTTCAGCCCCTCGTTAAGAGCCTGTTAGATGCCTTTATGGCTCTCAAATAGGTTTTGTCTCTCGTGTGATTAGAGGTCGTCGAGGGATGTTAGGCGTCCTTAAAGCCTCATATTGGTCTGCGGTGCATTAGGGAATAATAGGAAATCTGGCAATTTATCATGGAAAAAGATACAATCTCTTCACAAGGTTCTTCAGTAGCTGTTCTGTATCACACAACTTTTGTCAGCGGTGGATTTGTTCATGTTGAAATTTCTTATTTTTCAGGAAACTTTATTGACTTAATTTTTTGTATTTTTAAAAACTATTTTCTGACATTAATATTGTCGGTTACGTGACAATATTAATGTGAAACAAATGAAATATGAGTTACAGGCAGGATTTTGTGACATCAATTAGTTTGGGAGTTGTCGTCATGATCCAATATACAATTTACACAAGTCTGATGTGGAAACTCGAACCCACCAGCACACACACACACACACACACACACACACACACACACACACACACACACACACACACACACACACACACACACACACACAAACACACACACACACACACACACACACACACACACACACACACACACACACACACGCACACACACACACACACACACACACACTGAGAGACATCTTGTTTGTAGCAGTTACACTTTTGAAATGAAATGTATTTTTATATTCATAGATTATTAGTTTTCCAATTAGGGAAAGTGAGGAAATGGGATTTTTGAAGTAAGTAATTTTTAATCTGTAATTTTTTTTTGTGTGGAAACGATCAGAAACAAATTAATTGATTCCACATTGAGTCAAACTTCTAACTGTTGATGCCTGTGAGGCCCAACAGAGGGCGCTGTAAGCCTCAGCTGGTATCAGTGCAGCCCACTCATCACTGACTGCAAACTTGGGTTTACAGAGAGAATGCAGCACTTTTTTCATTTTATTTAACTTAATCTAATTGATACGCACTTTTTTCGCACTGAAATCTTTGTTTGTAGAATAAGAATAAGCATTATTTACTAAATGTGTTTGTTCTCAACATTCAAAAACAAATGAGAATACAGCAGAGAAAGAAAAGGTGAAGAAGAATGAAAGACAAACAAACAAGTGAACAAACAAACGCAAGTCATTTGTGTGTTTTCTACCAAATGTCCATCAAATCTGTCGGCTGTGTCGGTTAAACCTGAGGGAGCCCTCATAATTCATGCAAAGCGTGTCAGCCCGTCCTGCACATTCACTGTGTTTTTGACTTGCATGGATACAGCGTAGAGGTTTATATGATGTAATCCAGGTCACACTGAGGTCAGACTCTTGCAGTTTTATTCCACTCAATTGGATTTATAGTCTCAAATCATAACAAAAGTTATCTCAGGACACTTCAGTGGCAATACCCCCATGAGCAAACTGCAAGTGACTTCGAAACAGTGGCGATGAAAACCTTCCTGTGGCAGAAACATCAGACAGACCGGGATCTATCAGAATCACAATCAGAAATACTTTAATAATCCCAGGGGGAAATTGTTTTTATTTCAAACTCAGCTATACAAACAACATATTTAACAACAACAATATTAAACAGATAACAGATAATATATCTGTAAAAACTATGTTGGTTTAAGACATCGGATCAGATCTCCAAAACTCTTCTTCAGTCTCCAAGTTCATTGGCTGTCAGGTTTTTCTACGATAGCAACCACGATTCAGGGGAATCGAATATTAGACCAAATACATAGTTTGCGTTTTCAACATTTACAGGGGTGACACATTATGTGGGAGGACCAGGCAACACATCCCCCTCAATGTTTAGAGCATGTGCATTTGTTGTTTGGAGCCGTATTATACCATTTTCTTTTAAATTGTCTCCTGTGTTTTCTTTTACACTTTCCACAATAAATGAATGCTTAAAAATCCACCGAAATCCAGGAAACTGAGTGATCGATGATCAAAATTTTCTGGGCAAGGACCCCCAACTCTCCACTTAATGTGTCCCATTGGTACATCCTGCTTCAACTGTGCATAGTTGCTTCTTTGAAGGTAAAAAAAAAGTAAGATTTATTTTCTAATGCTGTTTAACGCAAGTCTGGACAGAACAACCATGAAACGGGCCTGCTGCAGTGCCCTCAGATATCTGGACTTCTACCAACCAAACCTGCTTCATCGCTCTGCCAGCATCATATCTTCCCACGGCCAAAACTCTGTCTTGGCAACACTAAAATATTTCTGTGGCATCTTCCGACTCTCAGAAAACTTCACTCCACATTTGCAAAGATCTGCATTCCCTCGAAACAAATTTATTCTCAAACCGCAATACTGCTTCAACTGAAATGAGCTTTCTATAAAAAATGGGATTTACAACATCCTTAATATTACAATCCAAAATGTTCTCTCTCATTTTATTTGCCACTCTGATATTTAATATTGTTGGCGGTAGAAATAAGCTAATGAAAGGACAGAAAGGATGAGTAATTGTGGAGGTTTGTCGATGGAAAGTATGACAGAGGAAGGGGGGTTTGCTGTCAGACACATTTTCAGACTAAAACCTCTCGCTGCACTTCAAATTTCATGGATGCAAAGATTGCAAAGTGTCTCCCTCTTCTTGATCACCACTTCAGAGAACAGACTGTTTACTCTGCCTTTACCTGAGTGGAAAATCTCAAGTGCTTCTGTCAAAATACCCTCAAAGAAAGATAATTCTCTTCCTGTCAGCACAAACTGGCCCATAAAGTAATATTTCGTATGTGGGCGGATATACACCGGTAGGGACTTTGTGTACAGTTGTTCAGTGACATAGCCTACACATGCAGGAAGCTTTTATGAATATGTGTAACTGTTTGTGTTTAATCTATTCAGGAAATCTCCTGTTGAAACCTGTTGAGTCCTGAGAACAAATGACATGGATAACTCAACACAGAAGAGACAGTATTCATCAGCAGTAAAGGAAGAAATACTCATATTTTTTTATTTTAGTAAAAGTTGGGACAACAACTTTGGTTCAGGCCTGATATTTTGGGCCTGATCATAACTAATAGTGAGCAGACTCCTGTATGCCAGCAAGACACGCAAACTCAGGTTCCCCAGGAAAGGAGACTTCATTCCTTTCATATGTGCTGTCTACTAGGCAAGGCAAGGTCAGTTTATTTGTATAGCACAATTCAACAACAATGTAATTCAAAGTGCTTTACATAAAATATAAAAAGCATTGGGGGAAAACACATAAAACATATACAAGATTTTAAACATATAAAAGATGGTTACAGTTACAGAAGTGACAGTGCATTTTACTGAAAAGCAGCAGCAAACAGAAAAGTCCTCAGTCCTGATTTAAAAGAAGTTTAAATGAGTTGGAGCAGACCTGCAGTTTTCTGGAAGTTTGTTATGTTATGTTATGTTATGTTAGGTTATGTTATGTTATATTATGTTATGTTATGTTATATTATGTTATGTTATGTCGTGTCGTGTTATGTAATGTTATGTTATGTTATGTTGTTATGTGGCACATAAAAACAAAAAAACTGTTTAGTTGTGACTCTAATACTCTGTATTCTGGATGTTCTGTTGTGAGCAAAGATCCCATCCGTGGCTACACTCCTCAAGCAGAACCATCTTTGCTGACTTGGTCACGTGCGCCTGATGGAGAATGGCAGAATCATAGACTGTGAAATATAAATTATTTTGAAAGTCTATGTGCTGAATAAGACATCCTTTATGCCTTTACGCAAGGCCACCAGGATGGCCACAGCTGCTATATATGACCTACAAACCATCAGTATGGACACAAATACTTATATATACTAGTTAATGTTGTTTTGGAGGAATTGTCAGTAACACATATCTAAAGCCTATAGCCTTTTGGCCCATATATAATGAGATATCTACTGTAATGTTATCTTCCTTGAGAAATAACTTGTGCAAGATTCCTTGATTTTTCAGAATTTCTACCAATTTGTAGGCTGCCTAGTAAATTTATGAGCAGCCCTTTTATATAAGCGTACTTTATATCTGCTCCTTGAGGCCTGTGTTAGCTGTAACAGACTGGATATCAACACCTTTACAAAAGTGAATGCCAGTCAATGTAACACAACACAACACTGCTGAGTTGCCTTTGGGCATGATGAAAATGCTCCTCAGCTGGCCTGACTTTTGGTCTGACCAAAAAGAGTGATCCCTTTCACTTGTTTGCCAATAAATACACATGGGATTTGATGTACAGCGAAGGCCGTCAACTCCCCCCATGTCGAGCCGCAGCAGATTCTTTTCTTCATTTATTGATTTCCTCATATGTAAGCTGTTCACAGTTCAGCAGTACATCACCAACACCAGCAGCAACATTAACTTAGCCTCAGTCCTCCCATCAGTCACTCTCAGGCAGGCGACGTAACCTCACGCCTCGGGTTGTACGAGGCCTTTCACAGCCGCCCGTCAAGTACATTAGGATGGATGGAAGCAGGCGAGTCAACTGGGAACAAATTCTCCTTCACAATGACAGCCGGGAAACAGAGAAACAAAACAAGGGGTAACAAGTCCACTAGTATGCAAAAGATAAAATAAATCAGCATTTGAAACAGCTTGACAAATGGCACAATTGACCCACAGGGACACGACGAGCAATTTAAACATGCGGCAGACATAAGGCAGCACTGAGAGCTTCATTTCAGATGAACACTCGCATCTGTTCCTTTACAAGAACATGGGTAAAGTTGACTTTACTCTACACCCAAGGGATTTTTAAATTTTTAAATATTGCATTATGCAATCATGATAAAGAAAATATCTTTATCATGATTGCATAATGCAATATTCGGGCATCTAGTAAGGATGCCCCCTGGGCGCCTCCCTAGGGAGGTGTTCCAGGCACGTCCAGCTGAGAGGAGGCCTCGGGGAAGACCCAGGACTAGGTGGAGAGATTATATCTCCACACTGGCCTGAGAACGCCCCGGGATCCCCCAGTTAGAGCTGGTTAATGTGGCCCGGGAAAGGGAAGTTTGGGGTCCTCTGCTAAAGCTGCTGCCCCCCCGACCCGACCCCGGATAAGAAGTTGAAGATGAGATGAGATGAGATGAATCATGATATTTGCTGTCACATCCTGGACACATTCAATATAGTGAAACCATCAAGCAAAAACACTTAACAGGATGTGCCAAAAACCTATGGCCAGAAATATCTGTCAGGTGGATGTGGTTGACTTAATGTCATGACCTTTGGGGTTTCACTTTGGAAAGTCCTGCCATCAGTGCTGACGTAGAAAACACTGCCAATAGCTTCACAGATTCCATTTAACGCCCTTAACCACATAGACAGTAATCATAATATCATATTATCAAATTCTATGTGTAGAGCACTTTCTACCATCAGCATGCTAACATACTAATGTTACCATCAGTTCAAACTAGGCTAAAAAATAAAATCCATGTGGTGCTAGAAAAAAAGTTAAATGTTCACAAAAGTTATTGTATTCACCCTGAAAGAACCACAAATGGTTGCACCAAATTTTATGGCGAGACATTTCATTCATCAGGGGATCACTAAAGTCATTAGGATTCATCCTCTGGGGAACATGAATTTCTGCACGTATTTTCATAACAATCCATCAAATAGTTGATAGATATTTCAGTCTGGACCGACGGAGTGACCATCCATCACTAAAAAACAGCCTACTGCTTCTTGTTGATAGTTTCCATTTTATAACAGCCAATACTCACTTGTAGCTCCAAAAGGATGTAATACAGTTCATATTTACATTTACTCATTTGGCAGATGCTTTTGTCAAAAGTAATGTACAAATGAAATCAATCCAAGCCATGGTAGATCAAAGGGAAGCCATTGGCAACAGGACTGCAGGGGTAGTTGCTGGTGAATACCCGCTAGACATGTTGACATAATCACTGCTACAGTTACGGAGTAAAGCAACACTTTACTGTCAGAAAATGCCAATAAATATAAACTAAAAACTACATAATGGAACATATCCTGACAGGATTATGACCTTAAAAGACAACAACAGATGTTACTGCAGTGTTTACATATTACATAAACTGCTACACGTCTCTAGCTGAATGCTAATGTAAGGGAAAGCTGCCTCTTACTTGATGATGTCAATTTCGCCCTTTTTTCAGATCACATTCCTGCTGTAACTTGTTAGGTTGAGTACTTTTTGGCTTATAAGCTTTTATTGGTGATTGGTGAATAGAAAGTGCTTCAATAACGTTACTCCAAAGTAGAAAGTAGTAGTAACGTTACTCCAAGAAAAGCTAAAATCTTGGTTGCCAAAATACTTGGTCTCCAAATTTCAGATTCCAACTGTTAAATGTTGAGATTGTGTCGTTTTTGGTTCAGAAGCCTTTCTGGGTGATTTCTTGCTGAGAAAAAAGTGCTGCATTAATAAATACCGGTGTTAAAATTGAGCACTCCACAATAATCTCAGACAAGATCCAGAAGGCAAAAAAGGAGAAGACGGACCTCCATGTCATCTGGCTCGATCTAGCAAACGCATATGGATCAGTCCCACACCAGCTGATCAACAATGCCATGGAGTTCTTTCACATGCCCTCCTGCATCAAGACCATGGTTGCATCCTACTTCAGCGACCTGCAGATGTGGATTTCACCAACGGATCGCAAAAGTTGGAGGTAGGCATCAGAATAATACTAAACTAATCTGAACTGCTGATGAAAACCATGCAAGCGATAGTAAGTGGACCTAGATTTGAGGTTGTTTTTTGTTAAGGATGAACTTAAGACCACAGGGAAAAGAAGGCTAATGCAGCGCTCGAACATGCATGTCTATCGCATCATTTCCATGACAACTAAGCAAACACGATCCCCTGATAATAACAGATAATGTGGTTAAAAGCTATGGGAAAAGCTAGCAAGTGATCTCTAGGTTCTCTATTGCTCTATGATGTATCATGTGAACTATGTGCACTTTAGTAAAAAAAACAAAAACAAATAAATACCCTCAGGTTTCACACCTTATCAGATAAGACAGCTAAGTAAAGGGCGTCATTGCTTAATCAAGCAGCTTTTGTAAAGTAGTTTTGTATTGTACTGTATCGTACATATGCACACATATATATATATGAACATGTGCTATTAATATATTAATGCATTTGTAGCATTTTTTATTGTTCGAAACTGGGACAATAAAGTCTGTCTTATCTTACTGTATTGTGTTGTAAAGTGTTGTGTTGTGTTGATAACATTAAGCCATTTGTAAAAACTTGCCCAGGGTTGACAATGAAAATTAGCACATCAGCTAACTCTGGCACATTTATATTGAAGTGGAAACTGAAATGATCGAGGTACACTGTCCCTGTATATAAGTAAATAAACAAATAAATACATTTAAGTCAAGTTTAAAGCAAGAAAAGCCAAATATGTCCTGCTCCAGCTTCCTAAAGATGAACATTTTCAGCTTTCCTTATCTTAGCAATAAAGTAGATTAAATAGATTTGGAATTTCTACAGTTGGTTGGATAAAACAAGACACTTGATATCACATTGGGCTGTTGTAATGGGCATTTTTATGATGTAATGAAAATGATCATTACTTCCAACCTCTCATTAGATGTGAAATATAATAATTTGAAGTGTTGTATTATTTAAGCCTACATATGATACTATAAAATGACTTTAATCAGCCTCACTTGGCTTTCATGTAGTTTTTCAAAAGCCTGTTTTTGCAGTTTGCAGTCAGAGGCCTCTATCAGGGTGTCTGCAGTGTGGACGGCCATCCCCACGGCCACAGAGAGGCCAGTTTAAATTCTTTCACAGGAGTGCATTTGATTTGGCTGAACTATCAAACACACCCTTACATTCCAGAACAGGCTCGTGTTGTGTGTGTGTTGTGTGTGTGTGTGTGTGTGTGTGTGTGTGTGTGTGTGTGCGTGCGTGCGTGCGTGCGTGTGTGTGTGTGTGTGTGTGTGTGTGTGTGTGTGTGTGTGTGTGTGTGTGTGTGTGTGTGTGTCGGAGCTCAACTTCCTCGTCCTGCAGAAGAAGAAGGAGGATAGAGGCGTGACGTCGCTGCCCGCAGACAGGCCCGTGTGCGGCTGCAGGAGGGAGGCAGCAGAGACACGCCGTGCAGGGGACGGACGCTGCTGCAGCTGCAGAGTACACTGCTGTGAAACACGGGGGGAGCAGCCGCCAAACAACCGGCGAACACTGCAACTTTGCAGAGACGACAGACGGCCATAATGCGGCACCGCCCGCCGACCCCGGAGCTGATGTGACTGTGCACACCACCCAGAGAGCAGGGGAGGAAGCGGACACCACCACCACCTCACCCCCGGTCGCCTCGCCTCGCCGCGGTGTGCGAGGCTGGTCGGGTCTGTCTGTCTGGAGGGGGACATGTCCTCGCTAACCGTAGAGGAGGACCAGAAATGGTTACCGACTCACGTCCAGGTGACGGTGCTGAGAGGTAGGGGCTTACGGGGCAAGGGCAAGCACGGCACCAGCGACGTGTATACCATCATCCAGCTGGGGAAGGAGAAGTACTCCACCGGCGTGGTGGAGAAGACTACCGAGCCGGAGTGGAGGGAGGAGTGCTCCTTCGAGCTGCAGCCCGGCGTGCTGGAGAGCGGCGGGCGGAGCAGCAGCTATCCGGCCGGGAGCAACGAGCTGGTCCTCATCGTGATGCACCGGGCGCTCATTGGGATGGACGTGTTCCTCGGGCAGGCGGTGATCCAGCTGGATAAGGTCTTCCATGAGACCAGATACGTGAAAAACGAGTAAGTCCAGCTGTGTGTGTGTGTGTGTGTGAACATGCAGATGACCAAAAGCTTCATGCATGTGCTTGCCATCACTGTGTGTGTTTTCCCATGCTCATTGAACGCCTCAGGAGGTTTCTAGTGTGCTTTTGTGCTGTTGTAGTTGCTCCACAGTTTTCTCTGGGATATAAACACAGCTGTCAGGTCTCTGGTGCTGCATCAGGGCCCTGCAGACACACCCTCCCTCCTCCCACAGACGCCAAACTAAACTCTGAGCACATCTGACCACTATCTCCACCTCACTGAGGCTGGAGGCTTCCCCCTCTCAAAAAAACAAAAACAAATCCTAGACCTTCTGGAAAGTTCACTTCCACCTCCTCTGTCCACGCCACAATCGGGTGTTTGTTTGTTTTGTTGTTAAGATGTTTGTTTCCCAATAGCTGAGGCATGACGTAGAGCAGGGGGATTAATGGCTGTCCCAATTCCAGGGATTATCTAACAGATTCATGATCCTAGAGCTCCAAGGTATATTTAGCACATGTTGTTTGACAAAAACCCACCCACTGGAGCTTGTAAAGTTTGGTGCTGCATACATTTATCATCTGCCAAATGTTAAAGGAATTTTCCAACCTCAGATAACTCTTCTTTATGATCAATATTGATAGTTATTGTTAGTTATTGATAGGTGAAGGGAAAGCAATGTTCTGGTGCACCAACTCTCTATTAATCTTTGTGTTGTTCTGTTCTTGAGTTGCATGTTTGATAGGGGAAAAAGCAACGTTTGAACTCTGGAGACACTTTGCATGAAAGCAATGCAGTATCATTGGAGAAATTAGACTCTTCTTCTTTGATTGATTTTTCCCTTTGATAGTAAATCAGTGCACAATTCAAAGTGTACAAAAACACATTTTTGGTTTAGAGACACTTACAGCAGAACCTGCCATTCACTGCTGACGATTTGGACAGCTAAAACGTTTCCTGCCGTCAAATCAGAATGAGATGTGGTGGCAGATTGTTTACATTCTTTCAGACTGAGGATTGAAAATCTTCCATGAAAAGCAAAAAAGCATGAGGATACTTGTCTTTGTCAATACAAGTAACTAACAAAAGTCCATTTTCTCAAGTACAGTTCTGATGTACTTTAGTTGAGTAATTCCATTTCATGCTACATTATACTTCTACTCCTCTACATGTCAGAGGAAATATGGTACTTTTATTCCACTACATCTATTTGGTAACTTTACAAATTCAGATTTTTTAATACAAATAATATCAGCTGCAACATTAAAGTGATATTTTCATGAATCTATCAATAATTTAAATCTGAAATGGGCCATTCTGCACTCTGTACTTGTACTTTTTGAACTTTACGTACATTTGGATGTTAATACTTTTGTACTTTATTTATGTACTTATTGTTGTGATCAAATTTCACTGCCTTCCTTAGAGCCACAGTGCCAGGTTCATGCTTGCACCGCTTTGCAGCAACTCACCAAACTCACTTTATCAACATTTTTATCCCACATCTAAACAGGCAGGTAAATAGTAACCTTCTGGCCCTTGAAAAAGTTGTGGTGGAAGAAGTACTCAGTGTTTACTTAAGTAAAAGTAGTAATTCCACACTGTGGAGTCAGTCAAAAGAACTGTTTGTTTGCAAACATCACATCTCTAATCATCCTCAATGACTGTGGTTAAAACACTGGGGATGAATAAAACTATTGGAGCTTAGTGTGTGGTCATCCTTTGGTGTGCATTCAGCAGACGATTCATGCTGTAGAGGTGAATTACAGCACCAATCATCAAATGTGACCTAGCAATAAAAAGTGCATCACTAGCAGGTGTATTTGTACAAGTGCCAGAGCAGTTTTGGTCCAGTAGTATGCATCTAGCCTGGAGACCAGCTCATGTTTCACTTGCTCTAGCCTAGCAGACGCATCTGGCCCCCCTCATGTTCAGACAGCAACTTGAGATCTGACGGGCCAATCACAACCGTTGATCTCATGTGGGGCGGGTTTAAGACGATGACTCAAGTGTCTTAGTTACTGAAAGTAACTGCCGTTCTCCATCCAGCGCAACTTACCAACCTAACAAATATCTGCTCAAACTCGTCAAACTAGGCAGTGTGGATCAAATAGGAATATTATGTTCCTGTATTGCCTATTTCTCACTTAAAATGTTTCAGAAACATATTTTAGTGTACTGTTTAGCTGTAATTTGATGCTGCTTCATCAAACAGAACAAGCGCCGCCTCAACTTGCATGTGACGCCACGCTGCTAGGTGGTTTTGTTGCTGCGATTGGTCGCAGGTCTATCCAATTGCAACCAGAGATGTTTCGTTCTGAATAGTTGATAACGTCTAACATTGAAAATGGATGAATCAGAAGTGCTACATGATCCAGGACATACCCCGTCATGCTGCCACCCTGTTCCCTGAGCTGAAACTGAATATTTTAGCTTGATGATGAACACAAATGTTCCTCTTCATGTCTTTTATGGCAGTTTGATTAAATAAGGACTAGCCCAACCAGCCCCACTGTGCTTTCACTGAGACAGACCTGTGAATATGAGCGCAAAGGGGAACCAGTCTCCTCCAGTTGGATCTGGACACTTGAAGGTTAGAGTCAGCCTGTGATGTTGAAGTGTCAGCAGTTTGGTGTCTTGGTACATTCAGTGTCTCCATGTGGTATTCAGTGAATCCAGGCTGGTCCAAAGCAACACTTCCACCACAGTCAAAACGGCTTACGTCATATCAACAGTTTGAAAAAAAGAAAACACTTCAAATATCTTAGGTTTGACAGAGACATCCCCCAAAACATGAGCCACATTTCAGAAGAAGAGGAGCTGTTTTTGTGCTCCTGCATACCCCGTCACAATCACCTCTACAAATGAATTCCTGAATAAACTTTCATTCTGTAGACATTATTCAGTCAGCCCCTATAATATTGTCACACTCTTGATGGACAGTTAAAAAGAAAAGGATCAAAATTCATCCAAAGATATCATCTCTTTTTCAGCATTTTTCTTCCTTGTCTAAACCTGGTGCCTACATCACCCACAATGCAATTCGACCGTATTGTTTTTTTTTTTACCAGCCCTCTTTAAAGACACAATTGAGTTTGAAATTGAGGTTTGACATACTGGTGAAACATCCACTTTGAGATCGGAAGACTAGTTGAAGTAGAAAAGGATGTTTGGCTTTCATTTTGTAGTTTTGTAGTTTTGGGCTGTTCCCAGTAACGCCCTTGAAAGTATAGCGGTGTGATTTGTGTTATCTTTCAGCTCTCTTGAGAGAGTAATAATAGGTTTTTCAAGAATGTTATTTTGTTTAAGGTGAGCTTTATTTGCATGGCGATAAAACCTAGGCGGACGGATTAATGGTGGCAGTAAATCTGATAATAAAAGTGCAATAAATTAGCTGCTCAGGTGAGAGGGAGGAAAGAAAACCATATAAACCAGGCTCAACTCCGCACAAACAAAGCAACAGCAGAAGTCAGTTTTACACACAGACGACTCACAATCCTTCATTTCAAGTATTTGCTGTTTTCAGTGACAGTAGTGCAGAGGTGGAGGACTGTACCAGGACTCCTTCACTTCACAGTTTGTAATATTTATAAAGGCCTTTGGAGGAGGTTGGGGGCGTCACAGTGATGTAGTGCTCTGGGTTGTATATGCTCAGATTTCAAATGGAGCTACGTCAGGTCAAAATGGCTCTTTTCTTCTGAGCCTCTGACTTGTTTTATTCCCTCAAGGATTCATCCGTTTTCACACAGTGTTCCTCTGAATCAGCGTGTTCCAGTCACAGTCAGTGGAAATGAGGGATGAGGTTTAAATATAGATGTGGTTATGTTGGAGAAGATGAGTTTGTTCTGCAGGTGAGATGATGAAGAAAAAAATGTCCATTAGTCTAGTCAGTGTGCCAGAGGTGGGTCGTTAATCTGGCCACTTTAGCCACTGTTTTTCCAAAACCAAAAACATGAGAGCAAAATGAGTTTGTGGTTGTGATGTATTTGAATGAAGAGCTATCACTGTAGAGCAGATTTCCGGAAAGGTGGGCGTTGGGTGAATCCCCCCCTCCCCTGCAGAGCCTGCCAGTAGGAAGCTATACAAAAAACACTGCCAGCTCAATACACTGTGGACAAAAACAAGCAAGCAACAAAAAAAATAATAGATTTGCTCGGCATACACAATTTTCCCTTCATAATCATGTTTTTTTCCAAGAGACTAATTTAGAGTTTCAGCTCTTTATTTTCTCCAGATTAGTGATTCTTCACTGTGTCGGTTGGGTGGTTTTTGCAACGCTGATATTATAATTTAAATGCTGCATTCGGTAGTTTAAAATCGCTTCTTTTTCGAGCCATTGCAGTCTCAGTTTCGCCTGTCACGCTTTTTATCTGCAGGTAGCGAAGCTCGGATGTTGTTTCAGACAAATGAGTGTTGACTGTGTGATGTACATCCAGAGAAATCCTCTGTTAAGAGCACACAGACTTTCAGTGGCTACTGCAGAGAGAGAATATGGTCTAATGGACATCAGAAGTTATATAACAGTGTGACCTGACAATCCTAGATAATACAAATGTAACTGAGAATGTTGAAAACAAGGAGATTTATCAGATTAACCTAAGCAAAGCACATTATATAGGTACCAGGGTACAGCAGGCTTCATTTTACATGGAGTCATGAGTCATGTAGAGGCTGTTTAGTTGCATCACAGATCTCCCATCAGCCTGTCTGGCATCACCGCGGAGGTACAGTGAGGCAAAGACAAAATGACTGTTGTGTTTTAGGTAAAGGACCTTTTCCCTAGCCAGAGCCAGAGGAGACAGAGTTGTTTTCAAATCTAGGTCACTGTGACACAGCAGACTAAACTGTCTTGTCTTTAGTTCCTGTCGGTACTCTGTTCAGTTCAGGTCAGACCACTCTCTTTGTGGCTAAGTAATTAGCCTGCATGCTAATGTAAGCAAAACAGCCAATGCTAAGGGATGCTAGCCACCTTCAGGATTTTGCAATTGTGTATATCTTTAGCCGGCCAAATATACATTTTATCTGACTCTGCAAAATAAAGATTCATTCCTCCTTAATTGATTCCAAATGTGCTCGAAATGATTCATATTATTAATGGAGCATACAATTATTTGTCAGAATAGTATTATTAGTAATATTTTGGTATAAAAAAGGGCTTTTTTTTTTCTTCATTTAATGTAAAAATGAATGGTATGCTTTAATCATTTTAATTCACTACATTACTATAAATTTGTTGAGAATTCTATATTTGAACCTTGGCTGTTGTTACCAATTGGATCTTCATTAAATAGACTAATAAATATTAATGTAATGGAGAAAATAAGGACATTTTGAGGGATAGTGAAAATGAATCAGATGTTTTATTAATTGTGTTAATAAATTGTCAGCTTGGTTGCGGTGATGAATTGGCCAGTCTCCACTCAATATCAGAATTAAAGTGTTTTGAAAATGCGTTGAGAGGGCGAAGTAGCACATTAAGAAAATGCCACCAGCTGTCCAAAACTGTAGCTCATGTCCTCAAAAATGATTATCAGTCCTGAAAGATTGTATTTTTTAAAGTGTTGCTATTCAAGAGATCTAACACTTCTGTTCTACATAAAAACTGGCATTACACGGTCGTTAAAAGAGTAAAGTCTGCTCAAATAGAGACTCAGCCTCAGTGCATTAGTCTCATGTAGCTCGACAATTTTGCTACTTTGCAAACAGAAGCATCTGGACACAAAGTTAACTGGAATCTGCCTTGAGCTTCACATAGTGGCCTTGTATAATAACACCACAGTCCGACAGAAGGAAAGTTGATAGTCTTATTATTTGTTGCAGCCTTTGTGAGCAATCAGACAGCAGCAGCCTTGTTATCAGCATGGAGCTGCAGCTCCTGCTTCTGTTTGTTTGTCTGTTTCCATAAACTGCAAGATTGGAGGGGATCATCAGCCGAGCATTTTTGGTACAGTTTTTGTGACTCCGTAGGGACCGGGAATCACAAAACAAAATCACATAGCAAAGGGCATTTACGGTAATACAGACAGCTAAAACAAACCTCATGTAGTCTGTTGCAGGTCACTTTGGCTGGAGAGAAGTTGGTTTCCATACCTGATATGTGACGAATAAATCTCCATTTTTTTATATCGTCCCCACCATTTTTGCTGTAAAGGCCCCTACATATAAGTCGAACCTCGTTGCCGCTGACCTTTCAAAAGCGCAACCAAGGAGATGGAAGCTTTGATTGTGATGTTTACGTTTCCTAGGCCACCAGAGAACGACATCAAGCCTGTTAGAAAGATGGAGGAAAAACTTATTGTGTGTCCGAGTTTCCCAAACTATTTAACGTTACATTAAAGTCGTATCAAGATCTTGGAAGAAAATGTAATGCTTGGAGGTTTATAAGCATCACACAAGGTCTGTGAATAGGCAGTTCACGATGCTAATGCTAATGCTAACGTTGATTTAGCCGTTTACTGGGTCTCTGCGCCCAACCTCGCGTTGAGCCCAGGACAAAACACTTATCAAGTGAAATCTGCACTCTTTCCCTGTTTCTCCCAATTATTTATATATTTTATGGTCTTTAAGATTCGTTTTCCTGTGATCATGAGGAAAAATTGCTGTCATTCTGTTGAAGTGACCAAATAATCTATCTTCTATCCCATTTCTGTTAACATCACAAATGTTTCTTACATCCTTTGATTTTGCTCATGACATACTGTAACTATTCGGGGATCTCAAGAAAACCATCTTGTCCTATGAAGAGCAAGACATTTGTCTATCTACTGTACATATTTTGCATATTTTCATAAAAACATGGTTAGATGGAGTTTAAGAGCCCATCTGACGTCTGTTTTTTTTTCTTTCTAGCTGACCTTTCCTCTCAGTCTGCTAAGGATTGTTTCCCTTTGTTTTTATGTCTGATACATGAACTTTTCACAAATAGAATAACAATTTCCTTGTTACTTTTTTTATCACTGTGGGCCTGAGGAGGTTTGGTTTTAAGACACAATGCCTGGTTGTATGAAAGTATTGGGAGGGAGTTGGTGCTGAGGTTAGAGCTCATCGCATCCAGATGTGGAATGTGGTCTGAGTCTCGCTGCTACTTCTGCTGATGAGGCAGGAATTCAGGCCACATTACCAGCATTACCCACAGTGCTCCTGGAGGGTTTGTTGGCTCATATTATTGAGAGATGCAATGGGAAGTGTCCACTTGATAATTCAAATGAAGGAGCATCACTAACCTACCTTGCATCTTCTATAAGAGGCTTGACACACTAAGCCGCTAATCTGCCTGTTTGGGCCATTCTCGGAGCGCCATCTGACCGTGGATTGTAGTTTTTACTGTGTGCTCAGCACTGTTGACTCTAGCGGGACCTTGCCTTCGACTGTTTTGCTGAATCAGGGACAGTTGAGCTTTCTGAATGGCTATTTATCCTAATGAACCCAGTCTAATGTTTCAGTCCCCATTTCTGTGGATAAAAACCTAAAGAAAAATGACGATCCCATACAACAAAACTCTGAATTATGTTTCCAGTCCTACAGGCCTTTCAGCCAGGAAGCCTTTTCTAACTTGGGCATGTTGTGAAAAACTGTTTGGTTTGGTTTAGGTTCTATTGACTTTTGGGAATCATCTGACTTTCAACAGATTTTCAATCATCTGACTTTCAACAGGTCAAAATGTGTCTAATACTTTAGTTTAAGACGAAATGTCTTCAAAACCAGTGACATTCCAGTCCACCTCAGCTGTGCTTAGTGTTTATTTCTAATTACATGTTTAGCATGCTATGCTGAAAATCTGTAAATCATAAATAAGTCATAGAGTGGGGTTTTTACCTACACTATATGTAAAGTGTCTTGAGATAACGTTTGTCTTGAATTGAAAATGGTCATGTCGAGGTGGTAACCCAAGATTTGCAAAAGTCTTGCGACATGGTTACGGTTAGACATTGAACTTGAATAGTTAAGGTTAGCTGTTACGGTTAGGTATTAACCTTGAATTGTTCAAGTTCGATTGCTGCAGTTAGATGGTTGTGGTTAGGCATTGAACTTGAATAGTTAAGGTTAGCTGTTACGGTTAGGTATTAACCTTGAATTGTTCAAGTTAGATTGCTGCAGTTAGATGGTTGCGGTTAGGCAATGAACTTGAATAGTTAAGGTTGGTATAGGTTGTCAAGAAGCAAGTCTTGCAGTAGGTTGATATGAGGTTTTGCAATGCATGTCAGCATGATGACGTTAGCTCAAAGCACCGCTCTGCCTAGAAGTACAGCCTCATAGAACTGCGAGAATGACCCTATTTGTTTTGTTTCTAAATGTGTCAGGGTGCTGAAGCTCTCGTCTTCATTTGCTTGTGCATCAAGCTCTTGTGGCCCCTGTAGAGGCCCTTGAGCCTCACAGCACACTCCTCAACCAAAAAAGGAAGCACCTCCGAGCGATCTATAGCCTTAAATACCAATATGTTTGGTGAGTTTAGTGCATCGCTAAATCCCACAGTCGACACATTCCTACGCCCTTGGCACCAGTTTTATTTCAGGGAGTCTCTTCTGCGTGGCTCTGATACCACACAGCCCCTCAGAGACTCGGTACATGCTGGATAAAAAAGGTTGATAGCCTACTTGTCTTGTAATTTCAGCCCGGTCCTGCCTTGTAGGGTGGTTTCTAGCGATCGAATTGTTCCACGGAAGACTTTGTAAGCTCAGAAGAAGGCAGCTCAGAGAGAAAAATGTTCCTATCAATTCCTCAGTGGATGAGGGAGGTGGGGGTAGATGAGGAGATGGTGTCATGCTGGGATGGGGTGGAGTGTTGTGATTTCCTGTTTTTGTAAGATGGGGAAGCAGATATGCAGTCATGCTCTGCAGCTCTGGAATGGGACTGTTTATACAAATAAAAAAAGAAGACTCCCACAAACTCCAAAAAAGCAGGCAGTGCATTTGGTCATGAAGATGTTCATACACTGTTCTGTGGCTTTTTATAACAAAACAAGCTTTCCAGCAGACATCTGTGTGGGACGGTGCTTTTGGAAACTGGGTAACAGAATCTGCCCTAGTATGTGGGCTTCACAGTGTAGGCTGCTGTTTTTGTCTCTGTTGCAGTTTCTGCATTCAGGCCTACTTACGTGTACATCTGTTGTTGTCAGGCTTTCTCATGAGTTGCATCACGACCCACAAACACAGGTGCACGTACATAAATAGGAATGTTACTTTTTACTGCAACGTCTTCAAAGATTACTTCTCAAATGTTTTCAGTCAGCGGAAAGTTTTTACATGAACCGTTTTCATAGAGCTGGGCAGTAATTCAATATGAAAATGTCTTTCAATAGAATCGCATTGTGATCACATCATATAGGAATATATCGTGATGTACAGTTACCTGGTCCGAATTTATAGCTCACAAACTATTTCAAGGGAATATAATTTGAAGATTGCAGTTTTATTTTCACGTCACACTATTTTTGTGAATACATACAAACATCGTCAGTGTATAACTGGAAAAAAATATTTATTTTTTTCTCTACAATTACCCTTGACTTTGCATTGAAGTTCCCTAATAAAATGAGAAATGCTTCTCATTTGTCAAGTATTTATTTCACACTAGAGTATGTATTCTTAGTTGATTAGTTGACTAGTGGGCTGTTTTATTCTTAAGATTTCTTAAGTTGTTAAGTTGTTAAGATGTTAAGTTTTTGTAATGCTGAGAATTATCTCCAAGAAACATCTGTCCATTAAATCCACTAATCCAATAGTAATAGTTCCTTTAATAAAATACAGATCTAACAAAAACAGACTTTACCCGGTGATTATTTCATATAAATTATTTATTCATTGAATTATCAGAATGCATGCTCTATATACAGGTACATATGCTGATATATAACAAGAAATGAAATGACCTATATTGCAATAGAACATTTCTAAGTCAAATAACTTCAACACACATGAATCACAAATTTGCATGTTTTAGCTCCATGATCTTCTAAAAAAAAAAAACAAACAGAGGTAGAGGCAGAGAGGCAGACTTCCTTCATGAATAGTGCCCTAAATTCCATTCCCTGCATGGCCTATGGTACGATGATGGTAGTAGTAGCTTTAATACTGCAAAAGAAAACCCTCACACCAGGTCCTGTGTTTGGAATTCGAGCCCCACCTTGGCTACAGGGAGTTGGCTGCTGAATCAGGAGGAGGTCTGATACTATTGTTGGAGCATCGATGTGAAACTTGAGTCCACACCCAACAGGCATGTGAGGTAGAGGCACTGGTTTTTACAATTGAGCAACAGCTTTTGTCTTTTTTGGATGCCTCCAAACAATTAAAAAGACACGACAAGTTAAGAGTTAGACTTCTCTTTATTGACCCCTTTGGGACGACTCCCGCAAGGAAATAGAAATTCAGGATTTGGTTTAGTGAAATGCTCCAAAGTTAATATCCCGATTAAACTGTAGATGCACTTGCTTCAGGGGAGTGTCACTCATTCCTACGTCTTTTTAAAGGCTGTGAATGATGTGTGGATGAATTAAAAAATTTCTGATGGTTGCTCATGTTGCACATTTGTTGTTTACTCATTTGAGATGTAATGTTGGTTGTTCCTGTGGAGCTATAAAAAGTAACTGCATTCCTCTCTCTCCTGTGCTCCGGGCTCCACCTGTTTGTTGCTTGTGGTTCTCAGTGTTTCGTGCTGGAAGGAGTTCGTCTACTAATTGTTTTCACTGGCGTTCTCCTTGGGTGTTACCGTGTTTTCAGGGCTGCACTCGAGGTCAAGACGAGGATGATTGCATAACAGCCTGTGCTGTGAATTAAAGGACTTTGCATTCATGTATTTGCTAGAGAAGGGAACTAATCTGTTTCTCTTCCTATAAAATCAAGAAACTATGTTAGAACTGAACAGGACCTGGAAATAAGGGCTCCGGGTTTAGACTAGGACTGGGTGGTAATTTCATATGATCATTTATCATCTTTCAGTGGACTGGTATTGTGATTAAATCATATACTACCTCAACATTTTCAGCACATCTGATGTCATCTTGAGTTTACAAACATTGTGCACTAAAATTGTCAATAAATTGATAAAATACTCAGTATTTTTCATTTGCTAAGGCTTAAATTCACACAGGAGTTTCTCAAATGGGGGTTCTAGTGCACCATCAATAATATTATTTATTATTGTAATATTTTAGTATTGATAAAAACAAATATGAGCATCCTTAAAGCACAATATTAATTAACAGTTTATAAAATCACATTTTGGTTGAGAAGAGAGAAGATGACCATTCTGCAGCCTTAATTTAGAAGTGTTTGTGTTGTGCCCTGTGTTCATTTTCTGCCTTGTCGAGTTTCTGCACAGTCATACTGATGGTAAGAGGGGGAAAAAAGGAGGAAATCTTGTGGGGGGGAAATAAAAAGCTCTCTGGTTTTTAAGATAACTGAGCAGTTAATGTGTGAGGTTCCTTTCTCAGATCCTTCGCACATCAGTGGGTTTGTTTCAGTTTCTCGTTTTCTTTCATATCTACTCTTTGAGGTTTAAACCTCCGTTCTTGTGACTTTTCTTCAGTTGCACATTTCCACCGCATGACATTTAGGTTTTCTTGTTGACTCAACACACTGGGGCCTTTTAGTTGTTTATGAAGCAGAATTTGGGTTACTTTACCTCCTGGAACATCCTGTTGTTTTGCATTTGTGCAAAGCTACATTTAATTGCATTTAATTGAGTTAAAGTGAAATTCCGGTAAAAAATCATCTCAGGGTCTTTTTTAGGGAAATTAGGTCATCAAATAAGCCATTGAGACAATTTTTTTAGTATATGAACGATTTTCCGGAGAGACGCTAACAGCCTGCTGCAGCTAACACGGATAAACTCAGGGCGGTGAGTTGAACGCATTAAAACACCCTTTTAACCACTAATACTGCTCCAAAAACCACCAAACCTCTGCAGTAGCATGAGCAGAGTTCTGGTACATTAACCGAGGCACCAACAACGTAGTTTGTGAACATGGAGTTTATTAAGAGTGTTTTGAAAGACTTACCTACTGGCCCCTGTACCAGCTCCTCCATTCAAGTCAATTATCAAAAGCAATCCAAAGGGAAGGAGCCCATTGATGATTTATTCCAGCAAAAGACATTGGTAATAGATTTGAATGGAGCAGCTGGTACTGGTGCCAGTAGGTAAGTCTTTCAAAACATTCTTTTTATAAACTCCATGTTCGTATACTTATTCACGTGCTTTGGTTAATGTGTCAGGACTCTTCTCATGCTACTGCAGAGGTTTGGTGTTATGTGGAGCAGTATTAGTGGTTTAAAACGGCGTTGTAATGCGCCCAACTCGCTGCCCCAAACTAATCTGTGTTAGCCGCGACAGGCTGTTAGCGACTCTCCAGAAAATCTACGTTTATAGTTCATACACGAAAAAAATTGTCTCGATGGCTTATTTGATGACTCAATTTGCCTAAAAAGACCCTGGGATGATTTCACACCGGAATCTCACTTTAGAGATGGATCATAGATTCATTTGAACCCTTTTGTGAAATTTGTGTGGGTGTGTGTCACTCAGTGCCCCAGAGCGTATTCATGAACAATAGAGAAAGGCACTGTGGTGGAGGTGTGAGGTGAAAATAGCCCCGTAGCACAGGAAGTGACAAAATAAAAGCAGGTGGTTAGTTTCAGGCCCAGTTTTCAGTCTTTGCTCCCTGAACTGATAACTTCCCGTTGGCAGCACCAAGTGTCAGAAACACATGTTAACTGGGGGAATTTTCTCAGCCATACCATGTTTTTTTGTTATTTTTACCGGTCACAACAGAGCAGACGAGACTTTCCCATGAGTCACAGTGTGGTGAAGTTGTTGCCGCGGTTACGCCCACCGGTGCACAGCATTTCTAAGAACTGCTCCTCTGTGCCCGTCAAGTGAAGGAGCTCACGGTCCTATTTCTGTAGGACACTCACTGTTAAACTGTTCAGTCAGAGAGGAGCATTGTTTTACTCCATTGTTCTTGTTTACCCGCTCTGATGACAATGACGAGAGGCCTCCCCAAGGTATTGTGGGATGTCTGGACACACACAGACTTGTGGTGCATTAGTAGGACACGCTCTTTACCCTGTGTGAGGACAGATTAGCCCCATTCATGATAACAATACAGTCATTACTTCACACAGTCATTATTTAGTTGAGCATTGAGTGAAGTGTTCCAATTAGGTCGTAAATTGTAAAAAAATGTGTCCATTTGTAATTTAATACTTTTCCCACACTGAATCCTATTTCTATCATGTTTATTTTTAGTTATTTAACCATTATTGCAGTGAAGATTTCAATGTGTTGTGAAGTGGGAGGGGCTCTTTTTTCATATTCTGCACTCCCTTTTCTTTTACATATTTCCCCCTAAGTACAGCCTCAGCGACTGAATAACATAATTCAACATAATAAGTCTGCCGTCTATTAATGACACCGGCAAATTATTTCAGACAGTAATAAAATGTATTTATCTTCAAATTAAAAGCCAGTCACATAGACTTTCACTTAATTTGGCAAGACATGGCTCCAAATGTTGTTTTTTCCTGCGACTAGTAGACTACTGAAATTTTGGTAGACCATTGCTTGCCAAAACACCCACATCTTTCGAGTTACTTAGCATAGAAAAACAGTACTGTTGCAGATAATGTAATGATCCTGAAGGTTCTGAAGGTATTTAATGGTCACTTCTACACACTAAACTTCTGTTAAATCCTGTTTTGTGTTTCATTTGTTACGGCAGGCAAGTAGGTGAAAATGAGGCGCGGTGGTGAATTCAAAATGCTTTGTCTGTGTGGTTGCTGAATTCCTCTTAAATTTCAGACTGAATTCATTTAAGCTGCAGATTGTGTTATCTTTCTCTCACCATTAACGCTGCATGTAATAGAAGCTTGGTGATTGGCTCACTGAAATGCACCTAGTAGGCAGAATAGCCTCTCCAACCCACAACTCTAGCCAGGGCAAGAAACTCAGTTTGTTAGTGTTTTTGATCCATTCATGAAAGTCAGAAAAGAATGAAAAATGTCCACCAAAGAGCCCAAGGTGGTGCGCATAACACAAATACATTAAAGGTGCAATATTAAACAGAGAAAAGCAGCAGATATATCATATTTGAGAGGCTTGAACCAGTAACACTTCTGCATTTGTGCTTGATAAATGAGTTCAACAATGAATTTCTTTTCTTTCCAACAACTACTGGATTAAATGTTGTTCTCTGTTGCAGGTGGTACAAGCTCAACTCTAAGACGGGGAAGAAGGAGAAGGAACGAGGAGACATTCAAGTCACCGTCCAGTTCACCCGCAACAACCTGACAGCCAGCATGTACGACCTCGTCATGAAGGACAAGGGCGCCTCCACCTTCGGCAAGCTGAAAGAGCGCATAAAGGGGAAGAGGAGATGCAGCGACGAGGACTCCGCGTCCGCCGTCCTACCGAGTGGTTACGGGTCCCTTCACCGGATGCGGCAGCGGTTGCCGAGTGATGGGGGCGGGGAGGAGGATTACGAGGACGACGAGGGGGGCGAGGCCCGGCGGAGCAAGATGAGGACCTACTTCCTGAGAGGGAAGCTGAGGAAGTCATCAGATACGCGTTCCAGCACATCACTGGGCTCAGAGAGCAGCGAGTCGTCATCCCGGGGTGGGAGCCTCAGTCCCACGGCCGGCATCAGCGTGGTGGTGTCCGACCTCTCCAACTCACCCAGCAACAGCAGCAACCTGACAGTCGACATCAGCCCAGGTGAGCAGGAGGCCTCGTCTTCACTCACTGAACCATATACGACTGTTATGTCATCCATCCTTTCCCTCAGTCGACACTCTTACGTTCAGATGTGATGTAATCTTTAGTGTATGAAATGTCAAATAATAGTATAAAAATGCCCATCGCCACTTTCAGTCCAAGGTGACATATTAAAGATCAGCTTTGTGTCTAAAACCCAAAGATATAAAGAAATGCATCAATTTGAGATTTTTTTCCAGTATTTTTGCATGAACAATTATTAGAGTGAATCCAGTATTGAAATAATTGCTGATTATTTTCCTGTCAATCAGTTAATCTGATTAATAGTTTCAGATCGACGCTAATCTTCTGCCTCAGCTTTACAACTTTCAAGATTCAAGATTCAAGATTCAAGAAGCTTTATTTATCCCAAGGGAAATTATTCTGCAACAGTTTCAATACAAAGATGGGAAAGGATCAGAGTAACAATAAGCATAAACATAAATCAAATCAAAATAAAGCTAACGTAAAATAAATCAAGCAATTAACTAAGTGTGACAGAGTGCAACAGACATCGTGGTTAAGCGTAGGTATATACAATATACAACAATACGCACTGTTCAGTTTAGCAGCAGATTGAAATGAAATAAGTACAAACCAAAGAAGTGAGAAGGAGCGATAAGTTATAAGTGTTAAAAATGTTAAAAATGTAGCAGCATTTCCTACAGAACTAAGTGACAGTATGGCACAGTGAAGTGTAGCAGCATTTCGTACTGAAGTAAGTTACAGTAAGTTACAGTAAACCACAGTGAAATGTAGCAGCATGTCCTAAGCACAGGCAACTTTAACCGTAACTAAATTTCGCGGTAATTTATGTCAAATGTATTTTGAAATAAACCACTTCCTCAAAATTCTTTCACGTCAGTTCACTCAGTGTGTGAGAACTGCATAAGTCATTCGAGGTTTAGTTTGTGTTCTTGTTTATAAAGTCACTTGTCACTTAAGTCTGAAAAGGAAGCTCCATTAAAAGATAGATGGATGACTGTGAAGATTTCAGCTTGTACATGTTACAGGAGCAGTAAAACAGGAAGATGCCACTTAAAATATAACTCACTATAACAAGCTAACATACTGAAATGTGTGCATCTCCTGTTATAAAACAAGATGATAATGTGCCTGCAGAAGATTTTTTGTAACTTCGGGTGAAAATCCCACCTGTGAAGCGGCTGTATTTTGACTTTATGGAGACGTGTGCTCTCCCGAGTGCCGTCAACATCGTTAACTATGATCGGAGAGATGCTGCAGTGTGAAGCACAGAGCAACAAGTCTCATTATACTAGAAAACAATCATTGTTACACCTACTGTGTGTCTGCAGGTGATGCTTATCCATCCTGTGGTGAAGATATTGTCAGTCTACTCCATTGAAAGGCTTTATGCCCTAATTAAGCGGATTTAAGTGAGTGAGGTCATTGATTATCTGCGTCCCTTTTTTCTCACGCTCTCTCCTCTCCACCTCTTTTCATTTGCCTTGTTATTTCAGAGCACACAGCAGACACGTCGTCCTCTCTCAGATGTGAGTTTGGTGACGATGAGCCCGGTGAGATCACTATCTCGGTGCCTCAGCCCACTGTGTGCGTTAACGGAAGCCATGCCCACGATGTCCAGCCCCTGGACCCAGGCTCAGGAAAACCTGCAGGTTCTTTAGGCCTGGGACTGTTGCAGAAGACTTTGCCTCTCTCCACATCTCTGCAGAACCTCAGACCTTCCACGGACCTCCCCAAAAGCTCTGTCGGAGATGGTCGTCGCTGGTCTTTCGACAAGCCCGGCGAGGAGGAGAAGGCTGCCATAGCGGCGGCCCTGGAGCAAAGCGGGCCCATGCTGGGGGATGAGGAGGAGAAGCTGGGACAGGCCGCTCCGCCCAAATCTGCCTCCTCCTCCTCCTCCACAGTAGAGTCGGAAAGCCAGGGGAAAAAGCAGAGGAGGAACTTTTTCTCCCACGGAAGGAGTGATCCTGCAAGGAAAGGGCAGTCCAAGGATGAGTCTGAACACGCCACCGCCGCCAACGAGGAGAAACACAAGGGATGGTTCGGATCTAAGGACTCAAACAGCAAACCCAGGTGAGATACACACTGTAATCACACACTCACAGTGGGGCGATAATTCACTATGATCATGAATTGTCATATATCAAGGTATCGTGATACAGAACTGATAATACCAAGAACATACTTACTCAAAGTTGTCAGGATTAGTAATCTCGACCTGGACTGCCATCATTCGTGTGGTGGTGTTTCCATAAGTGACAAGACGGTTTGTTCTTCGATCAACTGTACAAACAGATGGTTTAGGAACACACCGTGTTAACGTTAGCTCTGTAATGCTAATTAAATAGCCGCACTTGCACCATGACTTGAATACAGCATACTATCTATGAAACATACACTAGATGCTAATCTGGAGCACCGGGAGGATTCGGGCCGTGAGGGTCGATGTTTTACAGTCTATGAGCATGGTACTGTGTTGAATATCAGTTTAAATCAGAGTTCATAAATGCTGCCTGTACTTCACTCCCTGAGCCATTGTAATATCCGCGGTAATAAACGCGTTCTGTTAGCCTAGCTCCCAGGCGCTGATGCAAATGTTGCTAATTCAGGAAACGTCAGCCAGATTGACGTATTCCCTCCCCCCAAAGACACATCAATGCCCTTTTTTGTTAAGAGGAAATGAGGAGGAGTCAAAGTCTGACAAGATGGCGGCTCCCGTAGGCGAATACGATTGGATCAAGTAGAGAGAAGGGACCTCGATGGAGAGGCTACGTCCATTTTTTATAGCCCCGCTGGTTATATGTAGATCATTACCGGTTTTCTTTTCACTAAGAAATAGTTAAATTACCCAATTTTCCCTTTCGTGCAATTGGTGCTTTTAATGAGTCTGTTTTTGAACTTTAGACGGAGACAGGCTAGATTTTTCCATACGTTTCCAGTCTTTATGCTAAGCTAATAGCCCCCTTACTCCGGCTACTTAACACAGAGACATCTAACTTCTAAAAAAGATAAGCCTGTTTCCCAGAATGTTAAGATATTCCTTTAAAGTGTAGTATTCACTGTTTTATTGGTTGCAGTAAAGAATATCTTTTGTGTCCTCCGATAAACATTACAGAGGGTTAAATTGGAATAAAATTGACCAAATCACAACAGGGTTACATTTCTGTATCTTTAGTCAGAGAAGAAGCATTATGTTGAGAAGTTCTTAGAGTTTTTACTTCCTGTGTACCTGCATGGCTGCTGGAAGTTGTCTCCAGCTCTGAACACGTCCAGTCTCTGGTTACAGCAGGTATCTGCAATGCAGATGAAGGAGAGGAGCTGCTCTGGTGAAATAAACTCCTTGTGCACGGTTCAGTGATAATGTCATTTTCATTGGGAGGACGATGATGTGAGCTGGAACAATATTTGTGGTCGTCTTTGTGTGGAGAGGGGAGGGAAAGAAACGACCCCATCTCATTTTATTTCCACTTGTAACACAAGCACTTCCTTTGGTGGGTAATTTATCTGGAGGGTGTCACCGGCTGCACTGTGCTGCTCACTGTTGTGTTGAATTGCTCCTGCAGTTTGCATTGGAGTCTTATATAAAATAAATCTTTAATTTAGGTCTATAAGAACCCTTAAACAGCTGCCTTTTTATTTTCATCAATTTATTCAACCAAGACAAAACAACAACCCCGGTATCGTAGTGTTTGTATCCGCGGAGCGTAAACAAAATATTGGACTGATAAGCACCTGCTGATCGAAGGGAGGTCAGCTATTCTGGACCGTAGTACACTCAACACCTTTCTGCCAGCTCTGTAACTATACTTTTTCACGGCCTACACACTCACATGCTTTTATATCCTTAGGGAAAATTGCCAAGTTGGCACCAGCGGCACTAAGTAATCATTACACCCAGCTGCATCAACTTTCCTGCAAAATATTACATCATAAGCCAATGAATGTGTGAATTAATTTAAACAATTAATGTACCTTTCTAATTAATCTGACAGTAAGATTTAGTTTGTAGACAACAGAAAAAGATGTTCAAATTGCACCAATTAGTATTTTTTTTTAACAATGAATTAGAAAATACCTGCAATGTGAAAGGGGTCATTAGTAGTAATGAACTCACTGTATTTTTGACTCTGCTGTTCCCCTCAGACTCTACGGAGCGCTTTACCGTGTTTTAATTTATTGTTTTCCTGCCTGCAGCTTTACTGTTTTGGTTCAGTCTGTCTGCTGAACTTGCACATAAACACAGTTCGAGACTAGTTAGTGGAGCATTTATCAGCTAAAGATACAGATGTTTCCCTGAGGAGTTGGCTGAGACCAAAACAGAGCTAATACTGGACTAATCGAAGGTCGAAGAAGCTACAAATGAGCGCCGGAGTTGCTCCGTTTCTGCTGGATAATAAAGAAAACTTCAATTATAATCAACAAAGCTGAAAGAGCTCAATTAAAATAGGGTTTAAAGGAATACAAAGTGCCGTACATTTTGAATAAACGGGGTGTAACAGAAGCCAGTCTGTAAAAATGTGTCATTAAGATGTGAACTGAGACAGTAAAGGAACTGCAGGCCTGTAGTTGGGCTGTGTGAACAACCCACAATAATCAAAAGGACTGTGTGCCCTTCCTTTCACAGCCTGGTGGTGTCACCTAAACTAGAGCCAAGCACTGACCCGCACCCACCACCCCTTCCACCCAGTCACGACCCCCGGGTGCCCTCTGTAGATCCCACCCCTCTGGTTTCTTCGCTGCATCACTCTAACCCCTTTTGCCACTCACAGACCACACCACCTCCCATGTCCCCCTGCAACCCTTTCTTCTCTCCTGTCAAGCACAACCCTTTCTATGACCACATGCTAACCGCTCAGCCCCTAAAACCTTCGCTGCCTCCTCTGCCCTATCTCTCCAGTGCCCGGCCCCCCATAGCTCAACTCTTTCCGCAGGCGAGTAACCCTAACCCCACCATGGACTCCATCGTTGGCACCGTTGCAAAGAGCGGAGTGATGGCCAAAGCTGAGAAACAACCGCTTCCTCCGGCTCCCATCGAAGGGGAGAAACTTTTAAAGTTGTCAAACCCTTTTATGTCTGCCTTGGAGATGGACCCCGATTCAGAGTGGGACGAATCCTTTGAAGCGTTTGCAGCTGGCAGGCTGCAGTCTCCTGAGGATCTGACCACAGACTGCAAAACACAGCAAAACACACCCAGTGACCATCCACTGGAACACTGCAGTGATAAAGGAGCAATACTACCCATAACAGACCAAAACACTAATGTGAACCACTCACTACATCAACAACCTTGCACAGTATATGAAGCACATAAAGTCACCAGCCATCTTGACACATTTGCACAATTTCTTGAGACAATCCCAGAGCACACAAGCTTTGAGAGTGAGAGCACAGCTTTAAACACGTCCGCCAACTCACCAAAACTGGATGCTTGCACTGAAACTAATCAAGCTAACAGCACTACTAACACTAATGATTTAACCGACACTAATGTGCATCAAGCCCCCTGCCAAGCCTCGTCTGTAAAGCTCAACAGCTGCTCCCCAGATCCTGGTTCTTCAGGTCTCGGCAGTTCAGCAGAAGAAGATTTCCTATCCTGTTTCTCTTCTTATTCGGACAAATTCTCTGCATCCTCCTCCGAGGAAGCGGAGGCACAGAACCTTGAAAGCAACACCCTGGGCTTTGAAAAATCCTCTTTTGAAAAAAATGCAAAGCCCTCCGAATCAGAAGATGATATTACTGACACGTCCGGTGATCTGTCTTTAATGGATGTAGCCCAGCACTGTGTTATTCAGTGCAGTGATGGTGATGAAAAGGCAGATTTAAACGGTTTAGAGGGGCCAGCGGCACTGCAGTCCCCAGTGCTCGATAACCAGCAGCCTGTGATCGCTGCGAGAGAGACAGGAAGTGAGGATGCAGTTACTCAGGTGGCAAACCCTGACTTGTTACGGGAAATCTCAGAACTACCGCCAGTCTCTTCACAGCCTGACGATGAAAATGGAGAGAAACTTGAGGATTTTTCAAAAGTGTTAAAAGATTCCTCTGTACCTGTGAGGAACAATATGGATGTGATGACAAGTCCAGATGATGAACTCTTCTCCACACACCCGTCGTTTCACATCATAACGTCCTCCCCTGATGCGAGGCAGAGTTCGTCAGACACTCCCACTGAGAGAACTAGTTCCAGAGGGCCGGATGCAAGCCAGCATCCCTCTATACCATTTGGGCTTTTTGGTGATTTCCTCAACACCAGTTACATTGCGAACAGTCCCAGCCGAGACTTTGACGACACACTGTTGCACACTCGGGCGTCCGATCAGAGCACCAGCAGCTTTTTCCAAAGCCTTTACGTCAGCACCGACTCAAAGCTCTATCAAACCTGTGCGTCTCATCCGTCCTCCATATGGTCCAGCGGCTCGGAGCCAAACGGGACGCTGCACTCTGCGAACTCGACTCTTTGCGGTGAGGCGAGTCAGATTCAGACGCCTGCTGATGCTGTTTTGGTCCAAGAAGATTCCACCAACATATGCAAGCCATGTAATGAAGAAACCAACCACACCAGCCAATCTGAAGAATCCTTCTGTGGAGCCGAGGACAAGACGGCTTTCATAATAGATCCAAGTTTCATGATAGGTGATAACTTTGGTTTACTCCCTGTGGCACCGACAAGAAAGCTCACCGAAGGAGGTGTGGAAAGTCACCATGTCGTTTTAGGTGACATGTTCTTGAAATACCCTCAAAGTGCTACACTTTACCGCACCCAGTCTGAGGGCACACTGACACCTGCCTTTGACGAACTCCTCCAGCCCTCCTTTGGGAGCGATCCCGGTGCGATACAGAAGTCCTCCTCAGCTCAGCCTGACCCTGACCTCCCCTTTCTGACCACCTCTCCTCCCTCTCTAACCCCTCAAAGTAGCAGTTCCCCCGTAGCGTTCTGGTCCCTCCCTCCTCTTGCCAACGCCACGGCGAGGTCACCACCCAGCACGGCACACGCTGCAGCGCCAAAGCCAATGCTCCAGGAGACGCAGCAGCAGCAGGCAGCCAATCAGCAGAACAGGTGAGGTTGAAAGTGCTCAGTGAAAAGGGAGGATAGGAAACACCTTTTTTTCCCACTTCCTAGAAATGTCTATCCTGTCGTCTCTTCAGTCTCCCTCTGCTGCTCCGCTTCCGGCTGCTTTTCATCTGTGCCGCCGACTCTCAAGGGGATTCTCTTTTGTGGTGTGACCTTCTCTTTTTCATCACTTTAAGACACACACACACACACACACACACACACACACACACACACACACACACACACACACACACACACACACACACACACACACACACACACACACACACACACACACATACTGGTGTTAACAGGACTCCTCTGCAGGTGTCTTGTGTATGTCCTGGCTCTGTGGTAACAGAAGGGGGAAACAGAGCCTCGGGCCAATTAGCAGTTATTATTTTGCCCTGATTCCTACCCCACACACACAATCACACACACATACACACACACTCACTCCCTCCCTCCCTCCCAACACAACTACACGGATATACACATCAATGCCACCCCTCCCTGCAGGGCCAGCTAGTAGAGTGTAGCAACACTCATTTGTCAAGAATGTCAACCAGAAACCAAGTTTTCCACGAGGCAAAGAAGGTGTTGTTGTGTCACTGATGGCATTTCCTTTTCACCTCGTGGTATTAACACATTGAACACAAATCTACATGTTTGATTGCACCAGCACATGCAATTAGGTCTTTCAATTTTCACCAGTATTTCCTTTAATGAAGACTCTTACACGTCTCACCTTCTCTACTCCTGATCACTAAAATGAAGAGTTTCTGGGGATTTCAAAAGGTCGATCTGTAACATCCATGTCTGGTGCCATCCTGGAGGTCCACAGGACAATCTGTTGTGTTCAAATAACAGCTGAACCTATAAAACCTAAAGAAAAGTATACGTGATAAAGTTTGTGGTTGAATGAATGCAAGTCCCTGCAGTAAATAATTAAATAAGTGAGAAGATCCATCAGGTTGACCTGAACAGAGAGCTGGTTGTTTGTCAGTGAACTGGCCAGCAGGCAAATTGATTTAATTTAATAATTTAACAACGCAGCAGTGGCATAGTTTAGCCCGTGCAAGAAGGCTCTGGTATGAAAAAACAAACGCTCAAGAGAGAGACTAAAATAAGGGATGTGTTGTGTGTGATTTTCAGAATAAAAGCTCAGTTTTGATCCTTTTAAGGTTGTGACCTCTGTAAAACAGAGTCTTTTGTGACCTTTTATCACAAGCTGTGGCCTCACTCATTTTCACTAAAGAGGGATTTGTTCCTTTCTTTTAGAACTGATAAAGTGAAAGATTCCGGTATTTGAGAAAAAAAGCTTATATTTTGTTATTTTGTAGGAAAACATTAAAAGAAAATCTTTTTTATCATCTTGGGAAACCTCAGATTGATTTTAAGGTCGCCTGAAGGTTCCAAACCCAAGATTGAGAATCTCTTCTGTAAAATAATAACATCTGAGTTTGTATCTGTGTAACAACAAAAAGTGTTTGGTGGATAACTGTAGAGGATTTTATTATTTTAATAAGATTTAAATGCTTAGCAGTAGGAAAAGTATTATACCTTACATTAATAAAAACAAGTCTGAGTATCACCTACAGCCAGAAGCATGTTTACTTATTTTTTTTTAGCAAAATTTGTGTTAGTTGCCACTTTTACTTTGAAAATCACACGCCATGCTAACCATTCCCAGACTTCCCTTCTGGTACTTTTTAAATAAAAACAGACAAATGAAAAATAGAAGTCTATTCAAGTCCTCTTTTTTGAATTAATGTAAGATGAGCATTTCAGACCTGTTGCTGAAATATAATTGTCTTTTTTCACCCCCGCGAATATCAAAGAGCTTTCGACCTCCAGTATGGCAGCCAGTCACCTCAAAGTCGTCTGTGTAACACTAAAGGGCCACAGAGGCATTGTCGCATAAATTGGAAGGCCTGACCGTATACGTGTGCTTCTTGTTGTTGTCCCCTCCAGCCCTCACCCAGTGAAGCCCCTGACCACTGCCATACAGGCCGAGGAGAAGCGGACTGAGGGCCGGTCAGTGCTGGCCACCGGCCTGGAGAAGCTCAAGTCCAGCATCACCATCCACCAGGGGAGGAGCAGCCAGCTCAGCGAGCAGGAGACAGACAGGAAGAAGGTACAGTATAACAATGTAAAAAAACTGCAACACTGCCCTTCAGGGGCTAACAGCAGCCACTATGTGTTTGTATTTTGAGTTTCAATGAAATTAAACTTCTGCTAATCAAACAAAGTGCTTTCAATCAGATTATCCAACTCCAGCTTGTTTACTTTTTAGAAGCACAACAATAATGATTAATAATAACTTCATTAAACAGCAATAAGTGTAACAAATGTTGCTCAAATTGCTTTATGAGTAAATATATTTAGAGGAAAAACAAACTGGAAATTCGAGGGAGTAACAACAAAAAGGAAAAACAGGACAACCCACAGAACACCTGTCTTAAAAATGTGTAAGTAATATTTTAATAGGTGACCAATAAATGAGAGAGGAGCAGAGCAATGGAGAAATAAAGTTTATCAAGCTATGTGTGAACATGTACAGCAGCTACAGTTTTCAGTTTGAGAACTAATAAAGACCAGCAGAGGAGTCCCGTGTGTTGTAGAGTTTCATCTTAATAAAATGCTCTGAATAAATTTGAGTTCCCTCTGGTAAACGGTTAACTACGTAGTGTGTGTCTACGGCTTTTATTGTGAAAGGTAAGAACGGAGTAATGAAGCTATCTGCCCGGTTTTTGTCAAGGATGAAGTAGAGAAGTAGTTTTCCGTCTGCACACAGCAGATCTCTGTTGTTGTCTTATAATCCTCCGAAGTAAACAACACAATGAGATAAAATAACAACTTTAGCATGGGGCTAAAAAATAAGTAGACCTCCACATTATGGCACATTCAGGTTATTTATGCACCCCTATAACACGCAACACGTCAGGCTCACTGCGCACAATGCATTTACTGCCGTTGTGCCTTGTGCACGCCCTCAGTCGCTGACGCATCCTTCATTACATTGGTTCCCACAAAACTAATGGTAATGCGGGCTCGTTCCCTAGATGGCACCAAGGTTAAAAAATTCTGAATGGAACCGGTTCAAGAACCCGTTCCCTGTCAGTCGAAAAACACTATAAGTAGCTTGTGAATGTTCTCTTGTGTCCAGGTCATCGTTATCCCCAAAGCAATTTCAGTCAAAAGCCACTGGACTTGGTTATTTGTCTAGGAAGACGTTTCACCTCTCATCCAAGAGGCTTCATCAGTTCATGTACGCATCTGACCAGGCTGGGACTGGTCTGGCTATAAGTAGCTCTACTAGAGAGGTTGGGGTTAAGGGCCTTGCTCAAGGGCACTTCAGTGGTGGTAATGAGGGACACATTTATCCTGCCGGTTATGGATTGAATTGCCAACCCTCTGGTCAAAAGCTTCCTTCCCTAAACTGAATTACCTATTAAATTCTGCATCGTGGGTAGAAATCCATCTTTTCATTTACTTTGATTATCTAAACACTGTCATTTTGTTTGCATTTATGGATGACACTGATGTGTCCTAAATTATTAAACCACTGGATTTACTGTTTGAAACCTTCTTTTTGGGGTGAAATCTTCTGGTGCACAGGGTTACACGGTACTAAATTTTTGTTGTGTTTGGAATAAATCAGCATAACTACTGATCGCCACTACGGCTGAGCAGACAAACTCAATTTCATCAACAGGAGCATGGGCCCCCCACCACTGTGCTACACCTTTATTCTTCTTCCTGTCTGTTTCTGTGTGTCTTCAGTTGGTGACAGAAGGGGCCGGCTCGTACTACCACCTGAACCACAGTGAACTGGTCGCCCTGCTGGTGCAGCGGGAGGCGGAGCTGCAGAGGCACAAGGCGGAGTTCGAGCGTCAGAAATGTCTGCTGGCTAAGCGGGAGGTGGAGCTGAAGAAGTTGAAACCGCAGGTCAAAGATCTGGAGGACTACATTGACACGCTGCTGGTGCGCATCATGGAGCAGAAGCCCACCCTCCTGCAAGTGCGCTCCAAGTTAAAGTGACGAAAGGGGGGAAAAGGGTTCGCAAGTTCGGTTCACTCTGTCCTCCACAACAGCTCTTTAGTCTTTTCACTGCTATGCTGTCCTTTTTGATACAAATACCTAGGCACTGAGAGATGTCGAGGCGATGTTTTCCAGCCGGCATGCTTTACTGTGCTGAAACACGTCCTCTTGGAGGGCTTCAGTTCGGGCGGTACTGAATGTAGCGGGTCCTCAGGTTGTTTTCAGGTTCACACAGCCACTTGGTTTTGAGCTCACAGAGGAGAGCCCAGATGCTTCCATTTTGGGATCCTGATTGTAGAAACATTGATTCCTCCTTTTCACCTCACTTCACTTCTATCACCTTATCACAGAAGAGAGAAAGGGTAGAGTCCAGTCCATAACAGTGTATATCCAACTAGCTCCTCACACAGTAAAGTGTCTCAGCTCTGCAGCAAAAGGAGAGGGAACATCTTTGCCACTCTGGTGATTTTGCATGTTTCACATTATTAACCACAAATTGCGTATACTTCAAAACAATGCTGGCCATTTCTGTAGCATACCATCAGGTTTAGATTGATTTCATACCTTCAAGGCAGTTGCTCGTTTCACTTTCAGTTAAGCGTGAAACTCAACTTGCAGGGACTTGATCAGTGGACATTTTGAAGCATTTGTTTTTATTTCATAGTTGTGTTATGAAGGTAGTGATGCAATTGAAACAAGGGAACCTTTTCAAAATACTGCAAAAGTGCTCTATTATCTGAGCCTTAACAAGCTTTACTATAGGTCTGCAGCTAATGTTAATTTTACAGCTAAAAATCCAAAGATATTAACTCTATTGTAATGTAAGACAAAGAAAAGCTGCAAATCCTCAAAATCTGGGAAGATGGAAGTATTAAATGGTTGACATTTTTGCTTGAGAACTGGTTCAAACTATTAATATCTTATCAAAAACTGTTCATCAATCAATAAATGGACTGAAAAGACTATTAATTTGTAAATCTCAGGCTCTCTGTCAGGCTTTGGATTTTGTTCAAGATACGCCAAAAAGGCCCTGCTCACACCTGCTGCATTACACAATGTTAACTCATCTATGACAATATTTGAAATAAATGTAACAAAATGCAGTTTCTGCAAGTGGTTTTTCATGCTTAAAGCAATTTGGCTCTTTGGGAAGTTAGGGAGTTAGAGGTAGACGTGATTGATGCTGTTCTCATGTCTGTATTATAAACATGGAGATGCTGCTGGACAGACACTTCCTGGAGTCTACGCTGGTTTGAGATGCAACCTTATGCTGACAACAAAACAAGCAAGTCCAAGAACTCCACGAAATCACTGTGCCCTGACGCTCGGTTATTTCTAGATGGTAACTCAAGGTTTGCGAAATTCTGGCGGGATGTTTAAGGTTAGGCATTGAATTCGAATGGTTAAGGTCAGTGAGTCTCAAGAGAGTTTTTGCAAATCTGGTGTTACCATCTAGACACGACCCAGAAGCTGTTCGTCCAAGAAATACTTAGAGCACATAACTCCCCATGAAACCAACTCTTAGTGCTTTAGACATGATGGTCAGCAAAATGTTTTAACTTTGGAGAGAGCCAGGCTTTCCAGTCCTAATGCTAAGCTAAGCTAATAACCTCCTGGCTCAAGATTCAAACGTAGAGATTTGTATCAGTCTTTTCATCTAGCTCTCGACAAGAAATCAAATACACTTCCTAAATTTTGTGATACTCATGAAACGGTTGCTAAGAAGGAAGGAAATAAATCAGTGATCTTGGAGTATGCTTTGGGAAATAATCTGCTGCATTTTTATGAAGTATACACAATATTTGGTTAATTAAGTAAATTCATGCAAAACCACCAATCGGTTTCTAATATAGTAATGTACTTGTGGCTTTTCCACATGCTGTATATGTTGTTTTGGATTGACACTCTACAAATGTTCCCTAAAAACTATCGAGAGCTCTGACTAGTTTTTGAAACTACAAACCAAATGAGCAGTGTGAGAGTTCAGCCGTGTCGCGTGAACATTTCTGGGAACTGATGGTCGCTTCTGAATGTTCAAAAGTGTTCTTAGCCAGCAGGTGAATGGTTTTATTTTCCACGTACGATAAGTGCGCTTTGTCTTTTGCTTGCTCCTTCCTTTCCTTTCTTCCTTCTTTCTGCTCTATGGGCATGTCTTGAAATGACCCATAATGCTCAGCCACATAAGCTAACTGATTCTTGTATGGGTCACGGTGTTATCAGGTGAAGACAGTATCCACTCAGTATCAGATGAGCCATCACAGCGTCTCTGATCTCATGCTTCTGCCTTCCCACGTGTGTGTGTGTTGTCAACACGACTCCACTGCGGAGAAAATGCCTGCGAACATGCTGGTTCTTGACTCCCCTCCCTCAGTGTCTGTGTCACATCCGCTTCTGCTCAAGCACGCATATCGCTACTGCTTTCAGGTGTTACAAAGGGATATATACCGCATTTTACAGCATATATGCCGTATTGAAATGCCAAATGCTGCCTTAGTTTTGTTTGGTTTTGATGCTTGTCAAGAATCTAACACTTGGTTTTATTCGTCTGTGCAGGGTCTGAAGAAGAAAAGCCATCTCTTCACTTTTTTTTACTTCTTCTGATGCTTTGTTATAATATTGTTTAGATCACTGCACAGTAAAAAGTTATGCATACCAGTAGAAAATGAGCAGTTAGTGATATCCAGTGAAATGCCAAAAAAAAGCCTTGAAACTGAATCTATGGAGCAGATTGATACACCGCAAAGTATTCAGATATGATGCCACTTTTAACAGCGTTCGTGGATGTTCCTGCACTACTTAATCGTCAGAACATAACTCTACTGTTCCCGTCTGTTGATATCAGTATAGTTAGATCTTCTTTTCACCGTACTGCACTTTCTAATTGCTCTGTGATTTAAGCACTCTGCCTACTTTGACACCACAATGATGATTTGCCAGTGAGCTTGAAGCATACAAAAACATCCAAAAACCCCTTTGTCATCTCAGTTCTGCTGTGCATCTGCAATATCAAGTGCATAGATGACTGTAGAGACATATTTACATGTGACTCGGCACTTATGAAGCGCAAGAATTAAAGTCCTCTACCATGTCTTCCATTTTTATTTAAGTTTAAACTGATTGTCTTTTGTCCTCGAGTGTGTAGCCGGTGGAATGTGCTTAAAGGTATGTGAGATTGGAAAGTTTACAATTCGTGATGCAATTCTGTTTCACAAATTTTGTATATTTAATAAAGAATATTTTGTGTTTCTTGCTCACCTTATGTTTGGTTGTAAATCCTTCTTTCGGGTGTTTAAATTGATTCTTTGTTTACAGTGGGGTGTCATGTTTGTTTCTGATTGTAAACTGTAAGTTGGTAAAATACCTAACAAAAAGAACCTTAACAAAGACATTGATTCAATTTAGTTCAAAACACAAAAATGCATAAAGAATTCAAGGATAAACTGTATGCATTATGAACCTAGTGTATTGGTAACTCACACAATCATAGTTTGCTGCATCTAAATAGAAATTTCAAAAATGGACTGAAAAGATTTTATGAAATATATTATATAATATATAGTATATATTGTTATATATAAATATATATATATATATATATATATATATATATATATATATAGTTATAGTAGCTGTAGTTATAGTTATCTTAACTCCTGGTACTTATTTTATGTATTTATAAATGCTGTGATTACACATATTTTAACATAATTTTGTTTAATGAGTTCTTCAGTGAGGAGATTCATAATCAAGTCCAATTGGGAAAAACATCAATAATAACATCTGAAATGTGCCTGTATGTGATGTGATTTAATCACATCTGTACAGTGTGTGCATAGTGGCCACAGTGAAATTGATGTTTTCAAGTTTGATGTCTCACATTTCACATGAAATATCTGAAAATATGTGTGAATTTTGCACATGACACGATACATTTACACATGTTTTTCTGTCGGGCTAAATACACAATGTTTAGTCCAAAAACACTGGAATCAGCATACAGTATACTTCCCACCAGTGTGTCCTACGTGTCATGGATCACAAACACATATCTACCTACAGATGGAGATGAGCAGAAGAAAACCCACACATACAATCAAATGTAACACAGCTTGTTTTTTTAATGAAAGTGGGGGGTTCATGTTAATTTGTCCAACGCCTGCACCTTTTTGCACACTTTACTACTGCTGACTGTAATTCATAACCACCACTAGGGGGCTATGTTATCCTCTATAAACTCAAACATTAGCGCTTTAACCATCAACATTAGCAGTAAAAATGTCTCATTTTTATTATCTGTTGACTAATAAACATTTTCACCCATGAGCTCACCCTGTTCACTTTAAAATACTATCAACAAAGCACGTCCTCATGGGAAATGGAGTCCACTTAACAAAGGTTCAAAGCAACTTTCCGTAGGAGCAATGTACCCCGGAAAAACTACATTACCCATAATGCCACCTGGCAAGTGCTCAGCTGAACGTTGACCGCGCAGCTGAGCACTACTGTTTAGTAAAGTGTTGAAGAACAAGAAGAAGAAGTAATAGAAGTAGAAAAAGTAGAAGAAGAGGAAGAATAGGAAGAGGAGGGAGTAGAAGAGTGTAGAGTGCAGAAGAAGAAGAGTGCAGAGTCAGAGTCGTGTGTGTTTGTGTGTGTGTGTGTGTGTGTTTTCGTAGCAGCAGCATGTCTGAATATGTGACATTTCAGCATGGAAAGCCTCGTTTCGACCAGGTACTTGTATGTTTTAATCGATTAAAAGTTTGCCACAAGAACTCTACTGTTCACTTGAAAACACCAGCAGCACGGGCAGCATATGTTAGCTGTCGTTAAGCTCACATTTGTTTAGTCGTTAAAAGAGCTTTACATGTTGAAGTGTAAAGCCTTTAGTTCGTCTCTGTTGTATCTTGTCAACAGCTGTATGTAAACATTAGCATTAATAGTGTTAGCTAGCGATGTATGCCCGAGTAAAGACTATATATATATATATATATATATATATATATATATATACATTTATATTAAAATTAAACTAGTGTTATCACATTTGAAAATTTGCCTTTTTTTTTATTTCGAGCCTATTTGTCAACTGTAAAGTGAAAGTTTAGCAGTGGATGGAGGTTCACATACTTTGAACTTTGACCCTTGAGCTATGTTTAGAGTCAGGATCATCTGTATTGGGCAAGTGTTTTTAAAGTTAATCATAAAAGTCATTTAACTCTGATTTACATTAGGATCTAAGTTACATCTATAGGCATCTCAGGTTCTTAGCCTGCATATTACTTTACCTTAGTATTTCAATTTTAAGCAACTTGATACTTCTCCACTACATATCAGAGGCAAATATTGTACTTTTTACTTCACTACATTTCCCCACATTTGGTGATTTTCAAAAGAGACTCCTTCTGATTAACTGAAAGACTTATTTCAGCCTACAAATATACCTTATTAAAAAAACCTTCAATTACCTGGGACGTGCATTGTCACAACTTTATGCAACTATTAATCCCTGGAGTACACATTTTATTAAAGATAACTGGTAGTAAATATAGTAATAAAGTAATAATTAATTAATTACATTAAAGAAATACTGGGGCTATGTTTACCTCTGTAGGTTTGACAACTTTTCATTGTTTAAAGTAAGAATTGTTTGCATATATTTTTTTTAAAAATATGAAAGCAGAGTAAATATACTTGAATGGGGAATTTATCCAAGAAAACTATCATTTTAACAATAAAGAGGTGCTTGAATATATTCATGGCATAGACTTTTAAATCAAACAACACATGTTCAAAACATAAAACACGTTCAGGTCAAAAAATACTGTCCATGACAGTTATCAAAATGACTTTTGAAATGTAGAGTGTGTAAAGGGTGCACCAATGATTGCTCCCCGGTGTCGGCTCAGGCTGGTCAAGTCTGAGTGGCTCTGGTGAGTAATTGAATTGAACAGATTAAAAAAAAACTATTCCCCCACATCATGTTTTTACCAACCGTCCATATGTTCAGGAACACAGAAGGCGCAGCAGTGAATCAGATACCAGATTTTCATCCAAATTAGCAGTGTGTGTAATTAAACTAAAGTTTGTGAGGGATGGGGGCCCTTCAACGCTGCGTGGTGTGTTGCTTTATCTCTGAAATTATTATTCCTTATGTTCAGTTATGAATAAATGATTGAAAGGTATTTCTGGCACAGTCATTATAGAAATTAATTGAGAATGGTGTGAGTGGATTCGGGTCCCTAAAAGATGCAGATAGGAAACAGTTTGTCGGAGGGATTAATGAGGAGGCTCCACGCGGCGTGTTAAAACAGCTGGCGCTCTGTAATATCACTGTTTACTGGGTGACAGCTGGAATCTCTCAGCCTCTCTCTGCTTAAAGAAGCAATGCAGAATCAGATTGGGCTCCTGATATTTGAGCAAAAATGTGATTTATTTGACTGTAAAAGTCGATGAAAAGCTATTCCTTTGATTACAAATGGAAAACGCAAACTTTAAAGGCCACACGTTGCATCTAATATCTAATGTTTAGGTTTTTTGGAAAAATGTATGTTTCAATTTAGTTTTTTAAACATTAGTATGGCATTTAAGATAATGTTTGTGTGATGTATTTTCTTCTTCTCTTAGAACACATTCTTTGGTCGGTTCAGGCACTTCCTGGATGTGATTGACCCCAGCACACTCTTTGTGACAGAGGTACACAAACGTAATGATATATTGAATGGATGTGGTCTGATAAAAGCTAAACTGAACCGTATGTCAGTCTGCATTTAGCTACAATAGGACAGTCCTCTCAGTACTACTTTTTTTTAAGGGAAGTTGTTTATTCACTGATGCTGCCCTGGAGGATTTGAACTCCATCAGAGTAGGGCTTTTTTTGCAATTTAGCTATTTTTAGTTTTGCATGTGAGAGACTGTAGGAAGAAGAGGCACTGCAACTCTAACAAGTGCAGAAAAACTGTTTGCTTTTATTGTGGCACAGTTTAGAAATGACTCTCAGATGGTTCATTAGAATTGCTTAGCACTGAGCTCAATATGCATATAATAGGAAAGTAAAACTGCAATATTTTTTAGGTGGTAAATCATGTATTTTCCACTTTAGTGTTACAACCACCCCCAGTGTTCATACACCTGCTTTGTATGTCTTCTTTTTGAAATATTCTGATGAAACTTGCAGAGAACAGTGTGTCTGTATTCAACGTCCTGCCCGTTTTACACTTGCAAGGTAAAACTGTTGTTCATGATGTTACACCCCGTTGGTTGTGAGAAGCAGCCGTTGATTGACTGCAAGAGCTGAGGTTTTATGGGCATCATCTGCACATGTGCTGTGTTGATGTGTTGTGGTAAGATAACAGGCAGGCATACAGACTCATTTTTCATTTTTTATTCAGCCCTTATTTAACCAAGTCTCTTGCACAACAGTAGCACTATAATGATACGTGAAACAACGCAGACAAGAGTATTTACTGAAGAGCAACAAAAGGAAGAAAACTTAAAATGTCCTTGGCTTTTTAACATAACTAATTAATTACCCTACTAAGGGACTCTCTGTTACTGGGAACAAATCAATAACTCTTTTGGTTCCATACTTTTCTCCCTAAATGCCGTTTGGGCCACTCGTCAAAACATTTCTCCAGGTCTTTGTTGTGTTTTGGTAATTTTGTTCATGGAGTCATCAGTGCTCTGGTGCTCTGGGTAATGAAGCTGTTAGCGGGTCCTCTTTGGTGACAGTAATAGCGGCAGTAGCTCCTGGGATGTGATGAGGTGTGGACATGTGGGGCAGCTGTGAAGGGCGGAGAGTGTGTACGCACACACACACACGCACACGCACACACACACACATACACTTCGCACCCTGCTGAGCCGGGCGTAGCCTCAACTTGCCCCTAATGATGAGAGTGGAACAAGGATGGTTGTGATTTTGCATACACACACACACACACACACACACACACACACACACACACACACACACAACCTCATGTGTGCACGGTCAAAAGGGCACACCTAACACTCACACTCGCACACACATAGAGAAAGGAACACACACACACACACACACACACACACACACACACACACACACACACACACACACACACACACACACACACACACACACACACACACACACACACACTCTCACACTCACATACATACAGTTAAGCTCATTAGATCAAATTGGGCCACATGACCTTGTATTTTGCTCAGCATTAGACAATGATCACACCACAGAAAGGTGCTCATTACTCTTTAGGAAACTCATTTATCAAATGAAAATCAGCATGAAAGTTTTAGTGAAAGACAATTATCATATGCATTGAGCCGTGTGGCTTATATAGTGAAATATATACATTTCTAAGACAGGCTTGACTTATCTTTACATTTAACTGACTTTTATCTTATTTGGTCCAATCAGAAACGTCTGCAGGAGTCAGTAGATCTGCTCGACCGCTTCAAACAAGGAACTATGCCTCCAGGAGTGACAGATGCTCAGGTAAAGAGAAAAAAAACTTGACAGTTGAAGTTGACATTGTTCAGGGTATGTTTATTGACAGAAGGGTTAAAGAAACATGTGTGTTTGTGAAGCGTTGAGAAGTCAGAAAAGCAAGGATAGTGAGGGAGATGTATCCAAAAACAACCAAATATCTCCTATAGACATTTAAATGCTGCCCACGTTTTATGTCTTTAATCAAGTTATAAATAAAGGCATATGTTTCTATTTCACTCATTTTAAAAACAGATGTCAACTGACCTGTAGTGACACTTGAGGGACTATTCAATGCTCACAAATGAAAGTTTTTTTCATTAGAGATGTTTGTTTGTCTCTACAGCTTTGGCGAGCTCAAAAAATAAAGCAGGTAAGATGTTTCTCTCTTTCACTTGATCACCAACGCACACGCTTGCATGTATACACAAACTATGATCACTATCTTTTATCATCTCTGGGTGTTGGTATGGTGTCAGTGGACTGGCAAACAAATCTGACACCAGTCTACACTTTAGCCTAACCCTTACCTGTTTACACTACAAACATACAGCAGAGTGGACAAAAGCAGGAAGATGCAGCATTAAAAAAGAGAAGTTACTACACTGAAATGACAAAGACGGTGAAGCAGGCGATTGGTATTAACTTCAGTGCTAATTAGTGCCAGTGCCAGCTTCAAAAGGCGTCAGATAGCCACTGAACTGCAGGTCCAGTCGCTCAAACCAACATAAAAATAATTTACAGTAATATGGATACAGCCGCAGCTTTACTTCTTAAAATGACTCATCTTAATTAAACTTTTTTTTTTTGCAGTAAAGTGGAACGTCCATATGGAAATGTCTGAAATTGACTTTTTCTTACCCTTTTTTTCAAAATGTGTTTTTCTGTTTGAAAAAAATTGTTTTAGAGCCATCAAATCTCAGTGTTTTGTTCACACTTAACTCTGCACTAAAATGTGTCTTGCATGATTGGATTAGAAGCTCTAAATACAGATGTGAACACACGCACATCTCACCCAGGACGCACTTGTATTTAAGATGATTGACATTGGTGTGCAATGTGTTGGGCCATATATTAAAGTCCCAGTCGGCAACATTTGTCTGATCATATTCACCGAAGCCGACACTATACTCCGATAGAACAACATAAATCATCTGCTTTTAGAAAAAAAAGTGCCTCTCTGTGCACGTAGAACCTGTTGTTTGTTTTGCAAAAATCCACAGCGCCCTTGTCATCCTGTCCACTCATCGCAGGGCTGCCCCTCCGCGCCTGCGCATGTTACAATATCAAAGGCACACGCCTCAAGCTAGGCATACGCTAAATTACGTTAGCGGTTGCTATATATGAGTGAGTTAGCCAGCCTACCTCCATGTAACGTCTACCCCATGCCGTTTATTCTTGAGAGAAGACACAGGCGCGTTCACAGGACTCTGGTGCAAGCGCACTGACGAGCATTCGATGGGAGGGAGAGGAGGAGCTCGGTGGTAGAGGAGGAGGTGCGTGAGAGTTGGAAACATTTGAAATTTGAGCCAACTCGATCTGCCAGACTTGCCGACTGCAGCTTTAAGTCTATAAACATGTCCCTGACTACAAATAAATGTTGCTCAGTTAAGTTTGTTGTGTTTGTATACTAAAAGAGAATGCAGAACTGTATCTGTAAGAGGTTTGAAGGTCAATTGCAAACTTTTAAACATGATAATTGGTCTGTAGTTTTATGGGCTGTATGACTCGACTGTATAGACCAAATAATATATGAGGCCATTTTTACAGACTTTTCAGACATGATAGTGCCCTCATTCGGGGTACTTCACATCTTTACGATTGGCTCCATGAGCATCAGAAACATTCCCGTTCCCTCCAATCAGCAGATCTCATCACCACTGAAGCAGCAGGGGAGACAGATTTTCATCTGCCTTATCATGGCAAACACTTGTGTTTGTCTTTGGTGCGTACTTATGAGAAGACTTGAAAAAGCTTACCCACGCACAAAAAAACATAGAACAAAACCTTAAAAAGTAATATAGCTAAGATCAAAAGTTTTGTCATTTTAATGTACTATTCCAAAGTGCATTTGTGCGTAAAAAGCAGAGCCAGTTATCAAGAGTAGAACAGATCTAACCCAAATCATTCTGTACTCATTAGCGTCTGATTCTTATCATTATGCTCATTTTACAGGCCATCATCCACCCTGACACGGGGGAGAAGATCCTCATGCCCTTTCGGATGTCAGGTACGGTAGCTTGGTGTGGAAGCCTTGAGGGAGGTGGGATCTAGGGGCTTGTTATGTGGTCCAACATGGAGGCGTCGTTCACCCTGGGAACTGTCACGGCTCAACGGGGCTCTTCAGGTTGTCTCAGGCCTGAAAAAGGTCACACGCAGCTGGGCGCTGATTAAAACCTCTCTCCCATGGTGACGGAGAAGTCCTCAAGGTTCTCTAAAGAAGCAAACAAGTTTTTGGTCCTGTCTCAAACGCACCTTTGAAGTGTTGGAGAGTGGGTGAGAGAGAACGAAAGAGGGAGTAGAAGTGGAGAAAGGGACACTAGCGATTAAATACTGGGACCAACATTCACTATTTATCAGACAAAGGGAATAAGATTCAGAATCCCGTTGCCCTGTTCAAATTATACAGATTAACACACTGATGTGTTTCTAAAGAACTTCACAACTGTCAGCAGAATAACCTCAAACAAAAGCAAACAATTGGTAATATTGATAATACTGACTGTCTTTTACCAGGTTTTATCCCATTTGGCACACCAGTGGTAAGACCTTTTTGAATACATTACAGTAATGCAAAGCCAGTCATATTATTTCTGATTAATCTAAATGTATACGTTTATTCATATATATATATAAATATATTGTATGCTGATATGAATATATTGTTTTAAACTAAGACTGGCTTCAATATATCATTTAGGCTCTGGTTTTTCCTTTTAAATAATCTATCTGTACTTCTGTAGTTGTTTTGTAAAAGGGCGTCATGTTTGTGCAGGTTGTCGGCCTCCTTCTCCCAAATCAAACACTGGTGTCAACTATCTTCTGGCAGGTAAATATATCTACTTCTTGACCTGTAAAACTCTGACTGACATAATATTATCAAGACATCTTTTCAATTTCATGCCATTAATGAATGTATTAATTTAAAAAGAAAACACACGCTAATCAGCGTTTCCGTAAACGTTCCAGCCGGACAGTTTTCTGCTGCAGTCCTGGTAAGATGTTTTAAAAACCAATGAGGTGACAGGTTGTGACAAAAACAAAAGCAACAAAATTAAACGTCTACTAGCTTTTCCATAACTTTTGACTGCTCTATTCATTGAAGAGGACCTTGGGATCCAGTTGAAAGCTCAGGGCTAGTAAGTGAAGGTTGAGCTTCACATATGGACTCATTAGGATATTTATGGGGTAGTGATCAGGGGCCTGTTGTGGGAGGGACTGGGGAATCATGTACCCTAAATGGTTTATTGCTGCTGTCTGAACATTTCTCTGTTTTACTTCTAAATTTGTGTGTGAAAACTATAAAAATCTATCCACAGATGTCTGTTTTTCAGGGTCAAGAACCTTCATGGTCCCATGTTTACACACTAATGAATCAGACAGGGACATGATGTTCAAAATGCTAAAGGTCGCACCTGTAATTCGAGTAAAACTTCTGGTTTACTGACGACTTCCTCTCCTTTTCACAGTGGTTAAACCAGAGTCACAATGCCTGTGTGAACTACTGCAACCGCAACGCCTCCAAGGTACTGCATCAGTAACGTGACCCAGTCCCATTTAGACAGATACTGTATACAACCAGAGCTGCATATGGATGCTTTCATATTGTAATCTCACTAATGTTCCACTTCAGCCGGCTCCAGCTTCCAAATTCTTCCAGGGATACCTCGGAGCGGTGACGAGCGCAGTCTCCATTGCTGTGAGTTCCCATAATGCCTCTGCTCTTAACTGAACACGCCCTGTGACTCCAATGATTCATTGCACAGCAATAACTGAGTCACTTATTAATCCATTACGTCGTTTATACCAGGCGAAGAACAATATAGGAGCATCATATTGGACCTCTGTCAACTGCAAATTGAACTGTAGGTTTAATTTTTTTTCAACATAAAAAGCCGGTAAAACCTGCATTCACATTGTGGTTTTTTTGCAGACTTTTGTCTAGTTGTTATATGCCAAAGGTTCCCCCAACCACCCTGCTTATCCAATAAAAATGCCATTAATCAGGGCTTCAGTGCAGAATTAGTTGTTTCAGATTGTTTCCACGCTGAAAAGAATATACTTTCAAGGTTTGACAGGTTGAATATGAGCATACACCTTCATCTACCAGCCATTACAATACCTTTATCAGTTGAACCCTTTTTTTTTACCTTTCTGTCATCAATGACGCAAATGTCAAGAAGGTATTACACATGTTCACACACCTGCCTGACACAGCCCTTAGTGTGGACACGGGGCTCAAACCGAGCCAATTACTGGTCTCGCTGGGCACTCATCCGGCCGCTGTCCTCAGGCTTGACAACAGCAACAAGCACAGAAAAAAATTGCAGGGTGTCTTGAGGGCGGAACGACAGGCAGAGGGGGGCAGGAGCTGTCCAATTAAACGTCTGCTCTGGTGACGACCCCCCGATGGGCTGGGGAGAGCCGGAGGCTGAAGTGGGGTGGTGGTGTGTTATCTGAGAGCACATATAGCCTTTTGACTACAGCCCTCAGTGTGGTAAAATATTGTACTGTTTTTATATCAGTGCTTCTGTGTCCTCAAAGGCCAAAAACACTATCTATTCAGATATTCGGTGATTGACTGAATCGTGTGCGTCTGGTTTTCCCTTCAGGTCGGGTTGAACGTGTTAATCCAGAAAGCCAGCCGCTTTAGCCCCACCACCAGGCTTTTGGTGCAGAGGTTCATCCCCTTCCCAGCAGTGGGTGAGTTCAAAGAGCTCAGCGAAACACTTCATGGGACAGACAGGGATTAAGCCCAGTTCTCTACCAAAATGGCCTTTTAAGCTAAATGAGTGTGTTTCTTAGCTTAGATTTGGTCTTGAATTAAGTAACAGGAGTTGGAAGACTACAGTTTCTCCAGCTTAAAATAAACCTCTGAGGTAGAAAATGAAGCCGTCACATCTACATTATTAAGTTATTAAAGTCTGTTTTTATGTTGCTGTCCATTGGCAAAGAAATTATATGGAGATAATTTTGTTGCTTAATTGCAAACTTCTTTAGCATACTAAAGTTAGGGTTAGCCAATGCTTCAAATTAGCATGTGACTGCTGGATGTTAGCAGGCTGATTATTTAGAATATGACTGAGCATGATGCTGCTGTCAGTGAAGTAACAAGCCTTCAGTTACTGTGTTGGCATAATAATATGTAGTGTGTTAATACAGGGTTCCTACGCAGTATGGAATTTAATTTGAGTCATTTCCAGGTCTAGATCAGTATGGAAAAAGGGAAAAGAGTCTGGAAACAACAGCAGCAGTTTTCCAGACTGTTATCTCACTTTCTAAAAAAAAAATGTATTAATATATACAAATCAAAACAAGTTTACTAACGCAACACAGCCGACCTGTAGATGATATGAAACTGATCAAGCTGGCTGTAGAATGGTGTTGGGTTACCATGGTTACCGTTTGCCGTGCAACTGCGATTCTCATTTATTGAATTTATTCCATGCGTGTCGTCTACATTTATTTATAATTCTGTTTTTATTCATCTTTTTAAAATGTATTTACAGTGTGTTTACTCCATCTAAAGCCAATAAAGCAAAGACTTGTGTTTTCTTTTGTCGTTCCTGTTCCATAATTGCACATAGTCAGAATTTAACACGTGTTAAAAGTTGGATTTTAAAACCATTTATTTACATAATAAGCATCAGTTGGTATTCAGATGTTTAATATTGACTGAAAAATCCTCGGAGAAGTCTGGAAATTTGAGTCTGACATAGTATGGAATTTTGAAATGGAAAATGTGTAGGAACCCTGTTAATATTTAGTTTGCAAGCACGATGACATATAGTATGTAAACTTCAGTGTGCCGGAGCCAGTATGAGCATTTCAACAAGCTCGAGGTTAACATGATATCACACAAACATCTAATATATGTTAAAATAAAATGTAATCAGGGTTAATTTATTCACTTATTCTAAACATTTAATTCAGTATGTGGCTTTTCTTATGTAGTGTTTGCTTGTTAGCGTGCTAAAAATAACCCTGTTAGTGGAACATGCTAATGTTTACCATGCTGTGTATCTAGGGATCTAAAACTACAAGCAGGGGACAATAATTTGGTCATTCATTTTTGAGGTGTGTTGTAATAACATAACGTGAAGTGAAGTGACCTGCTGATGGGGCTAGATGAAAAGTCAGGGCGTCATCCAAGTTTTAAGGGATTCTTTTCTGGGCACCAACAATATCGATCCTGTTTGTATACGATACAACAAATATTTCTGTATTTATTTACGCCTGTTTTCCTTGCCGCTTGTTCTTTTTTAATGATGTACAAAATGACAGACCTAATATGAATTTGAATACAGAATGAGCTCATTCATTGATAAATGTAGCGTGTACCCTTTATACTCTTCCGTGATCATCATAAATGGCTGCATGGGAGCCAACCACAGCTGAACGATATCTTTCACCTCACGGTCCGTTTCCCTCTCTGCGGGGTTAGAGACATGTTGTGCGCTCGCTTCGTCAGACGTTTGTGGAGCCACAAAGCTGATTTTTATGCCACTCTTCGGCAAACACACACCCAGGGGTATAGACCCGTGTCCCAGAACGCTGCTGGCTCATAATTAAATTGTTTGCCCCCCCCCCCCCCCCCCTTTTTTTTTTTTTTTTGCCATGGTGGTTATTTTAATTAAATCAACAGGTTTCTACAGCGCAGCCTTTGCCTGGTAATTGGCTGCTTGTTGGAACTCTGCTGTCTCAAACAAATTGGATAATTACCCCTAAAGTGGCGTCTACAGTATGTCATTTACCTGATTTATGTTTGTTCATTGTTGTTGCCGTTGTTGTTGTGGTAGGCCCATATATAAGGTAATTAAAATGGCTAATTGAAGCGAACGAAAGTAAAGTGCTGTTTGAATTTTCACTCGCTTCGTTCTGTTTGCTTACTTAAGGCTTGATTTATTTGTAATAACCTAATCAAGCAGCGGCCTGTCATTCAATTAGATTAGGAAGACCTTAACCGGAGGGAAAGACGCGCCCCAGAAATGTATGGGGAGAATTAATTTGTTGTCTTTAAAGAAATGCATCATTATTTAATTATTATTAATTATCAAGTAATTACGTCAAAATATCTTTAATGCATTTCCACAAATGTACCACGAGTTATTAGATGACAATTAGAATGGACATAAATGTAATTATTTCAAATAATTACAAATTACAGCAACACATTTCAACATTTTCATTATTGGAGAATATGATCTGTTTGCTGTAGTTTTTGTTATATTATATTCTTTGCCAAAATCCCACTATCTGTCCCTTTTTATTAATTGGTCTGGATTAAAAAAAAAATCCCTTGTAGGTAAAAAGAGCTATTTGCTCAGTCAATTGAATTCCCCTCACAGAGAGCCCTGCGAGCCCTGCAGCCCTTAGTAAAGATAACTCTGAACGCTGTTGTCTTAAATTAAAAAGCCTTGCGGCGCCAACACTAAACTCTCTAAAATGAGTTTTTCTTATTCCTATTAGAGTCAAGGAGAAAGGTCCATCTATATTAACATACGTTTATGTTCATTTTGGCTGTCGTGAATAAATCACAGGGTAACATCACCGCTCTTTGTCGACCTATCAGTCACCTTGGTCACAGTGTTGGCTGCTGATTTGACTGACTGAAGTTGAAGTTACTCACACACGGTGACACACACAGACACACACACACAGACACATACACACACACACACACACACACACACACACACACACACACACACACACACACACAGACACACACTGACACACAGACACATACACAGACACACACACACACACACACACACACACACACACAGTGGCGTGGTGTATTCAGTGTTATGGAATACGACACAAATGACATTGATGTACAACATTTGGGCTTTTCTGTGAGTAAAGCAAGTTCGGTTTCAGAAAGACATCGGTTTGTCTGTCGGGAAGATTACGGGAAAAACTACTGGCCTGATTTCCACGAAACATATCGGTGCCAAGGAACAACTCATTACATTTTTGGAGCGGATCTGAATCCCAGTGCAGACACACACATTAATTTTCACTTCCGTTAACATTGTGAGATTATGCATTCATGTGGTGTCGGAGTAATGTGAAAAATGAGCTCCCGACTGGGAAATGGCATGCCTCTCTGAGTGCCCTTCTATTTAACCATATAAAGTCTAAGGTGACTTAAAATATACCATTTTCTTAAGGAGGGACGAGAGGACATGGGCAAAGATGATTTCTTCTTGATTTTCTCCTGATCCAAATGAACGGTATATTGATTAACACATATCAAACAGGACTCTCTCTCTGCTTTGAGCTAATGCTAACGTCCTCACACTCACATGCTCAGTGACTACAATACCATGATGTGAAAATGCCTTGAGATTACAGCTGCAGTGATTAGTCAATTAATTTTGATAATCAAGTAGTTGTTGGGTCATTTTTTGAGAGAAAATGGCTTTCATGCTCTGTGACCATAAACTAAATATGTTTGAGTTGTGGACAAAACGAGCCATTTGAGGACGTCATCTTGGGCTTTAGGAAACACTGATCTAAACTTTTCACCGTTTTCTGACGTTTTATTGACCAAACAACTAATCCAATAATTTAAAAAAAATGATGGGCAGATTCCTCCATGAAGAAAATAATCGTTGTTTGCAGCCCTAGTTGAGAAGACCCAGTGAAAAGTCGATGACACAACAATCATTCAAGATCCTCCTTACCCCCAACAGTACCTACCGCACTACCTTTGAGCAAGGATCTGAACCTCTTCCTGCTGCGACGCTGGCACTGCACAGGCTGCCTGATCTTAAACCCCAGCCAGAGAGTGAAAAGACAATTTGCTCACTTGTGAACTAATAAAATATGCCAAATTCCTAGAGGTGAGACAGTTCCCTTTTCATATTCAAAAAAACATTCTCACCTTCCTACAGCGAGTGCAAACGTCTGCAACGTGGTGCTCATGAGACACTCTGAGCTGTCGGAGGGTATCAGCGTGCTCGACGACAACGGGACCGTGGTGGGAACGTCGAAAATTGCTGCCAGGCATGTATGTTGCTTTTTATCTGATGTGAATCCTTCAGGTGCAGCTTTCTTTGTTTATGCAATATATTGAACTTGATGAAAATGGTTGGTTTCTTTCTTTCTTACTTCCTTCTTTAAATGTCTCTTTGCGTCTTTTTTATTTTTGTGACAGGCACTTTTCGAAACAGCTCTGACCAGAGTGGTCCTACCCATGCCAATACTAATCCTCCCTCCCATCATCATGTCTGCACTGGAAAAGTAAGAGACTGTTTTACTTTTTACCTTCCATGAAGTGTTTTTTCTCAAACTTATTGGTTGTTTGTTTGGCTTCTGCTAAGAGATTTAGATATATAGGGACGGTGGTGGTCTTTGGTCTTTTCAAGAGATTTGTTCACAATAAAAAAAACGTTGTTGTGGAGTCTTACAGCCTCTTTTGCCACGGATACGAAATAAAGTAGACCCTCAATTTTCACCGCTTATCTTCTGATTGTCTGCTGATTCAGTTTCTGGAGGTGCTGCCATTTCCTTTGTCCAGTCAGTCATTGTGACTTCTGCCTGTTTCACCTGTGTTGCTGCTGTTGAAAACATCACATGCATCACTTGATGTGGGCAAATAACATTTCCTCACAGGAAAAGGAGACCAACACTTTGTACATGATGTTTGTATCAATCTGTGTTAGAGAGGAGGAATTTCTTAATTAAATACGTTGATTAATACTATAATGAATGTGGTGCTTTGGCATAGTACAAATTAGATTAATTAAAAAATCAAATGACCCCTAATTAAATGATAATTGAGAAATGAGTAATAAAGTCTCAGATTGCTTCATCCTCAGAACTGCAGCCAGTGAACCTTTTCCACCACTGAGATTCAGTGCTGTGTGATATGAGTGTAATGATGTCTTAATGATGCAATGTGTTTATACGGACGTCCTGTGATCGATGGTCTGACTGTGCCTGCGGTGTGCCGAGGAATGCAGCCATCTCTGTAAATCCTTGACAGCACTTGTCCCGACCGCTCCGAGCAGGCGGGCTGAGACAGCGGGGCCGGCTGCCCAGGTGTGTTTGGGATTCCTGGCAGCTGCATGACTGAGCGGGAAGAGAAAGAAAGAAAGAGAGAGAGAATATGTGTGTGAGAGTGAGGTTGACTGTGGTTGCAGGTGAGTAGTGCTCAGCTATCCTCTATGTCAGCTCGCCTTCACTGGCTCTCAATGGAGCGAGAACAAGGGGCCAGAGACGGGTCCCTGTGCGGCCCCTCCATGATGGATTACACTGCTGAGAGCAGATCCAGGGCAGTGACAGCAGGTTCTGTCCTTCACAAGGGGCTACAGACCCATACGTGTATTCAAAACATCTATCTGTTTTTGTGAGTTTTGAGCTACATCTGAGACTCTACATTGATGTTTCAATTACTTGGAAAGAGTGCTGGGCAATATAGATAAATCTGTGTATCGTGTTATGTTATTTTGTATCAGGATAACTATAAATAACGTGATATGGTGTATTTTTAGATTTTAAAATACCTGGTGCATCAAGACGCTTCATCCCTTTTAAAAACATGAAATTTTGTTTTTAAGATGTCTATATGGTGTTTTTTATCAGCTACAACACAAATCATGACTGAAATGAGCGGAAAACGCATGGCTGAGCATGTCGGCCTTGAAACTGCAGTGTACCAAATATTATTATTGCCTCGTTTCTAAATTGTGGATTCAGACAGCCAGGGTGTCATACATCACGTACCTAAGGGACCGATCCGTGTAGGTGGGCGTGGCTCGAGGCCATATCCAGAATTTCTCAGAGGGAGAAAAGTAGATGTGCCTTCTGTCCCTTTTCAGATTTTTTTTTTTTTTTTCAGGGAAAACCATGTTAACAAAATATTTATCATAGCAGAGTATTTTTACATACCCTAAAATGTGTCTGGAAGAGAACTATAATACAAAAATCCTGCAAGAATAATATTACCAAAAAGTAGATGTGTGTGTGACCTGTGTGTGTGTGACGTATCCAAGTTTAATCACTTGTTTTCTTCTTCCTTACTTTTTCTGGCACATGCTTACATCCCTTTTGGTGTTCAGGAAATGTGTATCACTTGACCATGTGTGTCCTCAGTGCTGTGCACAACATACACATACAGTAAAACAGGGCCCACTGGTGAAGACATCGCTCCATCGCTCCCATTAGTGGTCAGATATTCTACAAGGTAACGCTAATGTTGCAGAAGCCCAGACGGGGAAATATGCAGAACTATTACAGAATGGGAGCAGAAAAAAAACGCTACAGAAATTAAACAACAGCTTCTTCTGCTTCTGACAAAGAAACGCCTTCTGGTTTGTTTTTATTGCATTTTCGTGTTCATCATCACCCCCACCTCCTTCACGAGGTGTTTGTTTAGTGTAGAAATTGGAAACCTGATTTACAGTTTATTTCCTGTTCACACTCCGTATACACAGAACAACGGGCTCTGCAGGACTACAAAGTTAAGGTGGAGTTTAAAAAGCAACGGATTGGGTTGATTTATTTGTGGCCTTCTTGCAAACAAACTTCACATTCAGCAAATGTATTGCAAATATTAAACATATAATATGTAACCACTATTATACTTTGTTTTTGTTTACAAACCGCAAAAGAATGAACTACACAAACCTAAAACAACATACTTTCCTTCCCGCTGCCTTTATTATTAATGTTTGAATTGAAATAAGTTATTTTTGAAATTAAAGTTGTACACAAAAAAAAATCAGCTTTTCTTAGTTTTAAATCTCTGGATGAAAGATTCTTCAAAGTGCAGCGATAATATTTCTGTCTCCCTAATGCGCAAAACAAATCATACAATACAATCCAAAGTATGGGCTTGTTGAACCGTTGCACCCCTAGAACCTGCTCCTTTTACACCTGCTGTTGCTTTTTGGCTTCATAAATAGTCTTTCAGTGACAGTGTTGTGTCTGTGTTTGACACAACACAAGTCAGCAGGGATATCCCATTAATTGGTCTTCTCATGGCAACAGGGATGCTCAGTCATGGTGTCAGAGGTTCAGGTAAACCGTTAAACTCAGGTAATACCTCAACCAGAATATGGCCACAGTGCGTGTAAACACAGCCACTGCCTGCATAAAATAGTGCCATTAACTATATATTAGATATTATCAAGCTTTTCACCTGAGTTGATGGGTTTCAAACTTCTATTCCTCATCGCTTGCATTCCTTGTACCTCACAACTTTTCTCCCATAGACTTTTCTCTTTGTAACTGTGTGTGTGTGTGTGTGTGTGTGTGTGTGTGTGTGTGTGTGTGTGTGTGTGTGTGTGTGTGTGTGTGTGTGTGTGTGTGTGTGTGTGTGTGTGTGTGTGTGTGTGTGTGTGTGTGTGTGTGTGTGTGTGTGTGTGTGTGTGTGTGTGTGTGTGTGTGTGTGTGTGTGTGTGTGTGTGTGTGTGTGTGTGTGTGTGTGTCCTAATTAAACCATGGCAGCCGTATGTGTTAATGAGCTCCCTCATTAGGCAGTAGCTCTCCTCGTTACGGGGAGAGGCGTTGCTGGTGGAGGAGAGATGGAGCGGCTCTTTCTCAAGCTCCTGCTGAGTTCACTGTCCCACACACTGAAGAGGGGATTATCCTACAGAGGGCAGCGAGGAGGGAGGAGAAATACGGGCTGAGACGAGAAAATATATTGATGTCGATCTTTTAAAAGTCTGTTTGGTTCAGATGGAGAAAATGCAGCTTTGGCAATAAGTATTAGAAACCGTCACAGTGAATTGGTAAAGGCTTATTTAAGTCGACACATTGAAAAGTGGACATGTACAATGCTTAGCAAACTAATATAACAGCAAACAGGAATTGACTGGATTTAAGTAGTTTTAAATTGCTACAAAAGCCTTTTACAGCTGATTCAACTGTGGAGTCAAACTTGTCATGAACAGAGAAATGCTGTTTTTAGAGGACACTTTGGTAATGCAGTGTAATTTCATCGGAGGTTTTGTAGCTTTGTGTTGGTTCTTTGAGCTACAGTGCCTGAAATAGGCACACTTTTTGTTTTACAGCATGAAACAAAAATATATTAAAAAATATATACATTTTGGCCTACAACATTCAAGGGAAAACATTTTTTTCAAAAATGCTTAATTAATAAAAAACATAAATAGCAGTGTTGGAAAAGTGAGGAGTCCCCATATGTAATCCTTTGTGGAGGCACCTTTTGCTTTAATTACAGCCATCAGTCTGTTTGGATCAGTCTCTACACCTTTGTGCACCCAGATTTGGAAATATTTCCCCATTCTTCCTGAAGAACTGTTGGAGTTCAGTCAGATTCTGTGGTGAGCGCTGATTGACTGCTCTCTTCAAGTCCATCCACAGATGTTATGTAGGATTCAGGTCAGGGCTCTGACTGGGCCACTCTAGGACATTCACCTTTCAGTACTTTAGCCACTGTGTTGTTTTTATGGCGGTGTGTTAGAACTTGTGAAATTGTTGTCACATGCACAGATCGACCAACCTCTGTCATTTAAACTTGTAACTCCTTCAAGGTCACCATGGGCCTCTTGGTAGCTTCTCTGATCAATCTTTCCCTGGCTCGGTCATCCAGTTTGGAGGGGCGGCCTGATCTAGCCCAGGTCTGGGTGGATCCATATGCCTTCCACTTCTGGACAATAGTCTGAACGGTCCTCAGAGGGATAGTTAAAGCCTATGAAATCTTTTTATATCCTTCTCCTAACTTGTGCCTATCCACAACTTTATCCTGAGCTCTTTTGAAAGCAACATTCCAACCATGATGAGTTCTTTGTGTTACTATGCACTAATGGAGTGGAATCATCAAGAACAGCTGATTTTATTCTGAAATAATCAAAAACTCCACAGTTGATGTCAGGTGGAGGCCAATTAAGTTGGTGTGTGATCTGGAAGGTGATTGGTTATACCTGACAATGTTTATGATGGTTTTTCTGAAGGGACTCATCACTTTTCCAACACTGCTATTCTAGTTTTTCATTTTTTTATTCATTTTCAGAAATTCAAAAAAAAAAAAAAATCGTCTTGAATGGTGTAAGGCAAAATGTGTAAATCACGCGTTTATGTATTATCATTTCAGGCTGCAAAACAACAAAAGTTTCTATTTCAAAAGGGTATCATGACTTTCTACTGTAAATGTTCCTGAAATTATTTCCATTGATTCTGTTAATTGAACAACCAATTTGTGTTTGTTTTCCCAGTTTTCACAAATTCACTTCTGATAAGAAAACAAACAAAAATAACCCAACTCTGATCTGTTCTCCTCCTGATCCAAAGGAAATGCCCCATTCACACTTCATAATCAAGCACCTATGTATTTTCTCGGACCATGGGTGGATAATCCAGTGAAGACATTAAGGGGCTGTGGACAGGATGTCATGTTGCTGTCACATCAAGTCTCTTTATCTGGGCGTTATCTTCTTGTGTAGAGCGAATGAAATCCTGACGGGTGGAGAGTTGATATTTCTGCATTTTGGCATAATTTTCTTAGATTTGTCACTTCCTGTCAGGACGTTGTCTGCCAGTAAGTGACCGTACCTGATGCTTGAAATTGGTTTGGCAAAGAGGACGAATACTCAAGCTTTATTCTTCTTAACTATACTCTGTTGTAATATTTAAATCATTCACTGTAACTTCTGCTTGTTGTTCATTTGTTGTGATATTGGTATCTGCATAAAAAATACCAGTATCAATTATTCTGTACATTTGTGGACGATGCATCCCATCACCAGTGCCACCACCACAACACTTATTTGTACATTAACTGTGAAGAGAATAAAGTGGCGGTGTTTCGTTCTCCTCTGTCTCACCAGGCTCCCTCTCCTGCAGAGACGGCGGAGGCTCATCCTGCCCGTCCATAGTCTGGTGTGCCTCGCTGCCTTCAGCCTGGCTCTGCCTCTCGCCATCAGTCTCTTCCCACAGATGTCACAGGTACATTATCCCAAAAAAGAGGGAGTAGAAAGCCATTTGGCAGTAGCAGGGCATAGTGGATGGGCTTGGGTGTAAGGTTTGACCATGCTCTGGATGTAGAAAGTGCCTAAGACAAGTACCATTGCCTTCAATCGGATTGGAGCCGCCACCAGGAGCCAGTGTTGTGTGTAGAGCGGTGTAGTGTGGGAGAACTCAGCTGTTTGACTCAGTGAATAGCTCCTTGTGTTATAAATTTAATGTCGCTGCATTAAATATCTGCTCATGTCTGCCATGACACGGTCTTAACCACTGATGCTGATGACCGGAGTCTCTTGACCTCTTTATCGTTCCCCGTTGATATTCACAGAGACTCTCCCCTAATGAGGTGTAGCCCTCTGAGACTTAACCTCCTCTGTTATGATCTGCCCAGAGTCTTCATCTAGGCCAGCAGGCTGAGATCTAACTTTAGCCTGACTGCTTCAATGTGTGTCACTCTTCTCATTAAGTGGCACTGGTTTGGTTTTGTTTTTCACTCCATCTCTCTCTTTGTCTCCTCTCTGCCAAATGACTTGCTGACACAAGCCAACCAGCTCTGGCTTTAAAATGTTTAAGATTTAATTACCACTGGAAATAGCTCAGACAGCCATATGGCAAAAAACTTCAGACATATGTGCCGCCAACGGTCCCGTGAAAAGCTGTCTCCCGCTACACTGAGGGGCCTGTTTTTCTCTCACAAGTCCTTTTTGCACTTTCGCAAAATAGCAGGTGAAAAAAAAAAAGAACTCCGTAAAAATTACCATGAATGCCCTGCTCCCCTGGACCCCCTGCCTACTCAATTTGCCCCACTTCCCATTTCACACCTACCAAGATGTCTGATTAGGATTCTGCCTCCAACTCCAACAGCCATCTGTTTCTGCATCAAATATTAGGAGATGCAAACCTCAAATTAGACTTCCATTTGCCAAATTGGCTCTTTTTGCACATTAGCAGTAAATACAGAACATTTAGAGCCTTTAAGAATGATTTAGTTACAAATGAAACTGTTTCGAAATTTTCAAGTTGCAGCTCCCGTGGATGATTATGGTTTGCATCTCCACAGACAATATATTAACATTTCTGATACTTCATTTCTGACAGCTTGTGACAAGTATTCCCATTTGCACTATATTGACCTTTTCATTCTGCTTTGATTCCCACAGATCAGTGTGAATCGGCTCGAGCCGGAGATCGCCATGGTAACAGATTGTAAGATTGTGACATACAATAAAGGACTGTAAGTGATCTCTACTGCCCGACTCATGAAGAAAGGACCCGCCGCTCATCGGGGTTCAAACCCCCTGAAGCTGCCAGAGAATGAATTATGGCAAACTTGGCTGCGTTATCCGGTGAGAAGTGAACATACGTTTACAGAGAACAGCAGTGGAGGCTGAGAATACATGTTGTTTACACCAAGACAATGGTTGCTAAATAAGCATTAACACACAATGACATGTTGTGATATAGGAAAATATCATATCGACGCCTCAAAAAAGTATCACTGTGACATGGACACTTACCAAAGAAATAATACAAAATAACTGAGCCACTAATAGAGACTTGCTTGTGTCCTTTCAGTAGAGAGAGGCCTAGTAAGCTAAATTAACTATCTACTAAGCTTCTTTCTTTCCTTCTTGTGAACAGGCAGTTAGTTGGAGATGATTTTGAACAAAAATGTTGAAGAATAGGTAGATTGTTAGGAGCAGGACACGTTTACATGATTGTGGTCTGGATTGTATCAATACTATGAATGAAATCAGGACAAATGCCTGAAATGTATTTTTGTGAGCGTTCTTTTTTTTTTTTTCTCTCGATTATTTTTTAATGAAGGGGTTCCCGACATCCGCTTGGGATGTGGTTTAATATAAAGCAACATCCAACAACCCAATGTCATAGGTGGCTTGTCTGTAAGATGCCTGAATGGGTAAAATTCTGATTTAATTCCTTTAGAAAGAAAAGAAGATGCCCGAAAAATAGATCCCAGTTTACTTCAGATCTGAATTTAGTTATTTCTCACTTCCTTACTTTCAACCCACTTGATTAATCTTGTGACCCATTTAAGGGTCACGACCCCCCTGTTTGGAACCACTGATTTAATGGATGTAGAAATTCGACCCCACCTGATTTTGTTATAGTGCCCCTAAAGCTGAGAAATCATTCGTTTCAAAACAGATCAGCATCTCATTTGAAATCATCCAACGACACCCTGTTTTGTTCTGTACTGAAACCTCATTATGAAGTGACTTTAAATCCCACTACTGTCAGTCATGATTCATCTTTCACATTTAAATTTACAATGTTGAAACTACATTTTGTGTAATCAAACCAAGTGAACACTGTATATAAACACATAAAAATCACAGTCAGGATATTTTTTAAGTCTTGAGTCATTTTTATTCTCTAGATGTTTTCTGAAAGCAGTGGTGGTGTGTGTGTTTGCACTTGATGTATATAAACTTCCTGTCTTCAAGTGTTATCTTTTGTCAGGATCTGTGTGATTAGTGTGTGATGGTGAGCTGTTATTCAACAAGAAGCCACATGCAGGACCAGTGGAGGGTGCTGGCTGAGACGAATAAAACCAAAATGCAATTAAACATCGTGTTTCTAGTTTAGATTCTTCAGGGTTTTACTGTTGGAGTCAGATATTAGCATCACCTTTAGGTTTCCCTAAAGAATTTCACTCTGCAATGCTATTTCCTCAGACTATGACTTTAAATAATAATCCATAGTGAGTTCAGCTTTAGTACCAACAAATAACACTTTTGTAAAGATGTTTACAAATATTGATCTTTTGAACAAAAAGTCATTTCAAATTATATTAAAATTGGATCTGATCTCTGGCACACATTAGTTTAATTGCGGTAATGCAAGCATCTCAAATGAGGTCATTAAAGTAATTTCAGTCACAATCCACAGTGATTTTGAACATTATTCAAAATGAGCTTTTCTTGTTCAGTGATGAGGCTGTTTGTAATTCAGTGTGCTGCCTGACTGAAACTGATGCAATGAGACAGCTGTGACTACGCTGCATGATTTATCACTCGACATGCAATTTTATAACCAACAATAAAACACGTGCAGTTTGTGGTGTTAGCCGAGAAAATAGATCAGCCCACAGAAACAGGCAAATCAAACTAATGATCAAACCAGTCGTTGTCTTTCAGTTCACTTCTCCAACACCTTTGCAGGAGCAGCGTGGAGGTGGCGCCTCCTTCCCCCACCTTGCAGCACTATGCTCCTCTGGGGAGAATCTTGTTTTTCACCGTGGATTCCTGCTCTCACCCTCGACTCTCCTCTCTGCTGACTCGGGCGACAGGAGACGCAGCGTTTAGGGAGACGGGCGTGATCTTCCCACTTAATTGTTTTCCTAACAGACAAATGAGAGGTGCAGCCTCTTGATAATCATGCTGACCTTTTACCTAACTGAGATGTGATTGGCCTTAAACACACCTGCTTGTCAAGAGGGCGGTTGCAGTGCTTAGAGTGTCAGAGCAAGCTACTGTACTTGCTAAAAAGCACCTTTTAATGGTGTTTATTTGGACAATAAGGAATCTCTTTTGCTGTGTATTTGCACCTGCAGTGAGTATTGGATGTCTTGGAAACTCAAAACAAAGCATGTGGCCCCTTTTGCGTCTGCAGATGTTGGTAAAAAGGTGAGACTACTGCAATGGATTTTACCTTCCCGCCTCCCCCCTTGTTCCTCGCAAGCATTCTGTTTCTTAGCTTACAAAACAAGACATCAGGGTCAGACGTCAGGGCTCATCTCTAAAGCCTCGGGGTCATGAGGAGGAGATTCCTTCCGTTTCTTTTGACAGGTGATTACTGAGGCGGTTTGATGAAAGGCCCGCTGCACAATAGTAACTACTTTCCCCCTTTTTTTTCAGGGGTGGCACCCTCTGGATGGGAATGATTTCTGTGTCCCTGTTGTGCTGGAATTCAGGAAATACCAGCCCATAGGTAACGCACACCTGACACCTGTGCAACTGTCCCGCAACATTCTTGACACCTCAGTCTCTGTCAGCGGTTCCCAACCTGAGAGAGGGGTGTCATGGAGCATTCACTTTTGTCTTATTTCTCCCAGTTTGTGGTAAGGGTATATTTTTTGGTTTAAGGCATAAAACAACCTGCTCATGGAAAATATTTCTCTGGTTGAACTGTTCACCACTTCATGTGCCATGGTGGCCCAGATGTCTGCATGGTTTCATTCCAATCAAACACTGCAGCGGCATATTTCACACTGATTTACACAGGCGCCTTCAGCTGCAGAGGAACTAATGAGTGAAATCTGCTGCTGTAATGCCCGGTTAGAATAAAAACCTGCAGACTCTCCAGCCTGGATGTACAAAGTGAGACCTGAATAACACAAAAAACATCACATTTCTCATGAGAGAAATTCTTTTTTTATTCCTAAAACATCTTTTTGTTATCACATGTTCTGCTTGAAAAGTATGTTCTTATATATGTTTTATATTACACACGGCGAAATCTGCAGACATTCGACAAATGGAGAGGTCATCCGTCATCCAAGAAGCACAAAGCGCTGAACTCGCTTTTATTGTATGGCACAACTCGCCCCTAACACCAGAGGTCTCTGCAGCTTCTCGTCTGTCCCAGAGTCATGCACAGCTGGTCATGAATCGCCTCTCTGTGCAGAATCTTCATTCGGAAGCATAGCAGAGCGCTGGAATGGGTGTCAAGTCGCCAGTGAAAATAAAATCATGCTGCGAAACTTGGATTTTCTTCGACACATAGTTCATTTCCTGTTTTTGTTCTCCTGGCCGGTCACCAGCCCGTTCTCTGACTCACTGGGGGGATTAAAAGTGTGCGACAACGTTCTTGTCATTGAGGAGAAAATAAATTAACATGGTACACAGGTGGTGAAGTGGGTGGGGTGAGCAAGGAGGTGTTAATGACCTAAGCAGGTGGTAAAAACAGCTTTAATGAAACAAATAGCTTCTTTCAAAACAACCTTTATAAGTAGCCTATGTATAATATTTTTAAAAAAACAGACTATGATAGAGGTTGACATTGTTTTTCTTCATCTTTGGACGTCAAACACCAAAGAACATTAAATGACGGAAGGTTCTGTCCTCATCCAGAGACATCCAGGGTGGACGTCTTTAAATAACATGTTCTTTTTCCAGTGTAGCACCTTGATGAAGAGATGTGCGGTGATCACATATTCAGTCCTTCTTCTAATGTGTCTAATTATACTTAATAATATTACATAATAAATAGTGTTGGTCCTCTGATGCGTCAGAAGGGGACGCAGGGTTTTTAGGGCAGCATTGGTGGAGGTCGGACCGCGGTTTTAGTCCTCTGAGGTCACATCTATGTCCTCGGAGCTGGGCTGCTTGGTGGCGATGCGCCATCTGTTAATGTGGTGGTTTCCCTTCTTCTTCTGCTGACTCTCTGGTCCCTCCTCTTCCAGCTTCTGTCGCTTGTACTTGGTCCGCCGGTTCTGGAACCACACCTTCACCTGCACAGAACAATAACCAGGGTTAATGGTGATTATGCACTTTTTTAAGTAGACTGTAGTGTCATTTCAGAGAGGCACTTATTTACAATATGCAATAGATCTTTCTTAAGGTGGATGTTCTGACTTGTCAGACACAGGTGCAACTTTAGTTCTAGGGCGCTGGTGTGAATGCTGGCACAGTTAAATGTAGTGAGGCTGCAGCTAAAGATTATTTTTGTCATCTGTTAATCTGAGTATTTTTACAATTGAGCATGAATTGCATGGTCTATAAAAGATTTTCAGGCAACGTTTTTGCCTTGAAAATTGACTACTTCAAGTGTCTTAAGGTCAAGATAAAATGAAAAATGACTGCCACTGTTTTTTAAAATTCTTTTTAACATCATATGTCATCCCAGCATCTCTTTCGCGAAAAGGCTTTTAAACGTATTCTTGTTTAAAAATGAAAACGACTTCTCTTTGCGTTCATGATTGAGCATGGCAATAATGCACAGGAAAGGTCGACAGGCTGGTGTTGCTATGACCTTGGAATATGAGCTTGGCTGACAAACCTATATGTAACAGTTTCATGGCCAGGATGCATTTTTAAAAATAGGACATGAGCACTTATATTGGCACGCTCCTCTATTACTTCTTGACTCTGTCTATGGTTTGGGCTAATTCTACACAGTAAAAGCTGTTGTCACTGAATCTATCAAAGAGACACGTATATTTCCCAGAGAGGGAGGGCAGGGATTATCTCAGATGGAGGCAGCACAGAGGATGAAAAGTACAAATGATAGCTGGAACCTGCTCTCTCTAAGAAAGCACACCACATTTTTCTTTGAGTGAGTTCATTCATATTCAGTTCACTGTCATTATAATTTGCATAATGCAATGGGTGCTTAATTGCAAGCGTCTTATTGACTGACACAAAACTTGCGAGCAGCATTTATCCACATCGCTGACTCAGTAAACCCTTCTTTATATTGCCTATTAGGCCTAATTGACACCCAGATGTGGACTCATTACACATAACCATCAATAATATTTACACTCTTTTATCTAATCTAATTTTTAATTCCTTTAAGAGAATCTTTAACACACAAAGCTGCAACTATGAATGTGACTAGAATGCAATTATTTAAATTAAATTGCACTGAATCATGTATCTAACAAGTTTGAATTTGTGTGAAGTGTACAATACAGTCCTAGTGTCTAGTGACTACCTTAGTGACTACCATAGTGCTATCTTGCCATGGGGCCTATCAGCAAGGTTGTGTAAATGTATTCATTAAATTTTTTAACACACCTACATTTGCTAACAATGCGTTGCATTCATGTTAATGTATATTTTTGGACATATTTTTGAAGAAAAACATTGCAGACCCCTGATCGCGGATGTTTTTGTCCGTTGCATTCTGTCACATTTAGTTAATTATTTGATTTATTTTATCTTAGCTTTATTTGTATTTGATTTATGTTAGCTTATTGTTACTCTCATCTTTGTATTGAAACTGTTGCGTGATAATTTCCCTCGGGATAAATTACGCTTCTTGAATCTTGAATCTTTACTGTTCGCTTCTCTTTTACTTTATTTCATACCAGAAATAAATGTAGGAATTCTTGAGAGAAAATACAGGAAAAAAACAAGCTAACTGATACTGGAGATAATCTAAATAATAGTTTGTTTTAATTATCGCGATATGTGACAGCTACGAGAACACGGACGTTCGATCCTAGAATGTTGTTGCCATGGCACTTAATTGGCCGTGTTTCGTAGAGGAATCCAAAAGTGGACCACCTTAAACAATAGGATTTGTTAGCATAACACTGCGTTAGCCTTACCTGTGTTTCGGATAAGCTCAGGCTGTTCGCCAGCTGCTTCCTCTCGGCTCCGACCACATAGTGGTTCTTCTCGAAGGCTCTTTCCAGGCGGAGCAGCTGCGACGGGGAGAAGGCTGTCCGGATGCGCTTGGGTTTCCTGGCGAAAGGGCCGTGGAGGAGCAGGCTGTCCTGGGACACATCGTTACCTGACACACCGGGGGCAAAGAAACAACCAGGGACGTCACTTTGCGGCTGGACAAGGTAACTGTTTGCCTGGACTCCGTTATTAGAAGTTAGGCGACCTCCTCAGAATAATCTGTCATCACAATGGTAATGGAAAGCTTTTTAAAATAATGTAAATATTATTTTTGTATTATTAATAGTATTACCAGCAGTCTATATAAGTAACTTGGCCAATAGTTAATATACTCCTACTAATAATAATAATCGAAAGGGACTATTAAATAAAAAATACCCCATTAAAACAGCTTTTTTGTCAAATTGGCTTTAAAAAAATAATAATAATAAGCCTACCATTGGTTTTATAAAAGCGACATTTCTATTAGGCTACTTTAGTTTTTGCATAGGGACTACACTGCCCTACAAAGTGCAGCAACTACGAAATCGCATGGTTTATAGAAAAGAGAAATACTTAATTGATCCCAAGCTGGGAAATTGCAGTTTTCTGCACAATTATGGGCCTGAAAGTATATGGGTAGGATTGATTTGGATAAAACATATGTAATGGTAAACTAGTAAACCATAGTCCGTCAGTGATGTGGAAAATATTCATTTGTTGGAACAGGAAACAAACTTTAAAGCCTTTATTGCCTACATTTTTTCTTATCGCAATGACTGCACTTATGGCTCTGTATGGCAGTGCTGCAAAATTCTGTATTTTAAGGCATAAACCTGCAGCGTTATGGAGACGGGACCTTTGCAAATAACTACATAAAATAGACATCAGGTACTCTAATTGTGTGATAAATTGAAAGAGTATATACTTTTTATTTAAATAACTGAATTAAAATTACCGAAAAATACAGCAAATAAGATAGTATTTGCTGTATTTTGTGTTGTTTGAGGATAACGTTTTACTGTGAATTGTTGTTAATTACCTGACATATTATTTCGCTTTTACCGTGATATACTCCCCATTATGTTGTCAGAAAGGTGCCATAGATGAAACAGAAATTATTCTGAGAAGATGAGATGTTTATTTTATGGTAAAACATTTTTATTTTAGGGATATAACACGCTCGTTCTCTGTTGATAGTGACCTTTTGTTTTTTAAGTTTTTATGTAACTAGAGGATATATGTGATATATTCATCAATGAGTCTGTATTGTAATTAGGATGTATCATGAAACTGCCGTTGTGAAAACATCAATTTAGATTTAATTCAATGAATACATTATTATCCAAGTATTTAGTTCAAAAATGATTCTTATATATTTTTACAAATGTACATCATTCTGTCTTATTTGTAAAATATATTTTCTGTCCAGTAGTTAAAGAATGCAATAAAAATCAATATAAAAATCAAAGTTGCTTCACACAGTATAAACAACAATAATAGGAGATAATAGAGATGAATGTATAGGATAATAGTTGGTGCACAATTGCGCTGAGCTTTGTCTGGTAAATAAATCACTGCAGGCTGTGTTCAAATCCTTCCTATTCCCATTCTATTTAAATGATTATCCTGGATTTGTATCACTTTTGTCTCTAAAGCCTGGCTGTTGTGTTAGATTTTGAGAATGAAATGAGCCTAACCTAAGGCGAGTTTTTTCGTATGGAAAAAAACAAATCTACATCAGAGCTTATCTTCTCCTGACTGCGGCTTTCTGAGAGTAGCTGCAGGGCGAATGAGAGTGGGAATATGAGCGCGCTGCCAACTCGGTGGTCTTGTCCTTTATTTATTATCCGTGGCTGCAATTAATGGTTCAACTAAGGGATAGTTTCAGTGACAGCCCTGTACAGGGATCTGTCATCTCATTAGAACATGGAAACCTCTCAAAAGCAGAACTTGAAGCATGCGTTTACCACCTCTCTGAGCTTATTTAGAATTATGCAAACACACACACACACACACACACACACACACACACACACACACACACACACACACACACACACACACACACACACCTTTGTCTCGCAGTAAACTAACACACTTAAACCTGGTTTATTTAGCATTTAACGCGCAGAAGCCTATTGTTTGGCCTACTTTATTTTACTCTAATTACTCAGGCGTAAATACTTGCATGTATCAAACTAGGTCGCTTACGAGTGAAGTCTAAAAATCCGTTTTTCAACCCTCTTACCTTGAAATCTGTGTCCGAAAAACCTGTTCCGTAGCACCCAGGGATAGAAGTTGAGCGGGTCTCGGTGTTGCGTCCCGAAGAAGTGCGGATGCTGTAGGTGGGAGCCACCGAGCTGGTGTGGGGCCACGGTGAGGGAGGGGTGGTTCACCGTCTCTGGGAACACCAGGTCCGGGCTCTGGTAGAGGGACCGGGCCGGCGGAGCCTGGTAACTGTTCATTAAGACATCCGTCGTCGGGTTTGAGTAACTTAAAGCCGTCGGACGGATGGGTTCCTCAGCGATCAGAGGGTTCTCCTTGGCGACCAGAGACTCTATAGTAAAGCAGCGCTTTCCCGCAGACGAAAACATCATATCTGGAGAGAAATAGAAACCAAGACCAGTAGAAAGTGATCGGTATGTGTCCTTCCTCTTGCTGGAAAAGCAGGAAAAGATAGCTTCCCTCTCAGAGATGCATCATGCCCAAAGATGGAGGGGTTTTGCCTGCACAAGCTCGTCCAGCGGAGATGCTGCTACAAAACTCAACAGTGCTGCAAATTGTCCTGATCCATCAAGTGTGCACGCACTCAGAGGGTTTCTGTGCACAAGTGCACCAAGTAAAAGCGCCTCCAACCTTCAATGTGGCTTGACGCTGCGCACGGAGAGAGCTGATTGGACCAGAGCACCTGCCAATTAAAGGCCTCCTCAAGTACCTGCTCCCTAGGTCACACAGGACCGGGCAGCTTAGTTACGGAGACAAGCTGAGAAAACATGTGTGCCCCAATTAATGGGTCATTGTGTGTCCTGTTCAGCAGTAATATCTCATTTTTCTTCAGGGAAATAATCTGCCGGTGGGGGACGGGGACTTTCATCTGTTTCAGAGACGATAGTAGTGGACACCTATCTAGAGAATTCTGGGTAAAGAAAATGTCTCATGGAACAAGAATTTCACTGTTATTTTAATCACGCTTTTATGTGTTTGAACCCTCGTGATACAGCGTTAAATATGTGCTGAACATAAATACGATATTAAATGTAACAGCCCATATCTCTCAGTTATTCATTTACATGCAGTGGTGCTCTAAAACAACACGCATCTGACTGACTTTCGAGTGAACGTGCAAAACTGTAATCAATGTAATCTTCTTTCAGCAGTAAACTCAAACAATTTCCATCAAGCAAAATTATTGCTTTTGTCATTTCAAACGCTTAAATTGCAACTTTATTTCTCATGTGTGCTTTACAGGCTACATGTTGATCTTAACGCTCTGTTACAAATAAAGAAAATGAAAATGTATATTTGTAGTCTACCTCATGAATGAACAAAGGCGTCAATTTAATAATAATTATTATTATTTGAATGCCTTTGTGTTTCCATTGTTCACTCAATTGATACATTATTTTAAATGATGATATTTAGGTTTTGCATTAAGGTGTGTCAAGGAGCAAAATAAAACTCCCCTTTATGCTTTTGCGAAGCATCAATAAAAAGAAATAATGATGGCAGGGAAGCTTGTTTTGAAATGAGTTTTAAAGTTTAAACGCATATGGAGACGCTCGTGAGAGAACAATTGAGCAGCATGCAGTCCTGCAGGAGAGCAGAGCGCGGGCAGCCTGGGATTGTGTTTGCAGCTCACCGCCTTTATCCCTGGGCGCTCCGCTTCCACGGTGCTCTAACCAAGTTAATAATTATCCTCTTAATTCGCTCGTCTGCGAAGAGGTTGCATTAGAAAATCATTACCGATGGAAATTATAAGGTAAAACAAGTTGTTGATTAGGCTTTTAGAGCTAAAGGCTCCTAAAGACAGCACTATAGGTTCTGGGAATGCGTCCGTGTCCAAACGAACTCCATCATTTCCTTTCCCAGTGTCATTGTGTGTGTGTGTGTGACAGATAATCATCTGCAGGCTGTTTATTTACTGGGTGAGCCCTGGACTTCTTGATGCCGTTTCCCCTCACCTGCATGACTCAGAAGAGCCACTGCTGAATATTACACACCGTTTCGATCCTAATAAAAAGGCTCTTTATGTCGATTAGATCGCCGAACTGAAACGAGTGCCCAAACCGATCTGTTGCATGTTCTGCGGAGTTATTTCGCTTCAGGAGACAAACATATTCGTTAGTATGTTTTGTTGTGGAGTCCCGTTATAAAGCTTTCGTAGTGACCGTAATTATTGAGAATAGACGCAGTGAGATATTAGGGAATAACGAAAAATCACTCGCATATCCTATAATAATAATGATAATAACAAAAGGCTACGTTGTATAAATATATCGCCATTGTGGGGGGCGTGAAAAGTGGGATATTCCAGCACACGTTACTTTTTATTGCAGGATTTTATATACAAACCGTATTTTTACCCGGAGTGCATTAGCGGCAGCAGCAGCAGCAGCAGCAGCAGCAGCAGCAGGAGGAACTTGTGGGCTGACCGAGCCGGTTGAGTTTATGGTGAAAGCCTGCGGGCCTTTACGCACTGACCCTGATCGCTGCTGGTTAATAGATGTCCAAATCGCTCTGCATTAACAAAAACAAAGCAGAGAAGTCTACCTTTGTTCCTGCTGTTGGTTTCCCCCCGAGGCTCCAGGCTCCGGCCAAAGTGATCTTCAATAGGAAACAGCGCGTTAGTCTTCAGTGGAAACACGTTTTAGAGTGAAATTCCTCTATAGCAATTTAATATTCCCGAGATATTTTAGCCCATGTGTGAGACAATTAGCGTTGAGTTGAGACCTTAATATTCATGAAATACCCTGCATCTCACTCACGTCATAATGTCTTCATTCAGATTATATATTAATTATGGGATTGCCACAGTAGAGGCTTGGGTGTAGCATGTTACACATTGGCCAATTAAGAGAACTAAGAGAGAATAGTTAACACAAATAAATTAAGGATCAGACGCAGAGTTGAGTCACGTTCCTCTTTATTTTAGGTCATCGACAGTGCAACATGACTCCACTAGTTCTGTGTGAAAGCCAAGTTTACATTTTAAATCAAGTGTTAATTGACCCAAACTGTTACATGTTTTCTCATAAACACAATTGTATCATTTTTGGAGAAATCACTCCTCCTTATTTATTCAGTACAAATTAGAAGATAATATTGTTCCTACAAGTATAATGTCAAAGCTTAAAGTAAGAATCTGACTGAGAACATTTAGGCACACATTTTTTAGGAACAGTTGATGTAAAAAAAAAAAAAAAACAACAACAGCAACACTTATTTCCCAGAATGTGTAAATTATAAAAAATAAATTGACTTTACTTGACTATGAGAACCCATGAGTATCAGTGAGTCCTGGGTCAGAAAGGAAAAACATGAACATGATAATATATTGCTGCTGACTTTTGTCTTTTTACAATTTGGTAAAAGATAAAAAGGTTTACAAATGACTTTCACCTGCGCTCAACAACTCAATGGGCCTCTAACAGTTCAATCTCATTTAATTGAAGACATTTTACAAGTGAATTGTCCACAATGTTGTTTTTGGGGATCAGAGGAAAAGAGGCACGAAAAGGAAGAGACCACTGTGGAGACAGATGCTTCAATCTAATATAAGTGCTGCCCTCTAGTGGCCCAAACAACATGCTGCTATTCTGCTGATAATGAGTGAGACCATTCTGATAGTTATATTTTACTATACTAATGACAGCTTTAAATCCTTGTTACCAAATGTATACTTACACTTATAGCGTGTCCCATCTCTAGAGATAGAAACACATGATCGTCCTTCAGTTCGTTCTAACTTGACAAAATGCCCCCACTGATGAGCGATCTGACTTTCTCTACATTTTCTCTCATTTCCTTCTTCTAACTTTATGTTAACACCAAACTTGGAAATAATGTTCTTTTCATACTGTTCACCTGCAACCCTCTGCAAAACTACCTGAAACCCCCCACACTCTTATCATGAGCACAATTTAATCTCATAACTGCATCTTATTTGACTTCCAGCTGCTCCTGTTTTTAAACTCGATTTCTCTGTTTTCAGTATTCTGTGTCACTTTACTTTTCTGATATTTCAGGTTTGCCTATGTATTTTTCAAACGTTTTGTGTTTGGTCCTGTCCTCAAATGTTTGTTTAAGTCTCGGCTATATTGCAAATGAGGTTGCTCCTCAATATACTCCCAAGTTTAAATAAAGGTTATAAATAAATAAAACTTTGTTTTCAAAATTAGAGGCCCGTAGTTGGATAACACGTTTCAAATCAACTGTCTGACGTTTTACCTCCAAAGGCAAGTCTCTCAGTCAATGAAACCAAATTCAGTGTTGCTGTTGTGTCTTTTAGAGTAATGCTGCCCTCCAGTGGCTGAAGGGAGTCAGAGCATGTTTATAGGATTGAAGATTTCCTGCAGAGGTCAACTGGAGCCTTTGACCGCAGTGGCTTTTTAGTTGAGTTCCCAAAGGCCCCACTCCGCGTTGTTTCAGGGGATTATGTGGAATATTACCCTGATTAGATATTTAAAAACTGTGAGGTTATTAATGAGCATCATGTTCTTGGTCTTCCATGTATACAGTTGAATGACCCATGTGGACTGCAGTACCATCTTAAATCTATAAAACCAAACAGCCAAAATCATAAATGTATATTTTTACAGAAATGTACCATCACTTGTAGTGGAGTATGCTTCAACAGTTGTATATTTTTGCTTGTGTGGTGTGGAGTTAATGACCATCACAGTGAAATGAAATGTATATTTGTCTGCAGGAAAACAGTGGTCAAACATCAGGCAAAAGCAAACTCCTCTGGGAGGTTTTCTTGGACAGTAGAGGAAAATGAACAGCAGAAGAACCATACACAAAGCTCAAAATAACAAGAACTGATGCAAAAGAGAGGAAGGCCTCAATAAATGAAGTAAAGTCATTTTTAACTGAGATACCTAAAACAAAATATCAGCCTGGTCTTATTTTGTCAGGCACCAATGAATTTAAAACAATCTTTTTAATGACTTGTACATAATTCCACAGTTATAACCTACACTTAACTGTTTGAATTTAGTATATGGCTGATGGGATTTTCACCAGGCATGTGATCAGACAAGTCGTTTCTTAATGAAGGGCTCGTTTGTGAAATTCTCTTTTCCAGCCTGATGAGAGGCCGCGGAGGCTCGCGGTTTCCCCTCTCACCTCCTGCGTTCATTAATAAACTAATTGGCCATTTTGTTTCGCATTAGCGTTGTGTGCTCAGCTAATCTGACCCACTTAAATACTTGGAAAATTTCACCCCATTCTAACGAGATGGGAAAAGTAGCACGTCGCTGAGTTTGTGCCACCTGCACGAGAAGTGCGGTCGTTTAGCCACCTGTACTCCGTCGGCTCCCCTCCTCAGCATAAACAAACATGCCACTTTTAACACGGCCTGGAGAAAAACTACGTGTTTATATCAAGAGAAGGTATCCATCTCTATCTGCTTAGTTTAATCTCAAGTCCGATATATAACCATTCTTTGACTTATTAAAAGTGCGTAATGCCAATATTAAAGCTATGAAAGCCACATCACACGGTTCCCCAAATGAATGGCATGGGAACATTTTGGAGAAGTGATATGAGATATAATGTTGTTCAAGTTCTTCGAAGCAGCTATTTAAAGTACCTGACATTCATTTTGCAGCGATTTGGATACGTTTTTAGACCCCCCCCCCCCCTTAATTTTATTTGATTGGTGGTGTGCGTAAAAAGACGCACGTTGGCTAAATTGCGCGTTATTTGGAAAGCAGCGAGTTGTTTCTTTTTGTCCGGCCTTTAACTTGCTTCTATCTGTCTCTGAACAGGAACCACTGTTTCCTGGGAGAAAACAGGTCCGTTCTCCACACATGTCGATGAGGAGAGCTGCTCTTGTCAGTGCCCGTGTCAGAAGTCATTGTGCGTCTCAAATGCGGCCCTTTCACCACGAGACAAAGGGCAGCTTCTACTTCAAACGCGAGTAATGAAAGCTAATGACTATTAGATGGAGTAGAGGGGCCCTCGTCTTTGCAAATGAAATGCAAAGGAGGATTTTTTTTTTTACAATCGCCTACCCTAAAACGCGCGTTGGTCAAATGAAGTGCACTCTCCTATTGGAGCTGGAGGTTATTGCTCTCCATGAGAACTTTCACACCTTCTCAGAGCATCTGGGCTGAGTCATGTGACCAAGGGCATTTTAATTTAGGGAGAAAACTCTTAGAGCTGATGAAATGTCTTAGGTATTTAGAAGAAACGGCCAACAATATAATATAAGATTTGAATGTCATCATTTCATGTGCTTTTGCTGAATGGATTCAACACACATGAGCGAAGACGGAGAGAAACATAATCAGTCTTTAGGATTTAAAAATTTGCATTTCTTATAATAATACAATTTCAAAAAAGTAGATATTAACTAGAGCTGAAACATTCAGTTATTTTTTAAGAAAACATTCTCTGGTTCCAGATTCTCAAATGTAAGGATGTGTTGTTTTTTTTTGTCACATACAATATACTGAACATCTTTGGGTTTGAATATGTAATATGAAATGATCTCCTTCTTAAATGATGAATGGTCGCAGCCCTAGAAGAGTGTAATGTGTGTATTCACACTGCCTTTATCTTGATGTTACAGACTGTGAGCAACATGTCTTAAATAATGCTTAATATCTCCAGTTTTTGTATTTTCACTAAACGTGAGGTGTTGCAACCTGGTGCCATTTGTGTTATCATGAGTTTCAGGTTCAATTAGTAAAGTTGGCCTGTGAGCGTCTAAATCCACGTCACTGCTGGACAACCAAAACATGGCAATGTTAGTGCAGTTCATTTTGCTTGTACATGACTTATCTTATTTTCAGATCAGGGAATTTATTTTTAGAGACAAAAAGAAACATTGAAAATACTTTGGCTGCAGCTAAATTATTGTCATTATCAGTTAATCTAATTCTATAATCTATAAATTGTCAGGAAATGGTGAAAAATGCCGGCCACAATGTCCCAGAGCCCACGGCGTCGTCTTCAGGTGGCTTCTTTTGTTTGACCAACAGTTAGACTCTAAACTGTATTTAAATGATCATATGAGACAAAGGAAAGCTGTAAACCCTCCTGTTTCTATGTCTTTTCTATTACATAAACGATAAATCAACTCATCAAAACTGTTCATTAGGCAATTGTTTGAGCCAGAAAAGACAATACATCATATTAAGATAGTGTGGATAAACACATTGTAAGTTTTTGCAAAGGGAATGAGAGGAACAAGTCTGGAGGGAAATGAAGATGTGACAGTTGCTTTCACGAGGAGCTTCACTTCAGACCCTGTAGAGAGTCTTAAGAACCCCAGCCAGCACTGGCATGTTTCCAGCCGTTAAGGTGCCCTGTGCTAATTGGGACGATGAGCCCGGTGACCCCCACCCCTCCCAAGGACTCCAGGTTTTCCCAGGCCTCTGACTGCTTCTTTCTTTCCCTCAATGGGATTACGTTGGGCTGTGGCGAGGGGAGAGGAGGGGGAGCTCTGATTCTCAGCTGATCACATCAGAAACGGCTCTCTGGGGTTTTTACACAAATTCTGCTCCTTCAGCGGCGCTTCAGCCCTAATCAGGCCGAGCAGAGACACCAGGGAGAGAGCAGGCAGGGGGCGGCGGACAAGAGAAAGAGATCAGCTCCGTTACTGTTTATTAACCTGCTCTCTTTGATACTGTTAGCAGCCATCTTCTCCCTCTTGCAGCACCTCTGCAAACATCGCTGCTGCGCTGTGGTTACATTTGTCTTTGACGTGTTTACATATTGAGAACAGGCCTACAAGTGTCCCAGTGTGCACCAACATTACAAACCTGTTGGTTAAGTATGTAAAGGTCAATGTTCATGCGAGCTGATTCAGTTAACTTCAGGCTCTCAAGATTGCATTTCATCTTTCTGCTCAGTTTCTTATCTGACTTTGTTTTCTTTGGTTTTGGTAGACGTTTGCTTGGAAAAGAGACCCAGGAAATATTTACAGTTACATATAAATAATAGAGCAAAATAAAGGGAAGGCGGTAGATTGAGTCTGTACCTCTTCTATAGTACAATTGGTCTGATTTAAATGGAATCAGCACACTTAACGGTCATGTATACTGCCTTACTGAGACAGAGAGCTGTAACTACAGAAACAGTGAAATTGCGGGGAAAGGGGGATGAAGTTTCTTAGCCATGGTTTCACAGATCTATAAGATGTAAAACCATAATTGTGTTTGTAGGAAGATTATTGATAGGGTTGGATATGATCTAATAATAATAATACATTTATTTTATAGAGCGCTTTTCAAGAACCCGAAGACACTTACAATGACAGTGAAATGTTAATGACGGTCTCAGGAATCAGTACGATTCCAATTCTCAAAGTCCAGAATCCATTTGTTTCACTTCTGTTGTTATTTTACACACATCAATGGCATAAAACCCTTAATACTGCAAAGTATATCGAGGGATAACATACCCCAAAGTATGTTTATTGCACTCACTTTTTCTCTTGATTCCTTTCTGTTTTGAAGGCCATTATACCTGTGGTATTGTCAAGGGTCACAAACAAAAGGAGTTTGTCAGCCATTGATATAGATCAGTGCTGAATCCTTAGAACCAAACATTTTTGGCAGGAAAGCACTCAAGTACATGATTCATTCAAATTGCAAGCTGATCCTCAGGCCTCTTCCATTTACATGCGACGCGTGTAAAGGTAGCTTATTACTCTGAATATATGGGCAAATATGTTCTAAATCAACCTGTCACTGGCTAATTGATCACCGAATGTCAATATTAGACATCAGGTTTATACATTTTTACTGTTTTCTTAAGTCATTTAAGTTGTACGTATGAATTGTCAAAGGAAAATGGACATGAGACGTGGATGTACATCTACATACATCAACAATAGGCACATTAGAAACACAAAAAAACAGGAATCCTCCAGAAAAAACACAAAACAATACAAGACACAGACTGATACACCAAAGCCACGTATCATTGAGTTCTGTAGGTAAGGAATTTTGTCATAATGGTGTTTGACATAAGGACCCCCTTTTCTGCCTGTAATATTTTTACTGAGCATCTTTAAAGGTGAAAGGATGAAAGAGATGGAAACACTGCTCTGTGTTCCCCTCCGCTGTCTTTGTTTGATATGTCAGAGTTATCCGCAGGACAGGACTTTCAGGTTGACCACCCCAATTAGCTGCTCTGATGGACTCATTTGCTACATCCCAGTCCTTTCTACACGCTGTCTTCCCCTCGGGTTTTATCCCTCATGTCTGCCAGGCAGGCTTCAGCAGACAGCATGGGTCCCTTTCCACCTGGAAGGAAAGACGTGGAGTTTGAATAGAGCAGAGACAGGACACCTGCCGGGGTTGGGTGGGCATGTGTGAGCCCCGTCTATTGAGAAGCAGTGAGAACAGGCATATTGACCGTTTAAACAGATTAAAACAGTGAGACCCAGCTCTGTAGCCCCGAGACAGACTGACCCCTACCACCCCGGGTTACAGATATCCACAGCTAATCCCTGAGCTGGTTATTTATTTGCTTAGCTTAAATCAGAGGGGAACCCGAGTCTGTGTCCCAGACTTCAACTTAGATCAAACCCGGGAGGAAATGTCTCGCCATGTCTCCATCATCTTCAGAGTGAGATGAGAGGAGCAATAAAGAGAGGTCAAAGGGCACGAGGATGATTTGAGTGGGATGCATTAGAGAGGATTTCTCTTGAGCTAAATCATTCTCTGATAATATGCAGATTAATTAACCCTCTTGTTTATTCACGGGAAACATTTAGTTTCTAATTTAAATCATCTGGTTGTTCATTGAGCAGAATTCCATCAAATGTTGTGCGTTTGGTTTACTCCAATAATTAAACTGTTCTCATAAAATTGCTAATGTGTCAAAATGAGTCTGACATTAGCTCTTTATTGGACAAAATGATGAGTATCTGTCGCTCTGTGTACCAATACCCATACAACCATACTATTTAGTAGGCCAGAAAAAGATTTTGTGTGTTCCAATGAATAGCACGTGAAAGGCAGTATGCCGAAATGACCAGGTTGTCCTCCTATACAGCATATTCCCCCCAACCAAAATGGCCCCTTATGATATGTAATAAAAAGTTATGCACAACAATTTGTAAGATAGCTTACGAATATGGTGTTGTATTTAACGATTTGAAACAGGGTAGTATAATATCTTATATTCTTTTTAACGCCTTGAAACGTCGGGTGAAAGGGGACTGATGATTAAGTGTAGGCATCAAAACTCTGACCCTCCTCCCTATGTGCAGTTTAGCACTCTTATACTTCGTCGTCTGATTTTGTTCTCTGTCCCGTGCGTGGTAACTATGTGGATTACAAAAGAATTACAGTGCATTTATTTTGTAATGATTTGTTAGAGCGCTGATTGAGAGCAGCCCGTCTACTGCCAACGGTCGGATTTTGAACTATATGCAAGCCAGCTTTCTGGCCCACAACCCTTTGCACAGCACATATGAGCAAGAAGTGCATATTGCATGTAACAGTATGTTTTGAGGGCAGCTGCAGCATAAACTAAAATGCAAAGGAAAAAATATTTGATTTTGAACTCAGTCCTATTTTTCTTTAAAGTCCCTAAAACTGTGGTTTCAAATCTTCTTATTTCAACATTAAACACACCAAAAAACAGTTAAATAACACTACATTCGCAACAATTAAAGTTCAAATTTAGAAAAACACCTTGTTATGTTTAATTTATTAAGAATTAAATGCTCAGCAACTGAGCTATTACCCTTCCACAAGACTATCAGATATAACTTGACTCTCGCTGAACGCTAAAGCCTGATTGGTGGACAGGAGTCAATCAACTGACCCCCGCCAGTGTACTCTGTAAAATCTTACAAGCTGATCTTACTTAAAAAATCTAGCCTGCTATATCTACTTCAGAGCAGAGTTAGAGTACGACAAGGCACTCGCTTTACTAGATTGTCCTAAAAAAGAAGAACCTGTCAGATTTTACAGTGTAAAAAACACCAAAAAAGCACAGAGGTAAAAGGCTAGATCAGATATCTCTCATGAGAAATAAATTATTCTAGCTTTTGTAGAAAGTATGTGCTAATATGGCCTCTCTTCTCAACAGAAGCTGATTAAAGAAATGTTTCCCCGGACTTTTAAAATGTCCAGTGAGTTCAACTGTGTCACGTGCAAATAATAAATGAGAATGTCTGATTAAGTGGCAAACACTAGACTGAATAAGATAGAATGAACAGGACAAGTTAGGCTCATTAATGTCATAAAATATATTTCATTCAAATGTACAAAAACAAGTGAAGTGAACTTATAAAAGAGCAAGAACATTAAATATATAACTATACATCTATTAAATATTCATAGTTGGAGACAAAAGCCTCCTTTCTCAGCAGTATGTACATGAAGTCTTTTCTTTAAAAAGAAAAGTCCTGTGGTGTTCGGTCAACAGTGGTCAGCAGAGTCATCGGACACGTCGATGTCCACGTCTAGGTCAGAGAACTCCTCATCCTCATCCCCTTCATCTCCGTGGCCTTGAGATCCGGGACTTTTCAGCGGAGCAGCCAGGCCCAGTTTGGCCAGCTTGGCCTGCTGCTGCTCCAGACTCTGTTTGCGCCACTTGATGCGTCGATTCTGGAACCAGACTTTGACCTGGAGAGAGAAAACAACGTGCACATTAGGACTATTGTAGTAAGGATAAACGTGTGTTAATGTATTTCTGAGGATACAATTTAAACTTTCCATTTTCATTTTCAGTATATATTTTCTTACCTGAGCTTCTGTGAGCTGTAGAGCCGAAGCCAGCAGGAACCTCTCTGACCCCACCATGTACTGCTGCCGTGCAAACTCCTTCTCCAGCCGGGAGAGCTGCTCGCTGGTGAAGCTCGTTCGCATCCGTTTCGATTTCCCACCTTTAGTTTTGAACGAATGTAGCCCTGCGTTGACTTTGGACATTGAAGCTGCAAAGAAGAAATGACACTATTAATCCCTCTGCCGCGTGAATTTACCGTTGACATTTAACTTTTGCTCTGATAGTTTCAAGTAAATAATGAAAACCTCCTTTTTACCTTGTGCGTAAAAAGCTCCACGGCACGATGCCTGGTAGGTGAAAGGCGGGCAGCAGTAGAGTGAATATCCAGGTTGTGAGTGGAGCGCTGAGTGCAACATGTTTGGAGAATAGACGTATGGTGCTGTTCCTATGGGTAGGCCTACGTGTCCGGCGAGAGGCATAACTGGGACTGCCTGTTGATATTTGTCCCCGCACTGTGTAGGGCTCGCCCGGCAGCTGCTTGCGTCCTCCGGCTTGGCGAGCAAAGCATCAATGGTGAAAGATTTTCCACTGGGAGGCTTCGTTGTCGACGCGCACTGGCTCCCCTGGTACTGCGGGTACAGCGATGCTGGTGCGTAATTACGCACTGAGTATCCATACGCTCCCACTGGTCTGTTCGGCACATGCATCCTGCCAGATGTTTAAAAATGAACAAAAAAGATCTCGAAGGTCTTTGCAGAAACAAGAAGTTGTTGCTCCAAGTGCAACAGAAAAGTGAATGCTGCTCCTTTGCGGAGAGTCCTCATTTATACCCCGGCCGGACACAGAGGTGTCAACAGCCCCCCGTCGGTCCTTTGTCTTTCTAAGTAGCAGATGAGAGAAACGAACATCCCGACAACGTATCCAATTAATCGGTGGAGTAGTACAAGCTGGGATTGTCAAACATCCTAACCCTTTGAATGACAAGGCTTTTGAAGAGCCGTGGGGGCAGGGACCTCAGGAGATTTACTGGCCTACAAATTCTTGCATGGGTCTTAAGTCCAAATGTAATCATTACCGCTGGGAAAGCCTTGATGTTACCAAATCATCTTATTTGGAGCCTTTTAAGTCCTGGCTGGCCGACAGATGCTTTAAGCAGCGTAACAAGTCGCTTCACAATTGGAGGCGGACTCCAAGCTGCACAATTAACAGAGAATCTACTGTGTCGATTTCTTTTATCATCGAAACATTTGACGCAGTTTTTCTCTTTTTCTAATTTAGGTATAATCAGGACTTTGGTTTATGTTTATCTCAACCAGTTGTAAATCAAGAATCGCTCCTGTATGTAAACAGTCCATAATCTTTTTCCTGTATAAAATGAATGCGAGTGTGTCTTTTAACAGCAGCGGTGTCGCTCTTAAAACGGGAATAACTGTCGTGCGTAATTGAGGCGTCAAATTCAGCGGGTCGGGTGTGGTGACAGAGTGGTGCTGCTGGTTTTACCAAACTGCAACTCCACTAATCTCAGCCACTGCGTTAATCCACAGGTTGATCCATCCCGTCGTTTCAATGTCAGACTGGGAAAGGCCTCTGCTCTGGTTGACTCCGAAACAATCCAAGTTGGCCTAAAGCCTGATGGTGGATTAATGTTTTGTGTAGAAAGAGAAGACGGGTTCTGAACTGAATCAAAAACAAAGGTGTACACTTGCGTTGCACATGGGAAATCGACCTTTGATCCGAAAAACTTTTCCACCGGAAATGCTCTACTTAAACCGCTTTGTTTTATCGGTTTCTCATTAAAGGTTTGAAGATGAAGCGGCTTCTTTAAAGGAAGTCATTCACACTGCCCGAGCACAAAGACATCATCTCTTTCAACTTGGATTATTGCCAGCTCTGCAAACTTTCCCGGCTCATTTCCATCATTTGAAGGTGGCAGAGAGGCTCTCCAGAGCCTTAAGTAACTGTTAAAACACATTTAAACACCGGGGCGAACCGCTCCTTCCCTTTGACCTGGGAGCGTTTTATTTATTCTCTTTCACTGACACTAGAATGTCTAATGAAGAGGGCAAACACAGACTTTGTCAACCTGCCCTGAACAATAAGGATGCTTCTTCTGATGCCTCTACGAGCGGACCACCCACTCCACGGCCGATGTTTGCAGGCGTGCTCTGTCCTTACAAATCACTTGAGTCACATTTAGTGTTGAAACCTTTATTCAACAAGTTAAGACGATATTCCAGAATTTTCTTAGTTTAAATGTAAGGTTTAATAAGCAATTAGATACGTTAAGATAATAAGTGAAACGAATCAAAACCAGTGGAATTACCTCACATTTTCAAAGACAGTTTCAAGCTTGTCAGACTGAATAGTATACTGCAATTGTCCATGTGTGGATGCCTGTTGCAGTGTCAAATGATGTGTCAGTTAATTAAAAAAATATATATAATGAACCACTATTTTGATAACCAATTAATCCTTCAAGTAAAAAGACCAGAAGATCAAGTGGTTCCAGTGTGTGAAAAGTGAATATATACTGGGTTTCTATGAACACAAAAGTAGTATTTTTTTTTTCTGGTGGCTAAAACAACACATTTAAAGACATCATCTTGATCTCTGGGAACTTGTGATGGACATGTTTTGGGACATTTCAGAAGCTACACGATTAATCAATAAAATCAAAATAATCATTTATTGCAACTGTGATTGCCACAGTAAAAAAAAAGACTTGAGTAAAATCTTTATTTCACTCATGCGATCAAGAGCTGCTCCAGTATTCTGTCTTTTTTTTTTATCATTCCAGCAGTGAGGCCTCTAATGATGCTGCAGTGAAGGCAACATGTCCTCCTCGTGTATTGGAGCCAGACAAGGAATACACGGACCATTGTCCCAGAGAGTCCTCTTTTCATAGTCATGGCCTGAGAGGAGAAAGAAGCTGAAGGGGCTGCTCTCTAATAGCTCGATGGGCCATCCTCCCCAAATGAGGCTCTCACCAAAAGCTTGAAAGCCCTCATCGGCGCTCATTCATTCAGTATCTGCTGTCGATTACAAAATGCAAAAAGTATTCCTTTATCAACTTACAAAATACACTGATAAAACCATGCAAAGACTAGAAGGGCACTTGGAGAGCGCAGACCCCCACCAAGGCTAGCCCTAACTCACAATATTAAAGGGGCATTCACATGAATTTAGTCAGCTGCTTGTTTTTCCAATTATTCACACACCACACGAATGCAGCACACGTGCCCTATCTGACAATATTAAAGGGGCATTCACATTAATTAATCCTTGTTTTTCCAATTATTCACACCCCACACAAATGCCCTGCCTGAAATATTAACAAATGAAAGATCATTTGTGTGTCCGCCCTGTGATTCAGATCACCACCCAAATTGATTGCGTTCTTCTTTGGCCCATGCTGCACACTTTCATTAAGTTTCACCCAGTTTCATTAAAACCGGGCCACTAGTTTTTCCCTAATCCTGCTGACGAACAGGCAAGCTGAGCCGAACACATAACCTCCTTTACAGCGGTTAAAATATCAAACTATATCTATCAAATGCTCACATCTCTCCTGCGTACTAGAATGAGTTGCTTTTGGCATGTGTTGGATATTAAAGATACAGAAATGTTTCTTTAGGAAATGACAAGCCTTCCCTTTCCTTGAAGGAAAAAAAATCATAGTCTTTAAATTCTCATTTCACCTGTGATAGAAATATATATAGATACTAAATATATTTTATTAAAAGTGGCAATACAACACTATAAAAATAATGTATTCAGGTTTTTACTGCAGTAAAAGTACTGCACAGGTATTATAAGCAAAATGTGCTCAAAGTTTCAAAAATAAAGTACTCACTACGCACGATGGCCCTTGTATTTTTCGAGCGTTATCGTATACATTTTCTATTATTGTACCTTACTGATGCATTAACATGTTATCTGATGTCTTATTTTAGGTTATTCATGTAGCTTTAGAAACAAAAAAGTTTGAGACTATAACCGTCTGAAAAGGCTAAATGTATTCAAGTCTCAAGTGCAGTATTTCCCTCTGATATGAAGAAGAAGTCAACATATTAACACAACTAATGCATATAAGAAGCATAAGGTTTAACCTTCTTATCTGGAGCAAAGTGCTAATACAACAGTTACCTACTGTGAGATTGATGCATAGAACTCATGATCTCCAAACAGAGCTTGCTCCAAACATTATTAACATAGCAGTTATGACAGAGAAGTGACGTCGATCAGAAATAAGAGCGACAGAGAGGAGAAACTGTCTCACCTTCCAGCTCAGTTCACATATGATTGAATGAAACAAAAGCATGGAGAAACACCGTCATTATTATTATTATTGAGGTGAAAGAGGATCTTTTTTATCACCTGCCCGACACATTTAACAGGCACTGTAATCTGGGGCCTTTCCTGTCCACGTCCATCACTAATGAGTTTATGAAGCCATTTACAGGACGATCCAGAACGGCCTGCCTCCGTCGCCTTGCTGCTGGGCCAGAGGGCTCATTACCGGGACCTGCTGGGTCTTGGCCCTCACCTTGACTATGAATGGGGTCCATTAAAAGGCAAGGTATGCTCCGTCTGCCCCTAATACACATTCAGGCTCTGCTGTGGGCTGATAACTGTGTGGTTGATTCTTTTTTCAGCAGCATGAGGAGCAGGATTTGGTGTAAATTTACAACTGAAACACCTGCTCTGAAGCTACTGGGAAAAACATTTTTTAAATTTAAACAAGATCTCCCTGTTGCTAAGTCAAAGTTGTTTTCGTTCAGAAGTGCTGCAGGTGAAAACTACATGGTGAAGGAAAAGAATAGAATAGAATTTCTCTAATGATCCCAGACTGGGAAATTATTCAAAAGGAGCATCCAAATTCATAAAATTGGATAAGAAACAAGTTAAATAGAGTTTTCCAATTTAGAATAAATATCATTCATTTCGTTTCCACTGTAATTTACATTGATTACTCACTAATGATCCTCCTCTCTGGGTAACCATTGATAGTACACCACACAACCACAAACATGTCCGAACATGCACACCTGTCTGCAAAAGTCCACCTGTAAACATCTCGTGTGGATCAATATTATGAAGTATTTCTGTTGGTAAGAGGGTTCTGAGAGTTTGTGTTGTTGTTTGTAGATCACACACATATACCAAATACAGTATTTCACCCCAGTGTTAAATTAATCATATAAAAGGATCATTTTATTTTCATTAAGTCCATATTAACCCTTGCACTGATAATTTGTGTTATTAGTGTTTTTTAAAGCAGACACTATGTTTCAATAAATATTTTTAACATTTAAACATTTCAAGATGTGAGGCACAAATCCTGCCTGACTCTGTCTTACAGTATATTCTTCCAGGATTTCACCAGACCAAGTCCTGGGACTTGAATATATTTCATTTTAAGTCTCATGAAGTCTAACCTCACAGCAGACAAATCCTTGAATGTACAGCTTTTTAAAAAGAAAGAACAAACAAACGTATGATTCACACCTCATTAACACTAAGTGCCACTGTGGCTGCATTAGAGCCCTATTTTTTTCCATCTAAACACCGACTATGTTTACATGCACACACACAAATAGTGTGATGTGAAAACAAAACTGCAATCTTCAAATGATATTTCCTTAATTTCGCATCAGAATTTACATGAAGTTTGACTTAGTATGTGGTTATTATTATTAATTTAGATGACGTTATTGTGTATCACGATATCTGGATGAATGATTTCATCCCAATACGATACCAAAGATGATAAATTAGCTCAGCCCTGGACAGAAATAGTGATAAACGTGAGAATTTGTAGCCCTTTATCAGTCTTATCAGCTGTTAAAGTGCGAGGCCCTCTCTGCCCTACTTTCTGTCTGTAAAATGAGCTAAATTATCACCTAAGTAGTTAAAATGTGAAATGAACTGACTAATTCCAGCACTGATGCTGCCTATTTTGCAGTGTCACTATGCAGATTGTGTGTGTTTTTCATTTACACGCGTGACAGAAGGGAGGACCTCCAGTCACTCCAGCTCTGTCCTCCATTAGCATCGACACCAGTGCTGTGAAGCGCTACTGTACGAGCTGCTCTCCTCTGGGCTGTTAATGGCCACTATAGGCCAGAGAGTCCTCCATCCATTCAGAGAAATGACCGTCCATGTCATTACCAACTTAATGAGGGATTAACTTTCTCCCTGAACGGTATCTGTTGACGGTTCTGTCCTGGGAATAGATGATGTGTGTATTCGACCTGTCTGACACTCCATACAGGCCGCTTCTCCACTTAGAGATAGCTGCAGTAAAGGCCTCGTTTATACACAAAAACAACTCAACCACATGATTTTCTGCTTCAGAATAGTTTATCTGGCATGTACAGTTCATACAGGAAGTTGGGTTAGTAATTTGGTAAAATCAAGCTTCAGCGTTGTGCAGAGAAATAACAAATTAATAATTTGACATGGTAACTTTTCATAGTGGTTCTAATGTTGGTCCGTCTTCCATCAATCCATTAAACATTTCTTCCAGTGACAGAAATCACATTCACACATTCAGTTTTGTGGTTCATAGTGATTTGTTGTTGTGTATACATTCATGTTCCCCTTGGTATGAATGATATCCTGATTGTTCCTCTAGTGCCATCAGATGGTGAAAACATGAACCTATATTTCAAGACCACACACGGTGATTTTGTGTTTTGGGCTTAGTGTTAGCATGCTTAACCAACATTGTAGATACTAGCTAAACATTGGTATTTTAGCATGTTGACATTTTAGCTCAAAGCACTGATGTGTCCAAGAGATGCCTCACAGAGCTGCAAGAGAACGATTTCTCATATGAACTCCAGACAATGTCCGACGAATCAGATGCAGAAATTGCCTGAAGATTCCCTTTCTCACATGCAGCACACAGCGGGAGATTCTCCGTATCAGACGCATTCTCACTTTCTAGAAATACTGTTTGGTTTAGGTGAGGGGTGGTGCCCGGGCAGAGCCTGCAGGAGGCAGGACACGACACGGATTACCCCGTGGTCATGTAGCCAGTTCATAATTTAAGAGTCTCTTGCTGTCCTTGAATTTGTCTGAAGTTACTGAATCTTGTCTTCTCTCCAGTTTGACATCATCGTTGGTGTCAAAATCACATTTGTTCTCCACCCTCCGACGTTTGTTTTCTTCTTGTTTTGTGCGAGTTGCTGTGAATTTTCCAGACAATGAGCTGCTCTATTCACACATGGGCTCACCCTGAGATGACACAGACTTTGTACTTGGGAGCTGGCAGGGAAAGTCATGTTAATGTCCGGTCCAACTGATTCACACACGCGTTCTCACCTTCTCTCTGCCGGGTTATGTTGAGATAATTTCAGGTTGGCAGTCCACCGCACAAAAGAACAGCCAGGAGATGTTTAGCTTAGCTTAAACGCAACTTGTTTTTACACTTTAGGGCGCACTCACACTGTCCTTCAGGACCGTGCCCCGGGCTTTAGGGAACTTGTCCCCCCCTCCCTTTCCCCCCGCTTGCCAGCCCGTTTGTACTCACACTGCCTGGGCCTCGGCCAATGCTTCTTGCCTGCCTATACGTCATCACGCTGTAACACGTCACACACATTGATGACCTCATCGCGATGTGTCGCTTTGTTTACAAATCTTTCCATAGAACTCAGAGTTTTTGTCGACTGTTTTTGAATATTTTCATCCGACCAAATCAGCATTAAGCACTCCACCTCCGCATCACACCAACGTGAACCTTTCGCCGCCGTTGTTGTTGTTAAATGTCCGCGCATGGTCCGTCCTTCTATTTTCTATGTCCGAACAGGCGCACATAAATGACATCAGAACCGCCGTAGGCCTCGTGCCCGTGCTCATGCTCGTACACGTGCGCACGGTCGTGCTCGTACGTGTGCAAACCTGCTTTACAAAAGCCCACCTCTCTCAGACGGGCCGTGGACGGCCCCCTGGCCGCAGCTAGGCGCGGAGCGGGTGCACTCACACTGGTCAAACACACTAGGCTTTAGCCGAAAAACCTGTTTTGGCCCGGTGTGGAAGGACAGTGCGAGTGCGCCCTTAGTGTTTGTACAGATTAAAAAAAACAAGATATATTGTGTTAATTAGTGAGTTGTAGAGGTGCTGTTTGGCATATTTTCTTACTTATTTTTTTTTCCAATCTTGATGCAAAACTTGCAACTTCTTCTGTTTGAAAACCTACAAAAGTCTGACCTTGAAATTCACTTTCTGGGGTTTAAGGCCAAAGTACAGAGCGCAAGGTGAAAACAGGTTGGAGGTTCCTCTACTTCACTGAGCCCTTTCACTGCTGTACCTACATGAACCAAAATAGCAGGTGCACTTGGAGACACACGTTGCACAATTGCACAATAAAATAGGGCCCTTTGTTTTAAAGCTCTTTTTGCCAGTTTATCAGTTGCATTGTTTCCTGCTACTCTGACATGAGATGGAATCCAACAAAAATGTACATCAACTCTTAGTTGCTGGAGGTTTAGCAGTCTCGTATGTTTGATTAAGAGGTCCTCTCTGACAGTTTGTGTCCCCTGCTCTGTTTGGCTTAACCTCCTCTACTTAAAACAGCTGCTGGCTGTAGGTTCACGAGTACCCTACTGGTATGAGACAAAAATCAATTCTGTTTAACTCTGAAGAGAGACAAACAATGAACAAGCTCAAGCTCTTTTGACTCTCAAGAATAATCCAGTGGGTGAATGCTCTCTGTTTTCTCCAGTTATTGGAAGCTTCCTTTACATTTCTTGTTCTCATAAAGTTCACGTTTTGTTTCTTTATCCCCCATTTCTATGGATAAACATTAACATTTTTAGGACACAGAATATCTGATGTGATTCTAAAATCAATCGTCAAGCTTTTATACCTGAAATATGCTCACTGTCATACCTACAACTGTCAATTAAGTGTCAGTAAAAGTTAAAGGTCAGCTGGTGACTGCGGGGGGATTTAATTAATGATTTTGTCAAACTTCTAGTCTTTTTTCTTACTCCTGTAGTCAAGGTAACAAAGCCATCGGTGTCTTGATATATGCATAGAATGTAAATGTCCTGTAGACATTTCACATGTGTGCTGGTTTGTAAAGCTACTTTATGAAACCAATCACTGCAGTGTTTTAAAGGGGCTCCTTCCCAGGTGCTTTGAGCGCTCTGTGGAGACCCCCTCCCTCCCTCCCTTTTAATGGAGGTGAGAATTGGCGGGTTGGACTTTAACACTTGACCTCTGTTTACACTTCCTGTGGGTGTCAGGGCTTGTCCATAAAGCGCTGCTTGCAGGACTGTGCTGCATTGAAAGGAGACAGAGAGCAGCCGAGCACCCCGGCGCTGCGAGCTGAATGCACCGCTGCTCCGGGGCTGTGATTATTAGGACAGGCCATTTCCTCTCTTCACATTCTCTGTTTGCTTATATTACTGCCACACTTCCTCGACCCCCCACACACACCTCCTCAGGCCTTTTATAGGAAAATGATGACAAACCTGCATATTCAACCAGGCTGTTGTCTGAGCCCCAGTCTGGTCTGTAATGGGGATTTAATGGATGTGGTCAGAGACTTGTATTTTTACGTCTAAGGGCTGCTACTTGTGATTATTTCCTGGATTAATGGTCTGGTTTATAAAAGAAGAAGCTGTGAAAATGACCATCCCAGCTTCAGAGAGCCTGGTTTCATGTCTTTGAATATGTTGTTTTGTCTGATCAACAGTCCAAACTCCAAATGTTAGACAGCAGTAAATCTTACATTTAACAATCTCAAATGGCTTTTCCTATTTAAAAATGAATTTTAATCAATTATCTAAATAGCTCCCCAATAACTGTAATATTTGCCAGACAAATTGTGTGAAAATCGATCTAAAAAACACAAAGTTTCTGTAAAGTTTGCTTGTTTTCAGTGAACGTGCAGACCTGCATTAGCACCTGTTGAACTGTTACACCTTTTTTGTTTTGTTGTTTCCAGCCCACATAACATCAGTTTTTATCAGTCAAGACTAGTCTGAAAGTTGCTCACGCACAAAAACTACAGAGAAAGGTAAGATAGAGGGCTGCAATGGCTGTAAATATCATACATCAACATGGAAATATATGACATTCACAATCAATCGGAAAGATAAATTATATCATTGTATGGCTGCAATTACTTAAACAGAATATTAGTATTTTATTATATGCAATTCTTCAAATAGCATCATTTTATCTTCACTCTTACATGGTAGAGAAAATCACAAAGTCTCCAAATTTGGTGTTTTTACTTTGTCTGATATAGAATGAAATACTCCTTTGCACGTCACAAATATCTTAGCCTAATAAAAGCCATTATAACCCATTGAATCATCTCAATGCATTCTATGAAGATAATGAGAGTTTTGACAGTGCAGACATAAATATTTAACACTATATAGAGTTGTATTCAAGTGCTTACACTTGGAAATGGATGGTACGGTATATAAGTTGACGTGTTTCTCTTTAAAGACACCTGCAGGGCTCTCAGCTGCAGCTGGTGGAAGAATATTCAGACACACTGAAACACTGAAACTGAATCTGGATCTAGAAAAAAGAATCAAATCTGTTTCTGTGCTGTTGCATGTATAAAAAAAGACCTAATAATGTCCATGAGGTTTTCATATCACTACTCTTATTCATCTTTTCTTTATGGTCACCCCGAACTGACAATAAAGGCCTGAAGACGAGTTTCCTGTTGGAACATGTTTCCAGAAAGAGTCTGAGTTCATCATCTGTTGGAATTAGACAAACAAAAATAGGACTGTATTCGTATTATAATTACTTACAGTTACTAGCTATCTCTCTAACTGAATTCATTGATTACTTCCACCAAAAAGTAATCTGTTACTAAGTTTTTAGTTACTTTAAGGTCTAAGGTGTTACTTTAATCAGAATCAGAGTCAGCTTTTTTCGCCATGCAAACATACAAGGACTCTGGATTTTTTTCTCTCCTCTGTGTACACAATACACAAATATACAAAAAACACAGAAAAATACCAAATAAAAATAAAGTGTTTACCAAAGATGAAAGATAATGGTTTTCTATTTACATTTAGTCTTGTACGTCTTTCATTTTCTGCTTCTTTCCTTAAAGTGTGAGTTTTCTTGTCCTAGGCCGCAGAGAGAGAAGCCTGTGTTCTAGCGTTCACTGGTCTCTGCAGTGATGTAGGTTTACAGTCGTAGCACCTTAGGTTGTAGTCTATTGTGCCTGTGCGTGTAACGCTGAGCCGAACACTAGATCAAAGCAGCGGTCTCCATAGAGAAATGCCAAACAAAGACAGATATGCTCACACTGTGGGCCCTGATGGACTCACTTCCCTGTCTTTTAACTTATGCAAAGAGCGAGGGACATTTTGGCTAATTTAGTGTTTTTACAAGAGCTGACTGAACACTTCAAACAAGACCACACACACACACACACACACACACACACACACACACACACACACACACACACACACACACACACACACACACACACACACACACACACACACACACACACACACAAACACACACACACACACACACACTGACTGACAGGTACTGCAGGTTTGATTAACATCTGGGGACATCTGGTGGACGAGAGAGGTACAAGCAAAAACCTGAACAAGCAACAGCTCAGATTGTGAGGTCTTAATTCAGAGATGCTCACATATTTTTTAATTGACCAAAATAATATCAATCAAACAAGCGATTGCAAAGATCTTCACAAAAAGCAAACATAAAACAGTGAATAATACAAGTACACAGTGAAAAATAAGTCAAATACGAAGACCGACATAAGGAAACCGATGCACACACAAATATTAACAAATATAAAGATGTCAGCAGATGTTTCTGGAGGTAAAGTGAAGACCTTCATTCAAACACAGATGTCACTAAAAACACTCTGAGTTGCTGGAATGCAACCATCATTTATATGAATAGGTGACTGGGCTGGGAACCGGATGGTTGCTGGTTCGAGTCCCTGTGTGGACCATGAATGGAGTGTGGACTGGTGGCTGGAAAGGTCTCAGTTCATCTCCTGGGCACTGCCGAGGTGCTGTTGAGCAAGGCACCGTACCCCCAACTGCTCAGGGCGCCGGTCACTGGCAGCCCCCACGCTTTAACATCTCTCCATTGGTTGCATGTATATAGGTCTTGTCTGTGCATGTGTGTGTATTTCGGGCCTGTGTGTGTGTTAAATGAAAAATAATAGAGTGAAAATTGAATTTCCCCATTCGCGGGACTAATAAAGGAATTCTTCTTCTTCTTCAGGCACATACCTTTTCATTTGGAAGTAATTAGATTCATTTGACTTTATTTTACTTTGTCAAAATGGAAGTAATTATATTTTTATGGCAACGCATATAAGACTGAATAAATGGGATTTTTGATTTCTTTTATAAGTCTAAATCCCTTGTGATGTGTTAAAAAAGAGCGACCAGCAGGAGTAAACACTCAGAACAGTGTCCACACTGCCCCCATGTGTTCATTACACAGAACAACATCCTGTCATATAGTGTGTCTTGAGTGCTCCCAAGGCTGCACAGTCATCTTAATTATATAATTGTCTATATAATCTTAAGTACAATAATGCGTGTAGGCTTATAAAGACATAACCACATAATCATCTCTCGATAGCTGTAATTCTTCTAGACTCCTCCTCCTCTTATTTCATTTTAGCAAATGAGAACCACCATTTTTGTAGTCCAGAATTTGTTGTAGTCCTTTCCTCTTTTTTGTACCCAACATACAGTGCCACAAATCACCAGCAGGTGGCACCATGCTATAAAAATGGATCAACGCCGTCCGTTGCAGCTGCTGTCAGTGTGGATTGTCGTGTTGTCTTGAATTCCCTCAAAATGAAGATTAAATATCAAAAGGCGTTTCCTCTGCAGTCTGAATGTACTTGTCTTGGGACATTCAGAACCTTTTTTCAACTTCCTAATACAAAACAATAAGTTACTTACAGTCATTTGGGGAAAACATTAATTTCACAGCATTGAGTGCACCAGAGTCTTCCATGAAGTTAAACTTACAAGTATAAAAATGTATAAATAAATGTGCAAAATGTCCATTGTAACTTTATTTAGTTTTTGCAGAGCACACATGCATACCCGAACATATAACACCTCAGAACGTTCCTGTTTGATGGTGAAATACTGTCAGAGTTTCCACTTTGACACACAAAACCTCTGAGATAAAGAGAAGACACTAAACATCCAGCATGTTTGAAGACCTTTAGAGTTTGCGTCAAAGTTGTTGATCTCATCCAAAGACGCCAAAAGGACAATGAGGTGGTGCAGTATCTCAGGCGATGGATGTGGGGAATATAATGAAGAGGTCACATTTGAATGGTAACTGACTCACTAAATGACTCTTGATGCCCCGGAGGAAATGGAAATGTTCTTCTCTGACCTCAAACGCTCCGCTGTGGGGCTCTTTTACAAATTGGCTGTGAAGTATAAAATGATGGCTGAATGTCCCCTGAACAGGATGTTTAACCCCTGCAGGGAAGAATGACATCCCAGCCAATTAATGCAGGATTAATACAGAATCAATCACACAGGACATTATATGCAGGGGCTGCTAATTGTTGAGTTTATGAACATTTAATGACGTTACCTTTGATACACGTTGAACTTATTAACGTTTAATCCCTGACCTCATCCATGATTAATAACTCTCTGTCTGATCCTTTTTTAAATGAGAGCCCCAGCTCAGCCTCTGACAGATGGGCAGCCCAACTGCTGCCAACTGCTTCCCATGCAATATTCAAGATGTATGTAACACACACACATAACACACACTCACACGTGTGCCCATCACTCTTATTAGCAGTCAGAGAAAGGGGGAGACTCGCTGCCACAAGGGCGCACTTCTGGACAGGATATAACTCTTTTCTATGAGTTCATCGGGAAGAAGGTGACACAGAAATCATTTCCATAAGAACAGCGGGCAGGTACAACAGAGTGAGAACTACTCAAAGTCAGTGTAGCAGACACTAAACTGCAAACTCATACGCATGATCTTACTTGCGCACTTGTTTAAATAACTTTGGTTTCTTTCATTTAAAACTTTAGATCCATTTCACTGGAATCATGTAATGATTAGTTACATGAAAAATATCTGACCAAAAAATTGCTCCACCAGGATGTTTTTGTACATTAAAGTGAGTAAAATCCAAACAAAATGATGAATTAATCCTTAACCACAATAATGTATCTCAACATTTTCACTTTAACCCCATTCAAATTACATACAGTTAATTAAACTAGATTGAATTTGGTCATTTGCTCAACTGCCAATACGACAAAATACAGTTCAACAACATCCAACCGAGTAGAAAAAGTGCAAACATATAAATATAGTTTTATATATATATTTAATCCTACTAAAATAATGTACAGAATTAACAACAGAAAGTGTTAGAAAGAAGGGCTATAACTGATATATATACAAAATAAATGAAAAGTAAAGCAGTTATGATGTGTACAGTATTAACAAAATTATAATGAATATTAATAGTAGTACTGTTATTGACAGTTTAAGAAAACATGTACGCACTGTAAAATAGGTAATATGTATAGTAAGTGAGCAGAGTTGTGTACAGTTTTGAACCCGCCTCTGTTTTATAACACTTTCACACTTTCCTCATATATCTTTGTTCATTTTTCATTAAATATAATGAAGTATGACAGTGTGGTGTCACAAAAAAGTGTTACAAAAGCATTAACACTTAAAAAGTCCTTATAGTCACTTACAATTACATCAGAATGTGTTATAAGATTATCCCAAAGATGATAAAACTGCAGCTTTGACTGATGACACACACACACACACACACACACAGGCACACAAACACACACACACACACACACACGCACACACACACACACACACACACACACACACGCACACACACACACGCACACGCTGCATAGATTAAGATCAGATAATTAAAGGCTTTAAACAGCCGAGTGTATTCACACACAAATTGTCTCACTCAGCCTGTGTTTTTTTCTGTTTGCAGGAGCGGGACTCATCAGACAGACACGTCCCTGTCTCACATTTGTAAATGTTCAGCAGGGCGGAGGTAGAGCGATGAGACGTTCACACTCACAACTCAATCTGTAGAGTTTAAAGTATGCTAAGACTGTACTTATCTGTTTGTTTGAGTGCAATGTGATGTGAGTCTTTACACTTATGCTGATGGTCTTAAATGGATCAAAAGTGTTTTCTGATTTATTTAAAAACTGGGATAACTTGTTATTAATATAGCTAATATAAGTGAAGTCAAATTTTATGTATGTAGCCCAAAATCAATAATTTGCCTGAAAAGAGACACGGCTTAAAAGAGATATGTTTGTCACATTTGCATATTTATTTATCATACTTGATGGTTTAATGTAACATAACATTAATTTCCTATGTTATATAATAAGAAGTGATATAGTGTGAGTGATATACTACTGAATTTGTCTGCTGACCCAATCTTAATTAATCAATAGCAAAGTTGAACTTTTTTTTGTCTTGTTTAAAACTTCCTCTACATTGCTTTTATAACTTTTGATTGTGACGCCGGTGATGATGTGTTATTCCTCAGTGAGGCGTCTACCAGTAGTTCACATCATAGCACCAATCGATTGTAAGTAATCATTCTTCATCATCCTTTTAGGGCTGATAGCAACATTTCCCAATGCTACTGCCATGACCATCTTTGATATTCAACAAAGACTCCAAAGTTCAAACTTTTTTCATACCTTGTTTTTGTCTAAACAAAATAGCCCAAAGTTGTCGAAATGATAATTTAACTCAGATATTGTCTGATTTAAGAAAAAGTAAAGAATCGAACGTTTTAACGACAGTTTCTGATACTTGTTGCCATAGATACCCAGTTGTAGTGCTTTTGATGCTTCTGAATCTCCTCTATATGATTTTAAAATATACTCAAAACCGTGTCACTGCACTCTATACACCTCCTCCTTCTCCTCCTTCATTTCTTTGACCCCGCCATACATTCACCCCAGCCTCCCGTCTTCGTCCCCTCCTCATCTTTTGTTTGTCTTTCCCTCCAGAATTCCTGGCTGGAGACTCAAGCCTTCTCCCTCTGTGTTCCTGTCCATCTGTCGGCTGCCGGGGCCTTTTTCCACCAGCAGATGTGTACTCCTTCTTCTTCCCTGACCTGAGCCTGGAGGTGTGTGGGGGTGGTTGTTGACCGGTGAAGGGGTGACCTATACCAGGGGAGAGTCTGCATTGACACTGGTGGAGACAATAAAGGGGAACAATGGTATGGATGAACACCAGGGAGGTGGTGTTGGGGGAAGCAGTGGCTGGCTGACCGTCTCCATGCATACATACATACACTTCATTCCTCTGTTAGGGGAAGAAAAGTCTGTGTGGTTACATATTAAACTTGGTGCAGCTTCACTGCAGCAGGAGAGAAGATGATCATTTATGCTCATCGCCTGTTTTCAGATTTTAAAAGTTTAAATGTTTTTGTGCAAAGCTAAAAATGCAATATTTCCCTTTGCTCGTCAAGTCAAATGTCCTTAAAAAAAGGTTGAGTTAAGTAATGAATTTCCCAACAATCAATAATAATCCCCACTGTGTACTTATCCAAAGTCAATTTATTTTATTGCAGTCTCAATCTTGACCCGTGCCCATCACATAAACTGGAATGAACTCAGATCCTTCACCAAACTTAAATTAAATCAGAGGACTTTATAAAGGTAACAGATTATGCTACATAAGGTGTTCTCAGATTTACAGTGGTCACCCTCTTTATATCCTCCTATTGTGCTCTATGCTGACAAGAAACTCAATGTTTTGGCAACATGCGTCTCTGCAGCAGCTCAGTTTGCGCATGCTTATCTTGAAAATCCTCTTATCTGAAAAGTATGCCGGTGGGAAACCAGAAATCCTGTGATAAGGCGAGAAAAACACCGGGACAATATTTTAAGGTAGTTTTGTCATTGTAGTTACAGGAAAAGTTTAGTGCATTTGGGAAATATGTTCATTGTCTTCTTCATGCTGAGATTTAGATGACAAGATCGATACCACTCTCATGTCTGTAAGCTACAGCCAGCGGGTGATTAGCCTAGCTTAGCATAAGTTATTTTATTTCCGAAAGATCCAGACTAACTGTTTCTCTCTGCTTCCATGCTAAGCTAACAACCCATTGACTGTAACTCCATATTTATCATAGACAGTGGTATCAATCTTCTCATCTAACTCACAGCATGAAAATGAAAGTGTATTTTCCAAAAAGTCAAACTATAACCCTAAACTAGAATGAAAAACGACCTTAAATTTATTAGAGCCTCATACACGGTTCTGTTTTCATATTAGCAGAGATTACTTATCCCATTGACACAAGATTTTTCCAGATAAACATCTTCAGACTGAACAGATGCCTACCCCTGGCTTCCATGCTAGACTTGAGAGTGCATCGATCATCTCATTCAACTCTTTACAAGAAAGCAAATAAGCACATTTTACAAAAGTATGAAAAATAAGGTAAATCAAGACAATTTACAGCAGCATTTGTAATCTAGTCCCAACTGAACAATCTAGTTTTTAGCTTTTTAGTTTTGAAAATCAGGATTGTTAATTCAACTCCCACAGTGTTCATTTAAACATTTTTCAGTTCATACAGTTCTCACAGATTTTGAGTTATTACACTTTGAATAGTGTTAATATTTTAACTCTTTAATAGTGTTAAAATGTGACACCCTTGGTGTTATTATATGACACCACATAAGTGCACTCTTAACTCGAAATTGTGTTATTGAGTTTAGAGGTAAAGAGTATGAATTCTTAACATACACAGTGTTATTTCATGACGCATTAAAGTGTATTTTTAACCGTAAAACTGTGTTGTTTCTTTTCACTATGAGTGTAATTTAAACGAAGGTAAGGACGGGGCTTCCAGTGCGACATACTGGGCCGTTTACATCCCCGGGGCCTTTTAACGAGCACCCCCTCGCGTTAAAACACAGGGCAAGGTTACACTGTTACCATTCATTCATAAGATAGCCTGTGAACACAGTCATGGTTGCATGTAATCCCACCCAACTCATATAGTTTCTCCTCCTTTTCTCATGTTTATTTGGTTTCAGTAATGATACTTTGGCCGTGATTTAAAAAAAATAGAATTTGGAATCAGTCAGCCACCGTTGGTCCTGGATATAATGCATACTTGCTCTCGTAAGAGGACATAAATAGCTGTGAGAGAAAACATGATTACACGCTGCTTTGGAATGAAGTTGGGAGACATTTTTTCTCGTGAGCAGCCTGCCATGGTAATTAGCCGAGGCAGGGTGTCATCAGCGAGGTCTCCTTAGTCCACGTGACAGTCTGGGTGCTCTAATGTGGCTGCCACCGAGTTTGTGTTAACGGCCTGTTTGAACTTGTGTCAATGTTAATGCTGCTGCAACAACACATTTACAGATAAGACAAATGCAAACGCACGAGTAAGTGTCCACTCAGCTGCCCACTGACCGCTCTCCCATCAGCACCCTGCACTGAGTCAATTGTCCAGCGTTGATCAGAAGATCCCTCTCTAACCAAGTGGGGGGAAGTACTTTTACCCAAATACTGTACTTAAATAAAATATTGAAGCACTTGAACTTGTGTATCAGAGAGGTATAGTTACAAGTTACTTTGCTCATTAAGATCTTAGATCCACAAAGTTAATGATTGGTACTAATAATGATCAATATAGAAAATACATTGTAATTGAATGCTAGTTCTGCTGCATAATGACTAATAAATGTTGACCATTTAAGTACATCTAGCTGATTATACTTTACTCATACTTAGTTTTGGTTTCAGCAGAGAGTTGAAGTCACGTTGAGGATCTAAAGGCAGCTTCAGAGGTCGTCTGTGTTGATAAAAAAACTGAGACACTGAATACTGATTGTTCTATCTTGCAAGAAAGTAGCGAAATGCTGTTTTCAGTTTTCACAAATCATCTGCAGCCTCTGCAGTGACAGAAAGGTAGACCTGAGACTGGTGCTTCTCAGCTACAAAACTATACTTGGCAGCTAGTGTGTGTGTGTGTATGTGTATGTGTATGTGTGTGTGTATGTGTGTGTGTGTGTGTGTGTGTAAAACCCTCCCTCCCTTGAAGCTACACCCTCTACTCACGGTTTGAAAGCATCTTGCATTGTTGAGTATTGAGGCCATCGGGCGGAAGAACCCATTATGAGTGCCCCAATTACAGGTTAGCACAACCCAACACAACAAACTTCCTTCAGATAGCCGCACAATGTGTGTTTAACGGACTCACACTGAGTCACTGAGTCACTGAGATAAAACCAGATAAGATTGGGCCTATTAATGATACACTGCAGCTATAATCTTGATCCACAGGGCACTTTTTATAGCAGCATTTACAGTAGTGCAGGTTGTTTGGGTTGGATAGTAAAATCCTCATTTTAAAGGAAATAGTTCTAGCTCTTTTTAAAAAACATTATTATAACACATTTTTAGGTGCATGAAGTGCAGTTTTAAGCTTGTTTTGTGTGTTTTCATTTCAGGCAGCCATTGAGGTTGGAACCCTTTCGCCAAGACAGCAGTATCAAGAGTTTCAGACAAAACGATACTGATATGTTGCTCTGTCCAACAAACAGTCCAAAGATAACTTAAAAGGCTCAATAACAAAGCACAATACTGAAAGAAAGAATAAAGAAATTTGGAGTAATGTCATTCTTCAAATGCATGAAAGGGTTTAATGCACAGTATGAAATTTCTCAATCAAAACAATAACAAACTGCTGTGAAGTAGTGTGGGGTCAAGTGAGTTGTTGCCTTCATTAAACAACCATCACTGCCCAGGTCCAGGCAGAAAGTCCTCACTAATAGTCTATTTCCTTTTAATGAAACAGCCACAACATTGACTTGCTGTAAACCTGAACAGCTACTGCTGCTAACATTATGTGTCTGTGGTCAAAACAAACATGCTTAAAATAACCTTATGAGTGTTGTTAAAAATTAAACAACATTAAAGGTTACCGTACGTATTAGCTTAGTGGCTGGCATGAGCCACTTGTCATATTAGCTGGATCGCTATTGCAATATCATATCAATAAATTAATTTCTACTGGATTACTGTGTTGCAAAATGGCATGAAATGAATGAAAACAATGTTGCTGTGATGCAGAAAATGATCGATGTATATAGTGTATAACTCTGAGACATTCATTTACAATATCGGTCTGATCCGTCTGTTTAATGGTTATGTGCCACGTCATTGACACGTGACCAAAAGACACGAGTCGTGTCATTGAATAAAATGACAGATTTCTGCTTTTTGAACATTGTTGGAAACGTCTGGGATAATGTAAACGCACAGCTCAACCAAATATACAACATAGTCATTTGTATACATTTTAATGCAGATATGCTATGTATGGTAGTCTTGGATACTTGTTTTGTATTTTATGGTAGCAGTGGCTTTGGTACATCAACGGGTTGTGAATCCTGCCGCCTTGTTAGCTGTGTCTGTTGGTGTGAGCTTGTGTAAAGAGGAAATCGGTCTCTGCAGGTTTGGTGGGAACAGAAGGTGTCGGGAGGTTTGCAGAGGCTTTTATTTAGGAAGGGTCAACTGTCTCTCCCCCACCTCTTGTCTCTTCTTTTCAGATGTGGGGTGGGGAGCCCAGAGTCACAGGCCCGTGCTTGGACCTCTCCAGGGAAGTTCATTAAACTTCATTTACATTTGTTGATGCAAATCACGCAGATACTTTATCCGAACAAAGCCTGTTCCGGTGAACAGCGGTTCTTACACAAGCCAAAGGTCAGTACACCCCCGTGCTTAGCCTGCAATTCCAGGTTGGCTCAAAACGATACTGAAAGACCTCCTCGTTGCAATAGTAAAGCACTCTTGTTGTGCTAAAATGGGTGCTGCCTGCCTGATAAGGTATCACATTCTGAATTAAACATAACTGCACATTGATCATTGTAAACTCAACCACTGTGCATGAGAAACATGGACTACTGGTGGGAGAATTTAAAGATGAATCAAACAGTGAGTTGCAGAAAAGTTGCGGAACCAAAAAAATCACTTAAACCTCAGGCAGAATACTGAGGAGCCTTTACTGCAAACATCGGCCTGGTTTTGTCAGTTGGATCGCCTCAGCAGTCTGGTTGAACTAGTTACAGGCAGGTGTGTAACTGTTGGTCAGACATGTTGTGTTTGACTTTACAAACATGAGTTCTGGTCCCCGTTTGCAGGGTTACTAGACCTTTAAACTTTTAAAATGGAGTCCGGAGGTGGAAGCCTGTTGTGACACAGCTTGAGGGCCTAATCCAGAAGATCATATAACCATATGTTTCATGCTTTAAATGATTGGAAATCAGAACAAGCCGCATGGAGTATTGTTTCCTACTTTAAATAGAAGCATATTGTGACTTTTTTACTGGTTTCTGGTACTTCAGTTGCAGTTTCTCTCATATAAGAGACATGAAGTGACATTTATGTAGGAAAATATAACTAAAACCACTTTAAAAACCTGCTTACTCCCTCACAAAATCACACACGCACACATAAACATGACATAACATCGATGCATCTTCTACCTGTTTCCATACTGTCTTTCACAGTTGTAATCATTAATACATGTAACATGATTTTAAAAAGGAGAATAATGCGTGGACAGCAAAAAGGAAGTACATCAGTGAAATACTTTTTTGTCTGAGTCACTTTTGTGTGGGTGGTGTATGAGCTTGGCTTGGCTCACCGGTATGCAGTCAGTCAGTGCAGGTCACAATGTGCTTTTCCAAAATGTTGCAAAAAGATGCATAAATAATCTTTGATTTCCCTTGTGTGAATGTGTAAATCAGTATCTATCTGCCTGTCTGTCCGTCTGTCTGTCTGTCCGTCCGTCCGTCCGTCCGTCCGTCCGTCCGTCCGTCCGTCCATCCATCCATCCATCTATCTATCTATCTATCTATCTATCTATCTATCTATCTATATATATATATAACAATGTGCAATGACATTATGCAAGAATAGGTTTCAGTTGCATGTGAACCTCAGTTTAGATGAATGACCAGCGTGTTTATTGTGGACTTCATTATGTCTCTGTATATGTAGACATACATACTTGCAAAGCAGCCATTTTGTAATATAAGATAGATTTGTTGCAAAAGCTCTGTCCTGTTTTACTAGTTTTTTTCCCCCAAATCTCTTGTCAGCAGCCAAGTGAATGTTACTCCATACATTTGAAATAAAAAAGTCCTTAAAGCGGGCATGTTGAGTAGTACGACATTTTGACGCATACATTGATTAAAATTAGTCTAGAGTCAGGAACAAAAGACATCTTGAGAAGAAAAGATGAAAATTTTAAAAGGATTGTGTCACATCCTCCTTCTTCTTCTCCCTCATCCGGTGAGAGGGACAACAGCGGAGAGTCGTTCCGCGCTCTGATTGGTCCACAGGATGTAACAACAGCGCTGATTGGCTGAGAGATTGCCGCTCGTGAGCTTCTATTTTGAACATAAATACAGCAGCTTCGGTCTTTTTCTCAGAAACAAGGAGGCTGTCAGAGAGGGAGTCTGCTGCGCCGCAACCCTCTCACACAACAAACAACTATGTGGCTTTAGTATTTTAGTTTTACTCCACAGGGAACCACCGAGTCACATCCAGACGGTGTTTCGGATCGTGAATTCGGAAATGTTTTCTTGAAACCGTCTTGCTACTTCGTCACTTTTTTTTCGACCCGAAATTCAAACCAAACCACAAAACAATAACGTCTGCAGGATTTGGGCTAGCTAAAAGATGGAGTCGGGTAATGTGTTTGGCTGCACTAGTCCCGTCAAGACCGTTATGAAAACCAGGCCCGACTGCATCCCCGGGTTTTCCTCGCTGTCTCTGCCCGAGCTGAGCACAAAGAACTCGCCGCACTGCAGGGACCTGTTCTCTGGGCCCGCCACCGTGCTGTCTCCTGTCACCAACTTGGCTCTGGACATGAACAACTTAGCTGGACTAGGAAGGTATTAATATAACATTTTATGTGGCATTTCCTCTAAATATATACGCTTACATGCGAATGTTTTTTTTGTCTTGCAGAACCTACATTTATGCCAACCCTTTCATAGCATGTGAAGTCTGGTTTACTGTCCACAACACTGATTTCCCTGTTCATCTTTTTCCCTCCACACAGCCAATTTGATACCCCGAAAAGGAGAAAGCATGCACCCCTTGAGAAGGTTCCCTCCTTCGCCTCTGACGTCTCATCTGATGCTGGTTCGTCTCCCTTAATAGCTATTGTCTGTGCTAATTGATGCCCGAGGTGCTAATGTGTAGCTGTTGCATCTCATATTCTCATGAATAATCATGTCCTCTGCACACAGATTTTTCTGTACTAAAAACCAACCAACTATTCTGTTAATTTTTCAAGCTCATATGCCAATCATTACCTTGTTCTGAACTTCTCAATATGACAATTTACCACTTGTATTCGTCTTATATGAAAGTTATGAATTTATTTACAATCGAGTGTTAGTAGGACAAAACAAGCTATTTAAAAGTATTTTTGTTCACCGTCATAATCTTAAGATTGCTCAATAATGAACATATTTGTTACTTGCAGCCCTTTCAGTCCTTTTAACAAATTGAACTGCCCTTTAGTGTAAAATCAAATCCAAATTTACTGTTAAACTGGTTCAGTATGCAAAATTCACCAGTCACGGTTCTTATCGATCGCTATTCTGGTGCCGGTTTACCACCTGACTCTTATGGTTTTATTGATCTGTGTCCCAAATGTCTTTCTACAGGCCTCGGCATGGATCCACCCAGCCCCATGGATGCAGTTGAAATGGAGGACACGTAAGTTGCACTGTCCTTGTCATGTCTGTTCTGATCAATCAGCCTGTGAGCTGTGCCTCTCCGCTTACCCCAAACACCACCACCCCCACCTCCTCCACCCTGCGCTTGGGTTCAGCTGAGCCAAGCACTATTTCTCATCTGTAGGATTATGTTTCTACCGTTGGCTTTAAGATGACAGCTTCACTTGTTTTTTCTTTGCTAAGAAGATTAGCTGATAAGGACACGTGAGCTTAACTTTCTTTAAGTTATTCGGTAAAAAATACATGAAAGTAGATGCTTTACATTAGCTTTAAACGTACAGGTCCCCTTTGTTATCTTGATCAGTTTGTCAGCATAGCCTCTGTTAGAGCCATATTAGCTTATCTTGGGTGGCCCTTTTTCGCGATTCTCCGTTGGATGAGTCTTTGCAGACATCTGTCGCTGTCCGATGTGCAACTTCCTTCACAGCAGCATTTGGTCCTCAAGACCTCACTCACCCCCTCTTACAGCTGCTCGGTTGCTAGGAGTTTTCCAGGCTGGGGGAGGACATGGCCTGCGCTTGGGTTTAATGATAGCCCACCCCCTCTGGGTTTTGGCACACTCTTCCTATGCACTGTTATTTCAATAGGAAAAGGGGGGCTGGAGTTTTGTCTTGCCATTGAAATGAGGGCGCCCCCAGAGAACAACTGCCCTCCCTTCTCATGGTTTGCATTGAATGCGACACGCTCTCCCCTCGACGAACAAAGGGTTCTTGCAGGAGAGGGGTTGGCGGCGTTGGCTCCAGCAGGCATATGGTAGATTAGCTGATCTCTGCATCCCTTCTTCTACCCCCCCCTCCACACACACCGATTGGCTCTCCACTAATTTAGCATACAGGTGGGCATTACTTCATGCAAAGACCACCTCTTGCCTCTATGCATTCACCCAACTTCCTCTAGTCCAACCGTTCCCCTCACTTTCTCAATAGAGCTCCAGATTCTTTGTAGTTTATGAGCACAAGGTGTTCTTTGACTGCCAATAAAGGCCTCCCAACCTCTTTCTTCAGCAGGTTTTATCATAAAGACATCTTACTTTTCATTAAGACGGAAATAGTTTGGTGATATTTGATTAGTTGAAGAACAAATGCAAATTGAGCAATTTGAAGACATTCAATTGGGCGCTGGGAAACTCTTTTTTTTTTTTTTTAGACTACCTTATAGTCTTATATTAAACTGATCAATGAATTTAGTCGTTAGTTACAGCCCTACTTTTAATTTGTGTACAATATGTTTGTTATATTTCCAACCATCATTTAATTTTGAAAGGTTTGTCATGTTTTTCTGTTGCAGGTTTGAAAAGGCTATTCGAGAGTCAAGCAGATTCATCAACGAGTAAGTCATTTTTGTGGTCTTCAAAGGGGAACTTAGCAGATTTTCAAACCTGCTTTGTGTCATTACAGTGTGGGTAGTGCATGCAGATGATTTGGCTTCCCCGCATGATGCCATAGCCTCCTGCTCATTTAAAGATTCACTTTAGTGTGTGTTTGGTTGCGTTTGCTTCCCCTTATTTGAGCGATATTGCTCTTCAAAGAGTATTTTACTCCACAAACTAAAACGGCCTCTCTGCTTTTTGATTTGTATTGACCAAAGTTCTTCCTCTCCTTTCTGTCATTTACAGCAGGGTGCCAATTCGAAGAATCAACTCATTGCCAGTAAGTAGATTTATCATGTTTTTTTTGTTTACAGCCATGCATTTCTTTTTTAATTGGTCACATTTTTGAGCTGATTGATGCTGTAATAATTTGGCCTGTTGTAGTGTTCATTGCGTTGTCCCATCTCAAAATATTCCTCTAGAGGAGTTTAAAGTCAAAAGATATAAAAAAATATTTTTTGGGGGGCGGTTTTGTGATTATTAAATGAGTTTGAAACATCCTCCAGCCACAAGACTGCTAGTGTACAGTTGCTGACCTGGATCCCTCTTCTCTCCTCCTCAGCTCCAGCTCCAAAGTTCCAGTCCGTCTCTGAAGGGACAGGAAACAGATTCTCGCCGCTATGGAATATTCGGACAACAACCCTCCCAAATGCCCGCCTCCTCCACCTCTCAATGTGACAACAAGGAGAACATGCCAGAGGTCAGTGATGCAGTTTATGTCTTTGCTTAAACACAGCACAGAGAAGCTACAAGAGAACCTACATTCTGGTTAGAAACAATAGTAACCATAGAACTGATCACAGAAAGCTGATTTGTTGCCATGGCAAAGGCATTGTATCATTTGTCTTAAAAGTTGGGCCTATCCTTCGATTTTATTATGCCACACAGAGTTATTATTAGAATATTTTAGTCAGTGTTCAAAGGGAGATTAACCCAAACTCTTAAGTTCTTAACTCTGTAAGTTTATGGTTCATACAAGTGAGCGAGTTAGTAAAGTTGGAAAATTTGGAAAGACATTTGGGTGTTGGGAAAACTGTTATTAAAGTTGAGCATTGATTAACACTTTGAAAAAACATTTTTTTTCAGGAGGTTTTTGAATTCAAGAAACCCACCAAGCCGGTGTCACGGTGCCGTGTGCGCTCCTTCAACGGCGGCCATTCAAAGGGCGCGTTTTCTCGACGTCCAAGCTCAGCGCCGGCCCTCATGGTACGTGTACCCATGAGGAATCGGTGTCCCAACTTTGTGCACAAACCCTGGTTCTAGAAAGATGTTAACAGTCGTCATCTTTTCCCTCGTCCAGTTTTCTTCACCTACTTCAGTCCAGCAGCTGGACTTTCATGACTCCAGCCCCATGTTCCTGGGACGTACATCTCCCACTTCCCCTCTAAACGACGACCAGGACGACGGCTTCCTGGAGGAATTGGACAACAACATGGAGGTGAGGCTTTGTCACTTACGCTGACATCCACAGAAGTGATGGATTTCTGAAATCACTCCTTTCCTTCTGGAGAATTAAGAAGATATCTCTAAATATTTGTTATCTCGCCACCTACAGAACGACTCTGAGATGCCGATGGGAATGGCCAGCTTGCTAACTGCACCACTGGTGGCAGACAGTCCAGGAGCAGACTCTGTAAGTTTGTCTACGAGGGAACAAAACCTCTGGTCACTTTCTCTAAATGTGAATAAATAGTGTGACTTCAACAGCAGTAACAATCGTTGGCTTTTTTACAATTTGAAGAAACAAATGTTGCCCACACCTTTTTACATTATATCCCATGAATCTAGCAGCTGAAATGTTCAAACGTTGTGCCATTCAAAAATAATCATACTTTATTTATGGAGCACGTCATCTTAAACTCACAAAATGTACATCTCTGTTCCCGTCAGCCTGTGATTCGCTGCCGGCCACGGAGCCTGTTTCGCTCCCCCTCCATGCCTAGTCCCGTCCCGTCCCGTCCCTCCACAAAGCGCCCCGACTGCCCCGGAGACGAAAACACGCCGATCAGGGTGAAGAGGCGACGCAGCGTGGCAGGATCACAGGTCACCACCCTGGAACAAAACCCTGAATCCCCGAGAATGGTGAGCCCTCACTGACTGGTGTGACTAGGTCCTTCAATATTTAAACCTGGTATAATGGGATTAATGAGTGATACCAGTGTTAGCATGATCTTACAATTAGTAAGGACAAAATTAAATTTGTGACTTATAGATCTTTTCTCTCTTGGATCTGATCCAGTCACTTCTTAGGGCTGTTGTTGGAAACTTTGTAATTGATTCATTGATGCTGATTATCATTTAATCACCTTTTTTTAGAACAAAGAAAATGATCAGTTTAGACAAAAACACAAGCTGTAGGTTACGTGTTAAAACTCAGTCCCCACTGGCCATCTGTGACCTTTTAAGTGGAAGTGGAGAAATGGCAACTTGAACGTCCGAGGCTACTGGCACCGACTTTACAGACAAAATTACCTCATTTTCTCCACGACTGTCTCCTTAAATGCTCCTCTCCGCTCCTCCTTTCAGAGCTGCTCACTGCTCCAGAGGTCCAAGTCCTTCTGCCAGACAGACATTGAGAAGCTGTTGGATGGCGAAGGTGCCTCCAATGAGCTAATTGGCGATTTCACCAAGGTAAAGAAATCACCGCTGTGTTTTTCACTCTGAGCTTAATGGTGTGAAATGACTTGTCTAATCCAACTTCTGTTTTTGTCTTCCAGCCTTTTGTGCTTCCGACAGTGGACGGCAAACACCAAGACCTCAAGTACATTAACCCAGACACGGTGAGCAGAGTTATTGGTTTCTCTGTCTGCGTGCCGTGGCTCAAAATGGAGCAAACCATATTTTTGAAATTTGATATTCAACGGTGTTCTTGTATTTGTGGCCCTAGATGGTGGCAGCTCTGTCCGGAAACTTTAATCATCTAGTCGAGCGAGTCATTGTCATGGACTGCCGTTACCCCTACGAGTTTGAGGGAGGACACATCAAGGTGAGCAAGAGTCTCCAACATGTTTGTGTTTTAAAATATTTTGAGAACAACCAGCTTTAAGAACTTTTTTGTTTTGCAGAGAAATGCTTCAGTTTGATAGTTTTTCTCTCAAGTAATTGTTGGTTTAAGGCAGTCCTACTGGGTTTTCTTAATGGAGAATTTTCTGAGTGTGTGTCTCAAGTTAAAAGCCTCTTGGTCACTTCCTGTACTTTATAAATTAAGTGGTTGGGTTCCTCTCTTGTCACCTCAGGGTGCCCTGAACCTGCACCAGGAGGACCAGGTGGAGGACTTCCTCCTCAAAACGCCCATCGTTCCGTCCTGCCCGGACAAACGCGTCGTCATCATCTTCCACTGCGAGTTCTCGTCAGAGCGCGGCCCTCGAATGTGCCGCTTTATCAGGGAGCGAGACCGCGCCGTCAACGAGTATCCCAACCTCCACTACCCTGAGCTGTACATCCTCAAGGGCGGATACAAAGACTTCTTCCCTCATTTCCAGGTTAGTTTTTGCTTCAGGTTCTTCTTCATCAGTTCATGTACACATCTGACCAGGCTGGGACTGGTCCAACTAACTGGTGTGGAGATCCAGGTATTTAACCTCTCACAAGGCCGATGATGTCACTGAAACACTTTGTGCCCCAAGTGCCAACGACCGTCGTTAGAGCTCCGTTAGTGCTCTATTGCGTCTTAACGACAGTCGTTGGAGTCACAGGAGGCCATTTGTGAACAGTTGTTCTTTGAGGTTAGATTGATGAATCTCCTGAAGGGATGGAAGGGCAGCATTGTAAATTGGAGATAAGTGGTGTCTCAGACCTCCTCCTCTGTTTAGCGATGGTTTCTCTACTTTTACATAGATGGCTTCTTTTACTCCTCTTTCAAGCCATCTGTCATCTCTGTGCAGGAGACAAATAACCAAGTCCAGTTGCTTGATTGAAATTGCTTTGGGGATAACGATGACCTGGACAAATGAGCACATCAAATGTGCAGACACTGTATTAAGACAGGCTGTGTGGTGAAAAGTTTGACAAACCTGTTAAAGTAATGTACAAATTGAATAAACACTGCCTGTAAAGTTGTAATTTTGTCATGTCACCATCGAGCCATGTAGTGAGTAATTCTCCCTCTTAGTGATGGTTGAATGAAACCCTTGATGGCTCTTCAGCACTTTGAACTCTTCTTGTTCTCTTCCCCCACAGTCACAATGTGAACCTCAATCCTACCGGCCCATGCACCACGAGGACTTCAAGGAGGACCTGAGGAAGTTTCGCCTCAAGAGCCGCACCTGGGCCGGGGAGCGCAGCAAGAGAGACATGTACTGCCGGCTGAAAAAGTTGTGAGCGCCTCCTCGTCCTCCCCAAACTGCCTCTAAAACACACGGCCTCCCCCCTGAACAGACTCCTCTCAGAGCCTGAGGCCTCGCCCCACCTGCAAGGAATTACCTTTGTGGGATTTGCTCCAATAGAAGGGGATTTTATAAAGTCCTTAAAAGTTTCATTCAACTATAGCAAAGTTAGTTATTTATGCAAATTTAAAGAGGGGAAAGACGTGACACGATGAACGCTTGACCTAAAGCAGTCGCTGAGTGAACAGACTTCATTGAGAAGCGATTTGATCGTTTTAAAACCACTTGGACCTACTGCCTGTTTTACCTTTTTATCATGCTGGCATGCAAATCGCTGCCAGGTTGCAATAATCCAAACCACACTGCCAGGTCTGAAGTTTGTCTTTCAGTCTCCTCACTGGATATTTTTGTTCTTTTTATTTTTTTGCATTTGTCATGTCCCACCTTATTTAAGCACTTAATTTAAATACCTTGAAATGGTGCGGTGGTTTTTGTTTTTTTAGACTGCTTTTTTATGGCTTTTAAAATGAATTGTTTACCCCCAGTTAGACATGGATCTGTTGGAAGTACGCCTTTTTTCTAGGCGCCCCAAAATGCAAATTGGATGATTTAATATGGGCTTGTACATTGTAAGATTTAATGCAGAGGGGTTTTTTTGTCAGTCAGAAGATACCAAAACAAACAAACTACCTGTTAACTTTGCAGTGAGATTTTTCTGATGCTGCAGGTCAGCAAGTGTGAGAGGATTTTCTTTGTTTTGCTTTGATTCCTTTTTAATTTCCAGAGATAAAATCTCTTCCCCTCTGCAGAGCTAATGATGTCGGTTTATAATGAATGGGGTGGTTTGAATATTTTGGTTCAGGATCGTGAGGGAGCTGCTGAAATAAAGAGCCAGTGTGTTGAATTCTTGTGCAGTATCTTTATTTTCTTTCGAAGTATCAGATATTTGTTTTTGTGCTGTGAGTGTACTCTTGGGACGCAAGCGTCTGCAAAAACTTAACCCAAATAAAATGTAAATCTAACATGTACAAAATATTTGAAAGGAATAAGTGATCCAGGCTTTTAAAGTCAACTTTGAATCATTTTTACTTTAGATATCTGCTACAGACTTCTGCATATCAGGGGCGTTTATTGAGTTCTTTGGATAACTGCAGATTAAAGAGCTGGTTTCACAGAGACAGACTTTCTTTGGCTTAGATCTCTGCTAGTCCAACTTAAGAAAGATGTCTAAATTCATCCTACGCTGTTCTTAGCCACCCTGCTCCAGGCTAACTGGACTAACTTTTAATGTTTTATATGTCAAGACTTATCAGGCAGAAAACGTACTGTAAGACATCTGAAATATCTTTGTGAAACCAGCCCTAGGGCTGTGTTTTAAAATGACTACCATTAGCTTCACAGTGCACTACAGTGCACAATCATTTTATGTTTCTGTATTTGCAGCACAGAACTTAAATCTCTATAAAGCGCCCTCAACAATCCCCACAATGAAAATATCTGTAGCTTTTGCTAAAATTCTCAATGTTGAAGACTGAACTCTTAACGCACTGCCCTCTTGAAAAGCTGTGATTATAATACAGGCAGGGAGTAATGAAGCAGGCCTTTTTTAACATGTATTTTTTTAAATGGTTAGACCTTTCGAAAGTTAATTCACCAACAGTTTTGGTCATTAGTTTATCAAGAAAACATGTTCTGCTTCATTGTGAGGATTTCCTGCTTTTCTATTATGTTGTTTTTATTGCAGGATATAACAATCATGGTTCTCATGTGTGATGAAAGTCCTTGAAAACCCCTGAATTTTAATACGGTGGTTTTAAGGTTTGAAAAGTGCTTGAAATGTAGGTCAAGTCTACTTACAAACACCCTTTTGTAGAATGTCATGAAACATAGTAACATAACATTACATGACCACACAATGACATCTGATTTAATGTGATAAAGTGCAATAATCACCACTGCATGTTCTGTAAATATAAACATGCAATTGACCACAACTTAAAAGTGCTGGAATTTGACTTGGAAAAGGTGTAGGATCCTGATCGTTTGGAAATTGTTCATCAGTCAGCGTTCTAGATTTGAGGCACTTTTATGTTTCATTCAAAGTTGTAAACCTGCCAGCCGGCCTCAGGATTCAGTCAAAGCAAACTGGATTTTCCACTCCTGAACTCTTAATAGCACATCTGCAGTTGTGTTTGGTCTGCTCTTCTGCATGGCGGGGACACGTTTTCCTGCACACGGCAGTTCCTGTTTTTTCAAATTCTCCCTCTCTAGCCAACCCTGGGAGTGGCCTCTCTCTGCTGCAGCACGTGCCCGTGCGAACGTATCCACATTCCTGAATGCAGAGGGAGTGGTTTTGCGGGGACTGCGCCTGGCAGCCCTGATGTGACCTGACACGAGGGGAAAAATCAGAACCACCACGTGCTGTAAACATGTGACCCATCTAATGGAGAGGTTGTAAAAACACAACTCCCTCCCTCCTGGCACTTTACCAAAGTTTGAAATCAGGCAGTTTCCCAGCTGCCGTGTGTGCGTGCATGTGTGTGAAGGGTGAGTGTTTGTTTGCATTCCACGCCAACAATTTTTAGCTGACACAAGTGTCAGTTGGGTGTCTTGTGAAACTCTTTAACTCTTTCCTAAACCGTGGAAATAAGCGTTGGCAGGATGGTAACTTAGATAGAAGGGACAAAGGAAAAGGGAAGAGGAAAACAACCTTTACATGTATTTGTCAGTGGGCCTTTTCCATTCACATCAAGTGGCATCCTTTGTCTGAGCAAGACTATATATAGGCAGTTGTTGAGGTTATTAAGGGCCTCGCACCTTTACACGAAGCATACATAATGCAACACTTGTAAGAGCCTTTCAAAACCAGCTTCATTTTCCACTTCAACAGTTGGTTTCAAAATGTAGATGAGTCCTCGGCAGGTTTCCCAAAAGAAAACCGAGCCAGATTTACAGCTGGACTTATCCAATTAAGATACAAGGACATTTTGTAAAAACATGGACCTTTTTCCCTCGGAAGATTAACAATTCAAAGCCACCTGACTCACTTGTTTTATGGTGTTTGCTTTGCGTTGTCTAAAATCACGTCGTGTAAAAGGAAAGCTAAAGATAGTTTTGGATGCTGAAGTTCAGACCAGTTGTCTTTGGTGAATGGTCTTTTTTATTATCTTAAATTTGACGTCCTTAAATTTTCTAATTCTAAGTTAGAAGAACAGGAAATACACTTTTTTTGTTGAGTTAGACAAGAAGATTGATGCCTGTTTGATTAAACAGCATATAACATGCTAATGAGTGATCTTTAGAGGGGCTGGTAGCCACATTTTGTTATGCACAAAGCTGTTTCCACTCTGCATGCTAAAATAAGCTAAGCTAACCAGTATTTGACCGTACAGATATGGTGTTTCTATCTTTTCACCTAACCCTCGGCAGGAAAGCCAATGAGTGCGTTTCTCAAAAACGTTGAGCCGTTCCTGTACTTCATGTTTTGACTTGTGGCTTTTTACCTTGGCGAGGAGTCACAGGAGCAACAAAGGTTGGTATCACTGCTGTAGATGATGGCTGTAATGAAATCTATCCCTCAATACAGCAACAACACCAAGCTGACTTCTCAGACTTTGCACCAACACCCTTCAGAGTTGCCCTAAAGCTACCCCACCCTTCGTATCACCACCCCTTTACCCCAGCCTGTCCTGTTTAACACGTGCAGTGGCGGCTTCAGCCTGGTTGTCACCTTTAAACCCCTGTTTGCTTTGACCCGCTGACAGCAAACTGACAAAACCCGGCTTGTTAAACAAGGTACTAACAACCAGGGGATGGTGGTGACACATTGAGCATAACACTGTGGTTTCAAAGGAAGGGTGGGGGGTTGTGGTTTTGTGAAGTGAGCTTTATTATTTAATCTTATGGAGGATTAGAAACGCATGCTTATGAGTGTTTCTGCTCCCTGCACATCCTCTGCAGGCTAAGATGATTTCACCATAAGCTCAAGATGTTTTCCTTCTCCCCGCCGCTGAGAATGCAGACCAGGCAAAAAGATATTTTAATCCCATGTTGATGTCTTTAGCTTCCTCTCTTTCAAAGATGCGGGCCTGGCTGTCATTGGCCCCTTTCGTCACCCACATCCTGTTGTTCTCTCATCAGAGGGAAGCGTGACTCATGATCAAAAACACTGACACTCGCTCAGGCCTTTTCTTGTGGTGTTTTCATGACACGAGCGGCAGCACGTCCTCCATGCTTTAAAATTTAAACATTGAAAATCTGATCGTCTACAAGCGTTTGCTGCAGTGAACATGACAGGTTTAAGTCCTACACTGACAGTGAACTCTGGCGTCACTTTTTTCACACTGAATTTTCACACTGATCTGAGCTAATCATTACCTGCAGTGATCCCGCTCATTTACTCCTTTATAATTGCAGAGGAATGCCTGCAGGTCGCTCCAGACTAATTATTACACACAGCGTTGGTGTTCGGGAAATACTACTACTATAACTCGACTGAACTTTAAGTGTTGCCATCCCGGGCAGAGTGTAAATGAAACGAGGACATAAAGTGAAATTCTGGTGTAAAATCATCCTAGGGTCTTTTTAGGCAAATTGAATCATAATATCAGCCATTGAGACATTTTTTTTGTGTATGAACGATAAACGTAGATTTCCCAGAGAGACGCTAACAGCCTGCCGCAGCTAACACTGATTAGCTCGGGGCGAGGGGTTGAACGCATTAAAACACCTTTTTTAACCACTAAATCTGCTCCAAAAAACACCAAACCTCTGCAGTAGCATGAAAAGAGTTCTGACACATTAACCGAAGCATGTGAATAAGTATGTGAACACAGAGTTTCTTAAAAGAGTGTTTTGAAAGACTTACCTACTGGCCCCTGTACCAGCTGCTCCATTCAAATCGATTGCCAAATTGATGATCTCTCCCAGCAAAACACGTAAACGTTGTGGTTTTTGGCAGTTTGGTGAAATGTCCCACACAGCTTTCCCTGCAGCACCGAAGCATTACGAATATCTCAGGGGTCAGGGGTCAGAGGTCAGGGGGCGTGTGTTGCCAGAAGACGCACAGTGAGTGCAGGCACAGGTAAAGAAGACTAGCCTGACTAGGTTCGTGTTTGTATCTTTACCGGCTGCGAAACAAAAAATGAAACCTTCCAACCCAAAAACTTTTCATCGGCTGCCATTGCCGTACGACGACTGTGCTCTGATAAACCAGTGGCTTATTAATTTGAATCTGGACATTGAGACGTCGGCCGAGACGCTTACGTAGAGGGATTACCGTGTCTACAGAAAACCACAACGTTTGATTGTCTCGATGGCTTTTTTGATGACCCAATCTGCTTAAAAAGGCCCTGGGATGAATTTCACTTTAACCTTCTGAGACCCTGCATCCTCATTTGAGGACCTTACATTTTGGGTTTGCTGCATCTTATATATACTTTAGTCTACATTAGACCTTTTGTCCTCTAACATAGACATGGGGGACCATGGTAGCATCAAAGTCATTAGGATTCATCTGCTGGGGACCATGAATGTCCATCCAGTAGATGTTGAGAGACATTGATGGTCCCCAGGGGATGAATCCAAATGACCTTGTTGATCCTCTGACTTTTCATCTGGCGCCACCAACAGGGAAATACCAGAAATGCCAGAAAATAGTCTTGGAATTACTTATTTTTTTACAACCAACACCCCAAAACCTAAAGACGTTAAACTTGCTATCATAAGATTCCAGAAAAAAATGCATTTGTGATGCTCAAACTAGTGATGTTTTTGCCGTTTTTGCTGAAAAATGTCACGAAAACATAAATTAGTCAGATCAAAAACATTTGGCCACCTAGTGAAATGTCAAATGATCAACAAAGTAATTTAGATTCATCCATGAATGTCTCTAGAAGTTTCAATAGCAATGCATCCAGTAGTTTCTGAGATATTGTTAGTCTAGAAGTTGTGGCCAGACTGACATCTCCATCCCCTAAGCCAAATAAACTTTGTGCACTCATGTCGCATACCGCTCTCATCTCACAGCTGTAACAGTGACAGAAGCAGAGCAGAATGTCAGAAAATACGTTTTTAAACTGGAAAAAGAAAGCACAACTAGAAGCACCACATCCTCAGGTCTTGTTACAGTGCGTCTCAGTCTCAGCAGCAGGTCTGTGCAGGGCAGAGGGTGAGGAGGTTAACAGGACGGTGGAGTGAATGCTAACAAAGCTGAGTGAATGTTTTCTTTCTTTCTTTTCCCCTCTGCCACTTCTCCACACACACACACGCACACAGACGCACACACACACACACGCACACACACACGCGCACACACACACACACACGCACACACGCACACACACACACACTGAGCAGGGCCTCTCAGAGTAAAGAAGCGTGACTAGCAGCAGCTGTTGGATTAACAGCTGCCTCTGTTTGTCTGCTGAGACCCCCTCTCTGATCTCTGATCTCACTCACCCTCTCTGCTGCCCCCCTCTGCCCCTCACTCCTGTCTTCATCCACATCTCCTTCACCACTCTACACTGTCGCATTGTAATTCTTTCCTTTTCAACGGAGGCTGATCTGATCTGATTAATTAGGCATTTTACTATATTTTTCAGCAAAAATGCCAAAAATGTAGTGGTTCCAGCTTCACAAATGCATTATCCGGTATTCTATTTAGGTTTCAGGGCATTTGTCGATCTTTAATTTTTTTCTGGCATTTTAGACAAAAAATAAATAAATCAATTAATCAAGCAGATTGTTGCAATTCTATCTACAGCTTCCTGACATCTGACTGACATTTTCACGATTAATAGATAATATTATGAAACTTATATTCTCTCTTTTTTCTTCTTGGTCAAAATCACATTAATCTTGATATTACACAAGATATATCAATAATAATAATAATAATAACACTATATAACAACCATTGAAATCCTTTGTATATGTTCCAATAATATAACATAATATAATATATAACACAACATAACATGATATAATAAAATATAACATAACATGACATAATATAATATAATATCATATCACATCATATCATATAATACAACATAACATAACATAGTATAACATAATGTGATATAATATAATATATCATAACATAATATAATATCATATAACACAACATAACATGATATAATAATATATAATATGATATAATATAACACAACATAACATGATATAACATAATATGATATAATATAATATATCATAACATAATAAAATATCATGTAACACAACATAACATGATATAATAATATATAATATGATATAATATAACACAACATAACATAATAAAATATAATATGATATAATATAATATAACATGATATAATATAATATAATATAACATAACATAATATAACATAACATAACACAACATAACATGATATAATATAATATAATATAATAGCATATAACACAACATAACATAACATAATATAACATAATATAATATAACACAACATAACATGATATAATAAAATATAATATAACATAATATAACATAACATAACATAATATAACATAATGTAATATAACACAACATAACAAGATATAATAAAATATAATATAATATAATATGATATAACACAACATAACATGATTTAATAAAATATAATATAATATAATATAATAGCATATAACACAACATAACATAACATAATATAACATAATATAATATAACACAACATAACATGATATAATAAAATATAATATAACATAATATAACATAACATAACATAATATAATATAATATGATATAACATAAAATAACATGATATAATAAAATATAATATAATATAGCATGATGTTAGAGCTGGTTAATGTGCCCAGGGAAAGGGAAGTTGGGGTCCCCTGCTAGAGCTGCTGCCCCGGTGACCCGACCCCGGATAAGAGGTTGAAGATGAGATGAGATATTATATTATATAAAATAGTATAATATAATATAATATAATATAATATAATATAATATAATATAATATAATATAATATAATATAATATAATATAATATAATATCATGGAATAGACCATAATGTACTGCGAGCGCCATCTGGGGCTTCAAACAACGCATAGCAACGGTAACCATGAAAAGTCAGCTGACAAACGCGGAAGTGAGCAACAGTAGCAACGTTACCATGCAAAGAAAACCCTCTCCGTGAGAAATTAGAGGCTTTTCGGTTTGTGTGTGTGTTTTCTTTGCCACATGACAACATGGTTCGATGTTTCCTGATCCACACAGTGTGTCCGGTCAGTGCTCTCGGTGCCGGGGAGAGTCGGCTGCTTTACTCCCGGGTCTTCGGTCCAGATGAGGGCATGTTGTCCGGGCAGGACCGAGAGCTCAGCCCGGAGGAGAGACGACTTCTGCAGAGGGAGAAGGTCGCTGTGGTAGCAAGGTGACACGCATTGAATAGATGCTTTCTGCAACCCTCTGTTATCTTGGATGACAACATGTGTGTTTAAATGCAGTCCCCAAATCTAAGTTCAAAGCATTCAAATATACTTAAAGGTACCAAAACTAAGAGAATAAAAGAATGGCTAATATTGAATGTTGCAGGCTGGGAGTAGTTAGTAAACCACTACATTACGCTCCTGTCCAGTTGGCTATGGAGGGCTGAACCTGCCATGATAAACAATAAATACATGAATAATGACTTGATAAATACATGCATAAAGAAATATGGACACAAGAAAAGAATGGCATATAAAGAAAGTAATACGGAAATAATTAAACATATTAAATAAAAAAGCCCAGTGTTAGAACAAATGCAAAAATGCATTGTATTTCTGTTGTTGGAGTGAATGTTTGGAATGATTTGGCCATAGATTTAAAAGACTGCAGAACATTAATTTACTTTAAGACTGTTCTAAAGAGGAACATTATCCAAACATATGTTGATTTTGTATGTTGACAGCAGCAATAAATTAATTATTAGACATTTTCTTTTTGACCTGTGTGTAGCAGCTACCTAAGTTTATGTATTTGAAAGGGTAGGCGTTATAAGCTTTAGATTCTGCCTATTCCCTTTTTTCAGACTTTATAATTTTTTTTTTGTGTTTGTCAAGAAATGTCTTTGTCTGAAATGTCTGAAAATAAACTGAACTGAACTAAATACATGTAAAATAAATTAAATTAATAAATGAATAGATGCGAAAATAACATTCACAAATTACAACAGATAAATCTATAAATACATTAAAATGGAAAATGAAATCAATATGGCAATTAATTCAAAGGTAAACAAAAATAAACAAGCTTATTTTAACATATATGAATTTTAGTCACATTTTATCAGTTATTTAATGCTTACATTTATTTTTTATTATTTCTGGTGCATTTAAAGGCATTTTATTTTATATAAGTCTTTAATTTTGGCAGGTCCGGTCCTCCATAGTTGGAATTTGTGACGCAAAAATAGACACCTGGTGATGAAGTCAAATGATTATAAATATATTAGCAAGTATACACTTCCAATGTCAACAATGCATAACTGTTTTAGCTTTGTCTGAACAAGTGTCAGCAAACAAACATTACTCTTTGTCCTAAATGAAGGATATGCAAATTATGATGTAAATGAACCCAAATTCAGGCCATTTGCATGATTCTTCCATGGCTTTCTGCATGCAGTAGTTTGTTTTCTTATTAGCATCCTGATGGTGCTGCTTGTAAAGTTTCAATTAGATCTGATACCCCTTCACACACTTCCTGTCTATATTTGTGGTGTTGCAACACACATTCACACAGCTGATGCATGTTAGCATGTTATTTGGTCTTATGACCACATTTCCCATAAACCCCAGTGCTCCCTGTGTCAAGAGGATGTTGTTCCTTTCCATGTCTGTCTTCATGATGTTGCTCTATTGACAGTTGTGGACACATTATAGTGAAGCCCTTCACCACGTCTCACATAGACACTCCAGAAGAACAGCCCCCTCGGGCTCTTCTCCACTTTATTGCATCCACTCCTTTTTTCTGCATCCTGCTGATTCCTGATGGGGACATGTGAACAGCATCACAGAGGCTGTCAGTCTTCTCTGCATTCGTCTCATTTGTTTTCAGTAAATGTGGATTCATTTGTGTATTTTTCCTCTTCTCCCACATGACAGCCTGTAACTGTTGATTATCACTGTCAAAATAAAATGCACTGTCTGTGTGTGGCGGTAAAGAATGACAGCGTTCTGCTGCTACATGTCAACCAGTGACAACAATGTGATACTTTTTCATATTTATTCACCAGCATGAAGGAGAAACAGCCCTGAAAATAGTCTGCAAAAGGCTTCAGTTATACTTATTTTTGCATTTAATATTATTGTCTGTTTATTAATGTTAAAGGGCAGGAAAGCCTCAGAGTTCTTAAATACATTTGCTTGCTTTCCTTCATTTCATATCATTATAAATAAAATAATTCAAATCAAAGATTGGGTGGAAATTAGCATTATTACTAATCCAAGTTATGATTCAGATGATGTTGATTTAGACGTTAATCTCTGGGTGATGTGTGGTTACCAGTCTGTTTCTATATTTCTGATCCTGTGTGACTCAGGCAGGTCCGGAGCGCCGTCTCTCTGTCCCGGGACGCTTCAGGCCGGCAGCTGGTGGAGGCGTTGCCCGGCGAGGAGGCTCTGGCCCTGAAGGAGGCCGATAGTGGAGTGGTGCGTCTCAGAGCCGGAGACCCCTTCCCCGAGGAGACGAGTGCTCTGTGGCTGGGAGTCCAGAGTCTGGGCTTCACACTGGTTTGCGAGCCCCACGAGAACCTCCTGCTGGCTGAGAGGACTCTGAGCAACCTGACCCGACACTGTCTGGAGCACCTGCACATGCTGGGGCCGGGCAGCGAGGTGAGCACCAGACCGACCTCCGACTGGGGGTTTCACAAAATGTGAAGGTTGTTCCAGTAATGTCTATGTAGTATCTTAAAACAGTGTGACAGTAAAGATTGACTGAGAAATACTATTATCCCTTAAGTTACCCTTAACTTTAAAACTTAGAACCCATCTTCAGCCTTGTACTTTGACACGCTGACACATTAAAACGCCCACCATAGAAAAACATGTCTGTGGTTATTTTTTAGCTTAAAGTTGTACTCCATAAGATTTGTTTCTACCGGCCTCTTTGGCAGTAAGTTGTGCAGGAGAGCCTGTTCCTTCAAAGCCCTCCATCTTGTCACGTTCATGGTCACTGTGTGTTGACAATTGTATTTTTTTTGGGCTCTTTTGTAAACTTTATTGAAACACATTCACATCTCTACTTCCAGTCCGTCCCCTATATGTTCCCCTCTTAGATTCACACACAGACGTTTCTATTATACTTCTGCCCTTACTACACGCCTGACTCAGAAGCTGGAATTACCAATCACAAGTGAACGCAGCATAACCGTTGGTGAGGATATGGGCCGACAGACCAACAGCTGTCAGCAGTGTCACTAACATGGTGGATTATTCACATCTAGCCCGCTTTAACTGTATTAAGTGAAGAATAAGGTCAGACTAGTGTCTTGAACCTTTTATAACCAGTGTTTGTATTTGAATTTGTCTGTTGGCTGTATTCTGTTTGTGAAGCAGGGATTAGAGGAGGACAAGATTTATAATTCTTTTTCATTTTAAAGTTAAGCTCTGTCACTGCTTCTGTTTCTGTTTTAAAGGAGGAGTCTGGTGATATTTGACAATTCCCATGAAAAGACCAAAACCAATAAATAATAGTAGTCAAAGCCTGAAATATCCTCTTCCTCCGTGAGCTCCATTGTTGTCTGAAACTGTCAAAAACATATCAGTGAGCCACACTGTTGCACTGAGTGACAGGTTCCTTCATTACAAAGAACACACACTAGAGTTTATTTTGACTCAAGAACACACAACGTTCTGCTGCTGGAAATACTCACTAGCACAAAATGTGTATTAAGTAGTCCCAGACTTAAACACTATTGACTCCTGTGTAGATCTTTAATAAACCAAATGCTCAACAGCAACAATTCATTATACGTCATGGAAATGGCAGTAAAATCAGGCAACAGGAATGAAAGGAGAATGCAGGCGCACAGGTTTCATTATCATCTGTAACTGAAAGTCTGCTGCCGTCGTCCCTAACAACACTATCCCTCCAGGTCCTGCTGAGGAGCAACCGCATCGATGCCCTGCTCAGCCACCTGCTTCCTCATGGGCAGCTCCTCTTCCTCAACCACCGCTTCGCCCAGAGTCTGGAGAAGGACGTAGCAGCTTACATGGCCAAGTGAAACCAGAGCATCCCCGGTGTTCGGCTACCAGTTTGAGATCAATTACTGCTAGCTGTGAATGCTGGCTTTAAAACAAAGTGGCTGACTGTTGTTTACCATTGGTGACATTTCTGCGGCGGCGGAAGAAGAGCGGACTGCTGGCAGCTGCTGCTTTCTGATTGCATGAGGTGGTAAACACACAGAGCGGTAAATATCTCCCTCAGCCACTTGCAGCTCAATGTTGACTGTTTACTGCGTGGGAGGCTTCAGTTAAATCCTGTTTGTCAAATTGAAGAGTGGAAAGGAAAATGTGGCAGATTAAAGAGTGCAGCTGAAGAGGCCGGTTAAAACCTACTTGTCAACATCAAAGACTGCTATTTATCTGATTCCCCATGCTTGAAATGTCGTAGTGTGACCTTGAGGAACCAGGCTTGACCTGTTTGTTTGTTTTTGAGAATTCTTGGAGTGTAAGTGAATCTCAAAGTGCTTTATCTCCTCACTGTGACTTCTAAGGCACCTTTCATTCCTGAAGGGAAGGAAATAAATGCGTTATGCTTGTGTGCAGTACAGTGTACCATTCATCTCAAAGTGACTAACAGCAGAAGTTAAGAAAGATCAATGTCAGAGCCGCCATTTTGAACCAAAAGTGAGTCATTCTTGAGACATTGAGGACAATTAAAAAGATGGGAAGTGACATGATTGGTTGAAAGGATGCAGAGATGCTGGCATGAAAAATAAAGGATAAAACAAGAAAGGATGAACTACAACGGAAACATCCAGACACAACAAATAACAAATGCTTTCCTGTAGCTTGTGAACGTGTGTTGTATGACTGCAGCCCCCCCCGTGAAGCCAGACTCTCCCGCTCCTCCTCCTGGTCTCATGAAAGCCTCACAGTATTTGTGCTGGCAGCAAAATCCAAACACCAAAAAAAACAACTGTCTGGTTGCCAACATCAATCGCTTTGATCGTCTCCTTTTTTTTCTGTATTAAAAAAATAAAGCAAATTTTTAGCATTACCCGAGGCATATTCTTTGAAACTTGTGTACCCTGCAATCAAGGACACACGGTGTGTTAGCCCAGAATGAGACACTGGGGATCGAACATTAAAAATGATAGAACACACAAGAGGAGGATTTAGAGGTTGTTCATCTCATGGGGACTAAAAAAAAACCAACCTCACATCAGCTGGATAAAAACACCTGTGAACTGAATAACCTGACTGAATGAGATAATCAGTAAGTTCCACTGTCACACCAGCAGAAGGCGCTGTTGTTCCTGTCTGTATCGAGAAAACCAAGTAGTATTTCAAGTAAATGTTTTCAAAAAAGGTCTTCAGATGCTTCTAGAAGAGGAAGCAGGCTTTGTTGTGTACTGCGTGTGTTCACCCCTGCGTTCACTTTCTGTCGTGTCTGAGGCTGTTCTCCATGGTTTGGGGAAGGTCCTTTAGTTCAAATAAGAAGAAAACTTATTTTTGTGAAATGTTCTTATAGTCTAAAGAATCACCTAATAAATAAATACATATATTTATCATTTCTAGTACTATGTCCATGCATTTTTTATTTTTACAGTACACAAATATAATGAATGGACTAAAAAAAGAATACAAAATCATTTAGATAAATAAATAAGATAAATATATGAACATTAAAGTGCAAAATAGAAAAGCAAAACAGCAAATAGAGCCAGAGCAGCAGAGTGTATTAAAGAAAATGATAGATATGCAGTTGTAAATGTACAAGATCCACCGTATTTTCAAATAATTGTCCTGTTGCCGTCTAAAAGATGTTTAAATTGCGTCAATCCGATCCTCCCTTAAGGATGAATCTGCCCCTGTGCCACAGTCTTGCTTATTTGTTGAATTGTATGTACTCTTCTTGACATTTTTAGGTGGTATCTTCACGGCTGAATGCACTTATTCTGTCACCTTTGGGTAATAACGTCAGCTAAATCAATGTAATGATAAAGATATTTCTGGTTTCACACCATCTCCTCTGTTCAGCTGTGTGGGAAATGTGCAAACTAGTTGTTGCTACACCATTTTCCCCCCTCACCTAAAACACAGATGGTAATGGCCTTTCTGCCAGCAGCACTTAGACTCTGGAAGAAGTGTCTCGACTCTAGAGGTAACATCTTCTGAAAGCAGACCACCCAGATACAGGCTTACCAATTTAAGAGGGATATTTTCTTTGCTATCTGTCTACTTTGTGCAGTCATCTTGGCTCTTTTTCTACACTTTCGTGGCGTATTTCTCTCTCTGCAGCATGTATCCAGTGCACTCCTTTCATTAGTGTACTTAAGCTGTTCCCTCTTGTTATTACAGCATTTCATAAGTCACCTAAAGACTTTGAGTATACCTTGACCTTATACCTTTGGGGGACATTAATAAAGCAGCAGATTAATGCCCAAGGCATTAAAATAAGATACTCTCAAATGGACGTAATGTTTGTGTGGCCATGTAGTGCGCAAAATGTCACTTTGAATATCAGCATCAGGAAAATTAGTTTTTCTCATAGGCTTTTTTTCAAGAATCCAATGAAGCACAGTGAGTAATTGATACACACATGTTCCCTTTTAATGGTAAAGGTTTCCTTTAATATTGAAAAGATACTTTTGTTTTTTTACAATTTCTTTCCAAAAGGACTATATTGTCTGAGCAGGATTTGAAGTAGGATGAAAAATCATCACAGTATAAGTCCCCCAAGTCCACAACCCTTAAACACTGAAAATGTGTTTTTCTTATTTTCACCTCAGCTGGATGTTTGAGCACAGTTTTTACACTAGAGGACTGTTTCCACATTTATCTGTTCATCTGAGCTCACCTTTAATCAGTTCAACACATGCACATATACACCTGATAATTGTGCACAATTATCAGGTGTATATGTGCATGTGTTATATTTAAATACCAGTGCACGACACAGAGAATGGACTTTTTAATTAAATGGGAGTGTAGTAGTGAGTAAATTTTTGACCAGGTTATTTGAACTTCATTGCGGAAAAAAGATACCTGACACTAATTATTACAACATGTCTGGAAGGAATCTTCAAGTCAGATTAGAGTCAGTGGATAGGATCACACGGCGATGCCAAATCGGGCCAGGGATGTGAAGTGTTGGGGCACTCGATGCGTCTCTACTTTCTACTCCCTGCTTCAAGTACCCTTGCTCGGATCACACCCACATTTGAACTTGACCTTTATTTCGATCCAGATTTCACACCTGTTAAGTTCTGTGACTGTATTTTGCATGGTTGCAAAAATATGGCCACAGACAGGCATAAAACAAACAAAGTAGCAAAATACTCAAAATTACCTTTAGTACGTATTAACTCTTGAAATGCTACATTTGGATTACTTGGCTCCTTTAGCTCAACACAGTCAGTTATTTGGCTTCATTAACATCAATGTGTTAAACTGTCAGGACTGACAACCCTGCAGGGCTTCTCCACTAGGGGGCAGTGTGTCGCCAGACATGATGAGAGCTGCAGTCTGATAATAAGAGACAAATAGTGACACCAGAGCATAAATCCACCAGGCTCCAAAATCAGAAATGCTTCGGAAAAATTTGAAAGGAACCGCCAGACATCAAACAAGCAGCGCTAAGGTTGTTTCCATGTGTGTGTGGTGTGCAGTGTGTTGGTTATTACAACTAATTAGTGATGCACAGACATAGGATGATCTTCACCTACAAACAGCCCTTTTGATAAAATGCACAAGTTAATGTTAAGTGGAGATTAAAATTTCACTTTTATCCCCTGTAATTGTAAGGTCCACTTTTCATTCCAGCCCCGCCTGCTTTGTAAGCGTGATTAACAATAAGGACACGTGTACAAATACACATAAGTAGGTAATAAAAAGGGGAGGACAGGGGCGTAAAAGGTGCTCAGTTTAATGCACAAAGAACTACCAGGGCTGCAAAATACAGAGATGCTACAACATGAGAATAGTTGTCTTCACTTTGAAAAAGGGGCCACAGAGGTTAAAGTCACAAGAGTGAGTGGATAAAGGTTAAGAAGGAGTTCCGCAAGTTTTTATTTAAGCCAAACACTTCAGGTGATTACCACCTGATTGGCACGGGGCACGAGCACTTTGGTGAAATCATCAGCTGCTCAGCTGAAGTGAAAACCTGGACACTCTGGGGCTCCGATAGCTCTTAGAGAGGGAATAAACTGAAGTGCATCAAATTCTCATAGCAAAAACAATCTTGTACCAGTCGCAGACTTTGCAGCACCAACGTCGGCCCGGTTTCTCGAGGGGACCCAAAGGTCAAACTCCATGCACCAGCAGAGCCAGCATCTAAGTCTTTGAGTGCACTGCTGACTCACTGAGTCAAGAGTGAAGGCGCAGCACCTGATACTGAAATGGTAGGAGAGCAGGGAGGCAACCTAAACTGCCTCGTCCAGCCGCCTCCTGCTCTGGTTGTGTGCTTCGGCCCTCCCCTCCCGTCCCCTCCCCTCCTGCCTCTCTGCTGCCCTCATATTCACTCATCATCTGTGCAGGCTGACCGGACCAAAGCTGACATTGTCACAGCCCATCTCAGTCACTCGCTCAATCTTTTCTTCTGCCTGCGTTTTGTTCTCTCTCTCCCATCCGCCCCGAAGCTCCAACAAAAGATTTTCTCATTGAATTTAGAGACTTGCCATTGAATATGCCAACTCCTCGAGTTTAAGGATTTTCCTCTTAATATTTTTTTTCTCCTGCCTCATTAGACATCTCACTGACTATTGTATGGCTCATGGCGAGAGCACTGTGGAGAAAATGGGCTCAGCTCCAGCCAGGGATACAATATGAATTTCAATGCAAGTGGACGACTTATTCACTCCAGCCTCTGTCAGGGCATGCGGAGTGAAATACCTGAACGTCACGGATCCCATTCATATACATTAGGCATCATTTCTATTCCCTTTCAAGCATATATCACTAGAATTTCAAATATTCCTCTCACAGGCGAATGCTAAGTGGAGTCTCTATTGGAGTGGAGGTTGAGGAAGGCTCAGTGATAACAGCTAAACGCCACTCATATTAGGTGTCACAACAGATCTATGTTGATCAGCAGATTTCTATATTCTTCCCTGTCTGTGTAGGAGGCAGATTACATGTTTGAAGTACAATATGTAGGTGTTGGAACGCTGAACTTGCATTAATGGCCTGAATCATCATTTCCTCATGTTGGTTCTTTGCCATATTTCTGCAAATTGTACCTGAAATTCTCCTTCTAAAACACCCCTTTCACACACAAACACAGGCACAGAGAGGATTTCCCTGCCAAGCTCACCTCGTCTATCAAGCATCAGAAGAGAGATGTTCTCTCTTAGCGTCTCAAATCGTGTTAGATTTCCAATTTCAAGCCATTTATTTCACGTTATTTTTCAAGCCCCTGAAGAAAAAACCCATCTTTTTCCACTTTTCATACAATCTGCATGAGGCGCCTGCTGTCTTAAGGTGCAGCTTGTCGACGTGAGACTATCACACCACTTCAAACAACTCAATTAATTTAAAATAAAAGTCAATTATTTCTCAAGTCAATTCTCTCTTAATTAAGCTCCCTCTGCAGTGCCATTCCTCTGTAGGTTTTCTTGTTGTTGCTCATTATGAATGAAAAGGCAGCGCTGTCCGCAGGGAAACAGTCGACTCAACAACAACTTCACAGGAAGAAATGAAAACTAGGACTTTATCTTCGATTCTCTGCGTTCTTTTTGTTTTTCCATCCACAAATTGATTTGTTGATCTGTAAATAAGCTAAGTGATAAAGTAGTCTAGACTGAAAAAGGCCGCATGCCCCTCATGCACTGATAGTGACTCAGAGGGGATTATATGGCAAACAGGATGCCATCTGCCTCTGCACGGAGAGGCAATCTTATTATTTTTCACCATTATTTAACTCGAAGATGGACAGATATTTTTCCACTCGGCAGAAATATTGTGACAGGCTTCTTCAAACCCAGTGCCATAATTAAGCTGCAAGCTCATTAGTTAAACATACTCCTGCAGGAAACCCTCTGCTTCTTTATTGCTGCCAATTGGTCATTAATTGCAATTTTTTAACAGTAATTAAAGTAATTGTACAGGAGGTTATGGCTTGTTTGCAGGTCAGCACATCAACCAGGATCATAATCTTAACAGCTTTGAGCAAATGTGATCATATCCAGTACAGAGTACCAGCTGTAAAATGTTACGACCTTGCTCAATAAATTTACATCCGAGAATGGCTGAGGCTTTTATGGTAAAATTACAGTGAGACTCTGTGTCACTGTATTTTACTCCGGCCTGGAGGGTTTAATGGGTCATACCCTTTATCGCAGGAACACTCCCTTAGGTCTCCTCCCTGCTCCTCACATCCAGCACCATGTAGGAGGATGAGACCAGTGGAAACTCAACTCAAAGTATTGTGTTTAATAATTATTAATTTGCGCAAAAACAACACCAGCAGCTCTGACTGGTCTTTGGCCACTAGAGCACAGTAAATTTCAGAATGTTATGACTAACATTAGCAAAAATAATTGCCTATTAACATATTCAGCAGAAACAGAGCAACAGTAGCATTCATTAAAAACAAATTTCATCCAAGTCCGTGTCATGCGTTTGGCCTATCTCTGCAGAACAGAGCATTGGAGATTTAATAAGAATAATAATGGATTGGATTTATAAGAGTCCAGGTTCCATTCATTCACACAGGCATACACGGTGGTGGTAAACTACGTTTTAGTCACAGCTGGCCTGGGGCAGACTGACGGAAGCCTGGCTGCTAATCAGCGCCTACGGCCCCTTAAACCACCTCCTCAAACATACAGCAGTCATACACATTCACACGAGGCAAGGTGCCCAAGGATACAACGGCCATGACGCAAGTAGGGGATCGAACCGCTGACGCTTCAGACGTTGTCCGACCTGCTCTACCAACTGAGCCACAACCAAAATCTGCCAGTAAATGCATATCTGTGGATTTCAGCAGCTAATCCGGTGTTCATACGCAGCCCTGGCTCTGTAAAGAGGGGAAACAAACTATTCTAGCCACTCCTCCTCCTTCATGTCTAGTTATGAAACCTAAATAGCATTGGAGATATTACCTTGCCAATTTGGTATAAAAATATTTATGTGTTTGGATGTTGAGTCCATCTTTCTCTAGAATCGCAGCCTCCACCTTTAAAACAACCTGTGGTGTTATGGTGAACTCATTCATGTTTGTCGCCATTTGTGACCATTGAAACGTGTCAGCGAGACACCAGATCTACCTGAATCACTGAACTCAGATGCAGGAAGTGATTCAGAGATCTGGGACCAGGCTAAAACATTTTTTACATTCTTCCCCAGCTAGTCGCTAAGTGTGTCTTTCTGTCCTTCGGTCGTCAGCAGGTGGTGTGCAGTTGATATATTGAAGCTTTTTTTTGCTGAAAATACTGTTTATGGGAGCAGTAGGACTGAACCATACTCTAAAGCAATGAGCTAATACTGGCTGAAAATCTCCAGAGAGTAGCAGAGTTTGTTATGAATTTGTCATTATAAGTGACACCTTCCATATTACACAGTCATTTGACTCAGCATTTATATTTTTAATAGATGAGTTAATGGGGTTTTAAAATGCTATCCATAGTTCTTTTAAAGAAACTTTTTAATTTTTGATGAATGTGTTGTTGGGCTTGAAATCAACAGTACTTTCCAAGTGCCAGAAGCCTTTGAGCGCTGAGTTGGACAGAATATTATTCAGATGCACCCCCCCAAAACATTCCTCTGCCCTTTCTTGGATTCAAGCTTGCAGTCTTCACAAGATCACTTTTCTGATCTTCAGGCTGCTGCCAGTCGGAGTTCATTTGCGTAAATAAATAAGTCAATTTGCACCCCCTTAAGATATGGATGTATGTCTCTAGCTTTTTGCCCTCTTGCCAGTTTACCACAGTCCATTAACAGCTTCAAATTTAACCACACAGTGCTTATGGCATGTGAGAACCCAGACCGGGAAAATACTGTGCAAAAGTGCCTCATTACGGCTGCTTTCCAAATTAAATGGAGGAGATGTTTTATTCATTTGTGGAGAATCCCTCGCGAGTGAGGCCCAGCAGGAAAACAGGAAGTGTGTGAGCTTTTCTCACAGCCATCCATTTAATAACTGGTCGGAGCACCCAATTCTGCAGTTTAGACCCACGAGAAACAATGCAGCATTACAGGATGTCCAGGAGGGGTTTGCAAATTAGATGTTGCTTAATAAATGATAACAGAATATTTCTGTCCACACAGAATTAGTTTTTCCAGTCAATTCCAGTAACATGCCATGAAAAACAACGCTGTAGCTCAGTTCAGGGTCTGGATCCACTAGTTCTGTAGCCACGAAACACGATTTCAAAGTAACACAGCCTTCTTTTGAGACATAGCTGGTGTATAATTTGCCTTTCCCAACATCCTTGAATCCACTGTGCACTGATACGTTGTGTTTAATAGAGTATTCTGGAGAACCTAATCAAAACGTAAAGTCAAGATATATCACAAGACCGCATCGTACGCACCAGGAGTTTGGATGCATGTGGTGTCTTCAATATATCACCTGAGCAAGACCAATGAAACTGCAGGGTGTAAATAATGGAAACCAGGCAGATAATTCACTGTGTGATCTTGTTAGCAGCCTGAACACGTTGTCGAGAATGAAATCACAGCAAAATGGAGGATACATGGATATATTTACCATTAATGGAGTGAGACCTAAAACACAGAAATGACTTAGAATTTTGTACTTCTGGTTACCCCTTCTCCAATATGATGTTTTTGGTTAGATGCATAAAATACAGTCTGTGGTTAAGACAGGCTTAAGAGATTTGAATCTTTTGTTCTACAACATACGTCAGTAAATCCCCCACTCATGAATTTTGAATCTTTATGTGTCCTAAAAAAGGCCGTTGCTAACAAGTGGCTACTTGAAACTACAAACGTCATTGTGGCGAACAAGTGCTATCTTACTTTATTACTCCTAGTGACTGTGTTTACTCTTCAAAACTCGCCCGAATAAATTGTGTATGTATCATAAACCTTTGTTTATGATAAAATACATCATTCCTGTAGCTCTCTGTATGGCACACTATTGGATGAATGCCAAAGCTCACACTGTAAAGCTGGGTGCTATGCGTTTTACAGTTTGTTGGCCATTTGAGGACAACTTTCTTGAGTTAAATTGGAAATTTTGAACCTACAAGTCGACAAGATTTGCCCAAATGCACCATTATTTTTATTTTTATTTTGGTCTGTGGAGTGAGATGGTCTCATTTGGGGAGAAGGTGCCGGTCTGACTGTGTCCCCTTGAGGGGCACTTTATTCAGAGCATCTGGCCCTGGAATTTGCTGACAGCCACAAATGTATTAACAAACATGTTCTTTGCAGCATAGAATAGCATCATTATTACGTATTTGTGTTTTACGTAATGAACACGCGCCATTCTTCTGACATTAAAGATGAATTCCTCCTTGCGTTCTATGTGATCTTCTGCAGACTGCAGTCGCACATTAAATTCTCCTTTGTGCATAGTAATACAGTTTTAAAGAGGGAATTGCAATTAGAGGAGGGAAAGTGGGTCACTCATGACACCAGGGATGTTGCAGCAGAAAGCATTATGTGCTTGTCATGTCATCTCTCACTAAGCTGCAGTCACTCCGGAGCAGCCCCAGTGTCAGCCGTGTCAGTTTGTGCAGGTTGAATCCATTTTAAAAGCAAGATTGTCCAATTTTCTCCTTACTGGCCATTACCTTTCACAGTGAGAGCCTCCAATATGTTGGATGACAGCTGTCATGTCTCATACCGCCCATTGACTGCATACATTTTCGGAGATTAGAGCTCTGTCCAAGCTTTACTTGTGATAAGAATTCTCATTAGAGCCGCGTGCAACATTTTGAAACATCAGCCTACACGGTGTCGAGGTTTCAAGTATTAAAACTATACTTCTTATTCCATATATGTCATAGATGTGATGTATGAGGAGGATACACAGTAGGGGCCCCATTCATTTTTAATGCCAGATTAACAATGTGGGTAGTAATAGTGTGGGTTGCTGCATTTGTGTCACCCGTGTGATGGTAAACGTAATACCATCACACTGAAAATATCTTTGCAAATAAGAATTACACTTTTGAGTGATGAGTTTTTCAGAGTTTTTAAGATTCATTATACAATTGATTCCAAACCAACAAGGTGAATGAGCGCAAGGGTGTTTCTAGGAATTATGGAGGCTGTGGATTCTACCAGGGAGAACACCGGGTCTTTCTCTGCATGCAGGCTCCTGAAACCGGAGTTTTTTGTATCCGGAGTCCAGTTTTTTCGAAAAGTCCAGTTTCAGCAGTGTTGTGTGGACAGGAAAACCGAGGAAAACCGCAATTTCTTGTTGACGTCAGACTGTGCGACGCTAAACGGTAAGTTGTATCCATGGAGACTTGAGGAGCGCTCGTGACCAGCTGACGGAGGCAGATTTTGCAGTTTCATGTGGACGGAGATATATTTTTTCAGTATCGAGTGTTTTACGTCATATGATTCAGGGGAACCTACCTTTTCTTTTTGGTGCAGTGTTAAGTCACCACCAGGCATTACCTTTGTGTGAGCATGTGAATTTAGGTGTTTTGGAGCTTCATGTGACGTTTAGTAAATACACCTTTTCTTCTGTGAGTTACAGCCATTTATTGGATACTGTCCCATTAATGGCAATGTGACAATAACAAATGTGACTGCTGTCTTTATAGATTTGTCAATATCTCTGAGAGGAACAATTAAAGTGTTATATATCATTGGAAATAGACAACCCAATCAGTCGATATATCTATATTTCTTTTTCTTCCTCTCTGCATTGCGCCTCTCTCACCTGTAATGATCGGGCTGTGACAAAATGCTTACACATCATTATCCTTGAACAGTTGAGGTATAACTTAGCTGCTTGGTTTTCCTGTCCTGTACCAAGCCTGAAAAAACATTAAATGAAACATTGCTCCTCCCAGGAGTCCTGCAGCATCCGCGGGACCCTCAGATTTCACTTGGAGCCAGACTGATATTTCTGATCCAATGCAGTCCCAAAATGACAGGCCTAGAAGGATGGCCAAGTATTGTTTTCCTTCACATGATGCTTCAATTCTTTACTAACAGTGGGGATGGATTTACAATTTGTGCTAACAATGTGGGCGTCATCCATCAACTCCAAATGACTTTCTTCCTGGCTACTGTAGACAGCAATATTTGATAGCTCATTGCTCTTTACTCTCAGTCCTAATGAGAAATATTTCTGTCCACAGTTTCCAACCGTCACAGCTCATTATAGCAGCTTTCAAAGCTGTACCCACCTGATTTTGATGTCTTTTCAAACCGGAGCTTTGCTGACTCGCTCTTAAAGAGAAAAAGTAGTCAGGTGATACACACTAAATATAATTTCCTGAGAGTTCCTACTGTTTCAAGTACTTTTAATAATATGATGACTAGTTTTAAAGTGTCCAATTATTGTCAGGAACAGGCAAATTCCCATTTGTAAAACTGTTTTTCACCGTTTACATGCTCACTTGGGCTTTTTCTTCTCCTTTCGTTGTTGCTCTTTTTTATATTTGGGTTCATTCGGCCCACACGCATCATACAACGTGATTGCTTTAAACGTTTTCATTTCAAAGTACCATTTAATGAGAAAGAGATGGTTCATATTCCAAAATAAAAGCATGTATTGTAAAAGAAACTTTATCTTTAATTTGAGAAGTACCGGAAGAGATGATGTGATCAAATATTCACTCTAACCCACCAGAGTTTTGTGTTATATTTCATATTTTTATACTGACACAAGCTTCATCCTGTATTCGCCTCGGTGAGCTCTAATTTGGTCTTGTTTAGCTCTATTGGTAGAGAGGTACATTAACAAGGGATAAGGTTTAGTGCTTTGATTTGCACAGGGACTTCCCATATTAAAATTTTCCTGTGAAATCATTTAAAACCCACCAGTTTAATCAGCTTCAATCAGCAAGTTAGGCTGCAGCGATACAAATCTTCCTATCTCCCCGATGACATGCCCTATCTGCTCATATTAAATACTGGGATGGTGCATGTGCTTCAGTATCAGAGGAAGAAGCCTCATATTATGATGCAAGAAAGGAAATGTCTGTTATCTCAATAGTGTCTTTTGGTATTAAGTAATGATAGTGATGATTTCTGTTATATGTTTTGGTGGTGGGAGGAAACAGAAGACGCAGAGGAAACCCACACAAACATGAAGAGAATGTGCCCAGACTGAGGATCGAACAGGACCCTCTTGCTGTGAAGAGGCAGTGCTAACCACTGTGCCGCCCACTGGGCCCCTTTCATCCATTCTTTAAATCAATATTGAATTATCTGTAGGGTCGCCATTTTGTTGCTATTTTATGACTATTTTATGGCTATGACTATCTTTGAATGGTTTAGTGCTAGTGTGGTACGTTGTAGTATGTTTGTTGTATGTATTCTTCCTTTTGTTTTGTCTGGCAGTGTTTGCTTTACAATCCGAGTACTGTAAGGTCTTTGTCTCAATGAGACTATAATAATAATGATAATACAAATAATAAAACAATAGTAATACACTTTATTCATAGAGCATCTTTCATACAAAAAATGCTGCTTAAAGTGCTTTACATTAAAAGCATAACAATGAGAAGACAACCATTTAGAGGATTGAACATGAAACATGCGCAAATCAATAGGTGGCACACAAGAAGATAAGAGAAGATATTCCTTTAAATGTGCTTATAGCATTGAAAAATAAAATAATAGATAAAAGAGAATAAATAAATAAATAAATAGTTAAAAAATATAAAGGAACTGAAGCAACGAGCAACCAATGGTAGAAGCAACCAAAACGACTGAGCAAATCATACAATAAAACACCAAGATAGAATAAAAAATAAATGAATTACAGTAAAAGTTAAAAAAAAGCTATAAGAATGCCTTCAGAATGGTGGGAATAGGTGTTAGATGCATAAGAAATAAAGATAACTCTATACCGGGCTACAGACCACCACACAAGCCATTATATGAGCCTGTTTTAGCAACATTTTAGCAGCAGCATATTAGCCTGAGGCAAATACGTTCTAGGTAACTATCAATGTTATACATCTTTATTTACTCTTGTGGACTACATGTTCTTTCACTCGTGATACCGACACTTCCTTTATTCCTGGAATGAGGAACGATGTAAGCTAACTCATTTGTTAGAAGTTAGCCTATAAAATAATATAAATATGGTATAAAATGATTTTCTAATTGGCATTCATCCCAACTGCATTAACTTGGACCCCTGGATGCGCAAAGTCGTAATGACGTCAGGGTCGGCGTTCAAGAACCCGGTTGGGTGATCGAAGAAGAAGAAGTTAGCTAAAGTGGAGCCTGAAGTGGATTTAGACCGTCTTAAGTGGAGATGTGGTTGGACAAATTGTGTTTCTGTATCAGTCTTCAATGTGGGCTAATTGTGGATCCAAAGAGAGTTTCTGGGAGGAGGACGGAGCCATAAATGAGAAAAGAGTTCACACCTGACGAGTCCTTTGATTTTGAACCTAGAGTCATGAATTAGCTGCAGGGTGGAGAGTAAAAGGACTTTTGATGACGGGGCACCTGCGCCACAAGAGGCTTTGCACAGAAACCGGACAGTGATGTCCTCCGGTGGCGTACCCTGAACTTTAACGGCTGTCCAATCTGCACTCCAGCACCATAGACTACGGTCAGCAACCAGAGGGAAAGGGTCCAACTGTCATCATGACGTCATGCTAATGAGTGACTGTTTGGCCCTGGGCTTACTGGGTTTACTGGGCTGTTGTGCAAATTAAAATATAACATTATTATTCAGAAAAAACCCTGTATTTTACAAATCTACTTCACATTAAGATGTAACAACTAACTAATATTATAATATTGGTCACAATAACTACTTTGTAGGCTGTCTGCGTGACGCTTTTCCTAGTCCCCTGATCTTCTGGTTTAGATCTTTTTGTCCCACCAAAGAGTAGATAAGTTTTAGGCTGCTTAAAAACAATGATCAACACAATAAAACAACAAGACTATTAAAGAAAAGCAATACACACGTTGCAAAACAGTGTAAAGTAAATGAAAATGACAATAAAATGTTTTGTTTATTGTACATCTACAAAATAATATCCATCAATCTATAAACATGAACCTCAATCAGTCCACAAATGTATCTTATTTTTTCCTTTAAAAATTAAAAAAAACAAACTCAACCAACTCTTTGTTGAATTAAGAAGATAAAAAGTCCAAGTTAATTTAGTAGCCTAGTAAAAATCTTTGACAGTAAAAAACAATAAATACATAAATTGACTATTGACTGATAACCGTGTTTTTTGAACCGTTAGATAAAAGTGTGTGTGACTTGATCTTACTTTATCTACTTATGTTACATGTTATTTGATTATTATTATTATTTTTTTATTGTGACTGTGCCTGGCGTGGGTTATTGGGAGGGATAGCAGGATTCATGTTGGGCTTTTTCTGTTTTTGTCTGTGTTTTTTTTCCTTAAAGCAGACATACTGTACATGTGTTCTACCTGTTTCTGTGCTCTAGTCTGCAAAAAGCAATAAAAACATTTGGAGAAAAAAAGTGTGTGCGACTTGGTCTAGCTGCAGACAAGCAGCTTGAATTGGTCTCAAGGGACTCTGCACCCCACTCTTTTGTCTGTGGGCTCTCCAAAGACTTGAGGCCCTGTGGGCATGTGTGTTACTTGGGCAGTGGTCTTATGAGCAAGCTGAAACAAGTGAGCTTGATAGATTAATATAAGCATATGGTTGTGGTGTGGCCCTTGCGCCTCATGCTGAATTAAGCTATATTGTTTTATGGTGCATAAAGCAATGAAACTCATCCTTTCCCATAACGCGTTGCCATTTGGAGCCAACATTGAGTGCTGTTTTCCAGCGCAGCTTCAAAATAAAAGCTCTTCTCAGCACTCACAGCATCACATTGGCGCACCTCAATCACACTGATTCCTGATAACACCACACAAGCCATTAGTCGACCCTCCTTCACCTGAGTGAGGGGCCACAATTAGCCAACAAAACGTAATCTCAATCAATTTCAATTTCACCTTTGTAGAGAGGATTGAGAACACAAGGGGTTAATTATCCCTCTGCAGTATTGATTGGTGTTTCTCGCTGGCCTGTTAATTAGGGTGACTGATTTGACACCAAGGTTGCTGTGAGAGATAAATGATAAGTGGGAGAAGAGGGGGACCGTCGAGTAATTCCTCGCAACTACTCAACAATTCCAAGCCTCCTCTGTTGTTTCTCTCCTCCTGTTTCTCACGAATCTGACTGTGCTTTTAGCTGAATAATGTAACGGCAGCGGATTCAAATTCTTTTCCCTCCCAGTTATGTGTGATCCGGCTTGATGGAGGCATTATCTGTCACTCTGATGAGACTGAGACTCTGCATATCACATGCTATTTACCTGTGACAGGAAGATGAGCCGCAATACATAGTTTGTTTCTTATGTATTTTTCATGATGTGCTTTGTGCAGAAGATGGCATAAAAGGTTATTTTTCTCGTCACTGAAAGAAGACACGTAACTCTTCAAGCTGTCTTGTTATGTCTCATTGATGTGCGCGCGATATGGAATGAATAAAACCCAGCCACAGAAACACTTATATGCTTTCCGGGAGCTTTCCACGTGTGCCGGCCTGCCTGCCGCTTGGCTATGCTCGGATACACAGGTGACAGTGTGACTTAGCTTTGAAATTGAGGCAGGCAGAACTGCAAGGCAAGCCTAATTGAAAATCCCTCCTATGTGAGACAGAGGAGATGGAGCTGTAAACGGCCTGTAATTACTGAGGCCGCTAATGAGAGATAATTAGGTCATATGGCAATGTCTCTACCGGGGCTGCTGCGAGACATGGTTAGGAATAAAAAGGTGGGCAAACTATGAACTCCTGCTGCTCATCACCATTATGCACCACCATTACAAACAAACAGTTCATTAGTACTAATAAGTTAAAGCTTTGAAAAGGCCCTTTTATTTCATCACCAACAGAGCGAATAATGCCAACCATGTCACACACCTGGCATGACACATAAGGGAATTTGTGTTTTTTCAGTTGTTTTGATGTGCCAAAGCTGCTGGGCCCATGAAATGAGCCCCTAAGAAGCATGCTCAAATCCAATATATATTTTTTTTTAATACTGTTTTTATATTTGCCCTTTCCATAACATTGGAAACTGTGCTTCACTCTCTTTCATTTTCTAGTCTACCTTTGCGCATTGTATTCTGAACTTTAAAATTAGTTACCAGTTGTTTGGGGATAAAAAAAGTCGGAGAAATATTCAGATCCTTTACTCACTGAAAGAAACGGTATCACTGTAAAAATAGTCCATTAAAATAAAAATCCTTTAACTCAAAACTTCACTTTAAATACAGAAGTGTCATATACGAGAGTGATGCTGTTGCCATGTGCAAGTGCCTATTTTTCGAGCACAGCAGCCCCTCACTTTTTGTTCTGGTAAAAGCCGCATGTGCACTGTTCATAAGGCCTCCAGTCTTATATTTTAGTACAAGCCAGCAACACACATCATTCTTTTGATCAACACAGACTGCTGAGAGTACATTTCACCAAAAAACTACAATGGATGTAGGCGATTTTTCTCTCCACTGTCTGAAAATCTTAATGAATTTGAGCCATCCCGCATAAGTGGAGCGACAAATTAGCACTCTTATAATACACACATACTCATCCACAGGCATCATGTTTAAAATGTTTAATGCACATCTGTCTTCTACATTTATGTCCCGTGTTGCTCTTTAAAGCTCTCTTAATTGGCACTGTTTTGTAAAAAGCCCTCATAAATACATTTAGATCTAACTCAGACGTTGGTGGAGTCATTGTGAGGATTGACGGGAGGCTGAGGCAGACTGCTTTATGTTGGTGGGATGGTATGACTAATACAGGAGATGCTGCTGTGATGTTCACGGTCAGAGAAGCATGATTATGTAGAGTTGCTCCGCGTGAATGAATGATTCCCACCCCCCCATGCATCCTGTTAAAAGACTTTATACACCCGGCCCCTTTACAGCTGTCTATATTGATGTTGCAACTCATGTTTCTCTGGTTGTTCAGGGAAACATTTGTACGTTGTTTAGTTTACCATCTCTTTTGCAGGACTAACGTGAAAGTCGATATTTCTTGGATTTGTTTTGTGTGCAGTGCTCAGTTTGTGTAAAACATTGATTTGCTCTTTGGTGTTTTTCTCAAGGCTTAGCTCAGTGCTGAAGGATAAAGTTTCTCCACAGCTTATATGTGCTGTGGCTCAGAGGGGACTGAATGTATGATGTGTATGGATGAGACACACACACACACACACACATACACACACACACACACACACACACACACACACACACACACACACACACACACACACACACACACACACACACACACACACACATACACGGATGACTGCACACGTTTCTTCAGATTCAATGAAGGTAAAGCATTTAATAAACAGGCAGAATTAGCCGTGAGTCTTTTCACTGGAGAAACAGAAAAGCGGAGTGAAGGAGTCATGGCTCCAGCTTTGGTAAGCCCTAATGGGCTTCTTCAGAGCTCTTCAGCATAATGACCTCTTCAGCTCGCCAACCATTTAAGTGATCTCCAGTTAATTGGGCTGGAACCTCAATCATGTCGACGCTTTCCCCCTCATCTGACCCTGCTCTCTTTTCATCCATTAGCAGTATTTTTATTCCACACAGTTCTGGGCACCTTGGCAGAAAAATCATCCGCATTGTTGAAGTAGAGTATCTTGGTTTTTCTTTCGTTTTGTCTTTCCAAATTAGTCGGCATTGAGTTGGAAAGAGAGATTGAATAAGTAACAGATATAAAAGTAACCACTGTTACAGTTTCATCTGCCTCTATGCTGCTTTCCAGGGTTTATAAACCCTTTTTTCAGAAGCATGTGTGACTTCGAACGTGACACACACGGCTGGGTGATATGGCCAAAATCTTCATTTCATAGCTCGATAATGATATATATAACGATCTAGCACATTTCCTTGTAATTAAATAAATAAATACCTTGTTGTCCCGGTTATAAGACAACCCTCCTTTTAAAGAATCGTTTTCAGAAAAAGAATTTTTAAAAGATCAAATCTTGTTTAAGGAAAAACAAGTATTTTCTCTCAATCCAATGTCCAATTTCAAACCCACCATTCCAACAACCAAAACAAAATGAGTGTTTCTTCTCAAACTAGAAATAATCCCCTTCAGAAACCCATTAGTCAGTTTCAAAAGAACGGTCAGTCAACAAAAACCAAACCAAGTGATACCTCCTGCATCTAATAGACCAGTCTCACACAACAGAGCATCCCATGTTTCTCAGCTGCTTGACAGCTGTTTGACTCTGCTGTGTTAATCACCGTTATATTAAAATGGCATCCTAACGCCTCCTCAGTTGTCGGCTAACTTGGCCAACTTTTGAGGCACTTTTTTCAGGGCGATCACTGTGTCTCTCCATGTTTCAGCCCGCTGTCACAGTAAGCTAAGCTAGTTGTTACTGTAAACTGTGTTGTAATTGAAGGCCCATTATGAAAGGAACGCGTTTTAGAGATTTATAGTGCCATCTGCTGTTGTGACTGTATAGTGACATGAATGGCTCACACTGTGACTCAGTGACTTTGTCTATAGAAGCACTTACTTGGCCTTTTAAAGTCTAGACCCCGAAAACATGATAACCCCCTTTTTCAGAAGAAGAAGAATTACTTTATTTATCCCGCACGGGGAAATTGAATTTTTTCACTCTTATTATTATACATACATACACACACACACACAGGCCCGAAATACACACATGCACAAACAGGGCCTATACATGCAATTAGGGAGAGATGTTAGAGCGAGGGGGCTGCCAGTGACCAGCGCCCTGAGCAGTTGGGGGTTCGGTGCCTTGCTCAACAGCACCTTGGCAGTGCCCAGGAGATGAACTGGCACCTCTCCAGCCACCAGTCCACGCTCCATACATGGTCCTCACGGGGACTTGAACCAGCGACCCTATGTTTCCCAGCCAAGTCACCTATGGACTGAGCTACTGCCGCCCCCTCAGGCGGATTTCCAGGAAAAAAACACAGTCTGATATTCAGGATAATGCAGTTACCATATGGTAAAGCCTATTTTCTATGAGAATGAAATACTTGACAAATGAAATGTACTGGCCATTTTCACATTTTATTAAGAACTTAAACGAACATAACGTGCGAGGATCAAAACATAAAGCACTGTACAAATTATGCAATTATTGCCGCAATGCCGTCATGCTGCTAGTTGTTTTCACATTGCCATAAAAGCAATATAGAAAGATATGTATGGTGTACATTTTTCTATTGTTTTTTGGCGATGTAATTGTCATATCAACCAGCCCTACACAGGGGTTGTGATTCCAATGTGTTGCAGCATAAATCCAGGGGAAGAGATAATTAACCTGATGCTTTCTCATTGCCACAAAATATACTAAATAATCAGATATTAGTCATTGACCTTAGGCAGTGCACTATAGAAATATTTACTGTGACCTATAAAACACTTAATGATTTTTCCCTTGACCTACAGGTGTGCAGTGCATTAGATTATAGAGTTATCCTTCTGAAATAATTTAGGTTAGGCTGTGTGTTTGTTTGTAACCTGGCGCTTGTGTTCCTTCCCTGTTGACTGTCGCTCAGTCTTAAGATGTCAGGAGTGAAGATGATGAGTTCCTTGTTATCACAGCTGATCAGAATGATGGCCAAAACAATGAGAACATGAGCCATCTTGTTGAAAAAGAAGTCTGTCTTTTCCCTTAAACCAGACTTGTATGTATTGTTTTGCCAATTCCTTGCTCCTTGAGTTGCACTCATATTTGTGATGGGCAGCAGGGAAAACAGCAGAGGACAGTGTCTTAACACTTGTTTGTTGATGTGTGGAGCTCACTCAGTTGTTCCCTCCTCAGCCTTGGCACAAAAAACCTTCCTGTGGGTCCCATCTCGCCTGTGACAAATATATGGTGGCATCTGTGGGCTGGAGGCCTCTGCGACACGGCAACTTGGGACAGGGGGCTAACGGTAACGGGATGAATATTCATCACAAGGCGCTATTTCACCCCATCAGCTCCACCACGCAGGCTGTTCCCTGTCCTCCGAGACAGAAAGGCAGAACTCGGCCGAGAAAATGTGATGATGATTTGCGTCAGGGTTGAGGAGGAAGTGAAGCGATTGAGGGAAAGGGAGGCTTTGAAAGATGCTTTGACCAGATGAAAGAGACAACTTGGGAGGGTGGACTGAGAAAAGCGAGAGACTGAGTTAGGGGAAAGGATTGCTTTGAAAAGATAACCAGACAGCAACAGAGAAAGGAAAAGGTGTAGGAGGTTTGAGAGAGAAAAATGGCAAATGGTGTGAAAAGGTGTTGGACTGAAGGCAGAATGAGGAGAGGAGGACAGCTTTGGAAAGAAGAGTGAATTAAATCGGAGTGAGGAAGCGGAGAAGTGTGCGGGGAAATGGAGAGGAGAAAAGGATGACTTCAGAGCAACGAGTAGACGATGTGAGAGGGAAGAAAGGTGTGGAAGTTTGGCGTCGGTGTAATGAATGATTTATCCCCAGATGAAGACAGAAGCTGACCCCCCTTCTCCCCCTCCTGCTCCTCCCAACTTGCCCCACGCGCTGGCTGCTTGCGTACCTGTGGACAGGCTGCTGCTGCTCTCTGGTCGAGGGATAAGTAAACAAGGCTGTTGCTCGCAGATGGGACTGCCTGAGATGGATGGCCTTGTCTCAGATACAAGCATGCATGCACACACACACGGAAAAACCACACACGCTCACACTGTGACAAAGAACGGGACCATAGAGGGAGGAAACAAATACTCACACATGGAGAAATCTCACTGGAAAAATCACTTTAGGCAAAACAAGTCCGTAGTGTTTGTTTTTAGAGGCGGGAAAGGCCACAGAGAGGGAGGTGATGCAGTACTCGATTAAGCAGAGGTGAAGCTGGTAACAAAAGTGTGTGTGTGTGTGTGTGTGCTTTATACTTTACTCATTACCTTCACAAGTCTCTTTAGAGCGTCTGTCTGCCTGTATTGGGTCTGTGTCTTGTTTCCATGACAAACCTGTGATCTTCCAGCAACATGGGAAGCAATGATAATGAGCAGGTACGGAACACGGGGTCCGGGAAAGACAAGAGGAAGCACGGAGAAACAAATAAAAAAGTAGTCATCAACCTTACATTTTCCATTTGTCACCGAGGCACAGGCGTGACAGCGTCGCTCCCCACATGAAAAGGGAAAAATATGAACGCGAGTGCAAGCTTTGTCACTCCGCCATCTCATGCGTCGGACAGGTTGGCAGGGGGAAAACAGGAGAGAGGAACTCATTACCTCTAATGTATTCTAATGCACCCAAGTGCCAGATTTTATCACAGCAGAAGAGTATTATACTCCAATTTTGTTAGCACTAGTGTGGGAGTTTCTGTACAGTATGGGCTCTTCTATTATACAGCTGCTAAAAGTACACAGCAGCCTCCTCTCCAGATGATCGTTTGTGTACGACTGACAGTGCCGTGATGAATGCATGTTGATGGATGTTTTTTTTTTATAGCTTCTACCAGCTCAACTGTAGATGTTCAATGGTTCAGTGGTTTTAAAAAAATGACTGCACATGTGCCACTTCAACAGCGATGTGGGAACTGTATGAAACCTACTACTGCGTCACGTTGAGTTAAGATCAAGTGTCCTGCTCAAGGGATTTGGCGGTGTAGAGTTAACAGCTGAAATTTTCAACGTCTTCTACCGCAGCTGTGTGTTTCTATGTTTAAAGGTTAATTTAGGCGCCTTATTTTCATTTACCCTCATTTCTATTGGTGATAACATGGTACAGAGTTCATTGCTGACATCCTAAAATGTGTCTTTTACTAAAAAAGAAGTCAGACAGGAAAACAAGCATGATGCTCCTAAGCGGGTGATCCTACAGGTTATATTGAGCTCCTGGTTAGCCAAAGTTAGCTGGAGGAGAAAAGGCAAACTGTAAAATGACTGTTCATTGTAAACACTTCTAACTGTTTGCAGACCTAATTCTGATTAACTACTGTTTTTTATTAAAGAAAATAGAAAAATAAATACCCACCATGTTACCTAAAACCCAAGTTGATATATTGAAATGGATTTAGCACTGCAAGAATTAGTTGATTAATTGATTAGTTGTCAATTATTAAATTAATCACCAACTATTTTGATAATTGATTAATCATTTTGAGGATCCTTTTTGAAGAAAAAATATCGGATTCCAGTTTCTTAAATTTGAAGTCTTGTGACAGTCTTTAGCCCTATTTGGACAGGAGACGTGGGGACGTGGGGTAATGCCATTTTTACCAGGGGTTTTAGTCCCATCCACGGACGGTCAGTAAAAAATACCTCAGGTAATACTAATCCCTTCTAAATACGGCCCTGTATGTACATATTCCGTCATATCCTGTTAATAGTTTCCGTGTTTTTTCGAGCACGGGGGAGCTTGAAGAAGCACTCTTATCACTTTTTTCTAATAATCAATTCTGTCCTTTAGTTTCGTGTTAAGTTAGTTTTGTGATATCAGGAAGCAACGTAGTATTCAAAGGAAGCTACGTTGCATGCACATGGCGACTGACAGGTGACGTGTGCCTAAATCGAGGTACATTTGAGGATGTTGTCCTAAAATGGTGGTAACTGCCGCACAATTCTTTCACACTGGATGCCCACCTGATTTTCGTCCTGAATGCCTCTGCCTTTGACTGTCAAGATAAGATCTTCCCAGTCTTTTTTTTTTTACAACCCAAAGCCTTCATCTGAAATGGTAGTTCTGTTGGGAGAGATGTGTGATTTGTGCAGGTATATGTGCCGTGATAGAAATCCAATCCTCTAATCCAGAGTGAATCAATTTAGCACCCAACCGTTTGCATTCTGTCACAGTTTTTCCAGCATGTTACCCAGGTATCTTTCTGTATTACATCACAGTGCAAGTCCCAGTGAGATGAATGCTATGAGGCAAGATCCCAGTAACAACTGTCACTTTCACATTATGCCCGGAAAATCGGACTCACTGAGCTTGATAATGAATTCTTATACAATATAAGACACTGTAAAGTCGCCTGCGATCGGCAATAAATCGATAAAGAAACACCCCTCTCTCTCGCTCTCTCATTTCCAGAAGCATAGCAGAATATCTTTAGAGAGATGTTTATATATTATATATAGCTGATCTCTGCAGATTTCATCACAGCTGGTGGTTTCATTTTTCAGTGGTTTCTTCTCTCCTGTGTCTCTATTTTCCTCTTGATCTAACAAGGAGAGATGGAGACAGTGTTCACACTGCACCTGAATGTGTCATTATTTAAACTTCTCCCCCCTCGAGTCACACAAATTGGTGTTTTTTTAACAGTATGAGTGGAGTGGTTGTGTATTTATTACCTCCGCCAAGAAGGTTATGTATTCAGTTCTGTTCAGTTTGTGTGTTTGTCAGCAGGGTTACGGAAAAACTGCTGGCCTGATTTTCATGAAACTTGGTGGAAGGAGGCAGTATGTGGCAGATCCTATTAAATTTCAGACTGGACCGGAATCTCAAGGTGGGGAAATTAATTATTTTTCCCTTTTGTTAACATTGTCAGATTGGGCTCGGCCTTGGAGGAGGTCTGCACTCTCCAAGCGGCATTCTAGTTTTAAGGAATAGTTCTTACATTTTGAGTAAATATATTTCTTGCCTAGAATAAAATCAGAAGATTGATATCGGTTGCAGAACGCCATTGATTTTACACATCAAAGTCGGTTCAAGGTCTTGAGGAGTACTACTGCATGTGTGAAGAAGTTGTAGAGAGAGCGGCGCAAAGTCTGATAAATGTCCTCAAGTGAATCAGCGTCAGTTTGGTGTATGGAGTAAAAAACAGTGAGGCTACCAGACATATGTAGCCTGTTCCTCATCCATGCTTAAAGCTAGAGGCTTCAGGTTACGACATTCGTTTATGTATGGGTTATACCAAATTCAGACTACACTATGAGCCCATTATATGAATTAAATGTTGGGCCAAAACAGAGTTCTCAAACTTGAGTTTGACACACTTTACGGCCTGGGTTGTAGGGGTGTGCGCTATTGACACAAATCAATATCCCGATATTTTCTTTTACAATTATATCCCGATCAAAGGCCTATCGTACTAGCCCGCTCTTGTTATTAGTATATTAGATGTTAATGATAATACTGACAAAAAAAACTTAAATCGGGACATACAAAAACACTGAAATAACCAGTGCAAGTATTGAGATCAAGTATACGTAAACCATTTCAAAGTGGCTTATAGACTTTGCTTTATAAAATATTGCACAACAACCAACAAAAACTATCACAAGCATTTTAAACTGACACTTCCCCCAATGTAAACAATACTCATCGTATTTTAACTACAAGGCATGAACATTGGAATGCGGATAAACATTTAACTGCTGCTAAGGTGTTTTCTTGTCGGTACCTGAGCAGGCCGGCGGCGGTCGACCGCTGACTCGTCCAAGGTTGGTAGAGTTCGTGTTTCGTCTCCTTGCTGTTTGTTCACTCATTTTTAACTTTAGCCATACACACAGCTACATTAGCTTGGTTTGTTGTTGTTGTGAAGCGTGAACACTGCATGCGTTCTCAATGCGCAACCAGTCAGGGTTGCCAAATTGATATTACATTTCCAAGCCAGACGCACACAAAACCCTGACAAAACAAAATAATCAATACATAAAATTAGTATCGGATTAGATACTAACCTGCAAAAGTATTGAGCGCTGGTTCTTCATGTTAACAACACTGAGCTGACACGGATAGCGCTGCTGCCAGAGGACCTTCACTACCAGTTTTAGTAGAAAATCAACATAGCAAAAGTGCCGTTTGGAAGTTTCTTAGCATATGACGCTAACGACCAGGGAAAGGCTGAGAATGTAAACAAGCAGCTAGCAGCTAGCATCTGTTAATAAACAGTAACGTTAACGGTGGCGCTAAGCAGCTAACGTCATCAGGCCTGTCCGTCTAACGTTAAGAGACATTAATTTAACTTTTTCAGCATCTAATTCACCAAATAGATCCAAGGTTTAACCTCCTTCATGGAATCATTTAGATGTCCACAGAAATCCCTGAGCTCTGCAACACAAGAAAACAAACAAGAGAATTTGAACATATTTGCCATACACCCTGCAGTTAGGTCAGTTAAGTCAGACAGATTTGTGATGTTATTGATGTCGTTTGTATTGTTCTAATCTTTATTTAAAAAAAAATCTACCTTCATTTTTTGTAATTTTTCCCTGTGGTATCAAAAATGATATTGAGTTCCAAGTATTATCCTGGGTATTGGTGTCGACCTTGAAATTCCAGTGTTGTGACAACCCTACTGTCGGTTGGTGTTAGAAGATGTGGGTTACATCCCAGAAGAGATATGAATGTCACAAATCAGGTGCCTTAGTAGCACTGATTCAAAAGGCCTGCGGAGTGAAATCACCCACAAAGATCCCACCTCTCCGTCATTTACCTGAAACAAAAAGCAGTGAAGGTAGAAGACGAGGCTTCTGTCGATTTTCTGCTCCCCTCCTCTCAGGTAGCTCATTTTCACAGGAGGGCTTCGCAGCACACGCTCAAGACGCCTCGCCTGTTGTTGCTTTTTAATTTCAAGGCGATGCCCCAGTGGGTGCTGAGAAAATGGCAAGCTGTGAAGTGACAGTTCGCCTAAATCTGTTCGCTGTGTGACAGTGGGGAGTAGGTGGGGAATTTTCGGCACTTTCGGGTTGTTACTAAAGAATGATTCTTTCTACGTGGCTAAATGTGTAAAAGCAGTTTTCTTCTCAGAGTGTATTTCAAACCTACAGAAAATGTATGTATAGTTTTAAAGCTTTTTGAACACACACGTAGACCTGTAAGTCTAACATGCATAGATTTGCAGTTTAAATCCAGCTGGATTTTTAGACAATACGGAGGAAGATGACATTACAGCCATACAGGATTACATGTAATCCCCCCTCTATTCCCATGGCTGCACGTGGACAGAATAACAAATAATAGTAATATCTTCAATTCCATGGTAGGTAAGAAATGAGATGCCATATATACTGTACTAGGTCCCTCACGTAATTTTGTCATCCTCTCTTATAACACAAGCTGAATATAATGCACACTAAGTGCTAAATTGTTATGTGTGCGTTACTTGCTCACAGTTTGTCTGTATATGAAAGTAAATGGCCAGATTTAACAAATACAATACTATCTCTTTCAGCGTTTACTAGCAGCATTTATGTAACTAACGAGGGCGTCATTAACACTGTTCCCAGACACAACACCTGCAGGTAAAAAGCATTAAGGTAGAGTGATGTGTCTGTCTCTGGCATCTCTTCTGTCATTAGAGATTTGAGACTTGTGCACAATCTTTTTACTTATGTGCGTTTTGGAGCATTAACATCAGGAGCAGAATGGGGTTTTCTCCCAAAGAGATGCACGAGTGGCAACACTCCGCAGATGACACAGAGAGATGACACTTCACCTGCTGCTGCTGACCGGGCCGAAGTTAGTTCTAAGTTGGACATCCACTCCAGTTCCAGGGTCCCAGCCTAATCCAAATATCCAACTTAGACTGACTTCACCCCGGTCTGCTGCTGCAGTTACATTACTGTTTTCTCAGCTGCATAAACTATCAACGTTTGCTACTAACTTAATTTTGAAAAGTGTTTTCTTGCCGGTGCTGCCTCCATCTCCTTGCTAACGCCATTAACCGTGAGAAATACACGTTAAATATGAATGTAAGCTAAAGGAAAGTTTACTAAAGGAAAGTTTGGCTTTAACCATTACACTGCGTTTGAGAGGCTGGAGGATGTTTTATTTCTTTCACAGAAAGAGCTCGCTGACATTAAACATCTCTTTCTTCAGAGTGTCCTGAGACAGCAGCACGACTGACAACATTTCAACATAATGAGCAGCCAATACAAAATACAATAAAAACATATCAAATAACAAGTGAAAATATGAAATATATGAAAATAATCAGGACTATATAATGCAGAATATCTACAGCCAGATGTGTCTGCCTCCAGGTTATTTAAGACTTCTTTAAAACCCTTCAATGAGAGTAGGACCTGGAGTTCCTGTAATGAGTTCCAGGTAAAGGGAGCAGCAGACTTTCTTTATTTATTTATTTACAGTAGATTATAAGCTGTCATTAGTTGGGACCTTGTGTAATTATAATATACAGTTGCACTCCAACTCTATTTCATTATTTATTAAAACAATACGAGACTTGATTAGGACTTGCACAAAGTGACTTTTGACCATTTCTGCAATGTGGACAGGAAGTAATGAAACGGAATTTGATACTGAAATTTAAACAACCTGATAAACAGCAGATAGTCTTGTTTAGTCCACCATGGTTCAGCCAAGTTGATAAATGTCACTCACTCATCACTCATCACTCATCTTCAACCTCTTATCCGGGGTCGGGTCGCGGAGGCAGCAGCTTTAGCAGAGGACCCCAAACTTCCCTTTCCCGGGCCACATTAACCAGCTCAAACTAGGGGATCCCGAGGCATTCCCAGGCCAGTGTGGAGCTATAATCTCTCCACCTGGTCCTGGGTCTTCCCCGAGGCCTCCTCCCAGCTGGTTGATAAATGTGAGCTGATCATATGATTTGACCTAGCAACAAATGCAGCTAGTGTCACGGACCTGCAGAGAACTTTCACACAACTCTGCAGCTCTCTTCAGCTCTTTGGTGTTCTAGCTTCTTTTAACTCATTCTTCTGGTTTTTCGTTCCACAACTGATTTGGTTCACTCTCATCAATAGTGTTTTCTGCTGCAGCAGCCAGCTGTCTTCAACAAAAAAAGCCCTATAAATCTGCTGTACACTACATGCACAGCACCAAATGGTAGACAGACAAAGTAGCCGGTGTACAAAGCGGAGCATATAGCAACTAAAGAGCCAGCTATTCCCTCAGGAGTTGGTCAGGAGCTGAAAAAGTGTTGGTGTCTTGTCCATATGTAAGAAACAGTTAGTTACCCTAACCCTTTATGGGGGGATAAATATATATCATATATAATATATATTATTATTCGTCACGCCCCTATCATGTGAAATATATGTATTTCAAAATGACAATTAACCATCAAAACACAGCTGTTGCTAAGGATTAATTTCATTATTTATTTTCTTTGGTATTTTTAATTTATTACCAACAAGCAAAAACGCCAAAGATATTCACTTTAAATCATATAATGCATAGAAAGCCAGGAAATCATCACATTTCATTCTTTATAAGCAGACGATTTTGGCTTTTTTGCTTGATAAAGCACTTTAGATGATTAATAGATTATCAAACTTGTTGCTGATTAGTTTCCCATCCCACGACTTATTGATAATCAATAGCCAGTTATTTGCTGGAAAGCCATTAAGGATTAATGCACCAGATCCCATCAGGACCAAACCGTAACACACGTAGAACACCATTACACTTCAGGGCTTTCCTGTAACCTACAGCTTACCACAGTGAATCTGTCGGAAATGAATTGCCCTCCTGTCTGAAAACATGAAACATGGGCACATTTTTAGTTCTCGTGCAGAAGGCTTTTGATCCTGATCCACCCTTTTACTGTGGCTTCGAGGCAGCGGCTGGTATTTACTGTGTCTGGTGCATTCTGTCTATGTGAGCGGTGTCTTGACTGTTCTTTGCTCATTCTGTTGTACAAAGTGGACTGCGTTTGTGATAAAGTAATTTCTCCTTGTAGGAACAATAAGGTATTATCAGTCCTGCTTGTTGTTTTCCTACTGCATATATATTTTATATTCATATTATTCAATTTCCGCTTCATACACATTTGGTCTTTTGTGATGTTTCTTTCACTTTGCATTTGCAGTGTATGAGTCATTCATGCCTTTTCATTGATAATACCAACATTAGTTTTTCGTTCCTTAAGGGATTATTAGTTATCAGTCTTCTCCTAATTCATCTTATTAGCACGAGTACTTCTGCTGCTGCTTCTCCAGTTGCTAGTGTTGCCTTTGTTCCCTAAATCAATGGTTCCCAATCTTAGATTTACTCTGTCACATGAGCTCCAAATGTGTTTTTTTTTCTCAATGGAATTCAAATGGGATGTAATGTAACACCTAAACTGTCAAGACTTGGTTCTGTCAGTACCCTCCTCTCTTCCTTTTGTGTGAGTTTGTCTCCCTCTGTCTGTGTTTCCCTGCATGTGTGTTGTCTTCTGTTGTCTAGGTCCGGTAGGCGTTTCCCCCAAGCTGCAGCCTGTTACGCTGATCAGCTGCTGCATGCCTGTCCGCTCAGGGTATAAGTACTGATTACTTATACCCTGAGCGGACAGGCATGCAGCGTCGGACCGTTGTATCCCTTCGTTGGTAACTATCTCCCCCGGACCGGCATTCCCTTTCTCGTTGTGGTATCACGCTTCCCGTCGCTGAGTTAATCTAATCGTGTTTGTTTCTTTTTCTCCGTAGTTTCCCGTGTTCCTGTTTCCTCGTCCGTCTCCCTGATTCGTCCGTCATCTCCTCGTTCCTGTTTTCCCTCGACCGTCTCGTTGTTTGTATTGCTTGTTTTTCCCTGAAGTGTTTTGCATTTTGTTATTAGTTATTATTAAACGTTTGTTTGTACTTTTACTTCGTGTCCATGTCTGCATTGGGTCCAACCGTTTTTGTGTGTTATCTCTGTACCGTTCATGCCATAAACACTATTGAGTAAATAAGAGTTAATATTAACATAGTTACAAAGTACTTTACAATAAAACAAGCAACTTAGAACAAACTTTAAAAGAGCACATAAAACATACAAATAAAACAAAACAAGTGATTCAATAATCAATATAAGACAACTTAGAAAAAGTCAGGGTAAGCCATGCGATAAATATAGGTCTTTAGATGAGACTTAAAAAACGTACACTGAGTCCGACAACCTTATATCCTCAGGCAGGTTGTTCCAGAGCCTTCGGGCCCTGATGGCAAAGGCTCTATCCCCCTTAGTTTTCAGCCTGGAGTCTAGAACAGACAGGAGGCCTCTGCCTGAGGATCTAAGATTACATTCAGGCTCGTAGGGGATTAAAAGGTCTAAAATATAGTCTGCAGCAAGGTCCTGAAGAGCCTTAAAAGTAATTAATAAAATCTTAAAATCAATTCTAAAACTGACCGGGAGCCAGTGCAGTGAGGCTAGAACTGGTGTGGTATGATCAGCCTTCTTAGTTCTGGTTAGGAGTCAAGCAGCAGAGTTCTGTACCATCTGGAGACATCTTAGAGTTTTTGAGGAAGGCAGGAGAAAAGGCTGTTACAATAATCTAGATGGGAGGAGATAAAAGCATGTACAGTTTCTGCATCTCTGAAATTTAAAATCGATCTTATTCTTGCGATATTTCTAAGACGGTAAAAGCATGACTGCACAGTCTTGGTAATATGTTATTCAAAGCAAAGATGGCTGTCAAACAACACACCAAGGTTTCTTGCAACAGGCTTGACATGTTGTGACGGATGAACAATAGATGGCAGTATTTATTTGGTAATGTGCTGGGGTCCAAAGACAAGGATATCAGTCTTACTAGAGTTAAGTTGCAAGAAGTTAATTGACACCCATTTTTGTGTCATTCAGGCAATTATGGAGTGAGCACAGCATGCGGGGGTCTGAGGGCTTAACAGGAAGATAGCGTGGAGTGTCATCGGCGTAACAGTGAAAGGAAATTCCATGACAATGGATGACATCACCAGAAGGGAGCATGTATAGGCAGAATAGAATTGGTCCTAGAATTGACCCTTGAGGCACCCCATGGTTAATCGAGGAAATGATGACATAAAGTTATATCAGAGAAATTCCTGTTAGATAAATGAGAAGAGAACCAATCAAGTGCCGTACCAGAAATGCCTCTCTGTCTAAAAGAATGCAGTGATCAACTATGTCGAACGCTGAACAAGCAGCACAAGAGCTGAACATAAACCAGCATCAATGTTCATTAAAAGGTCATTAGTGAATTTTAAAGGACAGTCTCTGTGCTATGATTACGAGGGTAACCTGATTGGAATATTTAAAAAATGTTATTATTTTCCACAGCCGATAGAAGGTGATAGAAAACAAACTTTTACAGAATCTTAGATATGAAAGGCAGTTTAGAAATTTGTCGATCGTTATCTGGGATCATAGGATCAAGCCGTTTTTTTAGGACAGGTTGAATACATGCTGATTTAAAGTAGTCAGGCACACAGTCTGTGGACAGTGAGCTGTTAAAAATAGGGAGCAAATCTGACCCGAGACAATCCATCACTTCATCTGAGTAGTGCGTGCCGCTACATTGGGCGCTACCGCCTCTTCCAGATGAAATGAATGGAACAGCCGGCGCAAAGTGTTTTTACTGCGTGTGTAGGGGCCTTTACACTGTGTTTAAACTGGCACACACATGTCCTGTGATACATCATGTGACAATGGTCATCTGATATTTGTTTTCAGGCGTGTAGTGTGGATGGAGATCATTTCTGAAACGGTTCTAAAAGACTGAGGATTGATACGCCGTTTTTATTGTAAATGTAGTAATGTGAATTTAGAACTTGTTGAGAATCCCTGCTGGTAAATGGTAAATGCTAATTATACAGTAATTACTTCATTTTCTTCTATGTGTTTTTGTGAAAGTGTTCACAAGTGGATGCGTACAGTATAATGATCATCTGTATCTGCAGCAAATATGACTTTGTGAAGCTAATAATGTTCAGGTTCTCTTTAGGTTCTAAGAGAGGCGTATATTCAGGTTTATAGTGACGTCTGAGGCCATAGTTTGTGCTTTTTATTTTGTTGTCATGATTTCGGTTGTTTTTTGTGATAGGAGCTGACAGTAACATGTGGGAGGATTGTGTAATTCAAATCATTTTACTAGTAAATGTGTGGTGTTTAGTAATTTCCCAAAATACAGAATGCATTATGCAGGGACCGTGCAGGGAATTTTCGTGCCCCTGGAAGCACATTCTACAAGATCAAATGATTGCTATAATTAAGCCTTTTGAATCCAAGGTTTTGGGCTCTCCTCCAGATTGCAGCCCTCTTGGAATCAGACTGACACCTGTCCATTGGCAACATAACAATTTGGCGATGAGCATCGGCAGTCGAGAATATATAAAAACCTTTTGAAGAGATTCGTTCTGCCTTAGGGTTTACAGATAAAAACGCTCTCAGAAACCCCAGCTGAATACATATTTCCTTGTTTTTTTCTCTCTTAAAGCTAAATGGCTCTCGATAGTGTGCCGCTGAACTCAAATGAAATCATGGGCCTTTTAAAGTAAAAAGTAAAGAAGCGGCCCATTAGAGAATGCATATTTATTCAGATAATATCATTCGACTCCAATCAAGGAATGGGAATTAGACCATACTTTACAATTTATGGATATCATATTAGCCTTAAAAGTCCCCCTGCACTCAAAAACGTGTTTTTCTCCTGTTTCTGGCCTCTAAAATGCCTGACATTGACCATACTGACTTGTATCTGAGAAAAGTTTGTCACCGGAGAGGTGTTTTCACATTGCTCTTCTAAAGGAGGACTTGTCTGTGCACTTCCCTGTAATTTAAGATTCTAAGGCCGCACTCACACTGTCCATCCGTATCGTGCCCAAACAGGTTTTACAGGTAAAGCCTAGTTATGACCAGTGTGAGTGCAACCGCACCGCGCCTAGCAGCACACTTGCCGGCCACGGACTGTTTGGGAGAGATGGGCTTTTGTAGAGCGTGTTTGCAAATGTACGAGCATGATCGTGTGCACGTGTACGAGCAAGAGCATGAGGGCTACGGCGGCTCTGACGTCATTTTATGTGCGCCTGTTCAGACATAGAAAAAAAAATTAAATGTCCATGCGCAGACATTTAACAACAACAACAATGGCGGCGAAAGGTTCACGTTGGTGTGATTTGGAGGTGGAGTGTTTACTGCAGATTTGGTCGGACGAAAAGATTCAAAAACAGTCGACAAGACGCACAAAAACTCTGAGGTCCATGGAAAGATTTGTAAATAAAGCGACGCATCGCAATGACGTCATCAATGCGTATGACGTGTTACAGCCTGATGATGTATGGACAGGCAAGAAGCATTCGCGCAAGGCCCAGGCAGTGTGAGTACAAATGGGCATGGCCAGCGGGGGGAGAGGGAGAGGGGGACAAGTCCCCTAAAGCCCGGGGCACTGTACGGACGGTAAGTGTGAGTGCGCCCTAAGGTATCCTTGGCAGTTTTAGTTGGTACGTCACTAATACATAAACCAATCGCTGTCTTAGACACGACACCTGCAGAAAAACCTGAAACCTCCAGCTCAGAGCTGACTGTCAGTACAGAGAGAAAACACACTGCCATCACTCACAAGCTAACAAGCAATAGAAACTAATAAAATATGCTGAATACACTTACCATTCTGATGGAGCTTGTTTGCACGTCAACCTCGGGTAGAACATAGTCACCAAAGAGCCTCAACTGAGTAGTGGTGGGCTGGGGCGAGGCCAGATGCAGAAAATCTCAATGAGGGAAAAAGAGTAGACGTTCCTCCAGCCCCTTCTCTAAAGTTGTTTTTTCTTCTTTTTTTTTAACTTTCAATGTGGAAAACCATGTTAAACAAAACTTTTCTATTACTAAAGCAGAGTAGTTTTTAAATACTTAAAATGTATCTGGAGTGGGACTTTAATGCCTAATTAAAACCCTAAGCCAGGTTTATTGTTTTTTTTATCTAAGACCTTTTGCTTTATATCCTTCATATGTCATTAGAGCTTATTATTTAAATGTTTTGTTTATTTCATTTATTTATATTAATAAGAAACTGATGAAAATGGGCTGAAAAATCAATAATGAACAAATTCAGGTGAAAAGCGGATGATCAAACTACTTTTTGCAGCACAGACGGTCTGTTTATTGATATTTTTTTATTATACTTAGGAATCCGGGCCGATTTGATCTGTGTGAGAAAAGTATGGATGAAAATGAGTCCAAATTGATGTAGAGACAGTTTTTCTTCCCTCAAAAATCAGATGCCCTATTATTTTTATGCATATTGGTTATAGAAGCTCCGACCTTGGCAGCTCCAGCACTGCTGTTACTGAAGCTGATGAACTCTGAATGTATGCCAGAAACACTGAAGGATAACCAACCGGATGAAGGTCTTAGCAGTGAGACGATTTTCCTGATAACGATGCTGTAGTTGTAGAGTTCAGCAGACACTTTGCAGCCGCTTTTTCTGTCACTACAGTCTTCTCCTACGCACCTGTCACTGTGCCCTCAGGTGTGCTAAAGCTCTGCTGCTTAGTGGACTAAATGCCAAAACTGTAGGGTGTTATACATTATACACAGATTCTTCCTGGCTCTTCATAATTCTGTTCATCACACGCATTGATAGATAATGAGACCTGGGGCCTCATTTATAAAACTGTGGATTCACTTCAAAGGTGGCGTACGGACAAAACATAGGACGTGTGCGCATAAAAATATTGCCATTTATAAAAACAGTGCACACGCACGTCCTACGCTGGTTTCCCTTTGTAAATCACAATCAACTCTAAGGGCACACTCACACTGTCCATCCGTACCGTGTTCTGGGCTTTAGGGTACTTGTCCCCCCTTCCCTCTCCCCCCGCAACTTTTTTCTATGACCGAACAGGAGCACATAAAATGATGTCAGAACTGCGTAGGCCTCGTACACGTGTGCACGCTCATGCTCGTACATGTGCAAACGTGCTTTACAAAAGCCCACTTCTCCCAAACGGGCCGTGGCCCGCAAGCCTAGATGCGGTACGGTTGCACTCACACTGGTCAAACGAACTAGACTTTACCCGTGAAACGTACGGATGGACAATGTGAGTGCGCCCTAAATGTGGTAGCTTTTGGGGATTCATGTCAAGCCCATAGAATATAATATATACATATAAATAGTCAATGAAACGCCCAATATTTATATTTATACATACTGATACGCAAAGAGGAAAACAACAAAAAGACATCACAATCACTGTCAAGTTGACGTTCGTGTTAGAGAGGTTGAAAAAAGAAAAAAACGTTGTTTGGAGTGTGGCCGTTACTAAAGACAAAACGGCCGTAGAGTGGCAGCATGTTGTGGACACAGATAATGTAAAGAGACGGATGAAAGCCTTTTCATTCTCACTCGGTGCTCTTATAGCAACCTTTATTTCCTTGGTCTCAGAGATCCAAACGAACCATGAGAACAGTACACGGCAGTCGGAGCGTCATTACGCATTTTGATGGCATGCCTCTTTTATAGCTAACCATTTGATTTGATTGATCTAAAAAGCTACAGGTGTTTTAAAACAAACACATTGAACAAAAATAAAACGAATCAAAGAGATCAACATTAAAACGGCGCTCCTATCTCCCAGACGGAGGCATCGATAACAGCATCAGTGTGCAAACATTTGATCTGTTCACTGTATTATTTATGAGAATAAACTCCATAACATGCCAATATTGTTTAATAATCACAGAACATATTTATGAGTTAAGAGGTTTTTTTTCAAAGATATCTTCATTCGAACTTATGATTCTACATCTTGTTCCTGTATTTCTGCACTGCAGAGAGAATCCATCAAACAGTTGTTTGTGTGTTTTTGTAAAAATGGCTTTTGTGAATTCTTCATATGATTAATGAGCAGGAATATTTTGTTTGTTTAGCACAATGGTCTCAGTAACACAGTTTCTCGTGTTTCCTCCTTCCCAAATCCCAAAGTTTCTTCTGTGCCACCTATCCATCCTACATATAGACAGAGCTGTAGTTGTTTTGTGTCTTTGTGGTTGTTTTGTGTCTCTTTGTCGTGGTTTTGTGTCTGTAGTCATTTTATTGTCTCTTTGTTGTCATGTTGTGTCTCTTTGCTATTGTTTTTTGTGTCTTTGTTGTCGTTTTACTGTCTCTTTGTGGTAATTTTGTATTGCCTCTGTGTGGTCATTTTAGCATCTTTTTGTGGTTGTTTTGTGTTTCTGTGTGGTAGTTTAGTATCTCTTTGAGGTTGTGTTGTATCTCCCCGTTGTCATTTTGTATCTCTTTGTGGTTGTTTTTTATCTCCTTGTTGTTGTTTTGTATCTCCTTGTGGTCATTTTATATCTCTTTGTGGTCGTTTTGTATCTCTTTGTGGTAATTTTTTATCTCTTTGTGGTCATTTTGTATCTATTTTTCGGTCATTTTGTATCTATTTGTGGTCGTTTTGGATCTCTTTGTGCTCATTTTGTATCTCCTTGTGGTCATTTTGTATCTCTTTGTAGACGTTTTGTATCTCTTTGTGGTCATTTTGTATCTTTTTGTAGACGTTTTGTATCTCTTTGTGGTCGTTTTGTATCTCTTTGTGGTCGTTTTGTATCTCTTTGTGGTCATTTTGTATCTCTTTGTGGTCATTTTGTATCTCTTTGTGGTCATTTTGTATCTATTTGTGGTCGTTTTGGATCTCTTTGTCCTCATTTTGTATCTCCTTGTGGTCATTTTGTATCTCCTTGTGGTCATTTATCTCTTTGTGGTCATTTTGTATCTCTTTGTGGTCATTTTGTATCTCCTTGTTGTCGGTTTCTATCCCTTTTTGATCATTTTGTATCTCTTTGTGGTCATTTTGTATCTCTTTGTGGTCGTTTTCTAACTCTTTGTGGTCATTTTTTATCTCTTTGTGGTCATTTTGTATCTCTTTGTGGTCGTTTTGTATCTCTTTGTGGTCGTTTTGTAACTCTTTGTAGTCATTTTTTATCTCTTTGTGGTCATTTTGTATCTCTTTGTGGTCGTTTTGTATCGTTTATTGGTGATCATTTGACTGGCTTTGCAACAGGAAATGTTAGGTCACTTCAAACAGAGACTCTGTACCATGGGCATGTGACAGGGGCCTTTGGCCAGTATTCCCTTTCAGTAATCCATCTGATCACACAGCAAGACATAAGCAAGAATACTGCACATTCTCTTTGATATTTCTGTATCTGAAAACGTATCTGTCTATAAAGATTTTACAACATCAAATGACCTGCGTGTTCAGTGCTTTGGCCTTGGAGTATTCAAATACTCATTCGAAGTACATCATTTAAATGCAGCACAGATAGCTGTGTAAATGCTTAAGCCATTAGCTCCTAGCCTCCTCAATTATGCAAAGTAATCATTATTAAAACATTTTTTCAAACATCTTTTGTGGATTCTTATGGAACAAAATACGTTTAATACACTGTAGCACATTTTTCAGTCAGATCCAATTTTCTTAGATGACCCTGCTTCTCTAGTTGGCTTTTAACAACACAGATACTGATCTCAGTACATTTCTAAGGAGAGACCATAAGACAGATTGTATTCTGAAAATCAGTACTTTCAGAATGCATCTCTGCAGAACTTCTGCTGAACACCACTGTCATTAGACAGTCAGTAGGATTCACACCATTCAGTGTTAAAAAAAAGATCTGGGTACTTTAATTGATAACAAGCTGACATTCAATGACATCTCAGTGACAATTAGTAAAACAAAAAAAAAGCCCGGCAATGACTGCACTTCCTCCAGAAGCTCAACTGGTTTGGTGTGTCTACTAAACACATGATGCTCTTTTACAGGCCAGGTTTGGTCACCTCTCTAAAGTAGGGATGAGAATTGCAAGGAAAAATACTATTCCATATTCACCGGGAACTATTTGATTCTTCTTTGATTAGTCTATCCCCAACACATAAATCATGCCGTACAGAGCGACTGCACTACGCCTCGTTAATTTTTTGAAGGAGTTCCACACAGCGCGTTTTGACCGCTGCGGGGCGGAGATTTAAAACTCCAAAGGCCAGGTGTAACAGACTGAAAATGATTTTATTTATGGATGGTGAATGATATGCAAATTGCCATAAAATTTCTCGAGCACATTCATGCTCTTCCGAGGGTAAGCAGTTTTGATCGTGGTGACCGATGGCCTTTCCTCTACTCTTCCCTTGTGAAAACCTTACTTTCTACCTCGCTGGTAAGCCTCTGCTCGTGGCAGAATCATCAGTACGTTTCTAACACCTTTGTACTGTAGGTGTCATTTTATATTACAGTTGCAGCCTCTAGAGGCCACTAGTGGATCTTTTTAGACTTTTAATCCTATAACTTTATTCAGCAGAGCAAAATATACATTTTCAACGTCTTATCCCCTCATAAAAATGATCATATCTTTCTAGTGTGGCTTCTGACAAGTTTTCCAAAAGATTTCCCCTGAGAATGAATCAAAAGTGTAGTGGTAGTTCAGTGAGCATACTGTATTATTAGTACAGTAGATATTTGGACTTCCGCAATGGCTTCATCTGCATGTTTCACAAAAGCAGCATGAAACTAATTACTTGTTCTGTTGCTAACTTTATTCTCTTTCCTCCCTGTGGGGGAGGAGGATCTTTTTTGGGATTTCTGACCTTTTTAATGACTTCAGCAGGCCCCTAGCTCCATATGTGATTACTGAAGCTAGTTATCCTTGAATCTTTGGTGTTAAATCTCTTTCCTGTGCCCCATAATGTTGTGTTTTCCGGCAAAGGGTTTTATCGGAAGAGAGCAGGATGATGGATAAGGTCTATTCTCAGGAACCCCTGCCTAGGGAACGTATCATCAGTGTCAGACTTTGATAGCAACCCAAGGTGATGGGTGTCAAGGGCTAAAGCAGAAATGGGAGGATGGAGGTGTGGGATCAGAGCAATAATGGTATCTTCATCATGAGTCAGTCTGCCAATGGCTCATCATGGCCTCTCTGTGGCCGGACGTTGCGTAGACTCACAGCTTCTACACTGTTAAGAGGAGGTGTCATTTTTAATACTCCTTTGTGTCTGCTACAATTAAACCAATAATTTGACACTTTCATCAGTGTGACCTACAAGCAGGAAGTTTAGTGTCTTGCCCAAGGACACTTTGACAGGGTACATAGCTGCTGATGGATGCAACACTGGCTGTAACAGAGACCGAACTGAGCGTCTGACCTTCCGCATATGGGACAGGCCCTCTGAAAACTGGACCGCCTGCTTTATTGTTTTATACTTGTACAACAGCTACACTTTAATATTATTGCCTCAGAATAGTTTTATATCCTCCACGCACACGCTGAGTATTATAAACTCAAGCTCTTTAATAACAGGGTAACAGTGTCTATTTTGTCAAACAAATACGATGAATTAAATATTCATTGAATCCTTTTAATTCCCCTCACTGAGAACAATAAAATAAAAATGTAACCATTAAAACATTCAGTGTGTCAAACATTTATCCGCCTATGTATTATCAGCAAGTGACGAGAACACCACCTGTATCCAGGTAACTGTATGATGATTAGAAGAATCCGATTTCACTGATCAAAACTAACATTAAATGTCCTTACTTTTTGGTGACTAAAACTAAACCCTCAAAAATAAAAGACTCAAATTAGCTGAAAATGAATAAACATTTTGTCAAAAGGCTAAAACAAAAAAATCACATTTTTTAAGTTTAAATTTAAACTTTAAAAATGTGAGTTTAAGTTACTTAAAACAAAAGACCCAACCAAAAAATAAACTCCGAACTTATTGATCTAAAATGCATGTTTGATAACAACACTTTCACTAAAGTCAAAGTCACAAAATCAATAATAGATGCAGAAATTAAAATGTGTTGTTTCAAATTCAGTGTCACATGTTTATTGTGCACTTTTGAAGATGCAACATAGAAGGTAAACCTCTCTCTCACTCTCTGTCTCTCTCTCTCTCTCTCCCTCTCCTCTCTCCCTCTCCTCTCCTCTCTCTCTCACTCTCTCTCTCTCTCCCTCTCCTCTATTCCTCTCCTCTCTTCCTCTCCTCTCCTCTCGCCCCCCCCTCTCTCTCTCTGAGCCTCCATCCATAGCTGCCATTTCAACCAGCTGGGAGTTTGTAAGTGACTTGACCAGCAGACTTTGCTAAGACTCCATTGGCTTAACAGACAAGTGCCTTGTGTTCTAAAACCAGCTGCTGGCGATTTGACAAGCTGAGTCCAGACAAGACAGGTCAGTTCACACCACTGCAGCTTTTACCTGCAACGTTAGAAAACGGTTTTGTCTCGTCGCAAATCTTTGGTCTGAACTGACCTTTTCAAAGTTCTAAACATAAACATTTTAAATGTGTCCAAGTTTGGTTCCTGTTGCGGTGAATGTGAATGACATCAGCTGACAGGAAGTTAACAAGGACCAAGGCTGTTGCCTAGCAATGGAATTCCGTTGAAAAGGTCTTATACACTCCACTGCTAAACCACGGAATCACACAATTGCCTTGAACAAATAAAAGCTTTAGTTTCACTTTTCTCCTTCTATTCATACACAGGTCCCATTGTATTGCAGGCAGTACGTTTCAGGTCTGTTTGTTAATAAGCCATCTTATTAATTCCCGTCCCTACTATGGAAACCCTCCACCACAAAGCACTGGAAAGCAATTAATGTGAAACATCCACAATAAGTGTCAATGTAGTCACCAAGGTTAGTTATCCTATATCCTGGTCAGACAAAGTGTTGCAGGCAACCAACTCTTATGCCATTTTTGTCACAAAGAAACAGCTGATGTCATGCCAACATCACAAGTAGCATACGTTATCCAGTCTGTTGACACATGCATGACAAAACTTCATTATATTGTTAATTCAGGCAAAAGCCAAGGTAATATATAATATTCAGGGTGTAAAAAATGAAATTCTCATCGTCTCTGACTGACGAGCACTTAAAATGTGTGGCCTGGATGACTCATCCACATTATGTGCTTTAATCCTGGTGTCCCTGATAGACTACCCCATTAACTCCATCAGCAGCTCTTTGTATTGTTTAATTTAAAGTGCTTTGCATATCTGTACTCCCTTGATTACGATTATGCATGATGTTGTTTGTCTTGCCAGAAGCCCAGTTACACGTCAGAGACACTACAGGCTTGAACTCTTAACTCCACTGCAGAGAAAGTCGGGTAATCTGTATGCTTATCTGCTTCAATACACATACTAATCTGCTTAAAAACACCTTGGAGTTGGACGGTGAAATAAACCTCTATATTGTGCTCTTTCGGGCAATTTTCGGAAGGTGAGAGCTTTTAAGCAGGATGAAAACACGGCAACCACTCTCATTATCTGCCCTTCACTTTTCTGAAGCACTTTGAGAGAATTTGTGTACGTGTTTGTGTCTCATCCTATCTTCCTGTTGTTCGTGCTGGTGAACGGTAATCTGAATGAATAATTAATTCCACTGTGAACCAGTTATAAATGAGAGGTTTGGTTTTCCTTTCTGCTGAACCACAAATGTGCTTTGATGTTTCGCACCAAGGCTGACTAAGAGCAAAAGGAGTAAAAATAGAAGAGAGCTCCGTTACAGCAGGTTCAATGACTGCACTCCCTACAGAGGATTTTAGAGAGGGAGAGGATTTGAAGCTAATCCCATCAAGAGAGTACAGTATCAATGAGGGCAACGGAGTGATCCCCGCTGCATCTCGGAAAAGTTGCTCAATGACACTGCTGTCAAAAGCTCTTAACTGATCAAACTGGGAAATTGCTATTTAAGGCCAGCAGTATTTATAGGAGCTGTAAGCCTGATAAAGATTGATACAAACAAGCCAGCATCACAATGGACAGTGATTTTTGCAAATCTCTTACAGAAGTAGCGTATCCCCTCCGAATCGCAGTGGGAGACAATGCATTTGAATACTGCTTTTGTCAGCTGAAACCCATATAACTCTATAATTCTGGTTTGATAAAAAGGCTGTTTCTTTCTGTGTGCAAGACATGAAACTGAAAACCTACAATATTCTGAGTTTCAGCCTCTACTGTACTTCCAGTAGCTTGCATGGATTTCTATGGGTTGGGAAAAAAAACTTAATGAGCAAAAACATGTGTCTCCAGAAAAGGTTTAGGTTTCAATAATATTACAAACTCTCCTTCTGGCCCAACAACTGTTTCTTTCCCTATGGAATTCCTCCCTAATACAACTCAAGTTTGATAATTATGGGGACGAGTTGAAAGTCAAACTGAAACAGATTCATAAGGGTAATGAGTCGTGCTGTTATTGGTGACCTGGAGTCGCTCCTTCTCTTTCCCTTCATGTCCCCATGTTGTTGAACCCTGTAAATGTTCTGAACATCTGTTTTTAACAAAAGCCCATCTTGGGACTTAATTGCAAATGAAATACCAGCTAATTAGTTTACTCTCTGGATGTCATATGCAGCATCAGACCACATGTTGAACTTTCCCTGTTTAGGTATCAGCCAGTATTCAAATAAACACTGTCATTTTTATTTGAACTTATTTTAGAAACAATACTTTTTTATTTAATAGAGTCAAATTTGACTGCAGATACAAGCAAAGGGCCAGTATCAGAAAGATGGATAGCCCATTTCCATTTTTCTGAGCACTTTAAGGACTTCTTGCCCTTATTGGCTTAAAAATAGATTTAAAATGCACTCCTGACCTTAGAAACAGCTGTTGAATTAGTTGAAATGGACTTGTTGGTGAGAGACAAACTTTGAACACCAACTGTAAAACTTATAATTGGATAATCATGTGGGCTGTGATTGAGAATGAAAACCACGGAAATTATCAAAAGAAATTTCCATGGGTGCAGCACCAACATGTTTTTTTTCCATTCATAATTAAATGATTCACACTCTTACATGCCTGTATGTTCATTCAGTGGCTCAAAAAATGATTTCTGTCCATACTTTCGTCAGAAATCAGCCGCTCTTACCAATTGCAATTAAAGTGATTGGGGACAGGATCTACAGTCCTTGCTCTGTGCAAAAATACAATATTATATTATACAATTATAGCTGGAGTTCATGTGAGGCTTCAGCATTCTGAGTCATTGAATTCAAGAGGGTATCTAATAAAGTTACAGTTGTGATAGTATACAATTCTCTCTTTGTTTCCTAAGACACAATTTCCTTGCAGAGCAGATGGCGTAAATATAAAGAAGTAATTAAGTATAAAAAAGACCTTTGGAGATGATCAATTTGACTAACTCAGATTGCTGAAGCCTCATTAACTTTAACTTAAGAAGGTATTTTTACACAGTGCTGAGTTAGTAGTCAGCACTTTAAGGGTTCTCTTCTGCCAGGTTGGACAGAAAGAACAATAACAGAGAGCGAAAACTGTTCCCATGCTCATATGAATGCAGAGTTCCTGCCAAACTGTTGCTATCCTGGGTTTACGTTTACTCCCTGCTGGGCCTAAGCATCCGGGATTTACATTTTTTAAATTCTGTTTTTAGAATGTTTTTCAAACTAAAACATGTTATAGAAGTATACTAGTCTCTTATCTCAGACTTTAGGTTGTGTTCATAGCATAACATTGGCCAGTGTTGGAGAGCAAGAAAGTGAGTGAGTGGGGCCAGACTCTGTTCCCAGCTGAGATGGATGGCACAGCACTGGAGGGTTTCAGCGGAATTAATAAATTAGCAGCAAGTGAACTTCCACTGCTCAAAACACTGCAGTGAATTTCACCCTTCATGCACCTTTTTAAAGCTAAATTTTCTTGAAATCAGAGCATCTAATGTTGGTAGCAGAGCGACAAGTTAGCTGCTGAGTTGCTCCTGCAGCTCGCTGCTGCACACAGCCCCAGTGTGAGGAGAGGAGAGATAAGAGGAGTGGGGAGAAAAGTGACTGCAAACGACACAAAAACGCAGTAAACTCTTTCACACTGAGCTGAAATGGAAACACACATTTTTCAGTTTAATTTAAGGCATTCTTTTTAAAGGATCCCACAGTTATAGAATGTAAATCATAAATAAGTCATAGAGTGTGGTCTTTACCTACTCTGTAAAGTGTCCTGAGATAACTTTTGTTAGGATTTGGCACTATAAATAAAGTTGAATTGAATTGAATTGAATTAAAAAACAAAGCCCCCTGGACGCCTCCCTAGGGAGGTGTTCCATGCACGTCCAGCTGGGAGGAGGCCTCAGGGAAGACCCAGGACTAGGTGGAGAGATTATATCTCCACACTGGCCTGGGAACGCCTCAGGATCCCCCAGTTAGAGCTGGTTAATGTGGCCCGGGAAAGGGAAGTTTGGGGTCCTCTGCTAAAGCTGCTGCCCCCGCGACCCGCCCTGATAAGCGGTTGAAGATGAGATGAGATGAGATCCCAAAATTGAAAACAGATACTTATAAAGAAAAGTCGGAGGTTAGAACAGAAATACAGAGAGGCGTTGCTATGGAAATGATACGTTGCCTCATCTCACTGGTGAGAACTGTCAGGTTTCAGAAGGTTGCAGACCTGCAAATTGCAAGTAGTTGCATGTTTCAACTTATCTCGTCGCAAATCTTAGGTCTGAACTGGGCTTATGGGGGGGCGGTACGGTGGTGTGGTCGCCTCACAACAAGAGGGTTCCTGGTTCGAATCCGGGGTGGGGCCCTTCTGTGTGGTGGAGTCTGCATGTTCTCCCCGTGTCTGTGTGGGTTTTCTCCGGGTTCTCCGGCTTCTTTCGTCTCTATGTGCCCTGTGATGGACTGGCGTCCTGTCTAGAGTGTACCCTGCCTTACACCCGATGTCAGCTGGGATCGGCTCCAGCCCCTCAGTGACCCCATTAGGGACAAGCGGTTGAAGATGGATGGATGGATGGGCTTATGGTACTACACTGCAGACTGGAGTCTCTGCTAATTGTGATTATTCCTGTGACAGCTGTCTTACTGCCATGTTCAGTGGACTGTAGCGTCATACGTCTGCTGTATGGACAGGGATGTCAGAGAAGTTAGAACAGGAGCAGCAATCAAAAGAGTGAAACAAGAAGTAGTCACAACCAAACTTGGAGATCTCCAGGCTGTAGCAAAATTATGTTACGGTTGGAATATTGTGCTGGTATAAATGGAATAAATGGTTCTAAATTAGGTATTAAGAGCCCGTCCGTGCACTGGAGGTAGTTGCTGGCTACTTTGCAAAGCTATATTTAGAGAGAAGAAATTACAGTAGTTCAGTATTTCTGTTTACATAACCCTCTTTCACCTACTCATAATATTCCAGTCAGTGCCGACAATACATTTTCCCTCTCTGTCTCACACACACACATTCCTTATTCAGAAGCTTCCTAAGTAAATGGAAAAAGTTGAGCGCCAAAGTCAACTGTCACGTCCATCTCCTCATAATTAAGACAAAAAGAATATCATTGACAAAATATTGATAAAGAAATATATCGTATTACTCCCTTTTGCAATGCATTATCGAAACACTGTTCCCAAATCTTATCTGATATGTTTATTAAAGAGAGAATTTAGTTTAGTTTTTTTAGTTCTCTGTTAATTATACCTTATATTCATAAAAAAAGCTTTAAACAATGTACAACAAAGTGCTTCTCAGTTTCATCTCATATTCTGTGAAACTGACTCCCCAAAGTATGGCCCGGGGGTTGAGGGATCGCAGTTTAAAAGTGGGTTTAAATAGGTGGGTTTTAAGTGCGGTTTGGAAAGAGGGGAGTGAAGGAGAATGTCTGAGGTGTTTAGGGAGAGGGCTGAGGAGGTTAGCGTTGGCGGTTCTGATGTTGCAGGTGGGAGTACGTAAGTGCAGGAGGTTAAAATCCAGGGCTCTGACCTGTTCTGATTGCAAATGACATCTTGGTCCATTCTTTATACTCCTACTTTTTGATAAAAGCAATCACAATTTCTCATTGGCCTCACACAATACATGGATTAGAAACAAAGAGGAATCTGAGTGCACTTGTTAAGTGTAATTACTGGAACAGGCCAGCTGAATCCATCTTCAGGGGCAGGAGTTTCAGCAGGAGGTCTCCTTGTCGCCTGTGTGTTTTACTGTGTTTTTGTGTAAATCTGCTTCAGGCCCTGCACATGCACATGGCACCGGCCCAATCATCCTGCTTCACCATGTCTGTTTGCGACGAGCTCACCAGCTTCCAGCTTCGAGAAAGCGTCCTGCTGCTGCTGCTGAGAATGAAATAACCATGTGATTGCTATTATTCGACCTCTCTTCCCCTTGGTAACCTGCTGGCCACATTACACAACACTACAGTACATACCAGCAGAACAGGGCACAGACAGATGTGTGGCATTCAAAGGCGTGCGGGAGGGAAGGAAACACATGCCTTCTGTTAAATATGGCAGGTGCGTTGCCCGAAGGCGTCATTGCGTACAAATGCACCTTGACTCTGCTGTAGTTTACATCTTATCAGCTGTTAACCCAATACCTTTTCTGCCTGACAGACGGGCATCTAATGTGAGGACTGGACTGCATTCATCTCTGCCTCACTGTGTCCTCCGCTGTCTTTCAATCTCAGTCTATCCGGGCTTTGATCATATTTGGCTTTGGAGTGAGTCAGACATGAGCACGCACCAACAAACATCACACACACACACACACACACACACACACACACACACACACACACACACACACACACACACACACACACACACACACACACACACACACACACACACACACACACACACACACACACACACACACACACACACACGCGTATGAAGCTTAGAGTCTTGCATTAATGTTTCTTCACTTCAGTACTCATATCTTTTCACTCTTGTCACCTGAATCCAGGTAGGCAGGACTGTATACAGTATATTTCCTGCTGTGATTTTAAAATCCTTTAATCCCTCGATCATATGTGTCATCGCAGCCCAAACTCTGAAAATATGTAACGCTTTCACGAGACACATTTCCATGTATTGGAAATTTTACTTAAAGCGTTTCTCCGATAGTTTAATCGAAGTTCCATTTGCAAAATGACTGTGCTGTCTAGTTCTCATTAAAATATATGGAAAGCTGTCTGGTTTTTGACATTTTCACATAGCTTATGTGAACAATGTTAGCAGCCTCAGAGGAGAAGGTCACTACCTACTACTGCTCTGGCAACTAAGAGAAAGCTGAATCGGATTAGGTGCTAATGTTTTGATTATTCTAAACCTTGGCTCACAACTTGTACGCACCTTTATGATAATATTGTTTATTCGATGTTAGGGAACCTGTTTAGTAGATTCCTTTAATTGGGAATGAGTAAGTGAATTTTCTCTGCACTGTGCACTAAATCCAGGTCTGAGAAAGTTGGACGTATTTTTCATTTCAAGAGACTTTCTGCTTTTCTTCCACTACGTTACAGGGGAATAAAAAATGCCGTTGTTGCTGGTAAAAATCTATAGTATCCAAAATATCAGTTTTTCATGTGCTGTGAAAATCTGCCTTGTTACAGCTCAATAAGACAAGGATTTCTTGATTTGATTTGGGTTTTTCCTCTTTTAGACTTTTAGGTAGTTTTGATGCCTAAACCTAACAACACCTTTTGTTTCCTAAACGTAACCATCGCCTCATATTTTGTAAGATATCATGCGAACCTGTCAACCGGGGTACGCTGACATGTTGACAGTCGCCTCACAAGATACTGTAATATAATAACCCATTACATTTGAAATTTTGCTAAATCCTGATTGGTGTTCAAAAGTATGTGTCATTTCATAGCTAGACCTCCACAGATAACGGGAGATTGGTCTGGCATCATAAATTATCATTCTACTTTAGAGGGAAAACGCTTTGGCTCATATGTTTTTCTTTGAACAAATCCCAATTGTCATGGGTGGCACAAAGTCCCAGATGCAGTGCCTTTGCCACCCTGCACCCCAACCAACATTCTCCTTAAATGGAAACATGTTTCTCCACCGGCTCATAACAGTTGGATACGTGAAATTGTTCATTGTCTACGGTTAGAGAAAGTTAAGGTTTTTGTCTCATTGTACCTTACTCATTTACTTACGTTATATGTTAGTTAAATACCTAGTTATTTACTGTGACTATGTCTGACATGGGTTGTTGGGAGGGATAGTGGGATTCATCCTTCAGGTTTTTTGTTTTTCCTTTTCACTTTAAAGCAGACGCGACGACTCAGTATGCAACTGTTGTACTGTACGTTTTTTTGCCTGTCTGCAAAAACTCAACAAAGAAATTTGGGAGAAAAAAAAAAGCCCCAGATGCAGCAACGGTGCTCTTGTAAAATTATGTCGGGACGGGACTTTTTTTGGTGGAATGTATGCACGTGGATAGGCATTAAAATGGGAAAATCCCCACAAAAGATATATACATATTATTTGTATCTTTACAACAATTCACCGAAAAAATTAAGCAGGTCTACTTCATTGCATTATCCTAATCTACTTCAAAACATGCTTTTTTCAGCGTCTAAGTTGTTTTGGTTTCCCTTAGCAAAGGGGATTTTGAAAACAGTAACATGCAGATAGCAGGAAGGGGGGAGAATGCCACAGGAAATGCGGCCAATGGCAGGTGTATGCCCGTAGTCTACCACTGGTGAGTCAGACTAGCTTTTTTCCAAGTGAGTCCAGTCCTCTTTAAAGCAGTTGGAAAAACCTAGACAAAACAGCAGCAGAGACAGTAATCTCTTAACTGTAAAAAAAAGAAAAGAAGATAATTGTGAACCACGTTGCTCTTAGTAAAAAGGGGATTGAAAAAACAAGAGCCTATGATTAAAGGGTTTCAGTGCTTCTTCCAAAAACCCACAAAGAACAGTAAAGTGATTTATCAAAAATGGTATATTAAATCACAACTAGGCCTTTTTTGTTTAACTTAACTTTTTTAATCACTAAGACATGTAGAATTATGAAACAACTTTCCCTTTTCAAGCAGCTTCCTATTTAAACATGCACTCTCTGCAGTAAGGCTCTTCTGTAAACGAAACATCCTTCACCATGAAAGTGGCCATGCACACCCATTGGGAAGTTCTCCTTCCTTGCATCAGTGGAGCAGGAAAAATCCCCTTGAAAGGGTTCTTGGCAGCAGGTGACGGGCTACTGTGGCGAAACAGAAGCGAGAGATTGGCTCTCTGTGAAGTGGTTTAGGCTGGCTCGCTCCTTATATCTAAAAGGAGGCGTCTGCCATGCTAATGAGACAAAGCCCACGGTGAGACGATGTTCAGAATGTGACAGCTGCCTGGGAGTCCATGACTCACTCAAATAAAATAATAAAAAGCTGAAAACTTCATGTTCTTCATGTACCACAATATTGCACTTTAAGGCATACATAAACCTTTGTAAGGGCTGCTTAGTATACATATTTTAAGCCTGAGAGAAGTTTTTTTTATAACATTATACTGACATGATTACATGGGATTATAGTTCTGTTGTAGACACATCTTTTGCAAAAATTGTCAATGATTATAATTGAAATTGTGTGCTAAGGATATCAAACTATATGGACTTTATGTCTTTAGGATTATTTTCATTCATCAGAGAGAGAGAGAGAGAGACAGAGAGAGACAGAGAGAGAGAGAGAGAGAGAGAGAGAGAGAGAGACAGAGAGAGACAGAGAGAGAGAGAGAGAGAGAGAGACAGAGAGAGACAGAGAGAGAGAGAGAGAGAGAGAGAGAGAGAGAGAGAGAGAGCATAGTAGAAAAAAGGAGTATCCATGGCATGCTCATTGCTTCATGACGGTTGTTAGTGATGATGCAAAAATGATGATTGATTATCCCAGATCTCACTTTACTGCTCTCTGTGAACTACCGAGTACATATTATATAGGGAATAGTGAATTATTAATCACTTCTAGGTCTATTAGATGTCCTATTGCATTTCAAATATGGCGTGTTGTGCTTGTAAAATGATGCTGTTTATCAGCTGACTGTGGCTGAGTGACATTAACGTTGTCACAGACTCCAGCTAGATGCTTACTGCATTAAAAATGTAACAAGCTGATGTTTGACAGAGAGTTCTCACAGTGAATATCAAAGTGTGTGTGTGCGTGTGTGTGTGTCCAAGTTGTGTGTGCACGTTTGAGTGTGAGGCTGTTTTGTGGTAAACAAAACCACATCATTAGTACACCAATCACTACAGTGTTTCTCTCAGTGCTCTTCTATGATTTTGAACTGTTGCTCCACACTGGAAACTGTTTTGAGTTGTGACAAAGTGTCAAGTTAAAAGTCACACAGCCGGCGTGGGTGTGGACCTTTGGCGCCAAACAACTTTATTTTATCTTTCTGAACGGGATGTACCAGCTGTTAGAGCTCTCTCTTTGCTTTCTGTGATAAAACTGTGCTTACAGTATTTTGTGCAAGGCAGGTGTCTGTTCTAATCTGTGTAATGGATATCTTCAGTAAATAATAATACCAGAAATCTTTAACTAAAACCATTTCTGATTACCAAATAAAACCAGCAAAAAAGCTAACGTCATCCGGCAAGGCACCGATCATGCAAAGTCCTTATAGTTCCTTATAGATCACCTTGTTATAAGAACTCTGTATTTCTACTGTTTTATATTTGCAAAACTTTCCCATGGCATATAAAATGCTATTTTTTATGTGTGTGATAAAACCCCAATGAAAAATCTGAGAGGAGTGGCTGAACCCAGAGAGGAAAACAACTTTATCCATTTTGAAGCAGCAAAACAATGGCAGCTTTTGGAAATTACAGCTGAACAGTACAATAAAATATGTTTCTGAAAACATTTTTAGGCGAGAAATAGGCAATGCAGTAACAGAATCATGATTTGACAGTTTGACCTGAGTTTCCTGAGCCTGGTAAGCTGAGCTGGACTGAGAGCACTAGTTACGTTAGTGACTATGACGCTCCTCTGACAGTCATCCTCTTAAACTCGCCCCACATGAGATACGGTTGTGATTAGCTTCCCCAGGATCTGGAAATCTGTCTGAATGGCCAAATGTACCTGCCAGAGCAAATTACACACAAGCTTGGCAAATTCATCTGGTTCCAAGCTACCATCCAATGGTTGCATGTGCCAACCCAGTGGTCTCGTTGTGAAAAACGTGTGCAAATGTTGTTCTGACTGGAGCCTTATTAAGCACATGTAATATGAGCTGCTTTCCTGCTCATGTTGTAGTGACAAAACGTTTGTCCTCCTGCCAGAGCTACAGATGAACCAGGAGCATTCAGGATATAACAAGCTAAACTTCAAAGCTAACCTGCCGCCCTCTTGTCCCCTTTATGGAGAGTCTGATCCATCCAGCACTGGGGCCTTCGAGTTAAGGACACGACACTACAAAGAGAAGGGGGACTAATCCAATAACCTCAGCTGAACTTTTTCATCTTCAGGCTGTTGGAAGCCACGATGCACTCACTATCAGCTACTGAACAGAGACTTGTGTTTGTTTTTTTTGCCACAAAATTGGCTCAGGCAGAGTGAGTAAGTGGGAAATTGTTTGTATAAAATTGGAGTTGTGTTTGTGTATGTACACGCTGAAGTGTGTGTTGTTTTGTGCTCATCTGTGCTTGTTTGTTTGACTGTGCCGTATGACTGTATATTCGTGTGTATTCGTGTGTGCGTGTTTGTGGCTGAGAAAGTGTGAAATTGTTAGTACAGTATGAATCACACTCTGACTGTGTATGTGAGTGTGTATCATGGTTGTCTGTATGTGTGTGTGTCTGTGTGATTATATGTGCTTATCTGCAAGTAAAACCTTTTAGAAAACCACCTCTTAGTCTTCACTTACATGTGAGCGTGTGTGTGTTTGTGCTGCATGTGTGTGGTGATTTCATCCCTCCTATGTAGCTTCCTGCTTTGATTTGTGTGATGCTCAATCCCCTTCTGATAACAAACTGCAGCCTCTCAGAAAGCCGAGCCTGCAGCTGCTCCGTCTCTCACCCTGTCTTCCATCTTCCACCCTTCTTCTCTTTCGCACTCACCAGCTTTTATGGAGGCAATAAATAACCTCCCACTGTCTCCATGTTTAACTTGGTTTTAGAGGCCGGTGGAGGAGACTGTGTCTGGCAACATCACACTTTACAAAATTGGGGGTTCATCGATGGGTCATCAAAGATCTTCAGAGTGCTGAGGAGCTCCTTAAAAAGGACCACTTTTATATTTTGAGAAAAGCACTTGTTTGATATCTTACCCGAAGTTAAATAAGGAGATAAATACAAATTTGATCTCTGCATCCAGACCAGGGACATGTCTGGAAACGGGTTTAGCCTAGCTTAGCTAAAACATCGGAAGAGGATGAGACTGCTAGCCTTGTGCTCAGTGATGACTGCCTCTGTTAGAGAAACGATGAACCAGAATTAAGAAAGTAAATGCAACCTTTCTGTATAGCTAGCTAAATACTTCCACGCGAAATGGAAATAATCTTAACTTGAAAAGGATGTTAGGCTGGATGGATGAAGTAGAATGTAATGGCAACTCAGCCTGGATAGGAAACTACTAGCCCACTTATTGTGTTGGGAAAACCCCAGCTCTGTTGCTAAGTCTGACTGCAACTAGCATTTTCACTAAATAATAGTGAAAAATGACTCTTCCTAGTGCCCAAGAAGATATTTTCAAAATATCTGTGCTATCAGGGATCAAGAACAGGTTCTAAATAGTCCAATCCATTGGTTCTTTTTATCAATGCAGGCATGTTTTTTTCTGACAGTTGTGTATTGAAAAACAAATACTTCAAAGTCATGGCTCAACACTGCTGGACAGTTGCAACGAGTAGTCTAAACAGAGAGGAATAAACGGTCCAAAGTGTGGCTTAATTTCTCGAAGAGTGATGAACAGTGCTACTTGTAATGTCTGTAAAATGATCCTTTTTAACTAAGGATGGAGACACTGGCAATATGCTGAAAAATATTTCTACATAACATAGGCTTGAGTTCCAGAAATGACATGTATATGACTCAATTAATAAAACAGTTACAATGATGCTGAAATCATGTGCAGGCCTACTATTTTCCACACATAAAAATGATCAGTAATCGGTCGGGTTAACAAGTGATAATGGCAGTGGTATCAGTAAAATCTTATCAGTACCCATCCCTAGACATTATATTGGTTTATGTAAAACAGCAGCCACTCTTGACTTTTGAGACCCTGGAACACAGCAATGTTCAGTTTTGCTTGATAAATTCATTTTCAGGCAATCAACTCATCTATTGATTTCAGATGTGAGTTTGAAAAACTAGTGTCCAAGCCTGACAAAATATGTGCCTTAAATAACATCCCTCCAGATTTTGGAGTCTGTAGAGGTTCCCTTCAGATGCCATGAAACACTACTAAATTCTTTTAAGGGGCGTCTGAAGTTCCCTTTGGCTTCCCCCTCAAAAGAACCCCTGAAGGTTCCTCGAAGGCCTTTAACTTGTAAGAGACTAGATTAAACCAGGCTTGAACAAACTTAAAGCGTGTTTCTGAGAGGGGACATGTTCTTATGGAGTCACCGCCGCTAAGTGGATGAAAAGGGATTCGGAGAGATCAGAGGAGACTCCCATTAATTGTGATCTATGTGTGTTTTAGCAAGGATTAACAAGGCAGATGAAGGAAGCAGCATTTACCTGCCCGACCATTTTAAAGCCCTCATGGATCTGAAAGGCAAACACCACACTGAAGGGCCACAACCGGAAGGCCAGAAAGAGGAGGGGAAAAGTCTCCTAATATTACAATGTAGTATGTTCAAGGGTGTACAAACATCCCTTTTGTGAACTCCTTATAAGGAGTTATTAGGAAATTTATATCAAAGCCTACATATTTCAATATTTTTAGCCTACAGTGTACATCTCATCCTCATCCTGTTGCTGTTCATTTATACAAGCACCACTGTGTATTTCAAGCTACTGTATAATCAGCTATGTGTAAAATGACTCTTTATATAGACATTTATGTTATTGCTGCATTTATATAAATTCAGTTTCTGCCCTCAACAGTCTTCTGAGCACACACATACTAATAAGCATATGTTACTTGTGTTGTGCTGTCATGTAAATACACTACTAGACACAGTACACAGACTAGATGATGCATAACAAGGCAACTATACCACACAAACGGCTGTATTAGCTTATAGCAGTCCTAAAATACTTGTGAGCTCACCTTTCTCCTGACACAAATATGTCAAGAGTTTCTCTTTCTTTTTTCTTTCCTTTCATTCTGGCTTTATTTGGATATCCAGATTTAGCTTTGATGTTGAGGGAAAAGCATCTAGCTTGCCAGCAGTCAGCACAATTAGCCACGTTAGGTTATGATCAAACCAAAGTGCAGGTGTAGAGTCAATCATTTGTGTCTTAATGAGGGGGATCACTGGGGGCAGAGGCCCTCACAAACAACTCTTCCTAATAACTGTTTTTTACACCTTTTTTTTATCAAAGGAAAGTTATTTGAAGAAGTTTTTGCTTACATAATGGTACCTGTAGTCTAACTTTGCAAGACCTATCTCCAAATAGCTGTTTCGGTACTGGAGAAAACTCTGTCTTTGCCACTTATCATACTGGGATAGAGGGAAAAAACATTCTAGCTTGTATGCATTACTTTAAACCAATCACAGTCAATGTTGGGTAATAGCATGACAAGCATATGCTGTTTTAGACCACAGCTCTTAAATATCATCCCCATGACTCATTATGACTAATGGCTTCTGACCGGTTTTGTTTACTTTCTGCAACTTTCACACCAGACACCTGTCTCACCCACACACATATGGACAGGGAGGATTTTGGTGCAGGGCTCTCACCTCGTCTGCTTCAATAAAAAATGTTTAAATTCCAGTGCTATCCACGCTCCTTGTCTTCTTTAGAGCGGTGACAGTAACGTGGGCGGCTAATTATTTTCTCTCCCTCTTCAGAATCAATTGATTGCATGTCTTTGAGTTGTGAAAGCGGCCGAAAAGGAAATGTGCTGTCATATTCACATCAGAAATGTTATTATTCCGTGCGCAGACACAAGGTTGACATTTTCTAATTAAACGTTTCCTTAAGCTGTGTACATCTCCCACGGAAGAGTGAAAGACGCAGACGCCCTCACTGCTAAGATGAAAGAACTCATTATTTTCCCTTGCCCACTATCGTCTTCATGTTTCCCCCCTTTTTATCCAGATAACAGAACTATTCCATTTAATCAATGCTGGCTGCTAGAGTACAGCAGAGCAGCTGCAGTCAAGAAAATGCACCTCTACAACTAGGCATAAAATTCAATTCTGGCCCCCTCCCCCTGTGCCACCCCAAAACAAACAAGCACACTGAACAGCGGAGCATTCATCATTGCCGTTTCTTGTTTGACAACTCGCTCTGTTTTAGTATTACAATCATAAGCCTTGAATTGGATAAGGGCAGCAGGAGAGGCTGAAAAATGGAAACGCAATGGATTTGGCCCACCACCAACAGAAAAAGAGCCCTTTCCTGTGCGGTGGGAAATGATAGCACTGCACAGAAGTTGCGAGGAGTCTGAGATTATATTCTAATCCTCAATTCACACTTTTCGAATGAAACCCACGGGCACTGTAAAAAAAAAAGTTAATAGAGAAATGATTTAACAAGGTAAAAAATACGAGATAAAAACAGTATTCAAAAGTTTAGATTTTTGGTTTATTTTGAGCAGCAAGGGGTTTAAAAAAACCCTGTATAAACTATGATCAATGACAAAAAACAGAAATGGTGGCTTGGGAACCAGTATTAACTTTACACCATATTACAAGCATAAAAACAAAGCAAACTTTGCTCAGTGTAAAAAGCGATTCACGCGTATCGCTGTGCTGCTCATAGGATTCAGTTTCAAACTCCATCAGATATCCCACTGACAGACAGACAATCATCCAGCCAAAGCTGTGTGTATTAGTTTGCGTTATCTGTCACTGCAAACTCTGCAGATTCTTTTGTTCACAGATAAAAAGTTTCTGTTGGGGAAAAAAAACCCTTCCATAGTTTGTGCAGACAGCAACGAGCATCCAGTTCTCAGATAAGTTGCATTTAGATCAGTGTTCTCAGCAGGAACAGCGGGGTGTTGAAGTTTGCTTTGGAACAGAGAGCTGTTATTGCAAACATATTGGTTATCAAAGTCAAATATTATTATAAAGAGTTGGAAAAGGAAGCTTGGGGAGCAGATTCTGGGAAAAAGCTTTGATGGGTTCTTTTGGGAAAATGTTGTGCAAACAGCTTTAACATGGCTCATTTCAGTCCCCCCCAAAAAATCACTAATGCATTTTATATTTTCATCCCACTCACCAATGTTGTGGGAATTTTGGATATTTGTAATTCATAATCATAGTTTTGTCAGGTCAAACGCAGTTCAGTGACTCCTCTGTTTAACCTTATCATATGACTAGTGCATAGCTTGTTTGTGCTAAATGGATAACGTAAATAACTGACTCGTGACATAATATATGTATATATAATAATGGCATTTCTGTGCTTCTGTACATCCTGTTTCTTGCAGATAACTATGGCCTATGTAGACCCTGTTTTAGAGACCTTGTGATGAGAGAAGTTTAGAGGGGGATTGTAATGGCTAAGGCATGTTTTGTTTGGTCTAAAGACTTCACCCAACCAAGGCTTAGCTCGTTCTATCTATTACCTTGTGACCCTGTCTGTCTGTCCTCTAAAAGGACGAGCACCCGTGGGATCTGGGTCATTTCTGCTAAACTGCCTTGTGAGGAAGCAGGCGTGAACATATTTTTGTCTGCATGGGAAATACTTAAAAAATATAACCCACGGAAAAAATGCTGATCCTGTTTGTTGATCTTTATGGAAATCCATTTCCACAACACCAAATAGTATGATACTGAATTTGAAATATTTCTAATATCTGTGGGTATATTTAGGTTACTTCAGTTTAAGTTGGAATTATTGATTTTTCTTTAGGGGGGCTCAGGCTGTGTGTCAATCATTTACATTTGCATTTTCGAGTTTGCTAGGTCAGCAACGTTTTGCTAAAACTAACGGTGAAAAGCATTAGCATTCAGTTGGATTTGGGTTTCTGTCCACCTGATAAATTCACCCTCTTAGAATCGAGCCCTTTTCATGGACAGGTCTAATGTGTCGGGGAGCTGGCACAAGTATCGATATGCAGTGAGTGATTCGAGACGTATCTACGTCTATTTATGGCCAACTGTGGGAGTGGAAATGGGGCTCCTGCACGTCCTCCCTGTTCCACAATGATTCAGATTTATGAAACAAGACAGGGCGTTTGTGCGGCTAAGAATTATGCATACATACATACTCTTTTCATCAGATTTATTGTTATTGTATGTAGTTTTATTTACCGGGCCCCAGGATACTCTTCAGACTCCTCCTGACCCCTTCAGACAAAATCAATACCCGGGATCATTGTTTAAATTTTTGGCAAATCGACACCATTAAAAGTTAGCAGAATGACCCAGTTCCTGTTTGCAATCCACCCATGAATGTACAGTCTGTGAATTACATTGATACAGAAGGATTTTTTAAAAGGCAAGTTCTGGTATTATACAGAGCATCCATTTTCAATTTCTAAGTGTATTTCTTACCATTATTCACAGGAAAAATGGCATCTTAACACAGTATGAGTCACACTGGATCAATAAATGTGAATTATGTCTGCATGTTCAGATATGATTTGAGTTGATGAGTTGTGACTTCAAGAGGGTGGATGCTGTTAGTGCAAATTGCTGCAATCAGGCACTAAGGGTTCTAAGTTAGCTTAATTGCCTGAGTCACTGCTGCAGCTCCAACTGCTGACCGCGCTGATAAGTGGGTCAAATCAGTGGGCAAAACTACAATAACTAACTTTCAGCTGCACTTGTCCCTTTCACCTCTCACACAATCCATGCCCCATCCTTCAACTGTCCCCCACAGTTTGACCATCTCTGCCCTTCACGGCACACCAGCTGAAGTGACAGCATGACAGAGTCGCAACACGATTTGTCATTTGTTTCACACTTGTACCACAACAGAATGCATCCACTAACACTTTTAGATAAACTGATAAAACTATTATTTGTCAGGTTTTTGTAATGTAGAACTCTGAGCCAGGTTTCATAATCTCCCTGTGAGACAAAACATTTTAGCACTGAAGTCAGTGCACAAGGAACAGGCAGGGCAGCACAGATAATGCCACTGTATCTCACTACAGGAGAAACAAACAGTTTCTTAATGCACCTTAATGCAGCCTTTAAAATGTGTAATCTGCCATCACAAGCAGCATCTTTAAAAGCTGCACCGAGCTTCTGCTGTTGTTATCAGCACTTTACACATCCAACAAATGTAGTTTCTAAGTATGGTGCTGTCAACCAATGTCCTGATTCTGCAAGAGCCTGTGATTTAGTGCATTTTGAAAACAGTTGCATGCACCAAATACAAATGTAGTTTAGCAAGAACAGCCTTTTTCTTTCACATGCATGTTTTCCCCCTTGCAGTGTATAGTACAATGTTCCTATAATCTGTACAGGCTCTTTGTAGCGGGGTAGGTACCATTCAAGATGTCAAAAGGTTGTATTCAGGGTTTAATATAAGGTGATTAAATAAGAAAGGGTACCGGCTTACAGTACGTACCATACAATTTACTCCTGATGTAATTGATTCAGTGTATTATTTGCTTGTAAATAGCATTGCTCACTGTGATTCAGATTAAAAGACACCTTTTTATCTTAATGTTAATGAGCAACATTATATTTCACACACAGTAGTCACCAGTCAGACTGAGATTTTGATCACTCATCACCATGAATGTACAGAAAATGTGAAGAATATCTAACAGAAATTGTCAAAAGGAGACACGCACGCATAGAGAGAGAGAGAAATTGCAGATAGATGTAGATGCCACCCTGCCTGTATCCATGTAGAACTCTGCTGTGGTGTAAGTTCAAGCAGCATGGCAGGCAGACATGATCCAAATGGTTCACGGAGGAAGGAATTTAATTGCTAGAATTAAAGCTCAAGGCAAAGTCTAAATGAAAATACCAATGAACCGTGGTCCTCCAATCAGATCTTAGCACCTTGACATGCACCAGGCAAAGGGTTATAGGTTTTGCTTGAGGGCACTTGAACAGAGATACTCACCGCACTTACTGTGGTTTTGATTCCAGCACTGAATCAACTGACTGCGTGTGATTGTAAAAGGGCACTCCAGCAATTTCAGCATGAAGTTGAGTTTAGTGTTTTTGAGCTCATTAGAAGAACTTTATTTCTTGTGTCGAGTACCCTTTGTTTCCCATTTAACACCCTCATAAAAAAATAAATAAATCAAAAGCAGGAATGGAGATTCCCTCATTTGAAATAAAGTTTTTCAATTGGAATACAAGGCCTTTGTTTGGTACATTCCAGAACAAAAGATGGCGGTTATATCACACTTGATACCATGTAGCCTATCTTTTTAAAGAAGCATTTGAAAAAGGGGTGAACTGTGATGCCCATAGTAATTTCTTAAGCAAAAAGAACTCGCCTCACAGCGAGAGGGTTCCTGGTTCAAATCCCGGCTGGGGCCCTCTGTGTGGAGTTTGCATGTTCTCCCCGTGGGTTCTCCCGAAGACATGCAGGTGTTAGGTTCATCGATGACTTTAAATTGCCTGTGAGTGTGAATGGTTGTCTGTCTCTATGTGCCCTGTGATAGACTGGCGTCCTGTCCAGGGTGTACCCCGCCTCACACCCGATGTCAGCTTGGAGTTTACTTTTTGCCCTCTAGTTGTCTACTGAGTGATTAATGCAGCTTTAAGCAAACTGCTTGACAAAGTGTTAAGTAAACTGCAAAGTATCTGTGGTTGAAGAAGCGGTCAGCAGTGTGAAAGCAGCGCAGTTTGAAGTCATTTAGCTTTACTGCCTCTACGCTCGGTGCAGTGTTTCTCCATGACTGATCCATTCTAAAGGCGGTAAATATATACATCACCCTCCCAAGGAGAGCAGCGAGACACTCACGGGAGTAGGGAGAGTTTTGTAATGGTAGAGCTCATTTTGTGCCTACATGAGCCCATGTGTGTTTCTGAGTGTCTGTGTGGAAGTGGGTGTGTGCTCATGTTTATTTGTGCATGCGTGTGTACCCTTGTGCTCTGCCAACTCTCATGAGTTGTGTATGCACTGTGTCTAAGGGATTGTGTGCAGCTTCAAAGCTACATTCATGAAATAATGTCTTGCAGGGCAGGCCGGTGCCTGTGGATCTGACTGAGAAGAAACTGCCCAACTGTGGTAATAAGTGCCATCCTTGTTGGAATAATGCGTGAAACTAAAAATGACTGGAATGATTCAGACTTGCCAGCATGGTCCGCTGAGCTCCCACTCAACACAGTGAGAAAATACAGGCCGCTGCAGCTCAGCGAGAAATGTTATGGTTTCACTGCGCATTGTGAGTGTGGAGGGGAGGCAATGAAAAAGGCCTCACACAGAGCTTGACTAGTAAAACTACCCCTGGAGAAATTAGCACATAATGATCTCAAATTATAATTCATAATGTTCTTTTAAAGGCTTGTTAGCACCATGGTTGGATGTTTGAAAAAAGAACGGCCCCACATAGAGCGTACAGTGGCATTAAAAGGTTTTACATGGCTGTTTAGTACAAACGTACCTCAGAAAGATGTGGCAGCTACACATCCTTTTGTCTGGGTGCTCTGCCTACAGACAAGGGTCTGAACTTCCACATAATACACATAGAACGAGGGGTACTCCAAATACTGTATGTTGACACATATTGAAACTGTGGCATAATTGAGGTCATGTCAGATGTGTTGGAGTAATTTCAGTGTTCTTTGAATAAAAGGACAAAAAAGAATCATGCACCCCTCAATGCCTCAGTAATGTATTAATGGACAAAAGAAGCATGAAAAGCATGCAGCGGACACAGTTCACTCCCACTGCCTTCGAATCTATCAACAGTAATGCATTTCTAGAGTGCTTTCCTATTTCAATTATAATATATAATGTGTTTTAATTTAAAGCAGAAATCAGGCTCTGAATAATTAATAGGCTTCTGTCGATCAAAAGCACACTTCTCAGATTGGTGTTGTAGCTTTACGTTCACCTTCTGAGACTTTTGAACTATCACATATACTCCATGATCACAGAGCTGTATTGCGTCTGGTGGAGATGTTTGTGTGTGTAACTGCAGTTTTAAGATTGCAAAACACATCCCCCGTCCCTGCTCTTGTTTGTTATCTTGTTTCTGTTGGGTCAACTGTCACTTCACATAGATTTCTATTCAACACACTCAAAGTTTAACAAATATAGTCTGACATTCCAACTGCGAAAGAAAAAAAGATATTGCTTTCACTATTCAACGAGCAAATAATGTTGTTAGCCAATTATTTAATTAACTTCAATAATGTGCGTAACCTTTTATTTAAGCTACAGTTTCAGCATACAGATTGGGCGTCAAAGCAGCATTTCACATGCACGATAACTGCAATTGAAATGAAACTGCAAAAAAGTAATAAACACAACATGCAGTATATATATATATATATATATATATATATATAAATATATTTTAATTTCTAAGTCCTGGGCTACTTGCTGTTGTATATAAATACCTAATGTGCTTTTTCCCATGCTTATAAATCAAGTCAAAAACTAATCTTTGCCAGGAGAAGGGTAAAAAATTCATGACCATCTGGCTCAGAAATTTTTAATCATTGGCGTTGCATTCAGGGAGAGGACTTCTTCAGTCCTCTGCTGCTCTCAAACTGACGTCAATGGATGTCCAGGGGTCTTCTAGGGCTTCTCTGGGAAACTGGAAAAGTTTACTTACATGATAAAAACATTAGGAGAATTTATAAGACTTCTAATGTCACGCGAAGCACACCTCAGTGTGCACGATTCAGTATTAAATATACCCAAATGGCAGCATGCAGTCTGATATCTATGTAGTGCTTTGTGACACGTGAAAAGATTAGAATAGATTTCCTGTAAAGTTAAATACACAATACATGGTAAACGTACTCGACTGAATAACTTTATTTAGGCTGATGTGCACTTAAGTAAACAGCACGATATGCATATTGATTCAGTAGGTCCTGTCTTGCGGTACACCCATATATATCCCAGGAGGGTACAGGCCTTTCATGCACTGTTGAGAGGTTCAAAGGCCCCCAGTTACATGGATTACCTTTGATATTAAATAAAAACAAACGACCAGAGCCACTACGATCAAGACAACCAAACCAGCCTGTCAAAAATCCTTAGGTAAGGAAATTAATTTTGGGTTTGTCTCACCAGTCCCAGTTTCACCCTCGCCCTCTCTTTTTTTCCCCACTCGTCAGTAAGAAAATCAAGCACATAATGAGAACTCTTGAACCAACGCAAGTTGTTCTGGGACATATCTGGAGTCAGAGACACAAACAATGCTGTCGCCTCTCCTTCCCCTCCTGCTCCCGAGGGTGAAAAGTATATACCCATCTTTGAATCCTCGTATTCAGTGAATGACAATAAATCAGGAGTTTTGGAGAAAGCAGAGACAGCGGAGGACATCGGTCGTCATGCTTCAGCAGTCAGCCCTCTGGATCTTCGGGTTAAATTTGCTCAGTGATGTGGTCAGACTAGGATAAAAAAATACACAGCCTGGCCCAAAATGTTATTCCATCTCCTAGCTTTCTGATGTTTTTCAATTCTGTCCCTGCAAACGGCATAATACACTGTTTTCACATTCAATTATGCAGCAGCTGAAACTTCGCAGGAGAGGAAGAGGAGGAACAACAACATTATGTATTATGCTCGAGAGGACAGCACTTATCTCTGCTGGTAATGACAACATGAGACTCCACTGATACCATTTTAGCATTTATTTTATCCCTCTGTGTCCCTGCCATGGCCTGTTGCACCACATATATTTGAATTAATTTATTATTTTCCACTGCAAAGTGCCTCTTCCCTCAAATCCAATAAGATGTATTATTCACTGTCTTCAGAAGAAGTGGGAATCCTTGAAGGTCCTAAGCTTCTCTGCGCACCATGTGGTATGTGCTTAGAATATCACTACAGAGGAGGCAAGCGTTTAATAGGCAATACTCAACTTCAATCTCTTATTAATGAGCGAATGTGCAAAATACACAAAGCCTGTTGTTGCTGCAGGCCGATAACACGCTTAGGTCAGATGATTCCTGAATAAAAAATAAAATTATGAATAAATTATAGTCCTTGTTATTTCAATTCAGTCCTACATCGGTGTGGCGTCCCTGCCTGCCATTGTAGATTCTAGCTGTCACCCTCTGTGAGCCTTAGTACACTCACCACACAACCAGAACGAGAAAAGTGCAGATCTCCATGAGGTGTGTCTCGCTCCCCCCTCCCGAACAAAGTAGAGCCGAATCACCCACAATTTGTCCCTCTTGGCTCCTTTACAATTAAGGTGGCGTCCAGGATAACAAAAACAGAGATTTATTCATCAAGTATTGATGTGTACATATCGGGTAAGGATATCTGCTGGTGTTCCAGTTCATGGATGTCAGTTGTCGAGAAAATGTACTTTTCAAAAATTGTGATTTACTGCAACCACAAGAAGTCTTTGAGCATACAGTCATAAATGCACGTAAGAAAGTGTAGATGGAGATCAATATAATTAAACATTTACTTTAGCTCATTCTAAAGAGGGAGGGAGGTTCATCTTGTAAAAAAGGTGCATTTCAAGTGAGTTTTTTCTTGTCAACATTAGGGAATGCTGGTCAATGGCAGGGATTTAATTAACTTGTCAAAATCTGGATCCCCAGAGCGGCATCACCATAAGACCTAGACAGGGAAACATTGTTTTATTTTATGTATTTACGTGTTTATGATCTATCAAGCAGTCCTTTTTTTACTGGCCACACTGAGTGAACATTGCTTCCCATTTTGCCTTCTTTCTTGCCCTTGTTCCTTACCTTTTGACACATCTGAATTTACTGTTCCTATGTGTGTGCTTACACCAGCAGTGACATCATGAGACAAAGCAACAGGCTCTTATTCATTAGAAAGGAGCGACAGCGTGTGATGTGGCAGCTGGTGGAGACGGACCGGTGACTTAGCAACCGTTGAAAGTTGAGCTGAGTTCAACTTTATGATGCATTGTAGTGATTGACAGGTTAAGGACACAGTAAAGGTCTTATGCTGCAAAAATGCTTTTAAATGAAATCTGTCAAAATATGATTAATTAACAACCACAGTCTGGAGAGACAGTGAAACTTGTGCAGCTGTTGTGTTCACTGTTGATTTAATGTGTTATGCCAATGTAAAGCAGTATTAATTTTTAATTATGTTAGCAGAAGCAATCTTTACTTCAGGCGAGGCTGCCTGTCTCTGCTGTGAAATGTTGCGGTGCACTGTGGACGGTAACTGTGGAGGGCGTTGAAAACACCATCTCATATCACAGTACTGACATTAGAACGTGCTCACTCACACGAGCATCAAGTCAATGTGTACAAATTCATTGAGCAGTAGAGTAAATGTAATACAGGGCGGATTGCATTTTTAAGAAAGATTTTTATTAAAATATCTACAAAGTGGTAAAATTTTCCAGCCCGTTCTCATTCCCAGGGTGTCAAATACTGCAATTTTGTCAGGACCCTTGTCGTTTGATACTGATGCACAAGGCCCACGTTGAACGCACCAGGCTTCCTACCCTAAATTCATCTGTGGCATCATCAGAAGTTCAGAGCTCGTGCTCAAGAATTAAGAGCGACAAAGTCGGGAGGTCGGGTTGGAGGATTGGTCAAACAAACACAGGATGTTGACCCAGGAGACCACTGCTCTTGTCCCCTGCGTCGATGCAGCTGCAATGCAATGCATGTGGTTGGTTTTGTCTAAACCTAACCACACAGTTTTGTTTGAATTCACAATGTTAAACGCCCGTCTTTAAAAAAGAAACTGTAGTTGAGTGTGATAGTTGGACGTGCATGGCAACCCGGTGCGTTGACCAGTTACCCAAGGGGTCCTGACAAAGTGTCCGTATATGACGAATTGGGATGAGAACGGGTTCAATATTCATACTGTATGAACTGCATAACATTCACTGATGACATATTTTATTGGTTTTACCCGACAGTATCCCCTCTCGGAAAATAAAATAGGATTTTTTTTGGCAATCAAAAATATTTAAGGTCAGAGAAAGATTATTTTCTTGCTTAAATATTTTGGAAAGTGCTCACTTTTACAATATTTAATCAAAAACCTGAATGTAACCATTAGGGGTGTAATGGTACACTAAAGTCATGGTTCGGTACGTACCTTGGTTTTGAAGTCACGGTACGGTACAGGACAGTACGATTCATAGTTAAGGGGGACAATGAAAAAAATTCTTGGTTGTCAGAACGAACATACTAAGTTTAATTAGTAAACACTTAAACACTACAGTTAACAGTTTTAGCTGTCAGTATGAAACATACAAATAAATGTATAAGAAATATAACAAAAATACTGCTGCAATTCTCCAATGAATACAATACTTCTTAATTAATTGCAACTGCAGCATTAACACTTAACTAACTGAATTCCCAGGTAGGTTTTGTTGAAATAGTATCGGGAGCTGGGTTTGCACAGCTTGGTCTTTTTCACAGCAACAGAATCCGAAGTTATCCCACACTTGGGATTATAATGACAGGGGGAAGCAGTTTGCTCTCTGTTCGCTAGCCATTCATCCACACAGTCGCGCTCGTGGGGTAGCGGAGCGTCCTGTGCTACGGCTATACCTGCTACTCTCACTCGCTGGCTGCCAATGCGCACATGCCAGGCGAGCTGGAGGATAAACGGTCCGGGGGGAACTTTGACTTCAAGTTTTAAGTTCCGCACCTCAACACAAGACTGTACATTTGCCATATTAATGCTCCACCTCTGTACCCGTCTAGAAGAAACTGTACCGTGACGGTTCGGTACGTGTATCATTACACCTCTAGCAACCATACATGCACTTGTGTATGTCTACGTTATCAAAGTCCTTTGATTTTTATGCCATCCCCTTACAATTTCTATGTGAAACAAGAAAGTCACCCTTCCTTCACTTGAAAAAATGTTGCAGGTAAATACAATCCGTGTAGCAATTAGATTTCCTTCAAAATGTACTTCACAAAACAAAAGAAAAGTATATAAATGTATTTTCTTGCAGTGAAAGTAAAGTAAATCACACAGCAATTTAATGTGCAAAAGAATCATTGGTGGATAAAGCATCATTGACGCACACCAAGAGTGTCCGTTTTACTGCTGGAGTTGCCGGCTCAGAGGCCGTACCTTATTCCCAAATTGCAGTCCGGGCATCGACTCTTTAGTGTCGCTCCTCCACCACCAATCAGCAGGAGCTGATGAACCAGGCTTGAAGCAACAAATCACATTTTCTCTCATTAGTAAATGACTTAATTCTTCCACCTGACTGCGCTTCCAACCTTCAGGAAATCAGCTTTGCCTGGAATAATTCACTCTTTCTGATCTTCTAGAATGGGAGAATGTAATTAGTTAACACCCAAATAAGATTGATTAACAAGTCCAAACCAAGAGACATTCCTGGCAGATTAAAAGAGGACCCCACATAATCTCTTTGCACAGTCGGTGAGAAAACACTTTTAATTAACCATACCTATAGGGAGAAGAGAATACGATTCACTAAATTAGAAGTGTTCAGGTGTTGGTGTGATGAACAGTTGTGTTTTACTTGATAACATTACACCACGGAGAGGCGGCGGTGATTCTGCAAACCCAATTTCTTCTGGTGTCACAGTAATTCATTTCCTGCTTGTGTGCAAAGGCAAAAAAAACCCTTGTTCCCTCTAAAGAAATGCACGAGCCCTGGGAGATGCTTAACAGTTGACAGTGATCATTCACTGGGGAGAATTTCGTAACAACTGCTAATTAAATATTTTCCGTGACAACACCTTGCATCCCGCAGGCTTGCTGCAGCACCTCGTGTTTGTTCTGAAGGAACGAGTGGTGAGTTAGCTTAGCCGCAGCGGCTCGTCAGTATTGACCATGGGTTGTGTTTGCTGTTGGTGTGCTAATGCAGTACCTGCTGTTTCCAACACTTCCTGAGGGATATGTTGAAACCAAGTCAATATTTATGAGTATTGCTGCTGTGGGCTCTTCCCTAATGGCATATGGCTGCTGAGGTGTCTGTGCAGAGTGGTGAAGGCAGGACGCCCGAGGCTGGCGGCAGTGAGAGGTCTGAGAGAAAGAGAGAAAGTGTGTTTGAGAGTGTGTGAGAGAGAGAGGAGGAAAAGAGCTCATACAGTACATATTGGCCTTTATAATGGTGCTGCTGCAGTCTTCTGACTTGGCTCCAAGATTAGAAATTGTGTATCTGTGAGTATGTACTCAGGTGAAGACAGACCTTGTGTTCCACTTGCATACTACATCAAAGAAGTGTCTTGGGTATGGACCTTTTCAAAGATGTAAACAAAAACATTCCAAAACAGTCCTGGTTTATTTCCTGTTGCAGTGTATGTGAATGAGCTGACAGGAAGTACCCAGGACCAAGACTGTTGCCTAGGAATTCCATTGAAAAAGTCTATACTGAATATTTAAACTTGAATAATACAAAAGAAAAGACTTGTTCCAGCAATCATGCATAGTAAATCATTGTTTTTTCCCCATTTTCTCCTGTTTCTTATGGCAGATAAGGTTTACTTCATTCCTCTGACGACAAACTAAAGAAGGACTGCAGCAACACTTGATCCGTACATACTTAAACAACTCTGATGAAGGCCACTTTAAATGAAATGCAATCAACCAATTAAGATTTCCTTATTTATTATTCATCAATTGTGGCTGTCCTTATCGACTCAAGCAGTCTGGGAGAATTGAAGGGTTTTATTTGCGCTGGTCCAGACCTTTAGAATCCGCCCATTCCAAAGAGTTGACTGATCATCATCACGACATGAGAGTTTCTCGCACACATACAAGCCAATGGGCACCGCAGGGGACTAATGATTAGCCCAATGATGGGCAGGACTTATGGTATATTCAAGCTGCAGGATTAAATCAGGCCCCCAGGAAGTGCAAAGGTTTTGAAGCCAATTTGACATAGTGGGCGAATTGCAACTTTTGGATAGTAACTTTTTCCCATTGACTTACATGGGGAAAGAGACATCTGCAATACAGTCGATACATTTTTTTTTAGCGTCAACCCCCCACAAAATGATTCGTTTCACTGTCTAGAATTTTAACAGTTAAACTTCAGGGGTTCATGAGCCACTGAGAAACTTTCATAGGAATGAACGGGGGGCCCACCTCCAATGCTGTATCCAGTTTTCTTTATGGTTTACATACTATGGTCATGAAAGCTGGGTCATGACCGAAAGAACAAGGGCGCGGGTAAAAGCGGCTGAAATGGGTTTCCTCAGGAGGGTGGCTGGACTCTCCCTTAGAGATAGTAAGGATGCCCCCTGGGTGCCTCCCTAGGGAGGTACTCCAGGCACGTTCAGCTGGGAGGAGGCCTCGGGGAAGACCCAAGGCTAGGTGGAGAGATTATATCTCCACACTGGCCTGGGAACGCCTCGGGATCCCCCAGTTAGAGCTGGTTAATGTGGCCCGGGAAAGGGAATTTGGGGTCCCCTGATAAAGCTGCTGCCCCGCAAATACGAGGGGTAGAGCTAAGGGGTAGGGCCAAGGGGTGAAATGCGATTGGACCAATTGCTCCAATGTAACCTACTTCATGGTGACCATAGAGTCTGTTGCAGCTGTGAAAAGATGGATAAATTGTTTTGAGCATCGCAACCTCTGCTAAATTTCTCATTTCACTGTCAGAATCAGCTCGCTTCGGTCTGATATCAGCTCGCTTCGGTTTGATATCATTTCAGCGCAGCTGAAGAGCAGCACAATTAAATATTTTAGCATAACGCTAAGCTTACAAGTCTTTTGTGATTGGTTAGGGAAAATTGATTCCCTCTTTCTCATGGAAATCTGTTAGAGCGCAGGTAATGTCCGGCTGAAGATGGAAACAGAGTGTAAGTAGTTGACAATTATGTCTGATATCAGGTAAGAGTTTTGTTCCCTCTCCAGTGTTCCTGCACATGTCTGTTACAGTATAACACACCAGGGGCCTCATGCATAAACTATGCGTACGCACAGAAAACACAAATTCATATTTGTTGAAAATATTTGTGGAGAGAGTACTGTGCTGCATGAAATTCTACGGTGGTATAGATGTACTTGATTATAAAATGCTGCTCTCTTTAAACTTAGGTAAAATGTTACTGTATTGTAAAAAATAGTCTTCATCCATCTGTAATAATAAATGCTTTACAAAGTAACAGTTGGATAGGATCTTGTAAGATAAAGGCACAACTTTACATATCTTTTAGCTGATATTCTCATGATAATCACCAACTGAAAATCTGACTTACCTTTGTCCAGTTACTCAATCTATAAAAACATTTGCAGCTATGGCTTTTATATGTCTTTGCTCTTATCACACTAGTAAACACATTTAGACCCCTAGGAGAAGCTCCATATTTCACTTCTTACTGTGTGTGATTGTCAGGAAGCTGATAACATGAAGACTGCAAGAGAGAAGCTATCTCACGCTGCACATATAACTGTCGTCTCAGCTTTCATGTCAGTGTGCATGTTCTGCTTGCTGTGATGCATCATTACTGGATGCTGCACTTCTGTGGTCTGTGTGATTGCAGCTATTGCTTTGATTCAGATTCCTCTAGAGCTCATTTATTTCTTGATCACAGCTGTTGTCTCATGAAAACCTCTAAGTAGGCCTTCTGGTTGCCAACCTGTCCTGTATGGCTCATTCATTAACTGCTCAAGCCACGTTTTGCTTGTGTCCACACTCTACTTTATGCATCTTGTCGTATTGCCTGATTATAGAGCCGGACGGATATTATCAGCAGATATTGGCTTATCACACATAAAGGTATCTTTCGCTATTATCGTTTATCTTGTCCAATCATCGATATGAAAACCTTTTTACAGAACACATTCTGCAGAAAATAATGCTTGAGGTGATTTACAAATTGTTTCGTATAGCTATTTTATTTTTCAGCAATTGACATACAGTTCTATATTTGCTTTTAATCCTTTATTTTTTCATTGTTCATTTCTAGAATTGGTTACACGTACATTGCACAGTATGTATAATATTTATGATAATGTTACATATTCCAGAAATAAAGTTATTTGTTTTGGAAAGCAGCCTTCTGAGTATAGTATAGTCATATCTCAGCAAAATCAGTGCACAGTCAACACTTTCATTACAGAAATTAAAATTGACCGTCATATCAGTAATCTGTGAATTCCCCCCCTCTTAAAATGGGTATTGTATCAGTCGGGCCTTTATTGATTGTAGGTAGTTAGGGTTCAATCACGCCTATAGCTCATTTTCCAAACCATTGTAGAAAAGTGTTGGCTTTTCTTTTCCTTTTTTAAAAGGGGGTAAACTAAGGCCCCTGAATAAAACTCATTTGGTGATTATAGAAGCAAAGGCAGGATGGTCGAAACAAATTTCATTCCACTCCCTGTAGCATGCTCTACTGTAATTTTCTCTTTCTGTGTTCATATTCATTCATCAGTCCTGACTGCTGAGAGTTTTCCCTCAGTTTGTTTTGTTTGACTTTTTATTGCATCTTTCCCAAGGAACTTCTTGGAAAGAGTCCAGTAACTGCTGGTTGTCAGACGTATGTCAGATGTGTGTCTTATGTTTAACTGTCACATTTTAGTCAATCCTCTTAGATGTTTGTAATGCCTTTGTATTTTTTGTCATTTTGTAATATTATCATCATGCAGCCAGGTGTGTCTGAGGTTCTGAAGGAACTGTGAAATGAAATGATGCATGTTTTAACCAAAGGGATCATATCCAGGGGTGTAATCATAAACATGAGGCCACAAAGCTTCATTTTATGCTGCATCTCTGTAAGATAGTACTTAGGGACATTAGTTTCTTTTAATTTAAATTTTTTATCTTGGAAAAGTCCTTTTTAGAAGAGTGTACAATAATCAAACATCACCAAAGGGTAAACATAAAAACTTAACAGCACACTGAACATCCTTCAGCCTCAGTGCTTTTGAGCTAAATGCTAAAATCTGTCTGCTAACATGCTAAGGTTTTGCTAGTACAATGTTTACTATGTTCACCATCTTAGACTACTGTGTTACCAAGGTAACATTTCCAAATGAGCACAAAACACAAAGCACAGCAGAGGCTGATGGGAATGTTGTTTAGTTTCGCAGGTTTTTGGTCATAAACCAAAGTTTTGGACGAACTGAAATTCTGACCTGATGACTGTGCTTGATTAAAAAGTTAATGGATCAACAAAGTAATTCCTGAGAACACAAATATCGGTACCTAGTCATCTGTAGTTGTTGAAATAATGAAATGCTCAATAAAATACAAGGATGGCAACCAAAGAATGTGGCCCTGCCTAACACTCACCATTACCCATTACCGTGAGGATGGAGGGAATTTACACTAACACTGCATCATGTATGGATCTTGCTTTGTTGTGAGGAAGAAAGAAGTGATAATAATGTCAGTCATGATGAAAAACCAAAATCAATGAGGAACAATTGGATATCTATTTATTTGCTAGTCAAGTGAATTTTTCATGCCTCAAATAAAATAACTTCATTTGCAATTTGCAACACATCTTAAAGGGTCTAACGCAGTAAAAGCAGCACTGTTATAGAGACAGCTCTCACAGAAGACAAACCAAATTGTTATTGTCTTGGGGACATCATCATACCCCCCCCCCCCCCCCCCCCCTTCTGCTCTTTGTGGCTTGTCTGCTGGTCACCGCTGTGAAAACATTATGTGACAGGCGCACATTATAAATGAGCTCTGCCACAGTCCAGCGTTCTCTTTATTAAAGTGAGCTGTGATGAGCCAGCTCTGTTGGGCTTGAATCATAGACCTCGTCCCGCCCTCCCTCATTAACACCCAGAGAAAACTGACTCCACACTCCTGCTGCTTCCCTGCTAGGGAAGGGAAACATTAATGCACTAGTGGTGTTGACAAAGAAGCATTGCATATTTTTAATCAGCTGTGCGTGCATGTTTGCTTTTCATCTGCACACATGCAGGCTTCAATGCAGTTTTTCTGTGTGCAAAGGCTTAGTGTTGTGTGTGGGCTTGTACTTGCGTGGGTGTCTTGGTTGTTCACTCCTACGTACAGTATATGTGTGTATGCCTTTAATGTACGTGTGTGATTTTGCTGAGAGAGATCATTAGCAGTAATGTGCACTGGCCTGATTCTCTGCTGTCCTCTGCTTCTTTAAGATGTATTAATATTTTGGAGGAGTCACCTGGTGAAACTGAGAGCTTATGCAAGCACATTCACCATGAGAGCGTACGTGTATTGTTTATACTGGCTCTCATTATCAGGACAGAAATAAGGAAATTTGCCCACAAAGGTTTTTAGTATACATGTTGAAAACAAAAATTGTACCCCTTGCACTTCAGAGGTCCATAATCTTTTATCACTTGTGAAACAATTTAATGATTTTAGCTGTAAAGCAGTAGAATAAATAATTATGAATACATCCATTCAACAAAATAACACTAGCTAATTGCGATATTTGGAGTCTGGCTGCGACCTCTTGTGTTCCTGCATTAACCCTACAGTACTCTTTACTTGAAATTATAAGGCTGCATCTTATACATTTTTATTTTATTATCAATGAAAGAAAGAAGAAGAATTATGTAGGGCTGCAGCTATCGATTATTTAGGTAATCGAGTATTCTATCGATTATTTAATCGAATAATCGGATACAAAATGGTGCAATACTTGATACAACAGAAATATAAGTAACTACTGGTTTTCTTTTTTTTTAAATTGCACACTGAGCTTTACATAAAATTTGCAATGGAAAGATAAATAAAAAAATGGTCTACATTTTGGAATATTGGTAATTCTTATTAACATGGTTTGTACAGTGATTATGGTCCTATAGTCCGATCTAGAAGAAGAAGAAGTACTTTATTTATCCCGCAACGGGGAAATTGAATTTTTTCACTCTTATTATTAATCATGTTACACACACATGCACAAACAGGACCTATACATGCAATAAAGGAGAGATGTGAGAGCGAGGGGGCTGCCAGTGACCGGCGCCCCGAGCAGTTGGGGGTTCGGTGCCTTGCTCAACAGCACCTTGGCAGTGCCCAGGAGATGAACTGGTACCTCTCCAGCCACCAGTCCACGCTCCATACATGGTCCACACAGGGACTTGAACCAGCGACCCTAGGGTCTGCAGCCAAGTCACCTATGGACTGAGCTACTGCCACCCCTACACAATATGAACAGAAAAAATGAAAAAAGGACCCAAAAATCCATTCAGTCTATCAGCTGTAGGCCCGCGTAGAAATTGACCAATGTTATCCATCCGTCATGAAAGGTTCCCATTGGCTCCTACCCTCTATCCAATCCTCTCGCCCCCCCCCCCCCCCCCCGTAAACTCTGAGCAGCTAGTGATTAGCCTAGCAGCTCAGCCACCAGAGCTTCTGTTACCATGGAAAAGGGAAAGACCAATACAAGTGGCCTCTGCTCGCCCCAACGGGGAAGGTTAGAGTAAACGTAAGTCGGCCGAGGGAAAGGCAGAAATGTGACCTACATAGGAACCAAAAACGAGTCAACATCGGGGATTCCTCTGACCATGGGAGAAGGCCACGTCAGGATTTGGGACTGAAAACAGATGCTGAGACAGCAGACTTTTTGTTGGACAGGTCATTTTTGCGTTTTATTGTGGTAGATGTTACATAAATAGCCTACATTAGTCTGTGCGGATGGCTTCTTACTCTGCCAGAGGGGCGTGTAGTTAGGAGGCGAGGGAGGGCGATACGAGCTTGGGGGGGGGGGGGGGGGGGGGGTTGGTTGTGGAACCCTGAGGGGAGGGGTAATAAGACATAACCTGTTAATAATGAATAAATAATACATAAACATTTCCTTTAGGTTGTGCAACTTGACATTTAGAACTATAGGTCCATATATTTAGGTTTCAACAGTTTTATGCATCACGGTGTGTGTATATTCAATTATGTTGGATTGCAGTCAATAGGGTCAGTGGGTGAAGGGCAACTTCCAGCATAATGATTACACACACTTGCCACCACATTGATTTACATGGCTAACTAGCCATTGCATGCTCTGTTTATTGATAAAACTATAGACTGTATTTTTAGTCTATGGATCAAACGCAGAATCAATTCAAAGTCTTTTTGCCTCGAAGATTTTTAATAATCAAATGAGTTGAGTTACTTGAGGAATCGTTTCAGCCCTAGATTTGTTTAGTAAAGCTTGTCTCTATCATTGTACAGGAAGCTTACAGCATCAACAAAATAGGATAAACTAGTAAGATAATACATTAAAATATCTATAAAGACCCATTTAAAGGCTGTGAAATAAATCTGTGTAATACCTGCTCATTCCTAATGTGCAACAGCCTCGTAACGTTAGCTTGTCACTCGTCAAGTGAGGCAGCAGGCTGAGGCACTGAATGGTGCACACAGTTAAAAGGAAAAAGCATCAGCGGGAGCTAGTGTGGGTTGAGGGCCAACAGTAGTATTACAGACATTGACAACTTTACAATTTTCAGTATTTTGCAAGTCAACTGTGGAGAGTGCATTCATTTGCTGGTTTAGAAAATACAAAATATTAAATACAGTAGCTGGCTGACAAAAATGGTTGCAAGTCATGTAAATAATATGATTGTGAGTGCTGTTTGTAGTGTTAATTATTATCAAAGGTGATTGCAGAAGTTTAAAAGGAGTAGCGCTGATGAAAAAATACACCCACTATCAGTTTATGTAAACACAAATAAAAACAATTTTTGTCTGAACACAAACACAAAACATCTGTGAACACATCTAATCTTTGCAACACTTTGACATGCACACTTCATTCATCAAAGTAAGTCTAAACCACCGCGCTGCTTTTATCTTTCTGATAAACAGCCTCCATTTTCCCCTGTAGGAATGGTCTCCAAGTCAAATGTAATCTTCAAAGGGTTGCACGGAGGCGTCCGTGTGGCTCAGATGCCAGACGTGTATCCACGGTGTCTGTGTTTAAATCTGGAATGGGACCTTTGTCACATCCACCTGAAACCTGTTTCATCTTTCTACTGCAGATTAGTAAAAAGAGCATTGATATAAGGATTGGTTTTATAATCGGACTATATAAATGTTTGCTCTGGCATTTCCTTCATTTTTGAATATCTTCCGCATATTAAACATTGATGCATGTATACATTTATTTTGTGTTGAATGGTGGCCTATATACAGTAGCCGTGGTGCTGCATTAAAACACAGTTAGTATGCGAAATCATAGCAGCAGGGGAATACAGTATCCTGGTGGTTAATAGGGAGCTTACATCTTCCACCACTTACTTATAAATGTCTGGATGTCCTCATTCAACTGTGAAGCATCCACACCATGTGCTGTTTAGGGGTCTTTGCGGCTAAGGTTACTACATTTTACTGCATTACAACTTGAACATTATCACACTTAAAGAAAACCTTTTAACTGAACATAAAAAATGGAGAGACTATCATTGACCTTCACCTTGATTGGTTATCCAGCAATTCAGATTAGCTCAAATACATTTGTTCTGAATGAATCCTCAGCTGATGCCCTGAGTCTCCAAGCCACACATTCAAAAAACAGCTAAATCTACATGAATGAATGCAGGAAGACTTTAAGAAGCAGTGTGACTGCGTACAAAGTCAATGAAAAGACATAAAGTCAGTGAACTTGGCAAAGAACATGAAGTTAAACTGATTCTTCAATGCACTTATTCTCAAGATCTTTGACTCCACATCATGGACAAACGATAGAGATAACAAAGAACCTAAGTTGTATTGAGTTTTGAAACTACTTTTGAATGTACACATCTTCCACTGCACCTTGGCTAAGGAGATGATTTATTAAAAAAAAAAAGCACTTACAGTATATGTAGCGCTCTATAGATCGGCCTATTTGAAGCTGCCGCACTTACTGAATAACTTGCTCTTCTGGTTTGTACCCTAGTTGTTGAATGCACTTATTGGAAGTCGCTATGGACAAAAGCTTTACACAAACCCATACACAGATCTCAGTGTGTATGTTGTTAGCTAGCTAACAGCTAGCATTTGTACAGTCATACTGCAAACACATTTTGGACAGCTATGGTCCAAAAAAGAGAGGTGAAAATTAAATTCAATATGAATTCACTCTTATGTAATGTAAAGTAATTAGGCCTGTTAAGATAACAAATTTTGCTGGCCGATAAATTGTCCCAGAAATTATTGCAATAATATTGCTGTTTTGAGACCATTTTCAACTGATATAATGATAATGGCATAATAATGGAAGCACACCCTTTCAAAGATCAATAAACGTTTATTTCTAAAGAATATTTAACATGAGAACTGGGAAACATTTTAAATATTCAAAATAAATAAACAAAACAACCAAAAACCATAAATAAAATGGACTCTCTATTTTAATACATCGGCGCGTTTAGTTGCTACTGTTTTCAGACAAATGCTACATACTGTCTCGCTCAGGTGAAGGTGTTCACCGCGGTCATTCGGTTTGAACCTGAAGTGCTCCCACGCAGCAGTTGACATGTTCTGCTTTGTAACCAACTCCATCTTAGTTTTTATACCTCCAAATCTCAACTAGCCTGTCTTCTAACTTGCCCCTCACAGGGCTCTCCTGCTGCACTCTGGGTAATGCAAGGGGTCCGCCCCCACCCACAGAGTCTGTGCGGCTGACGAGTGACTGACACGAGATGAGGGTTAACTCCTCGTTACACTAAGGAAGAGAGAGGGGTCAGTGGAAAAACAGATGTCCCGGAGTGAAAACTCTTGTCCTCCAGTCTCTTTGATAGAGGGGCACCAAGAAAACTGAAAAATGGAAATGATCGCGCCTGGCAAAGTTATCGAGCTCATTAAAAGTTATCATGCGGTTAATTGATTTATTGCTTATTGCGACAGGCCTAAAAGTAATCTCATTTTCTTTCTGTCAATCTGCTAAAGGCCCACAGAACAAAAACCAAAAACAGAAAATAAACTTGAAAAGTGCTCACAGTCCAGAAAAACTACTGGTTGCTGCAGCTTGTTGGTAGAAACTTCCCCTTACCTATGCAGTATGTGGACTGAGAGTTTCTCTTTTACCAGAGGAATGATGGAATGCCAAGCCATTTTGAGTGTTTTCCATTAGTCTGAGAAATACTCAAGAGACATAATGTACCAGTTGAACACCTCCCCTCGGAATGTGTGAGACGAAGAATGTATTGCAATGTAAGTGTTCAGGAGAGGCTGAGGAATGAGTGCAAGGCAGGAATAAAAGAGAGAGAAAAGTCATGAAGAAAGAAAGACAAGAGAGTGAAAGTGGTAGAACGATCAAGGGAGGAGAGGAAAGGGATGGAAATTAAGTAGTAGAGAGAGAGAGAGGAGGTGTTGAGCCAGCGACAGAGAAATGGCAGGCTATGTGAGAAAGCAGCAGGAAGAGAAAACATCTCTCAGAGAGCGTCCCAGGGTGAGTGTGTTTGTTCAGAGCAGCAGCACATCAGGCTCCACAGGGACTGTGGAGAGAAGCTTCTTGGCTGAGCGTACCTCCCACAAAAACTGAAGTTTGGTTCCTAATACAACCTAAACAGTTGAATTTGGCCAGCAGGCCCGAGGCTCTGGGAGCACTCAGAGAGGCTCTAGAAATGGAGGCTGCCTGCACACACCGAAGCTTTATGGGATGTACTGCTCAGTTTTTCCAAGTTCACAGAAAAGGTGCAAATTACAAGGTGTTTTTGGCAACAGATCCATATAGATGGGCATGAATCCGACACGCCTGAGCAGTTGGTGGTGAGTTGCATGTTGTTACCTCACATGAGATAAACAGAATGCTCTCATTCATAACACATGTTGTGATGAACACTAACTTCTGCTGTGTTGTCATTGGCCAATAGAAGCGACTGCTAAACTCATGGCTGTGTCCTGTCTTATCTCAGACCTCCTATCTTATCTTGACTGCTCGATTCTTCCATTGGCACTCGTCCTGTCATGTCTGAATATGAATTAGAATGTACATGAGACTGTCTATATCCATGACAACAGCTGTCTCACTTCAGTAAGCTTGCTGTAATGGACAAGGGAAACTTTTTGTGAGGCTTTCTTCATTGAAGTCCCACTACCTTTCTTTGTACCTGGCAGAACCTCTGGCAACTTTTCCCTTTCCATATCCTGAGATAAGATTTTTTTTCTCCTAAATGCAGTTGATGTAATACCAAAAATCCTAAATGTCACCCTAAACTGAGATAAGATAGATGTCAGAGTCAGGAACTTTCTGTAATGAGGCTACAGACTCAAGACTGAGGCTATATTTCTGTCATGTCCTCTTGAAATACAGAGTTACATGCTTGCTTTGGATATGCTCAGTTTAGTGGCGGTACACACAACTACTGGCATGTAACACTATAGCATCCTAAAACAAATGATCTTCCTTTCCTTTTAGTAGGTCAAATTCATCAACATGACCCCATTTTAAGGTACAGTACTCTCCAGGGGCCTCATGTACTAAGAATTGCGTGGCTTTCTTACTAAAACATGGCGTACGCTAGAATCCAGAAACTGGCGTAAGCACAAAAAAATTCAGATGTATCAATGTGTGCGTACGCATGGATCCAAGCACTTTTCCTTTGTACATCCCAATCAACGTGGAATTGAGCGCACATGCAGAAGTGCTGAACTCCTCCCTGTCCACGCCCCCATTTAAATATGCAAATCAATGTAAATAGGGCCTGCACCGGGGATTCCCTCTCTGCACTATCAGATTTAAACGATGAGTAAAGGTAAGAAGCGCAACTTCAACGAGTCTAAGCTCGAAATTGTATTAAATGAAGTGGAGACCGAAGAGCGGTTTTATTTGGTAGCCTCTTTTCAGGGATAAACATAAAGAAAAAGACATTTCTGGGGAGTGTGTGTGTGAGGCAGTGAACGCTGTGGGGTCGGAGCAGCGCACAACCACTGAAATAAATAAAAAAATGGTCCGACGTGAAGCGGAGGATTTCGGCCCACCGCCGAAGTATCACCGCAACGGGCGGGGTGACAGGAGGGGAGGAACTGACCCCCTTTGACCAGAGAGTGGCGGCTATTGTGGAGGGAACAGCTCTAAGCGGAGATGTGGGGGGCCATGAAGGCGACACAGATCATCCTCAAGGTAAATGTGTTAAACTCAGAAATGTCATTATACTGGTCGTACAATAGGCTGCTCACATTACACATGCTCGTGCTTTAAGTTGCCAGGATATAAACACATTGACTCATGTTTAATTACTTCATTTTTTTTTTATTATTATTTCTCAATAGACGATGAGACAGGAGAGGGCTCCTCCCTCTGCACCGTGCGCCCTGGCGTCTCCACTGGCACCTCCAGCACCACGCGCCCCGGCGACTCCACGCCAGCTGACGTCCGCCCGACGGGCCGTGTCCTTTCACAAGCTGTGCTGGAATCACAGGAGGAAATAGTGAGAGCAATCCGTGGCGTCAGTGATCGTCTAGATCAAATTGTCAATGCACTGGGAGATATTTATCATGCAATAAATGCACGTACAAAGTAAATCGTGTCCTTGCCTCTTTACATCATTGAAATCAGACGCTGCCGGGCCCGTATCGCTTTGCGGGGTGGGTCGAGGTTGACGGGTCCGGCATCCGGTTCCTCCGGTCGGGGGGGGGGGGGGGGGGGGGGTGCTCTGGCAGTGGTATGCCATGGCGGTGTGCCAAGTTGTGCAGGACACCATAGGCCAGCACGATGCGGCACACCTTCTGTGTACAGCAGCACCCCGGCCGACCTGTTTAGACAGCGCCAGCGCCCCTTCAATAGGTCAATTGCCCTCTCCACCACTGCCCGAGTTCGGGAATGGCGGTCGTTGTATCTCCCCTGTTGGTCGGTGCCGGGGTTAGTGAGAGGGGTCAACGGCCACGTTCTCAGGGGGTAACTATATATATATATATATATATAAATCACACTACTGTTCGCGGGAAAACAAACAGGACAAAATAACTGCATTACAAGGATTGACAAGACTGATCCCACTTATATTAATGACTGCAGAGGTTCCAACTTTACGCACGCGTTTATTGAGACGAATAATGAACACAAGGAGACATTTTTTTTTACACCAGGGAAAAAAACAAATACACATATTTGAATGCGCGTGTCCAAACGGGCATTGTGCTGGTTTAAATTCGGGGCGCATTAAACGGATAAATGATTTACTCACCGAGAAGCCACCCATCGCGCACCGTGCCAGCCTCCAACCTGTTACCAACCATGCTATTGTTTAGATTGAACGAGTCATGCGTTGCCAGAAATCCCAGAGTGGTCAGCACCTGTGTGGGAATGGACAACCCCTGGCTCCTGGGCGTGTGTCGTTCTAAGTCTGGCCGCGGCTCCGCGCACAGCTCCAGTAACACTGGCCTCGGCAACCCGAAACGACTCATGAGCCAGTTGTCGTCATTTGCAAACAGATCTTCCCGCTCTCTAAACACCCTCTCACGGCTGACATAACCATTTGCGATGTCTTCTAACAAGGCCAAGGCTGCCATTGTTAATTCCATTTTTTATTAAATTGCGCATGCTTTTATATCCTTCTCCTTATTTTATATCCTTACGATTGCAAACACGTGTGTGTTAATTGTCCATTAATGTGTCTCTGATGCGCACATTACACTGAGGATGAATTGTTTTCACATAACTAACAGTTTCCCAGCATCACCTCTAAGTGTCGCCAACGAAACAATAGCTGTAGAAACGTGCGTACGCCAGCCATGAAGTTTGCGTGGCGCACCGCACATTTCCACGGTCATTTCACTTTTGATACATCCGAACGTTGGCGTGGAAAATGGCGTACGCCACGTTTTTGTGCGTACGCAACATTGATACATGAGGCCCCAGGTGTCTCATATGGGCTTGTGTTTTATGCCACCATTCACCTGTAAACGCTTTACTGCGTAATGGCAGTGTTTCTAAAGCCAAAGTCTACACAAAGCTAGTGTACAGCGGGGTAGTCTTATAATTATGATTTATGTTATATTTGTATATTTAGCCACCCAAGAGAACTGCTGACAATTTTAATTAATTTCTGTTTAGTTATCAGTGTAGACGTAAGCAATGTCAAGATAATGTTTTTAGATTCTCCAGTAGCATTTTGAAATAATTTGGATTATGGACACATTTGGACAACCATTTCCCTCTTACCACTTTAACAAACCGTACCAATTGCACAATAGGATGGAGACTCACAGATGGGCTTTAAGTTTGTTTTTAGCTAAGATTGCTGTGGTTGTCATGGATCTTACAAAAGTCCCAAGTTAGCTTCTGCACTGGTGCCCTGCTGTTAAGAGTGGAAAAGCAGCAGGTTGTGGTTTTGCTGAAAGCTGTAGCAGGTACGAATGTAGTGCAGCTCAATTTGAAGCAGGGTGTTTCTGAAAAGGGAATATATGCTTAGGAAACCTTTCCTGTATTATTTTAAAATGGGTCAATTCCTAATCTTACATAAAACATGCTTCAGATTTGTTCTCCTCTTGTCTTCTGAAGAGTATTGAGCCCAATTCAGACCAAAGATTCCCGATGGGACAAAACAGTTTTAGAACGTTGCAGGTGAAAGTTGCAGTAGTGTGAACTGACCCATCTCGTCTGGACTCAAACCGGCTGAGGTTGTCGCCCGAGACTCAGTTTGTCAAATCGCCAGCAGCTGGTTTTAGAACGTAAGACACGTCACCTGTTGCAACAGCCAATTAAGTTTTAGCAACGTCCGCAGGTCAAGTCACTTACAAACTGTCAGCTGGTTGAAATGGCAGTTATGGAGGGACGCTCAACGTGCATGCGAGAAAAGAGAAAGAGCAATACAATGGATAATGAGAGCAGAGCAGTGAATCTGGGAAATAAAACAGTATTTTCACGCTTTCATCACAACTAGAAATGCAGCTGTATCGAGTATCTCACCGCCCCCTCATTTATATTTTATAATGCTACAAATTATATCCATCTACAAATAAAAAGCCTGAAAAGTCGGAAGTTCACAGAAGTACAGAGAGGTGTTGCTATGGAGATAACACACTGTCTCGCTTCGTCTCAGTTGTGTGGACTGACAGGTCTCAGAACGTTGCAGACCTGCACGTTGCAAGTAGTTGCATCTTTGGTCTGAAGTGGGCTTAAGACTCAATTTGCACTTCCTATCTTCACAGCCTTGACTCATTATACTGAAAGATCATTGGAATCCATGCATATGGTGGTAATATCCAAGCATTTAAGTGTATTCACTGCGGCAATGTGATTTATTGCTGATAAACGACCATTGCTGCAGGGTTTTTGCACTGCGCTTTTTAGACATCACCTGTCAGTCAATCAGCAGGATTCTATTGTGATTGTGTTCAGGCTCGGGAGCTGGTTGCGGCAGCTCCTCTTTAGTTCTCAAACTCATTACAATGCAAGTGTTCACTAAATTAAGGTTTCATCACATCACCAAATTAAAATAGGGTTGCACCACACAAACAATTTCCCGTGTAGAGATTTGTTAATTTACAGCTAACTGCAAGGCTGGATTACCAACCAGTTAAAGGGGACATGTGCCCCGGGGCCCCGGATTTACTGCATTTCAGTTGACTCTAATGCAGATTTATTAATTGCAAGCAAGCAAATCTTTTCCCTAGGGTTTCCAAAAAGGTCAGGACTTACTGCTAGGTTAGACCTTTTCATAAAGGTAGGAAACAGGTTCGTATCAGGCATAAAATATGTTGTTCTTTTTAATGCTGTGACAGCAACCAGTAGGTGACTGTAAAAGTTACATTTAGACAAAAAAAGGTGACGTTTAAGTTTAGGCACTAAAACTACCATTACGTGACCTGTTTAGGCGGGTTGACGATGACTCAACTGCTTGCTTCCCCCTTGAACTGTTACATTTAAAAATTATGTTAAAGCCCCGGGTGCTGCTGCAATGTCCTCTATGCATAGTTAATTGCTTTTGATTGGATGGGACTGCAGATAATTCCTGGCAATCAATTTAACATTGCTAAACTCTTTATTAGCTAAGACATAACTTAAGTTTTAATGGTTCAACCTCATTCAGTCAATCACTAGTTTGTAAAAACTCACATTCCAGTGTAATGATGGGTGTATTTGCCGAAAAAAGACCCTGGTAGGATGATTTTACGCAGGAATTTCATTTTAAGAAAGAATCACAATTAATAAATAGCGGGTGCAACCCAATCCTGTTGAGCACCTTGTTTTTCCAGACCCTAGGTGTTTGGAACAGCAATTGTAAAAGGTTTAATAACGTGTATGTAAGATGATGAGTTGGGGAAATATAGTAATGAAAGTGATGCTCTTACACCATGGCTTTGCTGCATCCAATTTCAGTTGAATAGAAACTGGCTGAATTGGATTCTTGGTAGTACTGGTGCCCGTGATCGATGGTGGGCTACACTGCTGCTGTAGCTTCTTCTCTTGCTGATCTGATCTTAGCGGACCCATGGGGAGGGGGGTAATGGCCGTGCTGTGGAAGCAGTCTTGTAGCGACTCCAGCTCCCGAGGTGTTCAGTCTTGAAGGTCATTACTGTAATGGAAAAGGTTTGTTAAGCCCCACTTGCCTGTGTGCACTACATGACTGGTGGGTAGCCCTGGACACGACAGGGGAGGGGCTGGGCCAGGACAGATGGGAGCAGGAAGCCGGTTGAACTTTGAGACTCTAACTGCCTGAGGACAACATGTTCAATGTTCAATGTCCTCCCTGTCCCTCTAACTTTATCCCCTAACTTTTCCCTATTTCTCTGTCTTTTGTTTTTTTTATTTCTTTATGTATCTTTGATTTCTCTCCAGCTGATTAGCTGTGTTGCCTGCTTGCAGTTTACTCCACTGTAAAACACATTGGACTTTTAGTACAATGTGTGTGTGCTTTAGTGTGTTTCTGTAGGACAAATGCCGTAATCATTTCCTGAAATACCTTTTGAGGCACCAAATTTATTGGCGAAAAAGCACAGTAGCATAAAATGAGTCCCAGTGTGCTTTGCTAAGAGCTAAAATCATTCTGCCTCCTTAGCATGTATCTAATGGAAGAGCTACAGTAATGCATGACTATTTAGAAATACTTGTACGCCCGCAAAGCAATAACCCAAACAGTGTTTTGCAGGACTTAATTTGACAGTCAGGAGTCTTCAATCTTCACACAGTGTGCTCAGGCATCTGTACTCTGCAGCTCGCTGAATCCTAATGAGTACATTTCTACCAGTAACAGCAGAAACAATGCCTGTCTCTCGCTATTCATTTGTACCTATAACAGCAACTCTGCTTCACTCCTCCGATCGCTTACACAGAAGCATGAATATTTCTTATTGCAGATTAGTGTTTCTAATCAGTATTCCATCTGAGACATGTGCTGCCACTGTGATTCATCCACACACCCACCTTCAGGGAGGAAAAGAGGATTCAAATTTCTGAAATTGAAGGGAAAATACTTGAGGGTGTAAAGAAATCAGCTCCCTCAATAATGAGGGCATATTCACAGAAGCAACAAGAGTCACAATAGTTCCGTGTATGTTGCATGGGAGTTGGTGGTTTTGTGATGGTTGGGGGGGGGTTATCCTCATGAATATTGCTGAAAAGGAATCTATAGCACAGTGGTAAATATATAATTAATAAACACTCCAAAATTTGCATACACTGTTGTGAGCCTTAACATTATGAAAACGATGAAAGTGGAGCAGCAACACATCACATAGTTTCAAGAATGCCATCGTTAGTGTTGGATGAAAACAAACAAGCTTTTCACAAAAGGCAAAACTTGTTTATTCACTCATTAGGGTCAGTCACCCGACTTCAATTCGAGTGAAACTAATGAAACTCAGTGCAGGCCTTACTAAGTATCGCCAGGGAAGGCTTCATTTGTTTATCAACATGTCCAATATCTTTTTGTCCCCTAAAATGTACTGGATGCCATAGACACTGGGGTGAGGCTGGATGGATGGGGCTGTATTCCCACTAAGAGAGTAACCAGAAACTAGAGAAAATAAGAAAGTGGAGGCAGGCATCAGCAGAGAGTTAGAACAGCCGGGGGAGACCACTGTGACCTGCATCAGAGCTTCCTTTGGTTCTACTCACTCCTGGCAGTGTTGTTAGTGATGTTAGCTGGCTGGCAGCTACAGGAACAACCTGATGCCAAAAATACCCCCCCCCCTCCCCCCCCCAAAAAAAATATTCAACTACCAGCAAAAGGAGCTTCACTCAGAGCTGGTACGATCAGGATTGTCACTAAAGATGCACCATTCAGTACGCATTTCCTACGGTCCCTGTCCGTCTTACTTGTTGGTCGTGATGTTAGCTGTGTAGTTTCTAGAAACTAGGAAAAGCTGTAGGATTTAAGGCTGAATAACAACGTTAACTGTTATCTATTTATGCCTGCCTTTCCCTTTCTGCTCCTGTCTAAGTGCTGATTTTTATTATACATTTTTTAAGTTAAATAACTGTTACTGTTGGTGTGTAGTTCTTTTTAAAGCATCACAAGTGTTTGTAGTAGGTGTATTATTCTTGAAATTGACCAATGCCACACATCTGTGCCTCTTCTTGTTTGTTTATTTATTTATTTATTTACTACAATTTCCATAGCCCAACAATAAATAATTTACCTACCCCCAAACAGCTCCAGCAAGAAAAAAAAAAACTCTGGCGCCTCCTGTGAATGTAAACAGACTCAAATGAAACTTAAAAGTCAGCTCTTGAATCTCATAGTTACTGTGCCATTTCAAATCTGATGTGCTTGAACCAAACTAAAAAGTAAAAATGTAATATATCTGTCTCCACTAACGTTTGATGATGAGAGAGCGGTTTGGTTCTTAACCAAAGAGACAGCTCCGTTCAGCCTCTCAAATAAAACAACATCAAGGGATTTTCTCTAGATTGGGGAACTAAAATTGTTATTGGAGCGTTATGTATGTTTGTCTCTGTAGTCAGCACGCGTGAGTGGCCTTCGCTGGTGAGTGGCCTTCGCTGGTTCAACAGACAACAGACAGACGCACAGGCGAGAAAAGAAGACATGAGGACACACTGTATTGTGGATGTGCCGGTCTCTCACACATTCACGCAGACATGCACATGAAACCAGACCAACATAAAAACGTGCATCATACCAGCATGCACACGCACACACACACACACACACAAACACACACACACACACAAAGAGACAGACGGATACAAAAACACACACACATATCGACCCTCACACAGCAAGCACTTTACACACAGTGAAGCACAGCAGTAGGGGGAAAAAAAGCTGATATTACATTTAATAAATTATATTAAAAACACTCAGGATATTAGACTGAAATCAAAAAGTTAACTAGGTTCTAATTTTTCAAAATGATGCAGCAGATGAGAGCTCTGAAATGCCACATGTCATCTCCTCTTATTTTGGTAATATGTTAACACCGGTTCTTAATATTGACTCATATTGTTTCTGCGTCTCAATACATTTGCCAAACTGCAAAACACAGGTCTTAATAGGATGTTTTTAGCATTCACTACAAGGCTAAATGCCATGTTAAAAACAGTTTTTTGCAAAGTAGGGTGTTCTGCAAAACTAATGCATGAATATATGAAGAACTAATTCCAAAAATGAGATACTCTGAATTCATTAGCTAAATACAACTCTTGCTTCCCAAAGAAGCCACACAAAACCTCTGTTACATAGAAAACCAATTAAGATTCAGGTTGCTATTTTATGCTATTTAAAATTCAAAGATGTGTTTCAAATAGATTTTTCACATCTTCATGCTCCTTGTTTAAAATTCATCAACCCATAAGACCATAATATATTGCTGCCCTCACAAATGTCATCATTTGTGGAAGAAAAGTCTTGAAATACATTGGAACCTGCAATAATTCTCCCGGTGAGTTTCCTTTACACATAAGCAATCACTGTAGACGTGTCATTATTTCCAAACACTGCATTATCTAATTCTCAAGTTTTTTTTAACTGCAGCCAGACAATAATAATTAAACCGTCATAAAGTGCCCTGCAGAAAATTACCTATTAAAAAAATGAAAACACATATAATACATATATTAAAAAAACAAGCAAACACAGGACGCCTGAAAGGCAAAAATCTAAAAATATCTGTGTGGCAGTGGTAATTGCTAAAGAACTAAAATGTCACCAAAAAAAAACAAAGGTGGTGAAATATGCACTGCTGTGTGTACATTTCATTGACTAAACGCGTTAGAAAGCTTCATCTTTTGTTCAGAATCAGCTCCTTATCACAGGTAACCGGAGCAACTTCCTTCTCATTCATTTCCACAGCCCCACAGCGCTTTACACAGTCGGACGCTCAGCTTCTACTGTCTTCAATGGGGAAGCGTAGAGCGGGTTGTTCCACTGTAGAGAAACTAGACGGTCATTGGATAAATGCTGGGCTTTGTCCTGCCCATATGGGACAGTGGGCTGGCCCAGACGCTCTTTTTTTGATTGACAGCTAAATAAGAGAAATAGCGATCTTGAAGAATAAACATCCACCGGAGCATTTTCCAAGTTTTTCATTCTGTTGTTCTGAACTGATCCGGAGACTTTGTCTTTGTTAAAAACGACTAGCGTTGTGTTTGGTGACTCTGTTCTGTCACTCTGCGGTTTCTTTCCCCAACGAGCAGCGGCAGCTTCACAATAGCCTGGCGCAGCAGCTCCAGCTGGGCCAAGGCCGTTTAAATGGACTTGGTAAATGGACTTGTACTTATATAGCGCCTTTCTAGTCATCTGACTACTCAAGGCGCTTCACAGTGTCTGTCACATTCACCCGTTCACACAGACATTCACACAGATGGCAGTGGACATCTACATACCATCTAATCTGATCTAACCATTCACACCACATTTACACACCCATGCGCAGCACGGGGAGCAATTCGGGGTTCAGTGTCTTGCCCAAGGACACTTCGAATTGTGGACCGGGGGGAGATGGGGATCGAACCACCAATCTCTCAAACAGAGGACGACCCACTCTGTCACCAAGCCACAGCCGCCCACTGGCCCACAGTTTAAGCAGCGTAGCTCTGCTGACATTGAGAGGACACTGGTAAAGTGCCTGGAAGAGACGCCTAGTTGGTACGACAAGGTCACAGATCATTTTCTTAAAAAGGAACAAAGGGTAGAATTTACATATAAATAAACAAACACATTTATGATGTAGGGCGGGAAAATGAGCATCCCATCCTTGAAAGACCACTGCTGTGTGGAAAAATATGCTGTAGGAGCTGATTTCCAGACTCTGAATAACATCCCCCATGCATTTAGAAGATGGTTTGATTGATAAATTGTATGTAAATCTATGCAGTGTACATCATTCACGGGGTTAACGATGAAACAAAACAAACAATTAGAGCATCAAGATTATTTAAAAAGCCTGTCTCGAATAATAGCTCGGAAGAGGTGAATTCCAGAGTCAGCAAACAGCTCCACTTTCCAGTTACAACACGCTGTGATGGATATCACATGCAAATATATGCAAAGTAAAAGAGGTACTGCACGCTTAAACATTTTTTCTGTTTAAGTAAATGATATGACTGTACTGTGATGAAATGCCAAGTTAATATTGACATTTATCACCAAATTTCTCACTCAACATGCCATCTACTGTTTTAAATCAGCCCTCGGCTGGCCAGTCCAAGGCTGAGGTGGAGTCGATCAGTTGTGACTTATGTCATAAAATAAAAGTAAAATAAAAACAAAAGTTTTAATGCAGTATTCCTGTGTTAATTGTTCATTTAAAAAAAACATCAGATTAGTTTAACATTAGAATCCCAGCCTCTTCTCTTCTTGTAAAACTGTTTCAATCAAATGAGACTTTATGCGATAAAACTGGCCACAGCGGTCATATAACAGACCGTTAGTGGGTCGACTAGTGGTCATATAGCTAACAGTAATATGGAGAGAGATGAAGAGGTGGATACGATTGGGTTAAAACACTAAATGTTTCATTCATAGAATCTTGGGTTACAATACGTAACCAACATTTTCATTTCCAAAACAACGTGGCTGAGGTGTTTTTCAGATGCTGATTGCTCCGACACGGAGACAGTTAAAAGTCCCTGTAATGTGTGTGTGTGTGGGGAGCCAATAGTCCTCTACCCCGTTGCTCCATAATGTGTTAAACTGTAAGCCTGACCACATTTTAGCGGGCCAATCAAATGCGAAGGCTTTGATTTCAATCCCTCTTGTAACTGTGCACCGCTGAAATATACTGTTGTAGATGCTCCAACTTCCCTTTCACGGGGGCTTTAACATACTCTAATCAGAGGTAGGCAGCCCCCCTCACCAAGCTGCCTCCCTGCCCCCCTCTGAGCCTCTTTCCCACTTTGTTGCATGTTTCAAAATATGAAGTTGGGGGACGTAAGGCTCAGACCTGGGGGTGAAATTCCACTTTAATGACGACCAGCGATTGTTAAGGTTTCACTTCGCCGTCGAGGTAATGTCGAAGGTGAAAGGTAACGTCTCTGTGGGGACGAAGGTTATTAGATTAGTGTGAGAGAAGTGTTTCACCAATGGTCCCTGCAGGGCAAAGTGATTGAGCTCTGAAGACAGATTGTGTGCAATTACAGTCCATTTGTTCCAGGCTGGTCTCCCCTCCCGTTAGAGAGGACCAGGTAATAGAACTGGCTGGCTGGCTTTCGCCTGGCGCCTATTGTCTTTAACTCGCCTCTTTTCTTACCTCTCTCTGTCTTCTCTTTCCATCTGTATCTCTATGTCCTCTCTCGTCTCTCTTTTCTCCCACAATCAGAATCACTTTAAGATTAATAAATGCACTGAATCTCTTCTTCTTTAATTTCTTCTTCTTTATCTCTTTATCTCCCCTCCTCTGGTCCTCCCACCATTACCTCTCCCTCCTGTCTTTTTTCTGTCTCTTTCTCTTTCTTTCTGTCTGGCTGAGGCAATTACATGCTTCCCAGCCTCTAACTAGAGGCCTTTCCGTTTCGGAAGCAAGAACCCCCTTCCTGCTGTTATCCCACTTGGCCTCCTCCAAAGGACCCAGTGGAGTCCGTCACTTGCAGGATATATCGAGTGGAACTTAATTAGATGAAGCTTGTGACACCGACAAATGCAGCGGGGCTTCGATTGCAGTGCAAAGGAACACAGAAAAACATATCAATTACATATCTACAGATGCAAATTCAGCCGACAGTTTAATGTGCCAAATGACCACCTGACCTGTCTTTTCTCCACTTTCTCACATCCTTTCCTTTTCATCTTTCTATCTGGCCCAGGCAATTATATGCTTTGCAGCTCTTTGCTGAAGCTCTTTCCCTCCAGCAGTAACCCTCCTCTCCCTCCTTGTCTTTCTTTGCTCCCTCTGAAGCAGTGCCACTTTCTGCCTCACTCAGAACCTCCTGGTTCTCCCTGAAGGACCTTGAGGAGTCGGCCTCCTGTGTGCACCTTCACAAACAGTCGAGCACAATTAGATGGCAGTAGGATTGTAAACAAATGCTGTGTGAACTCACATGCGGAGCAAAGGAGAATGCAAGACCAGCGTTCAATATGACAGCAAGATGTCACTGTTCAGTTTTTGCTCATTTGCAGCATGATATTTATGTGAACAGGCAGTCTTGAGTATTTTCTGATTTCTCTTTATTTCTTCCAGTAATTAAACAGACTTTATTTTTCAATTTTATTCACTACTGTGCTTAACACCTCAGCTTTCATCTTCACATCTGTTGGTCCCCTCAAAAGGACCTGATCATCTTCTTGTTTTGAGGTCACACTTGCAGTATATCGAGTGGAACCTAACTAGATGATCCTGGTAGAAAAACAAGTGCAGTTTGATCTCATGAAATAAAACGGGAATGTGCTTTTGATATATATGTTACTGAAGAAGAAATGTCTCTAACATCCTACATTCATAGGCTGGCAAGCAAAATAGCCTAGTGTTTCTCAGTCTTTACAGGTCATTGTGGGTTTGGACTCGTTCTGAGGTGCAACACAGTCTGGGTGTGAGACTGTGTTGTGAGGTGTGTTCTGTGCTGCTGGGTTAGCTCTCTGAAAGAGTCTGTCACTGAGCTGTGGCGAGAGGATGTGTGCTAATGACTGACTTTCCACGGCTGAACGAGAGTATAAATTAGAGTGTGAAGCAGCGGCTCTCGGATGTTTACCTGGCTCTTATGCACAAATGAGCATGCGCTGTACACAAGCAGGATTTTGGATCCAATTTTAAATTGAGTTAACTCCTTCTTCTTTAATACTTGTTTTAAAAAGAATAATTCAATAAACATCATTACTCTGCTGCTCTTGTGGCTCTGGGTTGCAGTTTTAGCAGGCCAGGCAAGTTAGCCCACATGCACTCCGCCCCAGCCTCCTCCCTCAGTTCTTCCTGGGGGATCCTGAGACTTTTCCAGGCCAGATGGAATATGTTATCCCTTTCGTAGTGTTCCAGGTTTGCCCTCGGGTCTCCTCCCAATTGGACACGCCCTGATTTCCTTCAGGAAGCATCCTGATCGGAGACCAGACCCCCTCCAAAAGCTCCTTTCTGTGTGAAAGAGCGGCTGTTCTTCTCTGAGCTTTTTCTGGATTTTGAAGCTCCTTATGGCCAGCCATCCTGCAGAGGAAACTCATTCCATTATCTCACTGGTCGTTCCCCAGTCTATTTTTCCATCACTTTTTTTGGTCTTTTATTTTGTTGGCTTACACATAAGTGATGTTGAGTTTACTAAATTAGGATAATTAGATCCAAGTGGTGGATGGAAGTCAAATCAGAAGAGGAGCTCAGTATAGTTTGTGTGCTTTTCGCTCTGTTCATTTCATGTTACATCAGTCTGCCCCACTAATCTTGATTGGCCTTCCTGCTGTGCACCTCCACTTTGCTCTCCATACCTCTTGGCCCACTCCGAAGGACCTTACAGAGTCCATGTCAACGGTTCATGTTCACAAGATATCAAGAGGAACATAATAAGGTGAACTGAGTGACATAAACAAATGCAATGGACGTCCACATACGGAGCTGAGGGCAAGGGCAAGACTATACCCCTGAAAATGTCAAGTTCGATTAAGTCAATGTGTTTATGAAGTTTCTCATCTTTTTTTCTCGCTTTTTCTTCCATTACCTCCTATTCTAGCTCTTAGCTAAATCCCTTTTTCAGTGATACCACAATTCCCGATTTCCATCTTCTTTGGCACCTCCAAAGCAGCCCTATACTTCTCTCTTCATCCAGTACCTCTTGGCCCCCTCTGAAGGACCCGATGGAGTGCTTCCCTTGGGTGTACTACTCAGTGTGAGCACAATTACATGAACTTTCCACAGATTTAGCGGATGTCACAGATCACACTGCTTCTTCATGTTGTAGGAGGACAGGCACTGTCAGAGTGGTTCCATCAGAGGTAATTAGCTTCAGATTTCATGTTGTTCCTTTGACGGTGTGTTGGAACAGAAGCACAGGGATCATTCCATTGTCTGAACATGGTGATGAAACAGAGGACTGAGGGGAAAAATGTAACCTGTCAGAGATGAACCGTTCTGGATAAACAGCCACTCCTACACCACACACACACACTTCCCAAGCCATAAATTTTAGTTTTGGCAACCTCATCCATCACATCAGATGCAATTCTGAGAGCAGCCTGGTAGTTTTGGTATTAACCTTTCACTGTCCTATGTATAAGTCTCACACACACAACTATCCTTTCATTTTTATTAGTTTTATTGTATGATATTTGTGCAAGCTAGAGGGCGTCTCTGCTGTCTGCCTTCTGATTTAGTCCTACATCTCATGAGTAGGATAATCTTTCAATATATTATAGATTATTTAAAACATTTAGTTTAAAAAGCCAGAATATGGTAAAAAAAAATGTCACTGCAGACATCACTGACAACTGAAGTGTGTTTAGCTTAATGCCAACATTAGCATGCTAACATGCTCACAACGATGATACTAGCTTGCTGATGTTTACTTGCAGGTATAATGTCTTACATGTTAACAATCTTAGTTTAGTGTATATGTATATGGAGGTGTAACCCTAGTTAGTTTTATTGTACTGTAATTTAAGGTGCCCTTTGAATGCATCGTGGTTGTTTGTTGTCCGGTAGTGGAATTTCTGAGCTTACTTGAATGCATCACCTGCAGCTTGCGGTGTGTAAGAAGTTGAAGGACAGAGAGAAGGAAAGAAGGGAAAAAGCAGAAACCTTATGCAGCTGCGGAGCAAAGTGTCCTTTTTCAGTGCCCAAATGTGGTGATTATATTTTTTGAAGTTGTGATTGAACTGTCGTTAGAAAGTGAGTGTAAAGAGATACTTACCTTTGCAATGTTATATACGATATGTAGTTATTGTGTGTAACCGTGAAGAACTGTTAGCAGTTTTCTGAGCCGTTAGCACAACTGCGGCCTGGTAATGAGACCGAGCATTGCGCCATAGCTGTCGCTGTAGCTCAGGGTACTAAAATGACGTAGTATTTCATATGTGTTCCATAGTGTCTGTATGTGAGTTGTTTATCTCATCTCATCTCATCTTCATCCGCTTATCCGGGGTCGGGTCGCGGGGGCAGCAGCTTTAGCAGAGGACCCCAAACTTCCCTTTCCCGGGCCACATTAACCAGCTCTAACTGGGGGATCCAGAGGCGTTCCCAGGCCAGTGTGGAGATATAATCTCTCCACCTGGTCCTGGGTCTTCCCCGAGGCCTCCTCCCAGCTGGACGTGCCTGGAACACCTCCCTAGGGAGGCACCCAGGGGGCATCCTTACTAGATGCCCGAACCACCTCAACTGGCTCCTTTCAACGCTAAGGAGCAGCGGCTCTACTCCGAGTTCTTCAAGGATGGCTGAACTTATCACCCTTTCTCTAAGGGAGACTCCAGCCACCCTCCTGAGAAAACTCATTTCGCTTGTACCAGCAACCTCGTTCTTTCTGTCATGACCCAGCTTTCATGACCATAGGTGAGGGTGGGAACGAAGATTGACCGGTAGATTGAGAGCTTTGCCTTCCGGCTCAGCTCTCTTTTCGTCACAACGGTGCGGTAGAGCGACTGCAACTGAGTTGTTTATATCCATGTAATGAAGCTGCATTGTTTAATGTGCACCGGAAAAGTAGACACACAGTCATTTAAGCTGATAAATAAATACGCTGCTTATTAAGCAGGCTGTTTTTTTGAGGGATGAGTTCCTCAGTTCAACTGTGATCCATATCGGCTGCCATTGCCACGTGGAGGCTCTTGGTTCAACTGCAACCTTATCACCCGCCCTGCTGCATGGAGGCTCTGTTCATCTGGGACCAGTGTGGACACCAATCTGGACATCGGTGTCAGGACAAGGCTCAGTCCCGAGGAGTGACACATTTTAGTTGCACTTTTTTTCAGAATCTCAGCATAGCCTATATATATTTTTTTATCAAAAAAAAAAACTGATAAAGGAACTGAAAGAACTATTTTCTCCTTGGAGGACCCTGAGAGAATAAATTTACCCATTAAAGGAGCATTTTATTTCTATACCAGTACTTATTTGGTCAGTTTACTTTATTTTATACTGTAAATTCAATTTGTGGGAAAATAACTGAATTTCGTTTAATGAGTGTAAGGCTGAACATTTTTATGTTGAGAGGAAATTCGACCTTTAAATGAACATATATATATATATATATGTATATATATATATATATATATATATATATATATATATATATATATATATATATATGTATATATATATTTATACCACATACTGTGTTTGTGTGTTATGTGGGCTGGAGTTCAATTGCTCTCATGCCTCAGTGCTACCGCCAATCTCCTTACCCGAACCAAGTTGATTAGACAGAACCCGCGAAGACAGAGGAAAAGGTTACACAGGCATTGCTAATTAGGGTTAAATACAAAGTGCCAGTCTATCAGTTAGATGTTAAAGATGACCTATTTTGCTCATCAGATATGCCACATGCCAGGCAGGTCTTCATATTGATGTTGCCAAAGCTTTATATAATGATTCAAACACAAAAACTTCAGACTTCTGAACAAATCTATTTAAAACATTTTTAAGTTCCATCTATCAAAGAGTGAGTTGGTCTGCTGGCCCAGAAAGTCACTGACAGTTATGCTGCGTTCACTTGTAATTCAAAATCGGGAACCTCAACTTCTAAATCAGGCTTGTAGTAAGAGCAGAAATGTAAGAGGAACGCGTGTAGTGTGTGTGCATGGATTTAAGAGGGTAACATATAGAGGACAGGCTGCAAGTAGAGAGCTAAATATGTTTCAATAAAGTTTACAAAAGAGCAAAAAACTAAAAATAAAAAATAGTCAACACATGAATGTGCCAACATGGAGGGCTCCAAAAGAACAGGCTCTTTTATTTATTTATTTATTTTTTTTTTTTTAACATTAAAGCATGTACACATGTTCTAGTAGAAATCCAAAATACAAGTCCGGACCTGAAAAATTTGCATTATAGGTCCCCTTGAAGATATTTCTGTGGGTTAGTGAAACTTGGACCTGCAGGTGCTACAGGAAAGAGTCAGGGGCTGTCCAAAGCCATTCATATATATTATCTGGTGGACCATGAATGTCTGCACTGAATTTCACAGCAATCCATTCAATAATTCAAAAGAATTTCATTGTGAAACATAGTGGTGGACCAGCCGACCTACCAACACACCATTTCAATAGCTAGAGCCATGCTAGCCTGCTAGCATGGCAAAAAAAATCTAGTCCAAAATCCAATGTTGTGATTACTGTTTCATAAACCCGAGTTCATGCAGTGCAGAGCAAAGCTCATCTGAAGTTTGCCTAACTCACTTACAGTTCACTACTGTCCTTGTATTGTCTCCATCCAGCATTTCACCCAAAAAAGGACGTAATGCCCTGTGAAAACACAGCATCCACCTGTAGTTTAGTGTGTTGTTAGATTCTGAGTATTAGACAAAACAAATGTATGTTAATTTGTGGAAACACGTTGCTACATGTGTTAAGTCTCTGTAATCATTATTGTACTGTAATAACTGTATCAGTTATTTTCACAGCTTCATTTTTTGCTGGACTTCTCTATATTCTCCATATTCCTCCTCTTTGTTTCTTGTCTTGTCACTTGTCTTTCTATACTGTAGTGTATTCTCACTGCCCATCTCTTCCACCACACTTAACTCTAATACCTGTACTCTCTATTTGTTTTTCTACTTCTCTGTCCTCCATTTTTAGCCACGCAGGAGATGTGGCTCCTGTTTTTCTATATAGGTTGATTGGTTAGTTGGTCTACATGCACCACTTTAGTTCAGACTGAAGGATCTCAACATCTATCAAATGAATTAAGATGAAATCTTGTACTGACAATAATGGTGCCCTGATGATATGTCCTGGCCAGTCCTTTGGTACCATCATCAGCCCAAAACTTCAATTTGTCTAATGCTTTAGTTTATTACATCCCAGCCATCCTGGGCTGTACTGTAGAATGATAATGTGATAAACTCTGACGTGTCACAGAGCTGCTAGCATGGCTGCAATTAATTAGAAACAGATAACAGTCTTATAAGACATAACAGCATTATTCAATATTCAAAACATCTACAGCCAGGTGTAATTACTTTAAGCTCATCAAATGAGACCAGCTCCCAAAGATTCAGATGATTTTCATAACTGATTTCAGTTGTTAGTTCTGTAACTGACAAATGTTCCGATTCCTTGTAGCTCCAGAGCAGTTTATTAAAACAATTTCAGCATAAAATTGGAAATTTGCTTAGTAAACATTTCGATCCAGACTGTTATATTATAATGAAGAATAGAGGAACGCTCCCTGGGGCACACCCTTTGATACACTAAGGGAGCTACAAGTGAAACCTTCTTCCCGCATGGACAGATATCTGCCTGGTAGTTTCACACCAACAGACAGTCTTTTATGAATACATCTTTGTTTCAATAAGGTATGATCCACAGTGCCAAAAATTTATGAGTATCATAAATGTCACCATTTCATAGCAATACATCCAATAATTCTTGAGATATTGATATTGACTCAACCAACCAACATTGCTATCCCTAAAGTCATGCCGCAAACAAGTTAAAAATGGCAAAGACATTAACTTTTCAATACCTTTTATTCCTTCTTCCTAGTATGACATGGACTAAACACTAAATCATTATTATTATTTTTTTAAATACAGCCTAGCAAAGGGGTTTTTCCAACTTGAAACAATTTAACTCCAAACATGTAACGTACCTGGGCTCCAATGTCACAAATTCAGAAAATTCTCTTTCAAGAAAGCAGTTGATTTGCATTCTGGCTTTATTCTGGCTGAGAAGAAATATTTAGATCAAAAGGGAGAAACTGTGAACGGCACCCTCCTACTATTTATTTGCTGTGAGATACTCCCTCACATTTGTTGTTGAACTTAACCCTGCTGCATACGAGGTAAAGCTGAGGCTGTTATAGGCTGCTAATTCTCCTCATGATGGACCTATTTGTTTACTGTAATTATACTCACACCTCAAATTATTCTTGTAATGAATTATTGATGTTAAATTGCGACATGTATCCCCCCTCCAATTAAGCTCTAATTGTGTTCTTTCTCTACTTGGTTTCTCACACATACATACAACACATTCATACCTTTTTCTTTCATTAAAGTATGCTCATTGTTTTCTTTCATTGTTAACTCTCAAAAACACATACTCCATGCATGTTTGCTGTCAATATGCTCTGTGAATATTAACAATGAATTTATAAGCTTCTCAAAGAACATTTTTTTGATCTTATTCACTGAAGCCAACACAATGCTCTAATAGAACAACATAAATCATCCGGTTTGTTTTGCAAAAATCAGCAGCGCCCGTGTCATCCTGTCCAATCAGAGCAGTTTCCAGTTCATGTACTGCACAGACCCCCCCCCCCCCCCCCCCCCTTCGCACTCGCGCATGTTACAATATCACAGGCACAAAGCCTCAAGGTAGGCATACGCTAAATGACGTTAGCAGTTGCTATCTATGAGTGAGTTAGCCAGCCTACCTCCATGTAACGTGTACCCCATGCTGTTTATCGATGAGAGAAGAGACAGGCGCGTTCACAGGAATCTGGTGCATGTGCACTGACGAGTACATGATTGGAGAGCGCGGAGCGGCGTGGAGGAGCTCTGTGATAGAGGGGGAGGGGCATGAGAGTTGTAAACATTCAAAATTTGACTGAGTCAACTTAATCTTCCAGACTTGCCAACTGCAGCCTTAAACCTCTGTTGCTGTCCTCTTTCCTCCTCGGTTGTTCTGGTGTGTATTGGTCAGACTTTATTCGGGACGGGAATCTCCTCCACCACCGGTATAATCGGTCCGGAACAGCGTCCAGGTGCAACTCGGCGGGAGAGATCTCTCCTTCCCCCGAAAAGCCAGTGATTACAGGACAATTGAAGTAAACATTAACAGCCGACCTTCATCCGAAATACAGCCTTTATCAGGCAGCAGCCCACCTCTCTCTGGGCAACACTGGGCATTTATCTCCATCAAGACAGACAGACGACCCCTCCAGGCAGCATCCTGCATGGAAATGGCTTCACTGTAAACACATTCATCTTAAAAAGCTGTTTAATCTGGTATTAAGTAGTAGGCCTATTGTGTCATTTTGTTTAAATGTTTGGGAAATTGTAAACCCCGCTAATTGAGGAAAGAGCATTTCACTTGTTTCGATGAGTATTTTACAGGAATGCCCTCAGAATAATCACTTCATTGTAAAAGTGATATACCCCAAAATATCTGCTGTAGCTGATTTGCCCTCGTGAGCTACAGTATACAATACTATGCTACAATACCAAGTGATACAAAATATGATATTATACATAACTAATGTATTGTGGTGTTGGCCTCCTGTTTTGTTGCTAATGCCACTGAATCATAATGTGAATCATAATGCTGGAACCAAGGCTACACAAGCAATACTTAAATAGTATAAACAGTATATATATATATATATATATATATATATATATATATATTTTTATAAGCATTGTGCTTTGCGCTTTTTTTCAACACTTCTCAAACATGGAGCAAGGCACCTTTTAAGTGACAGCTCATGTGAACACATGTTTAGAATTAGTGTTACATTGAGATTCTCAGCGGGTTATTCTGATGTTGAGCAGCCGTCCCGCTGCTGGCCAATCACAAGCATCAATTTAGGTTAATGATGCCCATTCATTCATATACAGAGGCTAAAAGTCCTCGATGCAGCAGCCCGGGGTTCGACCTATTGCCCTCTGCTGCATGTTGCCCCCTACTGTATCACGCTCTCCTGTTTCTTGTCCCTCTTCAAGCTGTCCTATCAAATAAGGACAGGAAAAGGCCAAAAATAATCTTTAATGATGCCCATTCATGCTCTAAGGTAGTGTGTGTGTTTGTATGCATACTGTATGCCTGAATATATTGCATAGCCATGAGGAAAGACAAGTTAAAACACAATGGCACATCCATCTATTCTCTTTCTCTTCCTCTGTCGTCTGTCATGTCTGTCCCCTCTGCGCCGCATGCTGCCTTGAACTCTGGGAAACAAGTGTCCTGCAGCTGTGTATATACTGGTGATCCTGTGGCAGTGTCGCCTGCACACTGCTCAGTGATTGTCACACTGCTGCTTTCTGACAATATGCGATGTTGCACACTGTGTGGCCCGTGGGCTATTTTCATTGCAGAAAAATCAGAGCATGAAAGTATGTGATTTACTTCCATTTTCTTTGTACAAGAATAGATCCAGTGTCAACTTGTGCTGTGGTGCACCTTGTTATGTCAGTCTGTTTATAAAATGATTTTTTTTTTTTTTTTTTTAGCTTTTCTACACTTTGTCATTGAAATTAAGATACAGTGTGTAGCTGTATTGTATGAGTCTAAGAGCACATTCAGACCAACAGTAGCCCTGTGTTAAGAAATATGCGTACATTGCAGCTCTACAGCTTTCCAGCCCATGGACACCTTTATACACCATTATAGTTTTTGGATTAATCTGTCACCAACTTAAATTAAACTGAAGTAACCAGATGGAGCTCTACACTCATGACAGCCCAAACTAGTACTGGCAGGGCCTTGTTAGAGCGGCACGCTAGCTACTAATCCCTGAACAGTAACTGGCCTGCTACCTAACCTAATCCAGTTTCTCTCTGGAATGTCCTCTTCAGTTCCCTCCTGGTTAGGATTAAAGCCTTAAGACATTAAAATGTTAAAATGCCTGATTGCTACAAAGTCATACGGTTTTATATCAGAAGTCATTATGCAAACATGTATCTCATTTTGTCGCAATTAAAAACCAATCTGGATCTAATATCCAGACAGGGCTGTTTCCAGAAGAGGCTGTGAGCCCTGATATCAGCAGGGCATCAACCTGCTGGTATCAGGGTGGCAAGAAAACTCCTCATGTGCAGTGTGAAACCCATCTGGACCCACGCCCACCTGTTAGTGTGTGCTGTGCTCACCCCAAATTAGATCTACAGTTTAATATGCATGGATGCAACTTGGAGTCATCTTTTGAGCCTCAGTTTCTCCACTTAATTGCTTTACTGTATAAGTGGCACATGGGGCTGCAAGCTAAATCAAAAATGCTTCTGAATGCACTGCAGCACTGTGGCTGAGCAGATTGTGGAGGACTGACATGCTGTTGTTTACACTACAAGCCTGGTCTAGACAAGGAATAAGGATACATGGCAGAGGACAGAATCCTTAAGTGATACAAACCCCAGGACTGCTGGTGTCAGGATTCACAGTATAAAGAAAATAACAAGCATGAGTGTCGTGACACTTGTCATACGGCTGCAGCACATTGTGCACTTTTGTCCCCCCTTCCCTATGGCTTTATGCTCATTACTCCACCATGCCTTGGCCTCTTACCCTCTTGACCCTCCTTCCGCTCCAGTGTAAGAATGACCTCTGACCTCAGTGTGCTCTCTGGGTCTTACTCCCTGTGCGTCCTGTCCTCCTTACTTTCACTGGACATCCCTGCTTTACCTGCTCCTGATCTTGCTGCTGTCTTGCATAAAATCACTCTGGAGACCGGAGCACTGTATGTAGACCTCTGCATTCTCACCGTAAAGTCATTTTCTTCACTGCTTGTTTGCAATGATTTTACAACTGAATCTTGTTTTATCGTTAAGAGCCTCTGGACAACAGCATCCGTTAAATGCTCGGCATGTAAATTTAAAATGTACCAAAGCCCTCACTCTTCCCTTTGAATACCTCATTTTCTTTTGGGAAGCCACTCAGTCCATCACATTTGCATTTGGATTGCTATTTCCTTTTTATCACAGTCAACTGGCCCGGCAGGAAAACAAATAGGGTGTTTTGAAATTGACACAAACGTTACAGCGCAATCAAAGCCATGATCTAAAGCGTTGTATTTAATGTCAGCCATTCATGGGCTGATTTTAAATTGCTAACAGCACCACACTGTGCCAAGTGTCTATAATCACAGTGACAATATACAATATTCTGGCCCGTAGGCGACAGCTCCCTCTCCAATTATGTTTCTCTTGGACTGAGATTGAATCTATTACTGTGTAATTGCCTCTATATCTCCAACTATCACCCGGAGCTGTTGCACAGATTATTCACACATATGGTGTGTAAATGTTTGGGGGGGAAATCAATGCTATTTTTAGGATGTTGTTGATGTTGAAGGAGCTGTGTCCTTATGAAGGACTATCTTATCACAAGTTTAAGCGATGGTGACCCAGCAGTTTCTCCGTCTGAGAGTTTATTGGAGTGGATTAAAAAAACAATCTAGAAAAGTAAAGCTACGAGTTTGTAGCTAGGTTCACAATTATTTTGAACATTTACTGCAGTGTTTTGGTCTATGGTGGGTGCAGTTTGATGGATCATCAGATCGTCGTCAGTCAAGCTGTCTTACTTCTACTTAACTTTCTTGTCATAGTCCAGCAGGGTGAAGCCTCCAGCCTCCAGATCTCAGACTCTCAGCACACAGAAATAGATAGTCACAATAAAATATTCATAGTTCACCTTAATGCTCTCGGCTTCCTGGTCTGTTGGGTAGAGTCAGGTATATCACCATTAGGGTTGAATCAGTTTACCTTTGTTTTTGGCTGATCACTTTATTAATTAATGCTGCTGGTTGGCCCTGAAGATGGCGAGGTTGTCTGTCTGTCTTATCCAAAGCAAAATATCTTGAACTACACGCTAAATTAACAAGAAATGTGTCACTAATACTCTAGAGGATGATTCCTAATGAACAGTTGCTGCTTTCTCTTTCTATGTTTTTTAAAAATATATATTTAAAAAATGTTTTTATAACCTTGCTCGTCTAACCTTTTTATCCATAGCAGGTACCAGCATTGTTGTGGATTGACCACAGGGTTGATTTTGAGGGTTAAAGTCAAAAGTCTGAATAATATAACACATTTGACCTTTTCCCATTAACTTGCGATGTCTCTGTTTTTGTTTTTTACTGATGTTAATTAGCTATTTGGAACAGTAAATGAACATAACCCCGCACACAGTGTAGCTCAAAGCGTGCAACCCCAGCCTCCTATAAATTAAAGTTATGTACTACTCATTTGAAACAGCAAATATGTTTTCAGAGACCCACTTGAATTACATTGTTAATATAATCAAGAAGCATTTTTAACGTATCTTCCAAGTCACAAAATAACATGTGTCATTATTTTATACTTACAATATCAATTCTCATCTAAACTGTGTTTACAATGTTTTATAGTTATGTTTAGGTACTAAAAGCAGTTTGTTAAGTTTGTGGGAAAAAAGACTACGTCAACACTGTCCGGGACGGGACTTCAGTAACATTTACCAGAAAGGTTTGATTTAGTGATGACTGACTGATTACACTACCTGCTGATAACGTACTTTACATGACTGCACTTGCACCTAAAAACACCTATTATAGCTACTTACATTACATGATTATCATTCAGATTTTTGTTTTTGCTGAATCACATCGTTTCTCCTGACCTGGTGGCATAGTTCCTGTGGCCAAGTTCTGGTCCACTGGCCTAGATTTGGGAACCACTGATATATAACACCACTGTCAGCTCAAAAATTTCTTCTCAACACTTTTAAAGGTCAAATCCAAATTGGATTTTTATTGTAGCGGTCCCCAGAGGACGAACCATCATCTTTTTGGCCGACTCTTGCCCTTCCCGCTGTATGACTATGATAATGCCAAAATTCCCACTGCTACACTACAAATTCTTATCAAAATGACATCAACCTTTTGCACTCTAAAAAATAACCCCACTGTCTGATGATCTTTGATTCTAATTTAAAGATGTCACAGCTGTGATCATACACCCCCATCACATTTGGGAGCATCCTGAGTTTCAACACCTCATTTTTAGATTTGATCACACTGCAGTCGCTGTCTGAAACAGTGTTCACTCTATAGCTCATGTTTATAGATTGTTGCAAAGTAGCTGCTGAATGCAGTAGTGCTGTTGTGAGATCTTTTTTCTGTTGCAGGAGAGAGGAAATGTGCCATTTAGGACAGTGAAGTTATTACTTCAGAGTACTCTGAAACTCTGCATTCACACATTTACCATTTCACCTGTTCACTGAAAATACCGTGGGGTCCATTTTCGCTGGAGTTACACTTTAATGGCATATTATGCTAAATGCACTTTTTCATTGCTTAACATACATGTGTCCCCAATGTGTCTAGAGAACGCCAATGTGAGAAAGGACCATCCTCTCTTTTTCTGTTCCCTCTGTTTAAAAACATGTCTAGAGCAGCATTCATATACTCTCATCATCTGAGGATGTGAAAACCCAGTGGATTAACTTGTTTTTTTAGAGAAAATTACAAGTGTGAACCTGAAAATGAGCATAATATGTTCCTTTAAAGATGCATGATGTGTGCTATTCAAACAGAGCAGCTCTTTGTGAGGAGGAGAAAACATCATTATGTGGATTTAGAGCTTGAAAATAACCCAAATCAGCCAGCTACTCCAGGTCACAACAGTGCTACTAAATGATGTCTCTCTTCAAGAGTCTTGAGCAAAGCCAGATCAGAGTCTTCTCTTGCGATTACAATGCTGTAGGTGATCATCATCAGAGGAAGTAGAACAAGCACTAACATATGTGGCATCTGGTAATGATGGTGCAGTGTTTTCCTGCTAACAACTACACAGAGACAGACCAAATCTTATGAATACAGGGCATGGGCACAAATCCTAAAAAGTGCTTTCATGTTGTTTTCTCAACAAAATGTGTCAAAAACAAAATCCATGAAGATGCTGCATCTAAAACCACAACTCATGCCACTTACAGCAGAGAGGACGTGTCTCAAAGGGACAGTAAACAACATCAGTTAACTGAAGGTTTTGTAAGGACACCAGCTGCTGCTAAATATGAAGTAACAACAACATGGAAGACCAGATAAACAAAAACTGTTTGTGCTTTTACAGCCAGAATTACAAATAATTAAATCTGAAGTGTTTCCTTTTAACATTACATTCAGGACTGACGCTGTCAGCTGTCATCACGCTGTCAGATGCGCTCATGCTTTGAAATGTTTGCGCTGCATGAAGGATTACCAAAACGCTACGTTTCTTTTATGCTGTAACCTTTATGATGAACAAAATACCACCGAAGAAAAATACAAGCCAGCCGGACGGGGTGGAGGAGAAAAAAAGATCTCTTGACTTCTTGTCAGCTGACATGACGAAGTTCTCAGCACAACAGAAGAAAATCATGGATCTGATGGGGGAAATCCACACACTAAAGAACCAAAACATGGAAAAGGACAAAAAAAATCACATTACTGGAAAACCGAGTGGATGGGAATACTTCCGCATGAATGATCTCATCATCAGCGGACTGAGGACTAAACATCAGAGCTACGCCAGGGCTGCTGCGGCCCCCGAAGACACCGTCACCGGGAGGCAAGGGGCCTGCGCTTCCGAGGTTGCTGAAGCAACAGGTGCTTTGCTTTTTGGAAATTAAGAACATTTCAAGGAGAGCATGCATACTACATTGAAAATGACATCGACCCCCAAAAAAACTTCTATAAAAACACACACAGCAAAAAACAATTCAAAAGAAGTGTAATAATGGACGGGTTAATATCCAACCTACACTTCAATAGCAGGAGTCTTTATTCAAACTTGTCAAAAATCAAACACTGTTTAAGGCGACTGGACCAAAAATGCACTGTAATTGCAACAAATGAAACCTGGCTTAGTGAGGAGTAAAGTGACATGGTTGAAACTGAGAGATACGAAATGTTTGTCATGAATAGAACTCAATCGAAAGGTGGTGGTGTTGTTTTATGTATTGATACCAGCTACAAAAGTAAAGCTGCCAGTAAAATGACATTTGCATTGGATAACACCATGGAATGGATTTAAGTGAAAATTGAGATAAAGGAATCCAAAAATGTTCTGATAAGCTGTGTGTATAGAAAACCTGATTCTCGTGTTGACACATTCAAGGAAAAATTAGCTGAACTATATAACAACATAAATAACAAGAAAATGGAGTTTGTCTGTGGAAACTTCAATATTGATTTACTAAACCCGCAAGAACACAATTCAACAGCAGAATTCATGGATTCAATATAAAGCAACAGCCTATATCCTACAATGATACGTTCCACCAGAATAACACACAGTGCTACACTAATTGAAAAAACATATTCGCAAATCGCTGGTATAGGAAAAAAATTCACCGTGGTTTAGTATTAAATGACAAAAGCGATCACCTGCCAGTCTTTGCATCCATACAGAGTTGCACAAGGATATATAAAAAGCCACAACAACATTAGAAATAACCAGACACAAAACACACAATTCTATTAATTCCCTCAAAGAAGGCCTGAGACTGGAGCAAGGTATACTTTAAAGGTGCAAAAGAAGCCTATGGAATATTTATGGAAATCGTAGCTGAATTGTATGAAAAAAATTGTCCTCTAGTAATGAATATAGTGAAACCAAAATATGCTGAGAAACCAAGAATAACGAAAGGAATATTTAAGCATGTAAGAAGAAAAATTAATTATATAGGGAATTGATAAGAACAATGAAAGCTGAACAAAAATAAACAAACGTTATGAGATACAGCAAAATGTATCACTGTAGGAAACGTGGATATGTTAATAGAGGCATCACACTGGCATGGCTATCCAGCCACCTACTGAACAGGAAACAATATGTCAAAATTCAAAATCATAAATAACAATTGCTACAAGTTACATGTGGGGTGCCCCAGGGCTCAGTGTTGGGGCCATTATTATTCATACTGTACATCAATAATATATGTGAAGTCTCGAAATTTACAATACAATAAACAAATTTACTGTCTTGTGGAGACAACTTGAAACGGCTTCTTAATGCTATGGAAAAGGAACTAAACAGGATGAAGATCTGGTTTGAAGACAATAAGCTCACATTGAATTTAAGTCAAACAAAACTTATCATTTTTGGGAATAGACCATCCAACTCAGCAAAGAAACTCACGATAAAAGGCATAGAAATAGAAAGTTTCTGGGAGTATTAATAGACAATAAACTAAGTTGGAAACCTCACATAAACTATATCAAATCCAAATTTATCTAAATCAATAGCAATATTGAATAAAAACCAAAGGCCTACTGAATAAAACCTCCCTTTATACATTGTACTGCTCCTTCATACTTCCTTACATGACCTACTGTGTGGCGATATGGGGAACACATACAGTACCGTAATACCTGTATATTCAAAAAAACAACAATGAGAACCAATGCAAAACTACAATGTGTTACGACAAAGGCTGTTAGTCTGTGGAACAACTGTGATGATGACAGAATGTACCAATATATCAAAACTAAAACGATTCTTTAAAGACAAAACAGTCAATTCTTATGAGCTGGAGCACAAAATTTCCGTTTTGTTTTTTTGTTTGTTTATTGTTATTCTTGTTGTTGAGTTTCTTCTCTATCTCTTGTTCTTCTCTTTGTTATTAACAATTAATAATTATAACATTTTTTTTCAAAAAAGGGAGTACGAGGGGGGTAGGACCAGAAAAATGATTAACTATATCCTATCAATTTTGAAGATGAACTATATTATTTGAGTTATGGAGCACAAGTTGCTTGTTTTATTCTTTCCTTTTTACGGCTCATTCGCTTAATTTAGTTTGTATTATTATTATTATACATTGTTTTAATATGTTTAATAACAATTAAAACACATATATCCAAAAAGACTTACAATAACATGACGTACTGCCTCTCAAAATATCAGTCCCACCACTAAGACCAATGTTAAAAAACAGCAGCATAGGCCGACACTTTTCAGCTATGGACAGGAAAGCGTATTCTTAATCAGAAGATTATTTACTGTTGACTGTCTTTAGCCGCAGCCACACTGTAGGAAAGGGTATCATCAGAACTATAGCTCGTAACTCATGAACGTGACTACGTAGCAGGCTGATATTGAAACCAAAATATGACAGGAAATGCTAAACTTATTCTAAAATGTCTTAAAAGTCGAAGTAGCTGTGTAGGGACTATTATCATGCTACTGTAGAGGTTTGGTGTTATCAGGAGCAGCATTATTGATTAAAACAGCCCTTGTAATGCCTTCACGGTACTGCCCCGAGCTAATCAGTGCTAGCCACATTCGGCTGTTAGCGACTGTCCGGGATATCTCTGTTAATAGTTGTTACACACAAAAAAAAACGGTCTTGTTGGCTTATTTGATGAGTGTATTTGCCGAAAAAGACCCTGGGATGATTTCATGCTGGAATTACACTTTAAGTCTTTATGTGCTATTGAAGTAAATAACTTGTTTTCTGTCTTCCGTGTTGATTATATCTCATGGCCATAAGTTCTTTAAAAACTGCCTCTGCTCTGAACAAATCTCAGAAGCTCTGTGTGGAAATGGAGCTGACAGCGGCTGGACGCATACGTGGGCGTTACACTGATGTGTGTGTGACATCGGATTGATTTATTCATCTTCATAGGCTTTGCCTTGCCCAGCAACTACTAACACTGCTGTCTTGATGTGGCACCCTAACAGAGGTTTGGGCCCCAAAAAAGAGAACAGTGCTGCTGTTGAAAGGAAAAACCTCAGAACTTTCATGTTTACATAGAAAGTAAAGCTTTATTTACTGTAGCAGTTATTTTCTAAGATAAGAAAGTGTCATAGAATGTTTTATAATTGTATAAAAAGTTCTATCTATGAGACTCCTAATTCCTAAAAAGTAAACTTAAAGGAATAACAGAGCAGTGCACAGCTTGAAGGAGTGTCGCTGCTGTCAGGTTCCTTGACAAGCTGTCACACCACAACACAGGAAACCACAGAAACCTCACCTTTGTCAACACACAACAAAGAAGAAAGATTCAAAGCAGGCAGCATGGGTTACATTTTTCTACAGACCTGGGTAAAGGCAGGTTTCAATCCATTTCAGACCTTTTGGAGAGGCAAGGTGGGGGATTTGATAACATCAGGACCAGGTGCAGATTATACCTCTTACTCATCATGCTTTACCAGAAAAAAAATAATGTAGTGCAATGCTTGTGTGCAACATAACATGACCCGAACTCACTGTCATACACACACATTGTGACAACCTTCACTAAAAACAACAATGCTATAGAAAAAGGCATTCACAGTGCATCTGCACACTGGTAACAAACCAACAGCTACAACATCCGCAACTGTTTTATTGGCATTTTAGAGATTTGCTTTAGCAGATCTATTGATGTTTTTTCAGCCGTTACACCTTTCAATTTTGAGCTCCACTATCATATTTTCCGATTTCATTTTCCTGCTGTTATGCTGCCCAGTAGCAATGACGTATTGTTGAGACATTTTCTGTATGTTCACGGACCGTCACATTGGTTGTCTTTTATATATGAATAAATTCTTGGTTGACCAGTGGTCATTATATAGAGCCCCCCCCCCCCCCCCCCCCCAAGTACAGCCTCAGCAACTGAATAAAAGTAATTCAACATAATTAATAAGCATTATTTTACAAGTGCGCACAGCCGCACACTATATGTCTGCCGCCTGTTAATGACATTGGCAAATTATTTCAATTTTAAAATGTATTTATGCCGCCATGGGAAGGCAGCTAGGCTAACATGTTTAAGGTGGTAGGTCATTTTCATCCTGGACGAGTGATAGGCAAAGTTTTTCTTGCAAAGTTTGCATGTGACCTTCTTGGGGGTCGTCATTGTTCTTTTCAAAGTGATCCCATATTTCCTAAGTCTTTCCTGACATGATTGGCTATTAATAGTTAACTGTCTAACTGTGACGTTGAAGGGACCTGCCGTGCAAAACACAACCACTGACAGTGAATGAGTGTCACGACTTCCTGTATCTGGCGCTTCAAATTAAAAGCCCTCGAATTTTTTAGGCCAGCCGCCAGTCACATAGATTTTAATTTTGACAAGGCTAATGTTTTTTTTTTTCCCTGCGAGCAATAGACTTATGAAATTTTGGTCGGCTAATGATTTATTGGTCAATCCAGTACTTGGTCGACTATTTGGGGGAAGCCCTATAAATCTCTCATTACACTGATTCCTTCTTATCTGTGTACATACATGCCTGCACTATCAGCCATGCCTTATCAGGATAATTAAGACACTGAAGTAACTAGGAGGGTCAGAATAGACACACTTGCACAAAAAAAGTATGGGACGTGTTTTGTCAAAGCAACGTAATAATGAGGGTACAGTCCGAGCCACAGAAGTGGTACCCTTCATGCCTTTAAAAAACTGATCTGATCAAATTCAGTGGAATACCCCTTTAATCTCTTTCACAAGTCTGTTTTTACATTAGAAATATTAACATCATATATGTGAAGCTCCTCTCCACCAGACGTTTTGAACCTGTTAATGGAGCCGAGTAGTGCCCTGGTTTCCCCTGTGATGAAGAAGCAACACGTCTGATTTAATAACAGTATTTTTCTAGAACAATCGCTTTACTGAAAGGTCCTTGTTTACTGTTATAAATGTATGAATTTGCAATGGCAGCACTGGGAAGCTGAAGCGACCCACAGCTGTTTGTGCCTAATGAGGTATCTAATGTATCTGAGAACAGTCAGGCTTTAGTGTTTGCCAGAACAACGTTTTCATGAATCTTCGTCTCCGACGCACAGCAAGTACTGGAAGATGTTACAAGTAACCAGGTTGATCTTCTAAAGGTGTTGGATTACATGTACGCTCATTGTTAATTAAAATGGTCAGAAACTGAGCTCAAGACTTTTTCTGATACAAACACATGGTGATAACGGCTACCAGATAAGTCACAGTAAATGATGTATGTCTTTTGTGTGTTTAGTCTTATTGGGAATCAAACCCTGTCCTGTACTCTCTATAAAACCAGAAAGACATCCATTGGCTATATACTGTATATTGATATGTCAAAAAGTGAGAGAAAAGTGTTAAATGTGGACTTCCTGTTGTATAATATATGACCGTTTTCTTTTATTCTCTAAATAATACCCCCAAGAGTATATTTTCAAAGAAGCCAGCTATCACTTTTCTTTACAATTTATACAAGGAAGAACAAAGGAAGGAAATATATGGATGAACACTGTCTCAGCTCCAGTAAAAGCTCTTATTTCATTACAGGGCCTTGGCTGCACTCGGATGTGTTGCACTGCAGGAATCTGCAGGGCTGGTCACTTGTTATCTGCAATACAGCACAGCTTTACTGTCTGCCTTTATGAACATTTGTATTTCAAATTCAACCACACACCTGACATACAATACATCAATCTGTCAGACTACAGTAGGGCTATATGGTGACTCTGTATACCATTAAATGCATTTAGCAATAGAATAGAATAGGTTAGAACAGACAACAGTAGTAGTACTGGTATTATAAGAGAAAATGGTGAATGTTGTTAGTTGTAAACCCCCGGAACACACTTCCCTTTTATAAGAAAGACAGATGAAAAAGAAAATTGAATTGAGTTACAGAAGTTAGGGGAGGGGCTATCCCGGACATGACATCATAAGTTTGGCTCTCTATACCTCACTCTCTGACTACAGTGTAGCTGCTAAACATCAGCACATTAGCATCATCATTGTGATTATTAGACTATTAGTTTTGTTCTGTAAAGTTTATGCCAAGGCCGCTCAGGCTTTTGAAGGGAAACTTTTTGTCTTCTTCATGGTGGCTTTTTTCTCCAATCTTTGATTTCTGTCTGCACTCCACCTCTCTGGGTGTGTTTTCTTTTAGTTCTTCATTGTGACCTGTTTGAACCGAGCAGTAGTAGTAATCTTGATGGGTTATTGATTCACGTTTCCTGTCCTGTAACCATAAAATTCTTTATTATAAAGCTCACTTTCTGGTCAGAGGTTTCTGTTTTAACAAAATCTCCTTCCGGTCCTCTTTTAAACATTTAGCCGCAAAGTCTGCTACAAGAAAAGCACACAAACCCTGCCCCTCTCCTAAAATTCAGTTTCAGTTTCTGTGCAACACTACGTCTATGCAGCTGCCAACTGTGTGTGGGAGTGTGTCTTTCTCCACCAGGCCATAATGCAGTAAATTAGACTGTGTTCTTGGTCAACTTGCCGTGCTTAATAACAGTTAAATGTATTGTAAGTCAGCATTTTTCAGACTCTGCAGCAGGGATTTTTGCTGAGTGGTCGCTGCTCTGGTTAGCTGTTAGAGACGGGCTGTATTTTAGCTTAGCTTTGATGTAAACCACCATTAGGCTGACTGCAAATGGGGCCCTGAAGGTAGACATGCCTTTTTCCCTGGGCACTGAAATGCTGCTTTTTTAAATTTGTCTATAACTCTCAATAAATAAACAACTGATTATTTCTTGTGACTGAAATGGGGGTCTGTGCAGCTGAAAGTCTTAATGGAATCAGTGGTGCTTGTTGTGAAATTCTTGGTGAGTAACTAATTCACTGCTCAACAAGGTGTCATATTATACAACAATATATTGTCCTGAGAACCGTCAGTATTAATTTACACGGGCCTGGGACAGATATTATGCTTCTGTTGTCAATTTTCGCAGTAAAATTGGGCTCATTACAGTGTAACAGCCATCGAATCCACTGAATAGTTAATTTCCTTTTCATTGTGAAGTTGTACAAATCCCTTTCTGTTCCACAGGCATGTCGAATGTGGCTTTAACAGGAGTAATGGAGTAAAGCCCGCCTGGAAAATGCAATTATAGTGTGTGAATTATGAAAAGTTAAAACCCTGTAATGATTCTCAAGCCAGTGGGACAATTATTGCATTTAATGTGTAGATACCATCATTGCAGATATGTCTTGGTTTGACATTTCCAAAGGTTCATCAGGAGTTTTTTTTTTTTGTAGAAATAAGGATTCATGTAAACCAGGTGTCTCAAAGTGATCCAGTAAAGGGCTGCTGTGGCTGCACGTTTTCATTCCAACCAAGCAAGAACACACCTGACTCGACTTATTCAACCAAGTGAATCGCCTTCACACAGTTGATTTGTTGGATCAGGCGAGGTTTGTGCTTGGTTGGAATGAAAACCAGCAGCCACAGCGGCCCTATACAGGATCACTTTGAGACACCTAAAACAGTGTCAGCAAATCTGCTTTTAAAGATTATATCTGATATTCTTTATTGTTTTATCATCAACAAATGCCATAAAAAGATTAAATCCAACAATGAGTATTAAGTATATGTATCCAAATTACAATATAGATCATAGCTAAAATACTCTCTCACTTATTAAATGTGTGTTAATCTCCACCTGAAAATAGTCCCCAACAACTGCACTATTAAATCCTGCCTGGGTCTCTACAGTGCCCACATGTTTCATAGCAGCCAGCCTTATCTTCCATTCTTTTTATTTTTCAGGTTGACTAAGACCATTTCTGAAGCTTTTTATTTTGTGGCTTGGATGACTGTTTATCTGCAACCTCCGTTTTTTGGGGTTTGGCATTGGTTTAGCTTTTCATTGCAAAATAAAAAATCACACAGTATCGGAATTTATTTAATAGTCTATTTTCTTTGGGGAATTTACATACGGGAATTGCTACCTACCAAATACTGAGGCTACAATGTTCTTCCCCTCTATCGATGATTTAGGAAACCAGTTAACTACTTTGATCTGAACCCAATCAGAGACAGACCCTCTGAAAACCTACCTAAATCTAATTGGAGTATACATATTTTTTGAAAAAAGAATCTGTTAGGTTAGGGACTCCAGTGCAGTCACACACAACCCCAATAAAACAGGCGCCATCACCTCGTCTATACCACACAGAGTTTTTCTAGTAAGTGAGAACACATCTGACACGGACACTCTCTCTTGTTTTACAGTATGTGTGAAAGGACAGCTCCGAGTGAAAATGGCTACACTGACAAAGACCTTCAGCAATATAATGTGACCCTACCACACCCAATTCAGAGTATCTGGGTCCTTAAAAACTCGTATACAGCCTTACATTAGATCTGAAAAGTTTGAGGCTGTCAAATGTCCTTAAAGTCTAAATTTTGAATATGATGGGTCTTTAATTTTAAGATGCAGACCACTGAGAAATCATATGAATCACATTTATACTCACAGGGTTTGTGGGTATAAAATCTGATGTTTTTGGCCTTATTTTATTGTAGCCTCCTGTAAGTTTGGCCCAGTTCTCATCAGACAGCCAGCTGCTCCTGTGTTTTTCCCTGAAGGTAACACGATTCAGAAAGTAAACAAATAACTGACTGATCATGGTAAACTAACAAACACACCCAGAGGTCTTTTGGGAAGAAGCTGAATCTTTTGTCTTTGTTTGGCATTAGACATTAATGTCTATGCCAGTTTTGAATGGTTCTACAGTTACTCAAATGTTTTATTTTGATAGAAAGATAAATGTGAAGCGCTTAAAGCCTTTATACTCTGGTGCCTCAGTCTTGGCACGCTGATATAAAGTCCAGCCAATTAGACAAAATTAAATAAATGCTGTATGTTTAGGAGTTGTCGTAACGTCCAGTTGTATTATCACTTGATAGCAACATACAGCATAGCCACCTATATTAGAATGCAGAGCTACAGCATGTGAAGGAAATGGATCTCAATATTAGAAGAATATCCATGTTTCTTTTCGTGATTGATTTGAATCATATCGCCTGTATGCGTTCATGCTGTGGAAACATTTGTTGAGGTTCAAAGCGTGTGCAGATCCCCTGCGATTAGACTGAGTATGAATTGGACCAACCTTTGGTCCTGGGTCTGGTCTCAGATCCAGGGAAGTCTAAGGGCGCTTTTACACCAGCCTTATTTAGTTTGGTTGAATCGAAGTGAGTATGTTCCCTCATTTGCCATGGTTCATTTGTGCAGGTGGGAATGCAGTCATCATACACGGGTGCGCACCAGAAGTGGACCAAATAAGTCGAAATAAAATAAACCCCCACATTGTGACATCACTTGTGGTGGGTGCGTTGTCACTGTTTACATCAGCATAGCAATTCTGGTCAATCAGAGAGCAGTTCAGGATCTACGTTATTACACCAGCCCCAGACACATCTGACCAGTGAATGAAGTGCTTTTTGTTCCCCTTTTTGTCCCAAACCTTTATTGAGCAGCTACATTTTGGTTCACTTCAGCGCGTCATCAACTGATTCAGACCAGATCAAATGAATATGCAGATGTGAAAGCGAACCTAACTACGAACTCTCTAGCACACTAATATACCCTCAGGTTTTAATGTTTCTCTTAACATTTTGAATTACATAATTGCTCTTGCGATAAGGATTTAACTCTAGTCTAAGTTCCTTAAAGCCATTTTGTTGTATAAAGTGTAGGGATCTTTAAACGGTAGCTTGCATTTGTAAGGCAAGCTTAAGTGCTCATTGACTCTGTTTGGCTCTCAGAGCCCCCGATGAATGAATGCTGAGATTTAGAAGTGTACAATTGCAATCTGAAAATCCCCTACAGGCACTGCAAAGCTGATTGACCTTGTAGAGCAGAAAAGTCAGGCAGAGGCCTTGTGTTTGTTACTTTGCTCGGAGCACTTGGTCCAGCCTGGCACCCAGAGATTTATTTGACTCACCTCAGCATGTGCCATCAGCTTTCTTTGTACATTTTTTGACTTGTTGACCAAACTTCTTACCAAAAATAAACACGTACAACGGTCAAAGGCAAATACATGAAAATAATCATGAGAGTTCAAGTTTAGCTCTGGTCTCTTTCCTTCTTCTTTCATGATTCGCTTTAGAGACGCGTGAAGAAACTTCACTGTGGTATCTGGGGGATGAAAGCGGAAAGGAGGCCACAATGTTCCTTGGTCCCTCTTGACCTCGCACTATCTCAATTAAGCTTGGGCACTTTATTCGTCTGCAGATTTGCATAATTTATGAAGTGCCCTCAGGAAGTGCCGCCTCATTACAAGGCGTGTTATTATACTTTATTAGGTTCAGATTTGAGGCCTTTGTGTTTGCTGCCTGATAACATAGCATAACAGTGATGGGACACATGACTGCACTTTAATGTCTTCCGCTGAGTTTGAGCAGCTGTGACTCCTACAGGTCCTTGAAACTTTGATTGCCATGAAAACTCAGTCACCTCTGCTAAGGACAGAGGAGATCCTGTAAAGTCTTCAAAAAGTACAGTTTGAAAGAATTCAGAATTCGTTTTTTGGAAGAATCATTGCCTGCTCCAATTTGAATATTATTTGTATTTTCACAATATTACTGTTATATCACCATTTTGCTGTTAACTGCTCTGGCGAGAGGAGCCAGTGGTGCTTTTATTATTAGTATTTTCTGGCTGATTTTCGTGCAAACAAATACACCCTCCCTGTTGTGTTTGGACTGATTGTCCTATGTTTAAATGCCAAAACACATCTTCATTTGGCTCCTTGTGTCGAGGGGCACAGTGTTGCGGTTCCCCCACATCGTTGTTATTTACGCAAGCTAACAAGGTTAGGATAGGATTTATACTCCTGAATGTCACGGTGGTTTTAAAGAACCAGAATTTAATAAGCTCCCCTGTCAGGTTGGGTTGCAGCAGTGCATTAATATGTATGAATATGTATTAGCATCTCACATCTCACATTTAAAGGATTAACAGCTGAGTCTGTTACCTGTTTTAGAATTGCCGGAGGAGGAGTATTTTCAGCTCTACCAGGGGGAGAATTATTTATCATCATTATTATTATGTGCTGGGGGCACACCGTACTGAGCTAATGTCGATACTTAAAGCAAAACTGGCCTAAAATGCTGTACCTCTATGGCCTACTATAATTACTTGATTTAAATTTCGATATTATGATAATTTGCACGTGGCGCCTTGCTCATTTACGGCTTTGAATTAATGGGCTCTGACTGTCTGCATGGCTGAAGATGGAGGTGTGTGCTTTTGACCAACTTCCAGTAATCTGTGTCACTGACGGCCCATTCAGCTGAGTCAGGTTCCCCCCTCCGACACCCTGTCTCTCTCCTCACTATCCCCTTTATATGCCCTCATCATCCCCAGGCCAATATATTCCCATTTACAGTGGCTGACAATGGGAATGAACAGGGCTACAAATAGGACTGGGTCATTTAAAGAGGGCAGAAGTAATGTGAAGGTGAGAACAGTGGGTGTTTTGCTAGCTGCTGGTTCCATTCCCAGAGAAGGTGAAGTTGAAAGACTACACTTCCACATCTCTCAGCAACTTCTTAATATTTTTTTTTCTCCAGACCCAATTTCATTTTTAACATTAAAACATGACAACAAAAAAAGCAAATTATAAGTTATCAGTGCCCAAGGTGACATCTTCGAATAGCTTGTTTTTCTCGCAACAAAACCCCAAAACCTAAATATATTAGATTTTAAATTATATAAAGTTGTGAGTATCAGCAGATCCACACATTTCAGATGCTGAAATCAAAGATGTCAACCGCTATTCAAAAAGATGTGTGGATCACTATCCTGTCTCAACTTGTCTTATAGTTTCAGCACTTTATTCCACATGCACACCTTTGCATTTTCTATGACCTTAAAGACATTTTTTTAAATGGAGCTGTAGGAGGAACTTGTCCATCCATCGTCACTAGATGACTATCGGCACGCCCCAGTTTAGGGGACACTAGGACAGGCACGACATACAGAAGCTGCTGGACAACCACTGCCTCCATCGGTTAGTTTGTTTCTTTCCAGCTGTGACAGCCACTCGTGATGGCGTCCATAACTGTGCAAAACTACAGTCAGGAAACTTTATGGATTTGTAGTGTAGATCAAAATAAAGGTTGAGTTCGAAAATGGGTGTGATCTGAGCAAGAGGCTTTAAAAAGTTTTTAAGATCTTTGTTTTTGTCTTGCATATTGCATATTCTTGCTTGTGGTAGCATCCACATAATCCTCATCATCCGGGTAGCTTTCCCGCCGTGTTGTCTCACAAGGGGAGAAAGAGTTGCCGTGCTGCAACTGGACTTTATAGCTGTTCCACAGACCTTACAAATGTTTTCTTTCCTTCTTATAGAATCAACATGTCGTGTCAGCCATGTTGTCCTTCTCACAAGTAACCATAGCAACGATCAATGCTACTCTAACGTTATCCTCTCATGCAGCATTGACCTTTTACTGTAGTTGCATCTTCAACATTGAATTAAACATTACATTTTTCTTCTTTTTTAGATTTCTATATGGGTTCTTTTACGGTCCAAAATGGATTATGTTTGTATGTGTCAAGCTCCAAGTTTCTCTCCTTGTTTCTAATGATGTCACTGACTCTGACAACCACACACACCTTTTTAAAGGGAAGTCACACAACACAAGTAAAACACTGGGTCCTGATGAAGGTCAATAGACCGAAACGTTGACCAAAGACTAAATAAAAGAGCTTCAAGTGAGTGCAAGTGTTGATTTTTTTTATATGTTGAACTTGACTGGGGATCTTTTCCCAGCACCACCCCAAAGGAGAATGTGAATGCTGATTAAGCCTCGATAGGACATTTGGATTCAGCCTGATTTTGCACACAATTCCAAATACACTCTAAGTAAACCTGCTTTGAAACTGTAAACAAGCACAGAAACAACTGACTTCTTCTTGATAACCTTTTAATTTCCCATCATGTTCAACATAAATATGTGAATGCTCATATTTTTAAGAAACTGCAGTCTGCATTGCCTGAGTCGGTTGTTTGCGTCTTTATTGTGCTTTAAATTCCTTGAATTACAGCTTAAATAATGCACCACTCCTGCCCAACTGCTCCACCTGGTAAAAGCTGTATGTGTTCATTCATTTTATATCTCTAGGTGTGGAAAACAAAGAAATTCACTGAACTACACTGTTGAAATGCCCTTGAGCATGCAGGGTAGAAACCTTTAGCTCTCCCAGCCAATCTGCGGTTATAGTTACAGCATCTGATCTTGAAATAAGTGTTCATCTTGAAGGTTATTTGCAAACCTATTTCTATAAAACTTACCAAATGTCACCATGGACTGTTTTAGCATCTCAGGCATCAGTTATGTTTCAGGCTTTGGGTTAATATCACATTATAATAAAGTGGCGAGGGGTTAATGTCACATGGCACGCCTCGAGAGCAAGAACCGGCTGTCAGACTCTTATAGGGATGTTTAGAATTTTTTATGTTGATGGCTGTACCTGTTGAGCAAGCAGATTTTATTTCACTCTGGAGAATTCACATCAGACTCGAGTTGAAATTTGACTTAAACTGTCGTGTAGTATTAAAACTAAAGTTAATTAAGAGAACAAACTGCATGCAAAGCAAAAACCTCAGAGAGCCAGGGCTGTGACAGAGAGATATGACATATACGGGGGAAATAAAAGCCTTGTCTGACATCAAATGAGCAAGTCAGATTTTATGCCTACAGCTCACCTGCCGTATCCTCGCTCACAGAAACGTCAGTACCAGTTTGCACAGATCTTGCCACCTTGTGTCAGCCTGCAGAAGTTGGCCAAAGTTGCTGTTTTGCTGACGGTCAAGCCCCTTTGATCATGCATGAGACATGGTGCGAGGTCCTGCAGCTCTCTAGTGACTCAGCAGATATGACTCAATGAGGCAGAGAGTAACCCAAGTCAGCTAAAAACAAAAACAAAAAAACACTGTCATAACAATAAGAGCAGGATGGAAAAAGAAGCATTTCAGCTGACAAAACCAGAGGAGAGAGAGAGGGAGTGATGACAGCAGTGATCACGCATCCTGGATGAAACGCTCAGTGCTCTTCGGAGATTGAGTTTATTTCCCCCTGTGGCCTTATATTGTTACATTATCGGTTGTGTCAGATGTTAGCAAAATACATCAAACCTAGCAAGCTAATATGTGCAGCCTGAAAACACATCTACGTGGTTCATGCAGATACTGGATCCACACTCATCATTACCGAATAAGGATATAGCTTCAAACGTTCATTGTGCAGTGCCATAAACAGGCCTTTATGGAGGATACAAAAAGATCCACTGTCAGCCCAGAGGTGATTGAAGGGAATGGAGGGATGAACAGAGTGTGTGAGACGGAGAGCAGGAATGAGAAGAGAGTAAAATGAGAGGGGTGGCTAAAGCACCCGGAGGTCAACAACAAAAGCTTCACAAGCAAAAATAGAGACAGCTGTGCCTCAGGATAGCGGCTAATGAGCAGGGAATGTCTTTCTTTTCAAGAAACCGAGAGCACATGGTATGACGACCAGGCAGTCGGAGCGCACGCTTGATGGTCTGTGGCAAATGATCATTATCAGAAAAGAAAAAAAACAACATAAAAGGAAATCAAATAATTCTGTAAATGAGGGGTTTCATGCCGAAAGGCTGGAATGTATTTTGGGAATGTTTAGTTACCTAAAATTCATTAATCATCAGCCCAAATGGCTAATGAGAAGCAATTTCTAAAGTTTGAGTAATGCCTCGTGCTTCACTGCCATGCCAGTAATTATTTTTGTGACAGCACACTGCAAGTGACAGGTGGTTATCTCCGCACTTTTCTTTCAATGCATTGACATCAGCAAAAGTAACAAGCATTTAAGTTTGGGGTCCCTTGCTAGAGCTGCTGATAAGCGGTTGAAGATGAGATGTGATGAGATGAGATTCTTGGGGTCACAAATCAGCTGCGATTACATTAGCTCTTTTGACTGAAATTGCTTTGGGGATAATGATGACCTGGACAAAGGAGAATATTCACAGGATTATTAGCTCACAGGTATTCCATATGTTTAATTTTGCCAGCAAATCTCATGAAAAGACCGAAAACGAGAATGTGTCAATGCTAACATCTGAATACTGTCTAACTTCCGACACTGTCTTAGACTCAGCCCCGAGCCCATTTGCTCCTACTTGGTACAGAAAATCTTTAAAAACTGCTAACAGATAATATAGTTATAGTTTTTAGAAAATAATACTAAATTAGGAGTGAAGAGTGCTTTTGTTGGGGATTATTTTCAGTTGCGGATTAATCCACATTTGGTGCCTTGGAGTAATGTTTCAGAAGGACTGTGTGTGTGTGGGATGGACTGACAATTTGAACAAAATAAATGACAGTAATGACGGAAAATGTCACGCAGTTGGTGTGTTGTAATAGTTGCTGGATAACAATGGAGCTCTACGGCACAGAGGAAAAAGATATTAAGGCTTTGATAACTTGAAACTTGAAATGTTTCTTTTGGCCTGCTTTTCCCGAGGTCATTTAAAGTTATTACATTTATTTGTTCGGTATGCCTTTCTGTCTGAAATGTGCCATAAAAATAAACTGGCCTTGTCTTTGATACACAGACAATGCTTGTTTGTAGGATCAATTCAGTGGTGTCTTTTAATGGGATCAGAAGAATAAAGCATGTTCTAGAATCAATGAATAAAACTTTAGCAAGAGCAGTTACTTTACCAGTTATGTATGTTTTCTGTATTTGTGTGTCATAAACTGCAGTAAGGATCTAATTAATGTGCATCTAAAGTTGCATAATGCTACACTAGCTCTACCCCCCCCCCCCCCCCTTTATGAATTCAGAATAAGAATCTTACAGGCCCACAACAATGGAAAGTCTTTGTTTCTTTATAAATTTGACTGAGTCTTGGCATCTTTCAAAATGGACTTCACTCTTTATGCATTGGGCTGTGTGCTCTTATAGCATTAGCTAACAGCTGCAATCAGATGACATATGTTTATACTGCAAATAAAGTGAGATGAAGCTTGAATAAAGCTTGAAATTGTACAATGATTGAAATGTTTACTTGCGTTATAGATGTGTGGATGTGAAACACTTAAAGTTATATTGATAAGTTTGAATAGTGGTTATGCCCGCGTGATATGACTTGAGCTTCTGTTTGCTCCCAGTTAGGGATGTTAATGATTGACCATTTAACATTTAAGCTACCATGATGTAGCAGAAGAGGCGGGACTTAATTCAAACTGGAAAATGGTGGAACAACAGTGCAATGAAGTGGCAACAACTACATTCACTCTATAAATGTAGGGGATTACAAGGATGTTTTAATCCAGAAGAGTTGTTGGAAGAGCTTTTGGAAAAATAAACAGAAGAAGAAATACGAAATGCGATCATAAATGCGGGGCGACAGTGTGTGATTTGAGACAGCACTTACTGAGGGAATTGAGTGGACTGATCCTGCGCACGAATATCAGTACACTCACTGCAGTGCGCAATTTGGGACACAGTAAATGACACACCTTTAATCGGAGTAGCTTAATGGACCAGCTACTCCAATTTAAAAAAACGCAAAACTAGCTAATTGGGTTTTAGTGTCAGCTGTGTGTCTGCATGGCCTGCCCTGTCTTTCTCCGTAGCTCTCGGCAGGGAACGCCCTCCTGCAGTTGGTCCTACACACTGGCTGGAGGGCCAGGCAGATGCGTGGACGTGGGTGCAGTAGCGTTCCAAGGACGTCTGCGGACTTGTACCGAACATTCAGTTGTCCAAATTAGTATGCAGTTATTAAATAAGGCTTTAGATATACAGTGGGAACATTTCTCCCACAGAGTGTTCTTTGTAAATTGAAGAAGACTCTGCTGCTCCTTGAAAGATGTAAACTTTATGAATGACACTGTGGAGAAACTGAGAAAACTTCTGTGTACCACGGGGACACAGGTTGTCCCTTTGTTTTACACTTTTACACAAATGACTGTGCACCCCAACATTTGTTTTGTGTCTGAACGTGTCTGGGTAGAAATTAATAGCGTGAGCACAATGGATTGTCTTGTTGTGCAGCCCTTTGCACTCTGTTGTGTAACTAGGTAGGCTGCACACACAATGCCACCAGTTCTCATAAATTTTCCAGCCGAGGGTGAAAGTGAACGTTGACGAGGACCGAGCCTTTATCTGAGAATGATAAATCCCCCTCCACTGCCACACAGAGGATCACTGAGGAACCTTGAGCTGATTTATTGAGCTCAGAAAAACAGGGAGAGTGAGGAAGCTGTCCTCTGGCTGGATATCGCTGCCATTCTTCATTTGGGTGACGTTTCACTCAACCCTTGACGAGAGTCCCAGGGAATACTGCTCTTTCTTTTTTTAAGACAATTTTTATGGCATTTCTGCTTTATAAGATGGTGTTTATGTACATATCAGGAAAAGGATGAGACATTACGAATACATTGTATTGTATTTTTATTGCACTCTTGTGGCCGGCATTGATAACAGCGTGTCATGCCAAAATATTTCGGGCCAGCTCTTCAATTAATCTATATTAAATGTCAGAATTTGGTGTAAGTGCACTGCTCACTGCTCCACCAACTCAAAATGCCATGGCCCCTCAGCAACTGTGGGGCCATGGATATCCCATCGATATAGCACCCCAGACAAAAGGTGGTTATATATATCAATATCTTTCTCTAAATTTGCAGAATCTACTTTAAAATCGGCAAAATTCCCTGGGATGTTAGTGTTAGTTGTTAGCTCACCACCTGCAGCAGTTTACCAGCAAGCCCTGCAAGTAGTCATACTTATTTACTTACATTATTTATTTACAATATTTCATGAAAATGCATGGATGAATTTTGACCAGGCCTTACCAATTAAACATCAAGGGCTTCTTTCGAGAGCTGCCATTTTGATATTAAGCAATTATGCAAGAAGAAATCCACTTTTGAAGCAAGAGAGAGTGAGCAATCTTATTTCCCACTGTTGCTCCCGTAAACCATGATGAAATGCAACCACAATAAATGTGAGAATAGTTCTCACTTTAAAATTTTCCCTTCTTGCTATCGCTTTTTCCGCCTCCGCTTCCCAACCCACAGCAAAGCAGAACAAGTTCACACTCGCTCTCTGGAGGCTGTCGAACTAAAGCAAGAGAGGCAGGTTGAAGGACGCTGGGTACACCACAAGACTCGACTACATCACAAAATCAGTGCCTCCCAGAAGGGTCTGAACATCACAGATCCAACAATGTGAGAGAACTTGAGGTCAGATTTTCTTTTAAAGGCAGTGAAGTTTTGCAAAATCCTGCTCTGCACTTATTGAAACCTGGCAGTTCTCCAGCACAGCTGGTCTACTACCAACCCCGACTCTTGACTAAATAATTAATTTTCTGTTGTATCAGCCTCTGGGTTAATCCTTTTTGTTGGTGGCTGTAAGATGTCCATTACATTTTACCATGGCCATGGAAAATACTTTAAATTTAACATTTAAAATAACAGTTATATAACAGATAATCCACGCCAAATTTGTTGTGGATTATTCTTGAATCACTGTTCTAAATTGATATGCTTGCCTCAAAGCTGCTAAGCAACCTGTGTATCCTTAGCAACAACAGTAGTTGACTCAATAATTATGCAATGATGGCGGGTGTTATTGACCTGGGTCTGCTGTGATGAAACTACAATGTTTAGAAGCTTACTAAAAGCACATCATTCTTCACCCTGTGCGTTCTTACCACAGACTGTAAAAAATAATGGATGTAGCCACTGTGATGCTACTCATTGGTTTGTAGACTATCATTATGAAGCAAGTAGGTTGTCATTTTGGCTGTTGCCATCTTGGTTTTGCTGAGCCAGAAGTGACCTTATCTGGCCACGCCCTAAAGCACACCCTGCATTATCATCTATTTTACTCTAAATGGGACCACAAATTACAGAATTCAGTATTGAATAAGACTCGAAACTAGAGACTGAGTCTATAAAGTCATCTGAAGTAGGCTCATTTTCTCATTGACTTCTATACAATCGTCTGCTTTTTTGGGCCAGTGGAGTTGCCCCCTGCTGGACATTAGAGAATAAAGGGTTAAAAACACTTCTGCACTGGCTTCACCTGTCAGACCCAGAATCTGTGTACATTATTCTATTCTAGTTTATGCTTTCTTGAAGTGTTGTTCCATGCAGGCTCTATAAGCGTGGACAACCCAGTGGAAAATGTGACTTCATTACCAAGGTTGGAATTTAAATTAAAAAGCAATACAGGCTACCAGTCACAAAAGTTAAACGAAATGGTTGTCACATTGAGAATGATTGCTCACCCTCCTGTCCACTTATATTTATCCACATTAATCCCAATTAGTATGATTGAAGTCATTTTTTAAATTACTAAAGATGTATTTTCTACAGATCTACTTTTGTGCATATCGTCATTCTTAAGTTTCAAACATCCATCATACTAAAAAAATCTCATATCTGTTCTTCTTCAGAGACAGACTTCTGTGTTATGGTTAATATTCTGATTATGAACTGCCGAACGGTGCATCGCTTTAAATGTTGCTGCCTAAAGGAATTGTCAGACATCATTGTCTCCTTTCGCCAAGGATGGTCCATTGTATCCAATGTTAAAGGAGATAAGAAAGGAAGCAGTGAAGCACCTTTCCTTATCATTTAAAGAATTCGAACCAGCTCTTATCATGGCTGCCACTTGGATACTTCCGGGTCATTTCATTCAGTTAGGAACCTTCTTGAGCAAAAAAGACTGTTCGACTGCAACCAGACTATGAACCTGACAGCTCACCCGATTGGCCTCACCTGAGGAGGGGTTGACTTTATCTTTCTGGAATATTTTTCTTTCTTCTGTTCAAGGTTTAAAGATTGAAATGTTGTATTTCTCAGTAAAAATGTATTGCAAGTAAGAGGACAGGAGGGATTTTCTCTCCTCCTTCCTCCTCCTGTCTACAGGGAATTTAAAGGCATGAGCATGAGCCTTCACAGTGAAAATACATAGATCACCCATCGGCACTCAGCTACATTAGCCGCCAGTCATGTAGCAGTGTCGCTGGGTGTCCCGCCAATCACTATTGAACCTAGCAATCATCTGTCTATGAGTGGCCTTTGGACAGTAGCAGAGTTGTGTGGGTACAAGCAGCTTGAAGGCAGTGAACTGGTTGAATGGACAGATAGATGGATTTGGTGCCATGTCATCATCCAAACCTCAGCTAATGTATTCCACTTATCCTTGTAGTAAGCACACCTTTATCGATCATTCCATTCATGTATTCATGGAGACGAAGAACAAGTCTGCTATGTGGAATGCTCAGCCACTGGTATGTGTGAATTCCCCTTTCACTTGCGTCCCTGAAACATCTAGGTTATACCCCTGGGTAATTTGCACTCAGCCAAGGTAGCTCTGAAGTTAGGGAATGATATGTTGATTTGTTTGGCCTTGCATTGTTTTCACTGCTTTGTACACTGTCACCCTGTTTTATTTCTTCAGAACAAGGTGTTTGTGTGAGATGGTGAGCTTTTTTTGAGCCACATACAATTTCTTGACGTCATAATAGCAACCATGTAGCAGCCGTTTTCTACGCTGTAAATTTAGTATTGTGTGAGGTTTTTTTTGGCTCAGGGACCTTTTGTAAACTCTATTGGGTATTCTAAAATATAGCTCATACACCAGGTGCCAATAGAAAAATGAGCATCTCTTTGAAAAGCATTATTTTTGAAGTTGTGTGGTTTTTCCCCGACATCACAGATTTGGCCACAAATATTTCTGATGCAGTCAGTGGGCGGCTGAGCAAGACGAGGAATGGGAAGAGACAGGCAACACGAGGCAGCTCATGAACAGTTTAATTTTGTGGCATTTCAATCGAATCTACCTGCATCATTGGGTCAAGAAGGCGCGTCCAGGGATGCCCTTCAACGCTAAACATATCTGACACCTCAATGGTTGAGGCAGACAGGGATGTTTATTTAGTCTCTATAAGGAAGAGAATTGTTTTCAAATCATGCGTGCACCAGCCTGCTGCATGGTTTCAGTCATCTAATCGTTCTATCTGCCGTCCTCAAAGACACCTGCAGGTGTGACTGCTCTTCCCCAGCTGAGATATGATTGGCCTAATGCAGCATCATTAAGCCCCCTGTAATTAATGCTACATGTCAAGCTTTCCATTATTGCATGGCACATACTGTATGCAGTGGCAGATTTAACACACTCTTGCATGTCAGTAAAGCCAGGGATGACACGATGTAAGATTTTGATATCACAATTATCGTCAGAGGACATATCACTGTTACACGGTGACACGAGTTTGATGAGTTTTGACGATTATTAATGAGGGGATTAATTATTCAACTTGAGGATGAAAGGACAAGACACAAGCCTACTCTCAGTCCTTCACATAAAACGTGTCAGCCTACTTTATATTAAAAATAGAAGGTTCTGCACATACTCATAGAACTGGAGTTACATCCAGGTAACTTCTACATATCCCTGCAAGATTCAGAAAATAAACAATAAAACGTTAACTCTTTGACCAGTTTTAGTCCAATTTAGCAAAGACCGGGTCCATATTAACAAATTGTCTACTTGCTATACAGGTTAAATTTGTCCCATGCAGAAAAATCAGCATCCTGACCAGTTCACATAGAAGAGTTAGAATTAAGCATTGTACCTGTGTTGCTGATCATATTTTCAAACTCTCTCTCTCTCTCTCTCTCTCTCTCTCTCTCTCTCTCTCTCTCTCTCTCTCTCTCTCTCTCTCTCTCTCTCTCTCTCTCTGTACATTAATCAGTATGAGTGACCCCTTTTACATTACAACATAGTTTTCACATTGTAATGGGATACAGTTTGTCATAACTTAAAATGCTAACTTGGGTAAAAAGTTAAGCTCAAGTTGATATAGTGTCAATATGTCGCTAATGTTACTCTAAACTCTAATATAGTAGTAGTATAGTAGCATGCCGTGCCTATTTACGGTTGCTATTAAGCTAAGTTATCATTGTATAAGACAGTGCATTAGCATTAGCTGCAGGCTGTGACTTTGGTCTCCAATGCTGTATTGTAGTTACCTTCTGTTGTTGCCATGCAGGATCCCTCCTACACTGCTGCTCCTCACAATGAACTTATATAAAGATCAATATTTTCTGGAGACCTTTTCAGTCCCACTTTTTTTCTAACATTAGATAGACATCAGAGAAGTCCATTGTTTTTCTCATGGTCAGAATTCAACAAAGGTGATCCTTGACCTGCCAGTCCGCTCTATGTAGCTCTTACGTAAAGTGGAAAACATTCTGTTGCATAGGTGAATGGAAGGGATTCGAGGTGCAGTGAATATGTGGCAGTGTCACAGTGCTGGTCAGGATTTGACTCCATCTCTTCGATTACTGTTAAAGAATCCCATAAAACTGAAGGATACTGTACATGTTAAGAGCCTGAGCTTTTTTCACAACCTCATTGCTTGCTGAATCCACTTTTATTGAGTGATTTATTTGATCAGCTTTTATCTTTTATTTATTCTTTTCACTTTCAGTTGCTGCCTGTAGCACAATTTCTCATAGTGGGGGTTTGATACGGTTATTCATCAATACCATTTACTCAGTCAGGACGCCTTACCCCATCAGGGGCCAGATGTATAAATTGCACAAATTAGTGACTATAAAAACACAACTTTCCATGGCAGTGAATATTTATTTCATTTCACATTAGCTGCATGTTTAGTTCTACAAGATTATTATATTTTAATTCTAACATATTGGTTTAGATATTACTACTGTACCAAGTGCATTATGACATGATGATTCTGTTCATGTTCTGTATCAGTCCAAAAAACAGACATAATGAAGTGCAAAATGATATTTTGATTCACATCAGTAAGACATGTAATAGCTTTGTGTAAAAATACAGTGGCTGCTTCGGCACTGTTGATCTGTGTCCGAACAGAAAGTGTAATGGGCAATCCACATTATATGCAGTACTATATCTTGATCCTTCATTGGAGAATGATGTTGAAGAACATCATTAATGGAAAACTATTGCTAGTCAATGGCAAGGGCACTATTGTGCAAAGCTTTGTTCATTGTTCCTGAATACATCGTATGCAGCTGGTCCACAGCGTAACATGATGGAAGGATGTTGGAAATACGTTTGTCTCCTATTTTCATTGTGTTGCTATGGCGATATGACTAACCAGTCACATTCCACTCAGAATGCTGTTGTCTGAAAACAATTCAGCTTTTCATTAGCTTTTTGTTATTTATCTGCATTGATATGCAGATATCCTGTCATAGAGACACTGTCTCTCAAACCCATAAACCTTCTCACGTCTCAAGCTGTTCTCTTCTGAGTGATCACCACTCTTGGCCGCTGGCTACACCGAGAAAACCCGAAATATTAGCCGTTGTCCCCAAGAGGATAAATTGTTGTCACATATTCTGAGATTGGTGGTGATAAAATAGTCTTGCCTCACAGTCCATATGGTATGATCTTCAGGCATCTATACCACTACTGGTTTTCTCAATGATGAAGTGTGTGTGTGTGTGTGTGTGTGTGTGTGTGTGTGTGTGTGTGTGTGTGTGTGTGTGTGTGTGTGTGTGTGTGTGTGTGTGTGTGTGTGTGTGTGTGTGTGTGTGTGTGTGTGTGTGTGTGTGTGTGTGCGCGTGTGCATATTTTGTAGTTTCTTTAATTTGTTGACTTCTTTTTTTAACGGTGCTCATCATCGTCATACCCCAATATTCAGCTTTTATTTTTTATTTTTAAATCAATATCACTTAGATGTCCTTCTATGTCTCACTGTTATTAACTCTAATCTCTCTCTCTCTTTATCTCATAGTTGCAGTTTGTAAACAGCCCCATCTGGCAAGGAGCTGAGGAGTGTCCCTTAGTGAGCAGACGTCAAGTCGCAGTGAGTATACAGATATTTGCTCGCAGCACTGTGTTTAAAACCAGTTCAACAGCAGTTTAATTTTGTGCAGGCTCGATTTAATTTCCAGTAAATTGCTGCCTTTGGGAGGGAGCGGTGCTGTTGACTGGCTGTTATTGGATGTCCAATCCAGGTTGACCAGGAGTGGAAACAAACATTTGATGCTAATTGTGTGATTGGTTTATAATAAAAGCCTATGACAATATCAAATCTCCCAGTTTTACCATCTAATAATGGCCTCTGGGACGAGTCAGTAACCAGCAGCTGAAAGCGTTTCACGTACAATGAAAAAATCTAAACTTTTTAGTACAAAAATGAAGTAATAGTTTCTCAGTATTTCATCTCCTTAACGTCTTCACGACACATTATGGATCACATTCAATCTCGAGACGTGAACTCATAAGCCTGTTATGCACCGCTGCCCGCTGAGCTCTTCAATTCATTCTGGCATCTTTCGCAAAATCACATCACTTAAATTAAATGAGTGAACAGATATGCAGTTAAAGTAGTGCACACAGTGTTGAGCCGGACTCCATTTCCTTCATGTTAGCACCACGGTCCCCCCTTCTGAAATGAATCCAGCACAGGGAATTACCTACAGTGTCATTTTCTCTGCATGATCACATAGAATTTCCTATCTCAGGTTTCTGCAGAAAATGTATCGGTTTATCTTCGCCATGTAGTGGAACTTCTTCAGCAGTAACGCTGCTGTCAGCAGTGCAAACAAAAAGATGATTACAGGGCAGAATTATCTAGATTGCCTGTCTCTCTTAGCATCCAGAGATATCATAGCACAAAAGGGCAGGGAAAGGTACTTGCCTCGCACACACTTGTTTATAAGATAATATCTTTTTACGATAAGTCCCCATTCCCAAACCCCGCCCCAAACAATATAAATGTATATGAGGGGAAAACTAGGGCAAGCCTGAATCAGAATTTCAATAGACCGCATTTTGTTAGACTTGCAATTTTGGCAGTAAGCACCACCCCACCCAGAATATCAATCAAAAGCTGATGTTCTTATGTCTCTGAGAATTGTTTTGAGTGAAACACCACTCTGATCATTGGAAGTGCCACCGGTGAAAATATCTAATAATCACTACCAGAAGCAGATGTCACAAATTGTTATTTATTTCCATGGAATTTCCATATTCCATTTATGAATAATTCCACTAATATGACACACCGCGACTGTGCCACCTCTCTCTCTCCCCACACTACTATCAACACCTCGACATTTCCGAGTCCACTGCGACCCCTCCATACATTAAACAGCTACATTAACTGCTGCTGCGCTTTCTGATTCACTTGCACAGTTTTATTGGGATGATGCTCAGAGGTATTTGGCTGCAGAGGCCAAAAATAGAAAGAGGGTGATGATGGATCATAAAGTATTTAGTTTATTGGACTTAATGGAGCTCAGTTTATGGTTAGAATAGTGAACCATTGAAATGGGAGTGTCGGTGGCATATTATAGTCACCATAAAGCCCCCTGCTCCCCTCAGAGCATCAGAGAATCTTAGTCATATGTTAGAGAAGAATAATAAATGAGAATGCTGTGAAACAGTGGGTCGGCAGAGTAATGAGTTTAAATTGTGGTATTCAAAGCCAGAACTCAACTGCTCATTGTGTTGGAGCCTCACATTGTCTTTTAATTGCTGTGGTTTTTACTTTCAAAATCCGTTTTTCTTAAGATGTCAAGAAATTATATTCAAGGTGTGTGAGCCCCCTGCAGAGAAAGCTCCACTTTGAGTTCCCTCTCCTGGTACCAGCCACAACTTGACAGGCATACCCGCCACCTGTGGTTGTAAATAGAGAAGATGATAGGTGCACAGAGACGTGAGGATGTTGAATAGGCAGGCTGCACAAGTTTGAATCATTAGTGAATGCAGAGCGGAAAGGTTCATGCAGGTAGGGTGGGGAGGGAGTTTCATAGAGCATGAAGGCCAAACACACCGCTCCCCATGACAATAGCAAGGACACCGTTCTGCTGACCGCACAACCATGGCAGAGTCCTTGGCTCATCTAAAATGCCGTTTCACATAATGGGAGCAAGCTGAAAACAAATAAACCAGCCTGATAATGAGGCTTTCCCTCAATTTGGAGGCATTTTTCCAATAAGAGTCATCTGTGCTTTTAATAGACAAGAAACATCTATGCTGCTCGGAAACAGAGTCTAATTTGTTTGGTAATTGTTGGCTGTGCACAGAGCGAGCTAACTGTGGTTTTTTGTCAATATCTATTAAACTTTTTAGATATATAAAGAAATGGTTATTCATTATAGTATGCACTACTTTCATAATGCAGCTGCTGAGGTAAGAAGGAAGTTACAGTACTCTGTAGTGGAGGTTTTGGTCTCTAACAATTGTATGTGTGGACAAGGTTTCTGGAGGATAAGTCCTAAATACTTTGGTGATCCCCTTGAGTTCCCCTCTAGCGCTACCAGCTGGTTTTGGGTCAGAGTGAAATGGCTGAATGATTATTGGATTGCCAGGAAATGTGTGGCAGACATTCATGTTTTCCACAGGATGGACTGTAATAACCCTTATCTATACCTCTATTCAATTCAATTTTATTCAATTCAATTTTATTTACAATGCCATTTCATAACAAAAGTTATCTCAGGACACTTTACATATGGAGTAGGTAAAGACCACACTCTATGAATTATTTATGATTTACATAGACCCAACAATTCCCCCCGTTGAGCACACAGTGGCAATGAAAACCTTCCCTATAAAACAGCAGGAACGTGGGACAGAACCAGCTTTTTGGAGGACGGACATCTGTCTACACCGGTTGGGGAGGAAGAAAAGGAGAGAGAAAGAGAGAAAAGACAGACTGATGGACAGAGAGAGACAAAGACAGACACAAAGACAGACAGAGAGACACTTCCAGAGATGCAAGCAACCACAAAAGTAACTGTAAGTATAATATAATCTATAGTAATGTGAATTTGACTTATAAGTCATGGAAGTCAATATGGTAGAATAGTGGAAACAAGTACAGCTAAGGTGATAGAATATGACAATGATAATAATTATGGTGGTAAATATGATCAATGATGAGTAGTGGTAATAACAGCTGTGATACAGGGAGATATATTACTGATGATGTTTTTATTGCTACAAATTTTAGAATTTATAATAAACTCCATAATATTCCATGTAAACGCCATCAACATGTCAAAATATACATTTTTCCAATAATTTGGCTCCAAATACCTGCATTTCATTCAGCCACAGCTGTATTTGTGTTTAGTGAACGAGCCTGCTGAACGTGGTCATGTTAGCGTGGTCGCTCTGAGCACGTGAGCTTACTGACTTTAGCATTTAGCTCAAAGCACTGCTGTGCATAGGTAGACCCTTACAGAGGCATGGCTGTGGACTCTCACTACATTTTCAGAGAGTTTGAAGGATACATGATTCATACAAATTGGACTAAAAACAATGAAACGTTTTCTCTCACTGTATTTAACACCTCAGTAAGTGTGTTCGGTTTATTTGCAAGTCAATCGGAGCCAAACTGATTCAAGACTTTTCTGGATGTCTAAATAACCGTTACTTTAACAGCATTTCAATGACACATATATTTATGTGAAGCATGTTCTAACTACAGGTTCAAATCTTATCATTGATTCCCTGTCAGAGGAATGGTGTTATGTAACCTTGACATCCAAAAGCCCATATTAAACCTAGACTTCTTATAAACATGAATACTCACAGTGAAGGTTGTTTTCTCTCCATGGAAGGTTTATCTTTTAGGGATCTGTGGTTTTCCCCTGGGTGGTGATGAAGAAATCTTTTAGACAGAACCATTTTCACACACTTTTCTGCTCATGTTAAGAGCTGTTGGAAGTGTGTTCAGAGAAAGACACATAACCAAGATCTTAATTTGCACAAGAAAGTAAGGACACACATTTTAAGTGTGTGTGTGTGTGTGTGTGTGTGTGTATGTGTGTGTGTGTGTGTGTGTGTGTGTGTGTGTGTGCGCGCGCGCGTGTGTGTGTGTATGTGATGTCCATAAAAGACTGTTAACTGCAGCTGTAATGAATTCAAAGCACTTGCCTCAGTCCAGCAGTACAGAGGTATATTCAGTTAGCTGTAATTCTGACGCTTTGCTAATTAGTGAGGGAAAATAATTACTCTCAGATGATATCCTCCCGGGACACCTTTCCACTTGGTTTGATTGCAGAAGCACAAATTAAAAAAGATAGACCATGAACACAACTAAAAACGAAAAAATGATCTCCTGTGAGTGGGTGGCGAGAAACAGGTGGATATGAACAAACACCATCACATCCCCTTCTAATGAAGTTAGTCTGTAGGACAGTAGCGAATAGTTGGGAGCTTCAAGGCTTCATTCCAGAGGTGATTCAAATTCTAAATCATCGTTTGAATGCTGTTGCAGTTTAAAGATTAGGCTACACTAACATTATCTTTTGTGTAGAATTAGTGGTGGCTGCGGTGAAATGTTTCCGACTCCTGTGATCCAAACAAACAAACAACTTGTTGTTTCTGTCGCAGTAAGCTCGTTGATACTTCAATACACTTCAATACCACATGTTTCAGAATGATACGATATCCACATACGACAGTATTGAAAGTACCCAAGCTATAAAAAGAACCGGTCTACTGAATAGACTTTTCCTGATTTTTCCTTTTTTTAATACTAGCATTGTACTGAAGTTTATCATGACGACATTGTGTCATGGCATAATGTTGCTATAAACTGGGAACAATTATTTCATCATAACTTTATGTGTTTATTTATTTGTTGGATCAATACATTTTTCTGTGTTGGATCAGCCTGATGCCTCCATGTATTTATGTTGACCAAACTGCCCAGTTATATTCATTAAAGAAAGTTGAAATGTTAAGGGTGACAACCTCATAAAATATGACATTCAAAGCTTCACTGGAAAACCTCAATTGAAGCTTTGAATGATATTCAGTACAGCCTACTGTGCTGCGTCGCACCTTAAGAGCTTCCCTCCATGCAGAGATGTTAGCCGCTGTTCAGAAATTCTGACATTTTTTCACAAAATGACTGACACTAGCAAGTAAGGAAAAATTACAGCTTTTTAGTTTTTACAATATAGTAGTTGGTAACCTTGAATGACAAAACACTAAAAAAAAATCAGTCACTTGTCTTTTCAGGTGTTGAATGATGGACTTTGTGGCTCGATGTTTCATCTTTAATGGGAAAAAAGCGCTCCGACATAGAACTTCTTGTAGAAATACTCAGATTTATTATCGTCTGCACAAGAACAGAAAGGATGTGATTTAGACTGATGCTGGTTAATGCTGACATTTATAAAGATAACGCTGATTCATGCAGTTCTGACAGGAAGGTTGATAGTTAAATAAATGAAGTGTCGCTTTTTAAAAGGCGACTTTTTGAAAAAAGCGACATCAGTTCTTGCCGGGTTAAAGCTAAGATAAAATAAAAAAGAGAATCAGAAATGATTAACTGGTGTGCAGCATTTGCTTTTAGCTACACAAACAAAGTAGGTAATAATCTGTATTTTATAAATGGAAAAAATGGTGATCACTCTCATGACCCTTATGGTTTGACATCGCTTGCATTGCTCGATGGCTTCACCATCCACAACCTCTGTGGTTTTTGGGTTGTTAAATTGGGGCTTAATTGCGAGACTACATCCAACACAATAAAGGGCGAGAGCGGCTGACAGAGGTAGGAGGTAAGTGGTGGATAGATTGGACACTGCTGGGGCTGTGTTCACACCGCTGAGAACAAAATAGAGGTCCCTCTTGTTAATCAGGGCTGTGGGATAATTGTGCTGGTGAAGAGAGGGGGGAATGTTGGTGTGTTGTCACCTCTTCTGTTACTGCTGTTTGAATGTTGATTAGGAAAAGAACAATACTTTAACCAATAAAACAAACTACAACAGACAAAATAATATTATAACAGACGGATAAAAGCAATACTAAAACAGAAAACACAATAACAGACAAAAGTATACTACAACAAACGAAAAAATATTACAACACACAGATAAAACAATACAATAACAAACAAGAAAACAATACTATCTGACAAAACATTGCCTTTCAAAAAGACAGGCAAACAACCGACAAAACCAACAGGTACTCCAATTTAAATGACAAAATTAGTCCTTATTTTGTTTCAAATTGCTCTTTAAAATAAATCAGTTTTATGATTTTATGAAGTTGGGTTTAGGCACAACAGGTTTAGAGAAAGATGATAGTTTTGTGTGAAATAAGGACTTAATGTTAGGGAAATACCTTCGTTGTTAAGGATGGAATAATAAACACATAGGACAGGAATGCAGGCTTAAATAATAAAAAACAATGATTGATTTGGTCCAATGTCTTGCTCTATGATAGAGTTACCTCACAATTGCATCATAATTACCGCAACAGCCAGAATGCTTTGTCACTTAAACTGAGCATTTGTCATAAACTCAAAATACTTGCTTAAACAGTCTAAACCTGTTGACAAATAAAATACTAAAGCAGACAAAACAAATGAATGAAACAAAAATAATGGAAAACACAAAACAATACTGAAAAGGACAAAACAATACTGAAAAAAGACAAAACAATACTAAAAAGATAAAACAATACTGAAAAAAGACAAAATAATGCTGAATTAGACAAAACAATATTAAAAAAGACAAAACAATACTGAAAAATACAAAATAATACTGAAAAAAGACAAAATAATACTGAAAAAAGACAAAATAATACTGAAAAAAGACAAATCATTACTGAAAAATTCCAAATAACACTGAAAAACGCGAAAAACAATACAAAACAGACAAAACAATAATGAATTAGACAAAACAATATTAAAAAAGACACAACAATACTAAAAAGGACAAAATAATACTAAATCAAATATCTTACTATTATTATATATTTTTTTCACTTGCCTTCAATTAGTGTTTCCTGGTAACCTTTTACATTTTCTCTCTTTTGCAACCTTTTTTAACTGTCTTGTCATTCAAGTGTTTACTGCACTTTGCCCTTTCTTGTGAATAAACCTTGCCTCGACTTGATAATATGCTATAAAATAGCAGACATAATGAGCAAAGAGGGCCACGTGCATAAAAAGAACAAGACTTTATCAATGAAATTATCTAACGGCAGAAGCCGTTTGTCATGTAACTTGTTTTCGAAGTAACCGTTTCCTCTGCTGGAAAACAATTTTACAGTCAGAAGTGAAAATAAAAATGAACACACCGGTAGCCTGAGTTTGAGCATACACCACTTTCAGCCTAATTATGACTGAAATAAAAAGGCTGTTGAGATCCCAGTGGCCCTGCTTCTGCTCACATGAAGGTGCTGTGATTCAGCTCTCTTCAAATTTCTTTTCTACTAGCCTAAACCACGTGTCGTCTTTTTTTCCCTGCTGCTATCAAAATCACTTTTTCCTGCCAAGGTGCCTTTCCACCCCAGTGACCTGACTATGGCATTGTTTTGTTTTGAGGATTGTTTGGTTACACTGAAGCATGCGCAGTACAGTTAATAACGATCTCTATCCTGTTAAACCTCTGTGCATTCCACTGTCTGTGCTTAATGAACTAGATTGCGATGTAAATGTGACTCACTTGAAAGCAGCTGTTTTTGACGAGACTGTTTGTACTTTTGCTTTAGCGAGGACGTCGAATTAAGTGACCTTGTATCGAGGCGCCGTGTTGGAACCATGACGCTGGATGTTGTTGGACATCATTTCTCTTTCCAGCAGTCAACACCTTTTTCCAGAAAAAAGAAAATTGTGCAGCTGTGTGACATTTAGAAGCTTCATTGTCAAGACACAAAAAAGTAACCTTGTCAACAATGTCAATTAAAACAACAACAGAAGAAGCCTTTTGTTACAACCAGATCTACAGTCTTGAAGGTGGCTCTCTGTGAAAGTAAAAGAACAAAAGCGTGGGTTGTTTGTCTCACTAATGTCACTCATTTTACTCTTAAAGCAGGTGCGTTTTGGAAAATGTGCTCTTGAACTAAACCTGCCTTGCGTTAATGGAAGCTGTGCTGTTGGAGGTGGAGGGGTGCAACCCTCCAGGGATCCTTGATAAAAAGCCATTAGTCTCCTGTGGGCAATACCTGGTACTTTACACTATATAATGGACTTAACATGCTGGTCGTGTAGCTTTGTGTTCCGTATTTTATCCATCCTACTGGAATTAATCCCTAAAGGCTGGCAAATGCTAAATGAATATTTATGACCCCCAAACAGTCAGGGTGACTACTGTAGACACACACACAAATAACAACCTTCCATTTCAACATACAGGTAGGTCCAGGTCTCACTGTGTGTGGTTCAGCACCTTCAAACCATCTGACATAATCAAATAACCCATAACCCACTTTTAACCAAAGTACTTTGCTGTAACATGAGTTTATAGATTTTTCCAGTGTTAAACGACCCCTAATTCTGTCCGCCTGACACAACATTAATGAGTTGAGTCGCCTGTGCTGAGAAACTGTACAGCATGAGAGAAGGCAGTTTTTAACAGGCACATCATGTTTTTTTCCTTGCTTTTTTATAATGTCACATTGCTATTATTAGCATAGAGACAGCACCTAGCCAGCAACTGATAATTACAGTAGGTAACATCTTCAGTTTATAGTCAGCAGTTTTTGATTGTATACACGCACTACCGATTCACGAAAAGGTGTTTCTCATGTGTTTCTGTGTGGGGTATATGTTGTCAGAGTTAGATATGAGGACAGCGCCTGCTCACATTACAGTAATGTTCTCATTTGTCCAGGTCAATGTTATCCTCAAAGCAATTTCAGTCAAAAGCAACTGGACTTGGTTGTTTGTCTAGGAAGACGTTTCACCTCTCATCCAAGAGGCTTCATCAGTTCATGTACGCATCTGACCAGGCTGGGACTGGTCCAACTAACTGGTGTGAGATCCAGGTATTTAACCTCTCACAAGGCCGATGATGTCACTGGAACCCTTTGTGCTCCAAGTACCAACGACCATCGTTAGAGTGATGGTCGTTGGTGGGAAGTAGGTCTTGTGAAAGGTTACATACCTGGATCTCCACGCCAGTTAGTTGGACCAGTCCCAGTCTGGTCAGATGCGTACATGAACTGATGAAGCCTTTGAGGATAACTCTCACTTGTGTTTTGGGTGTTATTATTGGTGGTTTCGGTGGTCTGTGGATAACACCGCGACAGTAATCTTATTTTAGGCGCATAAGATGAAGCTGAATATATGAACATATTACACACTTTTTGTGATGTAAATTTGACATGTTGACTTTTGATGATACATTTCTTATTATGAACCGACAAAATCCTTGTATTGATTCTTTCCATCTGTAGTGCAGTGTTATAGGGGGTAGGGGATGTTGAGGGTAGGCCATTTGCTGATGGCACAGAAAATCTCCCTCTTTTTACACAACCTAATGTCAGTGGGTATGTATACAGTACCTGTAGGCTTGCCACTGGATTCATTGTACCAATTACATTCTTGGTTATGATTCCAAATAAAAATCAGACAAAAGCAACTTGCTGCTTCGCACAAAATCAGCTAAACTCTGAAAAAGAGTTGTTGGTTCCTTATATACTTTAAGTTTACCAAAGCTACTTTGTACAGTAGCTTCCGAGTTTTGAAATGGCCGCCGTGAGTAGTGAAAAGTGCTGGAGGCACCATCAGTCCTGCTGTAATTATTATTATGTAGAATATTATGAATTATGTATCATTTTTGTAATATTTTCCTGCATTTTCCACCGTAGTTTGATTGGCTGTTTTTCATATCAGGTGAAAAGTTCTACTGCAACAGACTTTGATGTGAGAACAAGCTTGTTGTGCATCTTGTCAGTGGCTAAATTTCTTCTTTCTTTCTGTCTTTCACCGACTTGTTGATTTGTATTACTTGAAGTGTCAACACAGTGTTTATATCAATCTCTTTTCTACCATGGAAAGTGTTGGTTTCATGCTCTGCCCATTGAGATATTTGTGACCATGGACCCGACCACAAGCAAAATTCACATCAAAGTCTTTCTGATGGCACTTAAAGAACGTGAAATGCTTTCATACAAATGCTGAAGCTCTTCCCGTTGTTTTTTATTTTTGTTTTAGGGCAGTTCTTAAAATGATTGTACTGCAATGCAGTTCAAACCATCGAGCTAACTGGCACTTTTATAAAATCAGCTGTTTACTGGGGGTTGCATGAAATTGCAAATCAGCGGCTGGTGACACTCTGTCATGTCTGCAGTGAGGAAAAGAGAAGAGGGAGGGAGAGAAGAGAGGAAGCAGGAACTGTATCTAACACCTGCAAATGGAAACTGTCACAGCTTGATAACCAACCTGGAGGAGAGTTGAGCAGAATAAACACTGAGCCCTCTAATGTTGCTGCTTAATGAGGTTTTCAATGATACAATTCAGTGAGATGGAAAGAAATGACTGGCACTTGTGAGTTTGATTCACAAGGCGAGCCAGTAGGTGTGACCCCTGCGAGGATCTCTAAGTCTTAGGGCCATACATTTCCCTCCTCTCAATGACTGAGATCCTATAGAATATCATAAAAGGAGTCACCGCCACGGCTGGGCGCTCAGCCCTGCGTTTGATTTAAAGCAGGGAGACGGCTAGAGACAGTGACGCAGCCTTGCATGACCAGAGGCAAATGAAACAGGAAAATGACCACCTCATCTTCTCAAGGGTGTCTGTCGAGGGTGGGAGGGGGTAAAGGTGGGGTTGGAAGGAGTGGGGAGGTCGGGGGAGTATATTTAACTAATGAGGACACACTTGCATTCACCTATTCCTGTACAAACGGAGATAAGGGAGAGAAATAAATCGTATTTTACCAGTGCACCTGAACACGCATGCAGCTGAACATTGCAGAGCTGGATGGCTAGATAGCTTGCTATCTGTATAGCTTCAATATATTGATTTATTGCCTATACACAGAAAGGCAAACCAGGAAGGTGTTCACCGTCATAAAAGAGAGGTTGACACAGAATCTCAGTTCTTACTATACTATGACATATATCGAGAGGTTTTCTTTGAAATAATCTATATTCTGAGTTACTCCATCTCCTCGATCTTTAGGAACTGCCATATCTGCGTGTAGAGAAAACCCAATGTGCAATATTGGTTGTAAAGTTTGTCTGTAAAAGTTTTATATGTAATATGATTACATATGTAAAGATATTACTGATGCCCAAGTTAATAAACGTTATTCAAGGCTTTTATTATATTGTATTTGATACGAATGTTGATATTTGCATATTATTGTACTGTGTATCTGTGCTGCTTTGGCAATATAGGTTTCTGATTTGTCGTGCCAATGAAGCTTATATGGATTATTGAATTTGATATAAAGATAAAGTAGAGAAATATGAAATACGGTAGATGGAAAACACTGTACACAGATGGCTGGCTATCTGTATCTCGTTACCTATGTAAAGATAGATACCTATAGATATATAGAGGTGTAGATAACCTAGAAACTAGATCTATGGATTATTATTATTATTAATTCTAGATAATTTAAAACATGTCAAATAATCTCATATGAAGCTATATTATGGTGAATAAATGACAGTCTTTCCCCCTATGTTACATCTAACGTCTTATATTAGAAAACAGCATCATATTTCCCTGTTGACCTTGATCCTGTCAGTCAGGCTCATGATCCACCTCTGGCTCGTTGATTTATGAAAGAACAAGAAGCAAGATGTGTGTGCATGTGGAGGAGAAAGAGAGGAGCATGACATCTCATTTGAACGGCAAATTAGATGACATAGGAAACCCGTTACACATACCGGATGTATAAAACAGCATCTTTTGCTTCAAAATGTGATGATAAATGGAGGCAACACTTCAGGAAGACATGCAGACACTTGCTGCTGAAATGTCCTGCATTTGAAGCGTCTCTCTGAGGCTCTCAACCACAATAGTTTTGAGTGATTTAACAGTTAGTAGTTTTCAGTGTCTCTCAAGGACACTTTGGGTAGCATGCATTGTCTCTGGGGATATAACCTGCGATCTTTTAATTACAGGGACTTTGTGAGCGCTAGGCTACCCCTGCCACCTTTAATCATTGAGCTGTTCACAGTTCAAAAGTCCATAATCCATTTAGGTGTGGGAGGCACGGGCTTCGTATCAAATGAAATAGTCTGTGCATTTTGGGAGGGGAGGGGAGTGTCCTATTAGCAAAGTGGACTTGATATTATTATACGCCGCCACTTCTCTGCCTTGAGATGTACTTTGACCATGTCATGGAAAGCCGCCTTCTTCATGGCTCTGTAAGTGGCCGTACTCCATCATAAGCAACAATGACACTTGAACCACAAAATGTCAAAAGTGTAAAAGGATGATTTTCCAACAGTCTGACTGTGACCAAATGCTGTTAAAGTGGCATTTGGTCGATGCTTTCATCCAACGCGGTGCTTTAGCATTGGTGGTAAAAATACCACAGTCCACATTCACTTCAGGCATGTTTGGACCATTTATTTAAAGTCTGGTATTTTTTTCCTCCTTCGCCTGGGATCAGTCAGACAGGTGGGAAGAATGCCTTTCAAACAGTGCAGGTCACTGCCTCTCACAGTGTAATACAACTAACAGAAGCAAACAATGCCAAAGTGCACTCAGTTTTATGGGTATTAGAGGGGTACATGTCGATGTTTTTTTTGTGGGTGAACTGAGGGCAGTCTGGAGGGATGCTCAAATTCAACTATTGCTTCATGTCTCTTTAACCTCTTAAACTCATGATTTCCTCTAGATTCCCCTCATGCTTCTTTAAAAACAGAAACATTTTTCTACAATGCACACTCATATATTTTGTATGTGCTCGTTACAGCATTTAATCGGAGCTACAGTATATAATGCTGACAGTGAGTGAAGCATTTGCACCCAGGATACGGTCTTTTTATGGCTACAGCATTACATCAAATTGAAATATTTTAGATGTCCTGTGCATAATTGTACGCACATTCTACTGAAATTCAGCCTGACATTTTTGTTCCCCTGTGAGAATTTAGTATAAAGTCTGGCAGATTTAGTGATGTAAACACAGGATGAATTATAGCAAAGAGCACTTACCGTAGCTAAAGTTGCAGGGACCGGATTTAGATTGATTTGTCTCCTACCTGGCTGGGTGTCATAGGTTCAAACACGTGCCAATCAGAGCACCTTAAACACACTCTTCTCTGTGAATCTTTGCATCTTTTCATTCAAGTTTACAGGCTGAGACACGTAAAAATAAGTGAAATCACGTAGAAGAGGAAAGGTGTGGCTTAACAAGGCGATTATGGGCCAGACTACTTCCTGGCTGGATGTTAATACCAACAAATAAAGACTCAAACTATTCTTAAAAGGCTATAGTTAAAAAGAAAAGAAGAAAAAAAAAGGCCATGCTTTCAAGCAGAGTGCAGCTCTCTGCCCCGAGCCATTAGGAGCATGCTCTCTCTCTCTGGAATGACCTGTGACTGGCAAAGGTCACCTCTCACAGGCTAGATTTTCTAAAGCCTGGAAACAGAGCAAAGAGGAGGTGAAAAGTCAAGTTTTCCCTGGAAACATTTTAACTTTGCAAAATGATGAAAGGTTATTACAGATTTTGTTTTGCTTACCCCTGTTTGGGGAAGACTGTGGTTATTGTACACATATGTTGATTTCGTCTGTGACGAAACACAAACTCTGGTCTCCCTTTTTCCTACGTACTGTATACTGTTAGGCCACACTACTGCCTGCATCAGTACTGAACGTTGTTATTGGACACAACAGTAATGCTGCGTTAGCTGCTGCTTGTTGTGAAAATCTGAGCCTTTGTGCTTTGATGCCATTGACCTACACAGCAGCACACCTAATAAAAATAAAACACATTTCAATGTTGCCATGTGATCCATGACCATGTATCACAAGTTTTCATTTTTGCTAACATGCCAGCAGATGTAATTTAGTATGATTATGACCAGAACCTCATCATAAAAACAAAAAGGTGAAATCAGTGTGGAACGCTGATTTCACTGGTTATTTTCCTTGTCTCTGTAATGAATGGAATAATCAGCTCATTGAAGCTGCTGTCGAACGAACATCAGCACTAAACCATTTCTCCACACTTCTTCTCCCCCGATGGGCTCGTTAGTGTTCTGATGCAAACCACTGCTATACAACATATTTATTATTTAGTGTCTTTTTCCCCTATTTTTCCTTCTTCGCCTACTTACTTTCTGTGCTCTGCATTCTCCTGCACACTTCACACTCATGATCAAACTCTGAACTTATATGGCTTACTCTACTTTATGTGGCTCCCACATGCTGACATTCTTTATTCTGTTGCAAAATGTGGATTTTTTTTTTCTAAAAGGGTATAACGGCATATGATGTGTTAATTGGCTGGGTGAGATCCAGAAATGCTGCTGTTTGATATTGTTAGAATATTTTCATATTTTTAGAGCAATATCTTCATCTCTAGTGTGAAGTTGATGACGTTTTAATAGGTTTGAGCTTGTTCCTGTGCCACATTTCTATCCACATCATCAGCATGGCTTAAGAACAGAACATATGCTTATTACTACTGCTGTCATTCAAATCAGTGGTGTAAAAGATGGCATAGGTAGTGCACACTTTCCTTATATTGACACACTGGCAAGCTGGAAGTTGCAAATCTGTGCAAGAAGAAAGAAAGAAGGTGGTCCTCAACTTTAATCTGAGCACTTTTACAACCTTTTAAATAGATAGTTTCCGAATTTGAATAGATATAAAGTCCTCCTATTTAGTATGTGGCTGCATTGTAGCCAGTAACTGTCTGACCTCAGCAGACACCTGGTATCTTTGTTGCTGATGCTCTGCAAGGCCCGTGCTGTAGTCTTCACTTCTTTTTTGTTTCAGGGGATTTTGATTTCTCTCATCAGAAAGTGAAGTTGGACTATGGCCAGTTAGCTGACTGTGCCGATGCCCAGACCTGTCGCTAAGGGCATCTTACTATTTTATAATTGTTCTTTCAAATTAGTGCTGGCGGAGGCAGAAATCTGGAAAATGCAAATCAAACCCAAGAATTTGAAAATGGACCTTCTGCAGCTCTCCCCTCCCTGTCCTACCCAGCTCCCTTCATACAGTATCCTGCAGGAGTACATTGTGATTCCTCTTTCTATGAGAATTATCATCCTGTTTTCTTGCAAACCTTTCAGTCTTTAAAGCCCTTTGAGATGACATACTGTTAGTCAAGGCTCTAGCTAGCTACACCTTTATAAAGGAGAGAAAATCTTCTTCAGCACGAACTCAGCGCTGTGGACATAGATCTGGTTATACAAGAGTAACCTTCTGCTAACTGTAGCTGTGAGCTTAGCCATAGCCAGTGTGAGGTCATGGCTACAGTTAGCAAAAGGCCTTTTTTTTACACCTTTGAAACATTTTTTCCAATATTGACATGGCAGTGCTGCTTACCATGAGCCAGCCATGAGCTGGTTAGCAGAAGGCTATAAAGCAACATTTTCCACCATTGAATAAGGCTTTCACCATCTGAAGGGATGCACCTCTGTAAAACAAAGACTGTATAAAACATGGACGTAGCATAACTGCTCGGGTCAAATCTCTCAACTTGATCCAATCGTCCTCGCCTACGCGAGTAGCCATCTGGTCAGACCTTGACTCCGCCACATTTCCTCTTAACAAAAAAGGGCATGAATGTGATAATTGAGGGAAGGAGATCCGTCCATCTGGCTGAAGTAAACCTCTGAGGAGAAGTGAGGGCCAGCGGCTAGCTATCACTCAAGAGGCCATGCCCCTAATTATTCATAAACTATAACCTCCAATAAAATAAAAACTAGCCTGGAACAAAAACAATTCACCCCCCTCAGTGTTGTCATGGAGATATGACATAAACATACAGTCTAGAATGTTTTTTGTACCAGGCCTTAAATAGGTTTAATGATGCTGTGAAAACGGCCTGTTTAACATGGGGGTCAATATTATGCAAATTACTCCTACTGGACACTCGGAGAACTGCAATTTTTGTCACTTCCGTATAGGATCAAACCAGGAAGGGGTAGGGGCTTGCTGTTGAACCATCAATAGGAACACTCACTCTTTCTTACCTGTGATTGGCCAAAGTCTCCTGTCACAGGTTATATGCCTGAAAACATAATCAAGAGGTTAGAAGTCTATTTATTCTCAGACCACTTGAATTACAATATGCTGAAAGGGTTTTACTCACTGTTTTGTGAGGCTTTCTCATATGGTCCTTCAGAATGCACTCAACTGCATTAAATCCCTAAAACCTGTTGAAACTTTTTCTGATACATAATTCTGTACTTAGACACTTTTTTTTAGAGTAGAGAGACACGGCTATGTTACTTTTCATATATACAAAATGTTGTATTTACACTGGAAGACATCACAACACACATACACTCTACAAAGCCACTAATTAATTGGGTGGATTATTAAAGCTTGTATTATTTAGCAGCTATGGATAATGAGATGCGTATTACAAGAATATGAAATCATAGGAGAAACAAAACATTGAGGAGTCGTCTCTGAAGAGTAGGATCGTGACCAGAGAGTTAGATAGTTGGAGCAGCAGGGAACTTTAGGAAGTTAATGACTAATTCAACAACAAGTGTCGCAATGCCCTCAACCCCACACTGCTCAAATGCAGCTGCTCAGTGTTCCCCAGTATGAAGCTGGGGTTGTGCTGGGCAGCTCCCGGCTGTGAATGTAATTGTGTGCGTGTGTAGCAGGGAGCTGCTGGTGCAGAGCATGCATGCCCAATCAACTTTCTCTGGATAAATAATATGGAAAGAGATTAGTGCTAGCAGAGATTGTATTTGTATTGCATGAATCTGAATTTGTTCTCCTCATATTAAGCTGTTGATTTAGAAAGAAAAATGCGTTAGTCGAATGAATGAATTCTGAAACTTAATTTGAAGTGAAGCGAAGCACACTGCTTTATGTTGCCTCCAAATCTCAACTATCCTGTCCTCTAACTTGTTCCTCACAGGGCTCTCCTGCTGCACTCTGGGTATTGCCAGGGGTCCGTGACTGACACGACACGTGACGACATCGACGGAAAAATGTAAATTATCGCAGCTGGCAAAGTTATGGAGCTCATTAAAAGTTACTTTGCCATTAATTGATTTATTGCTTCCTGTGACAGCCCGATGTGCAGGATAGCCGATTAAAGCCGTCAGTCCTCCCAGTTTAGTGGCTTGTGTCACGGAGATCTTGTTACTGCACTTGCATGTTGAGCTTTTTTTCCTGCTAAGATTGTGGCTCACGGCTTTGGAGCATCAGAGTATGCCAGGCAGACACACAGCTCATACGCAATTTGCTAGTGCTTCAGCTCTCCAATAATTATTAACATCTCTATCACCAGCATGTCCTTTTTCCCTCAGTCACCAACAGAGCGACTTCTAATTAGTGTGTTGGTAGAAGTAGAAAATGGCAAATGAAAAGACTAAAGAGTGAAAGTTGTAGTGTATTATACTGTAAGTTGAGGTATAAATTGCCCGTAGGTGTGGCTTGAATTTAATTTTAGTTGAACTCAACATGTCTGTATGATCTCATATTATTCTTTAACCAGTTCATAGGTTTAAGTGTATTCAAGACTTTAAAGGATTTTAAAGTTAGATTGTGTTACCTTTGCTCAACACTGGCCACAAATGACAATAACAGGATAATGGTAAATGCTGTAAATACATATTGATACATATAAAGAGAAGTCAAGGACACTTTTTTTGTTAAAGAGCAATATCTATGGTAACCAAAGTTTTCTAACATTAGCCACCAGACAGAAGCTACTGGTCATACCAGACCAAGGGAGACCAGCAGCAAAACCGTATCTTCAAAATTATATTGAACAGTGTAAGGAGTGGAAAGTACATTTGCTCAAATACGGTACTTGTACAATTTGGAGTTTTCCATGTTATGCTACTTTTAATTTATACAATTCAACACACTGTTACTGATTAAACCAGCAGTTTCCAATCATTACAAAAAAGCAGTGTTGGAACTCTCTTCCATGTTTCAGATGTTAGCAGTTACACCAGACTTGATTTCCCCCCTAATTTTCTCAGGCCTTTCTCAGGAAAACTTATCCAAGTCTTTTTCTTCTCTCCTACCTCATTAATCATCTTAAGGCCCTTTCGATTAAATCTGTGACCCTTTGGAGGGAGCCCAACCCCTGTATTGGGAACCATTGTAATAAACTACCTGTATGAAGTTAACACTAGGTCCACTTTGACCAGCAGTATTTGAAGGAAGGACTTTCTTGTTATGAAGTATTTAAGATTGTTTGAGAGACCTTTTTCACTCAGTTAATGATCTGAATACTAGCTCCTGTGAACCAGTGATTCCGTTTTTATTGAAGGAAAATGAAAATGCATGCACAATAAAGTTAATAACTACAGATATCTATTACATTCTTCACCTTACATGCTTTTGCTTCTCTAGTGAACAAAAATGTTACTAACTTTGACTTTCTGCCTCTGACTGAACTCACCTCTGATAAAACTTTTTGGCTGCAATGTCTTTGTAGGCAAAGCACAAACACCGTTTGCAATAATTCAAGTTGGAGGAAGCATCCTATTCATATTGTACCACATCCTCCTCTTTCAGCACTTTAGTCTACTCTGGGGGACATACAGTACTCTTTAGCATGTCTCGCTATATAAAATTGTAGGATTTTGTATCCAAACAAGTTGATACAGAGCCAACTGCACTTCTTGCTTTCCCAGTTTGAGTTAGTCACTTTTGATATCAGCAGCAGGAGAAGAAATCTTCAGATCCTCTGGCAGCATATTTACAGTTAACTTCTCCTTTACAGTTGACTTCTCCTGTAGCATTTTTAGAGGTGTTGATGCAGGAAAGTAAACATGTTCTGACAGGTTGGCTGCTTTGTGGTTTGAGGTAGAAACTTATGTGGTCCTGTTGTGGAAACCGTCTTTATCCACTCTGTTAGTCAAGCTTGTTATATTCAACATGTGTGTGTGTGTGTGTGTGTGTGTGTGTGTGTGTGCGTGCGTGCGTGCGTGCGTGCGTGTGTGTGTGTGTGTGTGTGTGTGTGTGTGTGTGTGTGTGTGTGTGTGTGTGTGTGTGTGTGTGTGTGTGTGTGTGTGTGTGTGCGTGCGGGCATGCGTGTGTGAGTGTGTGTGCGTGTGTGGGCGTGTGTGGGCGTGTGTGGGCGTGCGTGTGTGTGTGTGTGTGCACGCTTTTAGACTGATATGGGGAAATCAGCACAATAGGTATGGATCCAACAGAAGACCTGTCTGTCTCTTTCTCTCTCTTTTTCCTCGTCCTCAACCGGTGAAGACAGATGTCCGTCCTCCACAGAGCTGGGTCTGTCCGACGTTCCTGCTGTTAAAAGGAAGGTTTTCGTTGCCACTGTGTGCACAAGATTGCTGTTGCTGCTCATGGGGGAAATGTTGGGTCTCTGTAAATCATAAATAAGTCATAGAGTGTGGTCTTTACCTACTCTACATATAAAGTGTCTTGAGATAACTTTTGTTATGATTTGGCACTGTAAAAAAATTGAATTAAATTGAATTGAACAGGTTGACCTGTGACGGAGTGAAATACTCACATGAATGCAATAAAAGTATGTCTTAAGGTTAGGGGAATACTGTATCGTAGGCAAATGTTAATTAACCAATTTGTTCAAGAGACCCTGCAATAAGTGATGATGGATTTGTGACCTTCACTAGCAAGGGAAGCTAATTTGGACTTCTGACCATTAACTGATCATTAACCATTAACAGACCAGCAGACAAATGAGCCACTTTCCTTAAACCTCTTGTGGGTTGTATGTCCGAGCCTGCCACATCCATCTGCAAAGTTGTCAGCTGTGTGACTACTTGGCATACCCTGTGTGCGTTTAGGCCTGTCACCGTAACAAATTTTGCTGGGTGATAATTTTGCAATAATATTGCATCTTTGAGACCATTTTCAATATAATGATATAATGATAATGGCATAATAATGCAAGTACACCCTTTTGAAGGTCAATAAACATTTATTTCTAAAGAATATTCAACACTAGAACTCAATACATTTTAAATATCCCAAATAAATGTAATGTTTTAAAACAACAAATGCACCACAACCGCTCGCTCAAGTGAAGTGGTTCGCTGCCATTTAGTTTAAACCCGAAGTGCTCCCACATGGCTGCTGTGGCGTTCAAATTCCATCTTTGTTTTTATCCCTTCAAATCTCAACTATCCTAGAAAATGGCAAATGAAAAGACTAAAGAGTAAAAGTTGTAGTGTAATACACTGTAAGTTGAGGTATAAATTGCCCGTAGGTGTGGATGTGGGCATGAATGGTTGTCGCCAGCCCTGTGAGAATCTGGCGTCTTGTCCACCCCAACTGAAATAAGCGGTTAGAGATAATGGGTATATTCAGCTCTGTAACAAGAAACTCTCCACACTCAGTAGACACACTGACAGTAACCTATGAGACTATAAAAACACAGAATCAGCTACTTATCACAGGTAACCGGAGCATCTTCCTTCTCATTCATCCCCACAGCTGCGCTTTACACAGTCGGATGCTCAGCTTCTACTGACTTCATTGGGGAAGAGTAGAGCGGGTTGTTCCACTGCAGAGAAACTAGACGCTCATTGGATAAATGCTGGGCTTTGTCCTGCCCATATGGGACAGTGGGCTGGCCCTGACGCTCGGCTTCTGCATGATGACTGGATGAGCTGTCTGAGGCGGAATCATTTTTTGATTGACAGCTAAATGAGGGAATCAGTGATCTTGAAGAATAAACAACCACTGGAGCATTTTCCAAATGTTTCATTCCGTTGTTCTGAACTGATCCGGAGACTTTGTCTTTGTTAAAAAAACGACTGTCACTCTTCGGTTTCTTTCCTCAACGGGCAGCGGCAGCTGCGGCGCTTCCTTCCTTCCTTGGGGCGGCAGTAGCTCAGTCCATAGGTGACTTGGCTGGGAACTGTAGAGTCGCTGGTTCAAGTCCCTGTGTGGACCATGTATGGAGCGTGGACTGGTGGCTGGAGAGGTGCCAGTTCATCTCCTGGGCACTGCCGAGGTGCTGTTGAGCAAGGCACCAAACCCCCAACTGCTCAGGGTGCTGGTCACTGGCAGCCCCCTCGCTCTAACATCTCTCCTTAATTGCATGTATAGATCCTGGTTGTGCATGTGTGTATTTCGGGCCTGTGTGTGTAACATGTATAATAATAAGAGTGAAAAAATTGAATTTCCCCGTGTGGGATAAAAATAAAGTAATTCTTCTTCTTCCCCCGTCACGAACACTCACACTCACAGGCGGTCACAGTAGCCTGCCGCAGCAGCTCCAGCTGGGCCAAGGCTGTTTAAGCAGCGTAGCTCTGCTGGCCATTGAGAGGACACTGGTCAAGTGCCTGGAAAAGATGCCTAGTTGGTACGACAAGCTCACAGATCATTTTCTTTAAAAGGAAAAAAGGGTAGAATTTACATATAAATAAACAAACACACTTATGATGTAGGCCGGAAAAATGAGCTTCCCCTCCTTGAAAGACCAGAAGCCGCCACTGGGCTCAGTGTAGGTTATTCAATCATTGCATGTCTATTAAGCATTACAGTATGATATAGCTGTCCTCTGTTCATGTCATCTCGATGCGGTTCAGTTGTGTTAATAATAGACATACAGGTTGTTTTTTTTTAATGAATGTATTATATGATTTATATGAAATATTGGTGTGATAATGTATTCTGATCAGACTGCACTCTGTGTGTGTTTGAGAAAGAGAAATCATGGGAGTGAGAGGTGTCATTGTGAGTGTGTGCCTGTGTGTGACTCAGCTGGAGAGGGCAGACAATGACAATCATGATATTCAGTAATACTCATGGCAACTGGGGCCTTAATTTAGACATGCTGCAGTTACCGAGAACAAGGCTATTTAGTTTCACACGTTGGCAAGTCTATACTTAACTTTTGTACATCTGCCAGATTTGTCTTCTGCATCTCATTTACTGATAAAGTAAAAAGCTTCCTTTACCAATTTTTATTTCAATTTAAATAACCTTCAACCAAAAAAACATATTTCAAACCCTGATAAAAATACTAATCTGTCAAAACTCTAGCTGTTAATTGCTGTTAAGTTGTGAAAAAAGACACTTTCACAAATATTGCATGACCTATAACTTCATTAAAATAATTTGATGTGCGTCATGAAAATAACAAGGCTCTCTCTCTCTTTTGCATCCCGATAATGAATGGAATAATTAGGTCTGCGAGGCTACTGTCGAATGAATGTCAGCATTAAACCATTTCTCATCTTGACTTCCTCTCCCCAGATGGCCTCATTGATTTATCCATTTCCACGCATCCTTGCTGTGCATCTGAAATATGCCGCTGCAAACACATCATGAAAACAGCCCTGAATTGCCAAGGGCATATGGGTCTTTCAGTTTTTATGCCTTGCGCTTCTTTCTGGATACATCCGTCTCATCACCTGCCCACTGCGATGGCCAGATATGATTATAATTACACCACAGGCCTGTCTTGAAAAAGCCTGAACACAGCACAGCCTCGTTTGGCAGCCAGTCTTTTTTCAGCCAGTTTCTGGTTACAGCTTGGGCCTGTAAGAGCAGAAGCTGATGCTGCAGTACATTGGTGCCACTGCAGGGGAGGCTTCTCATATTCAGCTTCATCTTCAAAGGGGTTTTCATTGTTGTTGGAAAGGCTTGATGACATGCCTTGTGCTACAGGGGTCAAGCACAAATACAGTATGTTGCATATTGAGATCTCAAATCATTGTTTTAACCAGTGGTCTGGAGCTACACACCATCCAGACTTAAAGATAGACAGTTTTAGACAATGAACAGATAGACAGTGATAGACAAGCCACGCTGAATATAAAGAAAATGTACAATATTCCATCGTAGGTAAAAAAACAAAATAAGTATATAAAAGTATTCATTCTGGAGCATGGCCTCTTTCAGAGTACAAAGTCCGAGATTCATTTATTTGTATGGGGCATTTTAATGTTGTACTCTGGCTGTACAGGTGGTACTAAACTGAACCATGCTTTCACACCAGAGTGAGTGCAACATTGTGCAGCAAGGACATTATTTTCAATGGAGAGTGCAGCTGTGCCTTCCTGAGCATCTTTACCAGTCATAGCAGCAAAAACTGCCTTGATTTTATGTCTGGTTTTACAGTCAGAGTTAAAGCTGCAGTCGGCAAGTCTGGCAGATCGAGTTGACTCAGTCAAATTTTGAATGTTTACAAATCTCACGCCCCTCCCCCTCTACCACGAGCTCTTCTGCTCTCTCCATGGGTGCTCGTGAGCCGTTTCTTCTCACATCATTTAATGGCATGGAGTACATGCTACACATGGAGGTAGCTGGCTAACTTACTCATAGATAGCAACTGCTAACATAATTCAGCATATGCCTAGCTTGAGGTGTGTGCCTGTGATATTGCAACATGCGCGATCGGGGAGGGGAGTGGGGTCTGTAGCGTGTGCACGAACTGTGCCTGAGAGTGAGCACTCACACAACCCTGCGATGAGTGAACAGAGTGATACGGGCGTGGTGGATTTTTGCAAAGCACACAACAGGCTCTACTTGCATGTAGAGGCGTGTTTTTTTCTAAAACCGGATGATTTATGTTGTTCTATTGGAAAATAGTGTCTGCCTCAGCGAATATGATCAAACAAATGTTGCTGCACGTTTAAACTTAAAGAAACTGTGACCGGGCCATTACCAGGATTTTAGAAATACTTAAAGTGTTACTTCTACCCTTGGTCTGATCCTAAATTCGCCCACTGCATCATTTTGAAAAATGCAACAAAGTGTGCAGAGGGGGTCAGAGAGAGGACAAGGGGGGGGACTCCCAACCGGTTGTCTCTACCTCAGCACTGGACTTGCAAGAGTTTTATAAATTTGTTGAGAAATGTCAATACTAACAACATTGATGTGTTTTATCACAGCACAGTCGTATCATTTGGTTTACTGCTCAAAAAACATGTCTAAGTGTGCCGTACCTCTTTTAGCAATGAGAGTACTCCTCCCAATAGCCTCGACACACAATTCACGTGCTCATTTTTCTTCAATTCAATTTCAGTTCGATTTTTCATATTGTTTATATTTCGATTCAGTTTCAGTATAGTGATGCCACAGTTCTGGTGAAAAATACTATTGTCTAAAAGTAGTCACATTTCAGTATATTTATAAGGAAAATACTCTGATCAGCCTAAAAATACACTTTTTTTGGTAACGTATAACCCCCATTTCTCTCACAAACTATGCTAACTTGAATATGTGGTGTGACAGAGGGGTAACTAATTTATAACTTTTTGGTTGGATTAATCAAAAGAGATGCATTATACTTTATTAGCAGGACATATATATGTTTATGTGATACTGGCAGATTCATTAACATCTTTTAAATCACTTCTTAAAAAAACCCTTGTTGCTGGGGTCCCACCTACTCAGATACGAATACTTCCCAAAAGCCCATAACTTTACACAACGTAGTTTCTTACTTTGCAACCATAGACTGTATAAAAATGGACGTAGCATCTCCGTCAGGGTCCGTTCTCTTAACTTGATCCAATTGTACTCACCCACGGGAGTTTCCATCTTGTCAGACTTTGACTCCGCCTCATTTCCTCTTACCAAAAAAGGGCATGTGTGTGATGTTGGGGGGAGGGAGATATGTCCATCTGTCTGACGTTTACCTCAGAGGGAAAATGAGGGCCAGCTGTGAGCTGTCACTCAAGAGGCCACGCTCCTATTTATTCATAAACTTTAACCTCCAATAAAATAAAAACTAGCCTGGTATAAAAAAATTCACCACCCTCAGTGTTGTCATGGAGATATGACCTTAACATACAGACTATAATGTTTTTTTGTACCAGGCCTTAAACAGGTTTAATAATGCTGTGAAAACGACCTGTTTAACATGGGGGTCAATAAGAAACTGCTCTATTATGAAACCTGCACCTAGCGGACACTCAGAGAACTGCAGTTTATTGTACTTTCGTATTGGATCAGCCAGGAAGTCGCTGTGGTTCGGGCTTGGTTGCAACTCTGTATGTAACTTTTATTTGAAGATGCAAAAAAATCAAAAAATACAGTGAGGCATTAACAGTCAGGCAACACAGTCAGTACACAGATTTTATTGTTTATGCTTTGCATAGAATTCTATCAGATGAGACCGAAAAAGACTAAGCTTGGACATCAAATGAGACATGCTGAGTTCCATTCTACTCAGACTTCATATCACTGCTCACAAGCGAAGCTTCCCCAGCTTTAAAGACTGTAATACACAGGACATTTTTTGTAGCAGTATGGCTTGGTAATATTTCGCACAGCAGGGACAGAATTTGCAAATGGGACAAAATCAGTGTGACGGCCAAGAAAGTGCCATCAGTCCAGACCTTCAGTTGTTGCACCACAGGCTTTTATTTCTGCTATAATTCTGCCGAAGGGGAGGAATTGTAAAGTGTTATGAGCTGAACAGTTACCCAATGAGCTATTACAAAGCATACGCTAAAATATGGTTTGCTTGTTACCGCAGCTAGGTGAAGTTCAACACCACCAACGTGACATACAAATAGAGAGTTGATTTCGAGTAACATGCAACTCTAAAGTGGGTTCAAGACCAAGTCAAGACAAGAGAGTAAATTTAGTCCTAAAGCATGCATGAGTTCAGGATCTATGAAACTCTAAACTCAAATTACTGTAATGAGTGCATTTAGTATTTAGTAATAAGAATGATGATTATGTACAGTAGTGCTTTTCTGTATTTTATATCATTAAATATGTTTTGGTTTTGGACTGTTAAAACTTAAAAGAGCTCGCTTCGGATGTGTAGGAGTAGCGACTGCAGAAACTGTGACTGTTTCATCTACAAGTTCAGATGATCATGGATATTGTTGAGAGGGAAGATAACACTAAAGAAGTTGAAGAATATTTCAGTATTTTCTTACTTTCAACTACACGCATACCAAAGCCATCTCACTGAGCCCAATGATGTCTCTCAATCACTGTGAAGAACAGGACGTAAACATGATGATTACACGTCAGTAGTTTATTCTGTAATGAGACAAGGCGGACCATATGTTGTCAGCCGAATCAACAACAGTCTTTTTTTTCTTAATTTTGTATAATTATACACAGAGCAGCTCAAGAAAACAGCATGGCAGCCTGTAGAGTCTTACAAACCTATTCTTTACTCAAAATGACTAACTGTAATGGAGATAGAGAAGGCTGATGGAAAAGAAGGACACACCAGCATGACACAAGCCACGTTCTTCCCCTTTGTTGCTTCATAGTGCTTCAATGCTCTCTTGTCCGGTGCTGAATGCTAGCAAAGTCGTCCAAACTATTCATAAACCAGACATTGGTACTGCTTCCTCTACTGCCACAGTGTGACACTTGAGCATAAAGGTGGTCTATTGCACTAGCATTTTATAACTGACACAAACTTTGCATTTGCAAATCAACAGGATCTCATCAACAGCACTAAAATGTCAGTTACTCCCCATCTGGTGTCTGTTTCTATTCCTTAAATCTGCATTCGGCAAGAATGTTATGAATACAGTTTTGGGGAGTAAAAATATCCAAATAGTTCATCCTTACTGATTAAATGAAACTACATTCTTTGGTGTGGTCACGCTTCTATTCATAGGAAGTGATTGAAATTTAAGAATGATATTTAAGAATGATATCCAAACTGTCAGCTAAACTGTGGCAAAAGAACATGCTGTGCAGAGAAAATAAGTGTGACCAACTGTAGATTTTTTTACTCTTTTGGCCTTTGGTACACAGTAACAATTGTGAGCATGCTGTGTTCAGTTTACCGGCATTATGTTTCACTGTTACAGGATTTCTGGAAATGAAAGTTCTTCTTTTTTTTTTTATCTTGAACTTCCAAATGCTACTTTAAACCTAAACTCTATAAAAGCTGCATTTTTGTTCAGAAAGAAAGGAAAGAAAAGGTTGCCAGAGTAGCAAATTGATATCCATGCATGCCAAGATGTGCTGTATCTCCAGTGTCCAGCTCAGCCATAATTTAATTCAGTACAGGATGAAACCATCCCATTTACAAAAGATAACTTAAGGGCTTTAAATCTTCGAAGATTTAGATCTTAGAAGTCATACTGTACCATTAAGCCACTTTCATAACAAGACACCTTCATAAAGGAGGTTGAAATGAACGCACGTTTAAACTTTAGCAGACATGATGAAACATTGTTGCCAACAAGTTCTCTTACCTAAAATAGGTTGTTGGTCTCTGCCCTCCAAAATGACACGTTACTGTTTTCTAATCCGGCACTCTATATGCAGGACAACAGTGTTCTTCATTTGAGCATTTTCTGATCTGCAGTGTCTACAGGACAGCTTAACTTTAGCTACTTATTAAGGTCAACGGTAGGTTGTGGTCATGGCTATTATTGGTAAAGACAGAATGCGAAATATTGAGTGTCTCTCAAAATGAAATCACAAAATTTCTTCTAGAATGACACAGAAGCGTCTTCTCACTCGATGGTGGTATCAGCAGGTTGTAACATTTTGTGTTGACGATAATAAAACAAGAACTTTTTTACATTTGCAACAACAACAAAAAGAATTTAGGACAAAAAACAAGGATACATGATGTTACTATAAACAATTTGTATTCACTGTTTAGGACGTAGTTGGGGTCAGAGACTATGTTGTTAGCAAGCCCTAATATGTAATTAAGCTGATCCATTGAGTGTCTCATGACCAACAACCTTTGAGCAGATTTTCATTTGGTGGAGCAGTTTTCACTTTAAAGTGGTTGACAAACACAATACTGTAGAACAGAAGTAAAAAAACAAAATAATTATTTGTCTACTCGTCCCAAAAGACCTAAGGCTGTGGAGAAAATAAATTATTTGTTTTGTCCCTTTGTAGACAGATTGAATGTGGTCTTTCCAGGAGAGCAGATGGTCTATCATCACACTCAAGTTAGCTATTTGTATGAAAATACCTGCTTGAGTTTTTCATTATGGATAACAATGGGAACTTTATTAGAATCAGATGGTGATGCAAATACAATTTCTTCTGTTTGTTATGTGTTAATCTCAAGAGCATTGTTATCACTCCAAGAGCATGTCAGCATAGAGGAGTCATGAGAATTTCCGGGCCTCGCTCACGGACCTGTCCGATCCCCAGGCTACCCTGCAAAGCCATTTCAGGCCATACCGCTCAATATCGCTGCACGCTCATCTTAGATTTCACCATGCTACACTGAAATCGCTCACTGCTCACTCCAAAAAAGGAAAAAGCTGCTTATCAGATGAACAGCACCTACCATGAGACTATTCTCATTCCCTGGCTGTCAAATAAGGACGTTTTGTCGTATGGCGCAGTGTTTCCGCATTTGGTGCCAAACACACTGAGATTTCAACAGTAAACCCATCCGCGGTACTAGGACAGAGCAAGCGCTCGTGTCCCGTTCATGGCCCGTGCTTCATTGTAGTTATGTTACAAACACACATAATTGAACCGTACCCACGCCCTTTTCCTAACCCTAATCAAGTGGTTTTGTTGCATATGTAGCTCCATATTCTATGAGTATATCATCAGCCAGGCGAAGCCTGTCTGATATAGAATTCAGACATGCTTCAAACTAATGGTGTGCGTGGTAGCAGAGTGAAATTGGAGCGGGAGATTCCATCAACACTCCAACATTTAAACATCCCACTCTGCGCTCCATCCAAAATCCTCCCACTTGCACTCTGCTCATATGCCACTTTTTTTATGTCATGTTGGTGCAGCCCAGGTTTGCCCGAGTGACTTCATAGTATTTGAGCTGTATCATCAGAACACCTCAGGATGTATTGATTTAGGAGAAATCTACGACACGCTGTATGGTTAAGGTGTGGTTAGGTTTAGGGAAAGATCATGCTTTGGGTTATGAAGTGGTTATGGTTAGGGAAACAATTTTGGTTTGGATTAAAAGTATTACTTTTTTAGACACCTTCGTCATCATGGAGCAGTTGTGGTCACTCTTTTAAAAAAAAAACCCAACCTGGAAAAGGAAGAAAACGGAGCATCTCCAGTGTAACTGAACATTATTTTGTCAACCAACAACCATTGCTGTCCATCTTGGGAGGGTACAGGTTGACATTTTTAGTAGCAGACCACAATATGGAGCCTCCAACCACTAGGCTGCTTTTTTGTTTTTCACTCCACCAACAATACAGTATGCATAAACTCATGATTTGTATATTTCTTTAAATCTATCTTCAGAGAAAACACCAAATCCAAAGAATACCCACTATAAAAGCACTGTACAGTATGTTTTAAAAATGTAGAATGAAAAGCTTTAGGCAATATACGGCACTTAAGTAAATGTGTTCTATTCTGTATATAAATCTCTTTTACATAAAACAAGAAGCTCTAGTAATGGTACTGATGGTGTACATGTCTTAGGATCAGTAAGTGACTAAAATGGGCTTCAGGCTAGGGATAAGTCTCTGCAAATGTAATAAAAGTTTACAAAACACTTGCTGCCGTGGCTGCCCTCTCAACCTGCCTGCTGTCTCAGTATAAACACATCCCAATAGGAGCACACTGCCCACTCTCAAAATAAAAACAAAACACTGAACAGAAGTTTTAGAAATGGTTAAGGTTGTGTAGCGTATTCTTGAGAAACGGTATGATCCTTCCCACATTTCAGTGAGTGTCAGCCTTTTTTTTTACATAGTGCACAAACAAGGTTTCACATGAAAGTGTCCCTGAGATGCTGTATAAACTCCAGAAATAAGCTTGAGGAGGCAAAACAACTCCCAACAGAGAAACTGCTCAAACATTAATTTCTTATCCCGAGTGTGAGTTTAACGGCTTGAAATAATTCAGGCTTTGACTGAAATAAAGAGATGCACCATGCAGCTGTCAGTATGAAGATTTTAAATATTCTCCATGATTTATGGAGTGCTGCTTCTACAAGCCTAGTCCAATTATTCTGGGTGTATGGCAAACACATTTGGTATAGATAAAATTAGGCTACAGTATGTCTCAAAATAATAACAGTACAGCTCATCTTGAACGTCAATCCGCTGTCCCCAAAGCTCAGATCAAAATAGATGATTCTTTGTTCTGTTCTTGTGAAAGGAGAGCAGCATGAGCACATTAGACAGCAGGTAGCCTCAAACAGACCATGCTGGCTGCAAGATGGTCTCTTCATTTTCACCATTAAGAGGCACAGACACTGTGAGTCAGCCTGTTTTCACTGCCTGCTCCTCCTGTGCTGCTACTGCTGCCGCTGTAGGGCCCCTAAAATATTTTCTCAACTTCCTCCAAATCAATGATTTTTCATCTAGCAGACTGTGGTAGTTTCTCTTTTTTGGGGGGGAATAACCTACTTTCAGAGGAGTGTGGATACAGTCTACCCACCCATACAGACTATGCACCATTTTACGCAGGTTTATTGTTTCCATTTTATGGCAGTATGAAATAGGCTATCGATTCAACTTGTCCTATTTCAACTTTGGCCAAGATTGGATTTTTAAACGAGCTGGGCTGGGCATCTCCGGCCGGACCCGCCTGGGAGCAGAGGATTACAGGGTCCCTGTGACTCGCAGGTCGGAGTGCGCAAAGCAACGCGCCCCTGTGATTCATCCGCAGTTTCCAGACGGTGCGCAGGTAGAGGCGAAGAGGAGAGGAAGCAGCCGCTCAGGACGGACAGATGAAACGACCAGGGATGTTCAATACGCAGAAGATTTATTCAATCTAAGGAGCAAACTGCTTTTTTCTCCACCCATCGGTGTTGCATTGATTCGGAAGCACTGGCTTGATTTGGCACAGCTGTAACCCATTTTTCCTCCATAACAAAAGTTTGACTGTTAAAAAGGATGCTCTGCTCCGCTCCTCTTTTTTCATGCTATGCTGTGGATTCCGGCGTCAGCCTAAGTGGCCAGTCACCACTTGAGAAATAACTGCGATTCTTTCGGTCTTAATTTCGGTGCCAGTTTCAACAAACAGAGGGCTTTTATTCTCGCACATCATCACTCGCCAGGGATTGCATCCATTTGAATTAATGTCGCACTCCATAATGGACTTCCTCGGACTGTACCTCTTACAGCTGGCTCTTATTGGTAAGTTCAACAATACTTGGAATGTAATTCAGTATAGTCGAACTTGTGCAAAATGAATGCGCTATTCCGCGGGTGGTCACCGCAGCTCACATCAGACCCGCTGTCTGATCTCCAAGTGTTCTTTAACGAGTCGTTATTCGCTTGTTTGTGTGTTTTTTGCCAAAGTTGCACGGCGAGAGATGTACGTTCCTGTCATTTGAGTTGATGTGAACGGATGCACTACAGGGTGCTGGACAGAGCGGAGATAGGATACTAGATGGCTGACAGTAATGAAGCGGCGGCACTCGCCACATATTCTCCCCTCTAGAGATGCCTGCATGTGTGTTCTCAGCCTCAGACCCGTATATTCACAGTCTGTCCTAACAGAAGATAAACGAAGCAAAGAGAGCCTCGAAAAGATTTTGCCAACTAGGCTGCTGCTGGTCCCACTGTGACTGCGAAAACCCCAATGCAGACAAGTGTGTGTGTGTGTGTGTGTGTGTGTGTGTGTGTGTGTGTGTGTGTGTGTGTGTGTGGTTAGTTTTGCGCGTGCGTGTGATGTTCGTGCTTGTGCACCTGCCTTTGCAGGTGTATTTTGTTGTCTTCATGTGAATGCTGGGGGCGGAGCGCAGAGTCGGTCCGTGTGAGCGGCGCAATTGTGCATGTGTCTGTGAGTGAGAGCCATACAGCTGCCCGAAGTGTGCAGGATCAAATCGAACACTGAATTCCTGAGCAACAATGACCCTCGGCACTGCATGCACACCAACACACACCAACACACACACGCACGCACGCACGCACGCACGCACGCACACAGCTCTTTCTCTACACAAATCTATTAATCATGTTACCTGTACCTTCGCATTGTGCCAGCTGGTGCTAGTCATTTCTAATGTCAGTGCTGTTGTTTTCTGCTGGTCTCATTTAAAATGCATCTGTGGTACAAACTCTTGACTTTTTCTGATTCTGCTGCACCCTGTTCTGCAAAATTCCCACACCATGGAGAGGAGAAAAAACTTTCCGCAGAGCGATTGCGGGCTGGAAACAGGAGTACGGATTTGTATTTGTGAGATTTATAGCCTTGATGATGACAGCTTCACATCTCAGACTCCATTTCCTTTTGCTGCAGCTGTGATTGCAGCCACTCACGAGGCACACTGATAGCAGCCTTGCTTGCTGGAAGTACACTGGAAATTCTAGGGCTCTAGACAGTATGTTTCACCACCTTGAACACTGAACACACACTTGCTGCACATCTGTTCGCACACTCGCCCCAAAGGAAGTGGTGCTTTTATGTCTCCTTGTCTTCCCTCACATTTTACATTATATGTATAACGTGTGTCGCCGCGCTGTGCTGTCGCTCAAGACATGAGCTGGGTGGGTAAGTGAAAGCTGGATGTGAGGAGTATAGATGGGGCAGTCTGTCCTATAGTCTTTTTTTCTGCAGATATTCTCACCTTGTCAAAGAGATGTGTCAAAACGACAGTCTCTCACCCAGGGCTTCATGATCCTGTCCATCAGCCACACAGGGAGACAGACACAGAGAGATGGAAGGGGGGATCAAAGGAACGGAAGCAGCTTTAGCCTGAAGGTTAGAATTAGGAAGAGGGAGGTGGTTGGTTTGAATCCACGGGGGAATCAAACTGTGAGGGGCACATGGGTCTTAAAGTGCTGTCAGAAATGTCAAGAGTTGAGTGCACCAGAGTAATTCTTTGGGATAAATTGTTCAATACCAATGGGATGTATGGTTTTTGCTTCTAAGTCTGAGCTGTAGATGTGACAATAAGGCACAGGCCTGCATGCATGACAAGTAAATTCATGTAATAATGTTTCTTATTGTACATTCATGTTTGGCATTTAGTGTCAATATTTGCGAATGTGTGTTGCTTAATTTTTTTTTCATGTATTTTCTGTGATTTGTGTTTCTGTGAGCTTTTAGCAACTTCTACCACAGTGTCCTTGAGCATGCTTAGGAGCAGCACTGGCTTTCACGTGTTTGCGTGTGTAGAAGGGCTAAGCTACACATTTAAGGACCAACACTTGGCAGTCCACTGACCTTATGAGGACCTTTAGGTTAAAGAGTACATATACTGTAGGTTGAAATGTGTTTGTGTTGCATGTAACTCTCGACCCCAAGCTCCTGCTGCAAATAAAAACACGCTCCTCTACAACTTGTCAGGCAAAACAAGGCTTTAAAAATGCCTGTGGTGTCCGGGGCTGCAATAATATCTGTCCAGCCTAATGAATGTCTCTCTCGGATGAAGCGAGGTGTATGAAGTGGATGTATTCAAGATTAGCGTGCTGTGTTTTTGCATTTCGTTAACTTGCAAGGATAAACGAATGCAATGAAAAAAGAAAAGGGAAAAAAAACAAGCCTCTGTTTACTCCAGAATGAAATTAGCATATTTACTGCTCAGTCTTGTGATGCTTCAGTGATTATCTGCCCGCACCGCATGAACATTTTGCAATCATTACTGTAATTAGTTGACCAGGTTTATCTGCATATTATTCTTCTGTAAGTGGTAGGCAGCAAATGAACACAACCTACCTTGCCATTTGCAACATGGTGGAGGGTTTGTACTGTTTTAGGATTGTGAACAGTGTTATATGCGGTAATTGGTTGGCAAGAAGTAATGATCATAAACATAAGCGACTACTTGAGGGTCCTATGCATATTTTTGATTGGTTCGTCACAGGGGCAGCAGTCAAGGAGCTAAGGTGTGAACAATTTGAGGATGCATTAAACTGCAGGGCCCTCCCAAAGAGGAACTGGTACTGCTTAGATTAAATTCATCTGGTTTGAGAGCCAGTATCGCAACCTACACAGAGGCTCAGCACACTGAAAAGGCCATCTACTGTTGATTTTATATCAGCCTGCTTTGGCAAAAAGATGATGATGTGTAATTTGTTTCAAAATATTAGCAGGGGAGAAATAGAACAGGATCAAATTGCAGATTCTAAAATGAAGTTATTACTTGTTGAAAAGACATGTTAAGAGAGAGACATTCCATTTTAACTATAAAAATACTGGATTTGATGAGTTTTTCCACAATCAAGTCATGAATGAGAGCGAGTGAGAGCTCACCAAATGAAAAATCAAATGTAATACAAATATCTTGATTATTTCTTCAAAATAAAAAAACAACAGCATGAGTCATATTATACTGTATATTATATATATATATATATACTTATACTGTAGGTAGTCATGGTTTGGTTGTTGATTGTCAGGGAGGTGTTTCAAATCACTCAGTGGAACTGAAGAGCCATTTTGATTCATATTTTGAGGACTCCAGAGCATAGTTACCCCAAAGTAATTACAGTGTTGAGACTATCGCACTGAGAGTAAGCTGACTGCTGATTACCATTCTTCACTAGGTAATTATTTACTGATTAACTTTCCAGTCCAGTTGAATAGATTTTTAAAGTACTCCTTCCATATAAATCTTCAGAGTAGGGTTTTAACATTTGTTTTTTTGTGCTGAACCGTAACGGTACTGCAGTCATGGCTCGGTGCACAAAGCCAAACACAGATGGCTACAAGCAATGTATGTAGATTGATGCAGGTAATGTCAAACCAAAGTTCACAAGCATGAATTCCGCTTGGAAACTTGAAGACATTTGCCGTTAGCAACAGATCCTGAGAGCAAAGCTGCAGTCGGCAAGTCTGGCAGATTGAGTTGACTCAAATTTTAAATTTCAAACTCTCACGCCCCTTCCCCACTAACAACGAGCTCTGCTCCTTGCTCGCCAGTGTGCATGCACCAGATTCCTGCAAACGCGCCTGTGTTTTCTCTAATCAATAAACGGCATGGAGTAGGTAGGCTGGCTAACTTACTCATAAATAGCAAATGCTAACGTCATTTAGCGTATGCCTAGCTGGAGGTGTGTGCCTGTGATATTGTAACATGCGCAAGCGGGGGGATCTGTGGCTGACAGTCAGCACTCACACAGCTCTGCGCTTAATGGACATGATGACACAGCCGCTGTGGAGTTTTGTAAAACAAACAACAGGCGTAGAGGCACGTTTTTATTTTCTAAAACCTGATGATTTATGTTGTTCTATCGGAGCATAGTGTTGGCTTCATTGAATATGATCAAACAAATGTTGCAACTGGGACTTTAACACAACAAGCTGAGTGGTGTGTAAACCAGTCACACTATGACTAGCACCAGTGAAAAAGCAGAGCTGGAAGACCACCTGCAGGTTCCTGGTCAGCTACAACAGCAACGCAGAGAGAGTTGTGTGTAAGACACAGATAGTACGTAGGCGTTACTCCACAGTAGGGTTTGTGAATGGGAATACAACTCACATGCTAACGCACATTCGACACACATCACCTGATGTGCTGATCACCTGGACGAGGAAATCACTCCTGTACTCCTCCCAGTGCAAGTTTTATTTAACATTTTTATACAGTATTATCAATTTCATAGCTTATGAGATGCTTTTCGGTTATATAGCCTATTGAGACCTGCTGCCTTTTGGGAAAGTGCTCATACAGTGTAATACAGAAGTGTTTTACATGGTCCTTATTTTTTATAATGAAAATAGTTTTCCAAAGTTGCCAGAGGGGCAAAAGGCTACTTCAGTCCCCAGCAAGGGGATTTGTCTTCTCTTGCACTACTGTCCGTTCAAAATGAGTGAACATTTTTTTCCTCATGCATTTGTTTTTTCAAACCCTTATTGAACCATGAATCCTAAACCGGGGCATGAACCAAACCGGGACTTGCTTTACACCCCTACTTCAGATACCTTTAACTGTGCTATGACCGGATTCTGGGTTTTGTCTTTCATGTACAGTAGTGTTTTCTCTCTTGGGTCATCCTTATTTTCCTCACCTTTCTTTTTACCCAACAATTTTGAATAAACTTTTCGACATCTTATACTTTGTAGCATTGGGATGATTAATAGCAATTAAGGATTTTCATCTGAGGAAAATGTCCCTAGTCTAATATGTGGCTTAACTGCATTCTGGTGAATCCAGGCTTCTGTCAGTGTAAAGAAAATGGTTTGTCTGCCACCTCTGAGATGGATTTCTGTCTGTATGGTTATTGAATAACAGTGCCAGATAGTGGGTCTGGACTTAAGAAGTAAAGCTTTATTCTTCTGCTGGGGGACTAACACTGTTGATGGGAGGGATTCACCCTGATCATTGTGCCAATATTGACCTTTTAAGTGGTTAGGGTATTGCCTGTGACTGATTCATATTAAATACAGTTTCATAGTCAGTGTCATAATACAATTCAGCGTTGTCACTATCAGTAACACTCTTTACTGAGTGCTACTAACATTTGGGCCTCAAACTCGGTTTTTGGAGTCACAGCAATCCCTGCTTGCATGTGTCCGATGAGTTGGCACTGGTATTTTTACTTGCTATTAGCAGATACCCTATTGCTATTAGTGATGGGAATTTTGGCTCTTTGATGGGGGCTGGATCTCGTGGTGCCGGTCCTTTCCGAAAGCCGTTCAAAAGAGCAGCTTAGTGTTCTTTTTTGGATACCTTTTTAAAGAGGTGGGTGTTACTATTTATCTTCAAATATCCATCAGGCATTATGCACATGCACCTGTCATGCATGTTGGGTAAAAGAGTCAGTAATAGTGTGTTTGATGTGTTTTCAGTGTAATAGCTGTCTTTGCTGCAGACTTCTGCTGTTTTCACTGTCACCGCCACAAGAGCAAGCGGAAATGTTGCAAATCGCTCGTGCAAGCATGAACCCAGCACTGTGGCTTTAGACCAGATATGAAATTAACCATACAAAGAATGGCTCTCAAGTATGTCTCAGTTCCCTTCATCTATACCAAAGAGCCATTCAAAAGAACTGTTTTGTCGTGAATGTTACATCACTATTTGAATCAGTATCAGGAGAGAAAACGTTGGATCAACTTAGGTGCATGTCTTAATGGTGGTTTTGATAGTTCTCTGCTATTCTTTACTGTCATTTGAATGAGCATTAATTAAGTGCAGCAAATGTCCACAGTTTTGCGTAGGTGATATAATCATATTTATTTGAGTTTCACAGTGCAGCAGGACAGCGACAGACACTCTACAGATCATAAGAGGAATTTTTCTCTCCTCACAAATCGCTTCCTAATTAACAACCCCACACACACACTCACACAGAGTGAAAGGCCTCCCGTGCATCCAAACCAAACTCCTTCTGTTGCTCTCAGCAGTTATTTAGCCTCATCACTATGCTTTGTATGAGAATGAATAATTTCCTCCTTGCATGTTTGCCAACCTTGAATTGTGACAGTTAATATTATGGGTTTTTGAAAGCATGCACTTTATGCATTTATTCTGACAAGCCCACCTCCTCGCCACCACCCCCTGACACATGTATAATTTATACTCACCCTTCATTCACATCGGTTCCATACAGGTAGCTGCTGCAGCATTGCACTGTTTCTTTGTTTCTCTTACAGTACAGTAGATAGTTCTCTGTGCCTTTAAGTTCCTCTGACAGAGAGAAGGGAAAGGATAGTGTGTGAGAACTACAGGAGCAAACATAGCAGGAAAAGGAGGATGTGAATGTGAATAAGCCGTGTGTGACAGCGACAGAGGGGATTTATTTTTCCATGAGGCTGGAGCTGTCGTTGGGCATCTAACAGAGAGGAGATATGTATCCTCTATGGAGCGTCTCACCAGACTTGAGTTGCTCTTTAGATTCACGGTATGTCGGCTCAGTTTGGAACCTCCGACTTACTGTGCCGCTCCTCTAATTTTTGTAAATGTCTTTTTTGTTTGTTGTTTATGCGGAACATCTGATGCTCCACATCCCAAAAGTAGAGATGGTAGAGATGGCTCGCCCCAATCTCCACCCAAGATCTTCACATTTTAAAATTTCAGTTTCGACACTCAATCCATCTTATGTGATTGATTTACTGATGTAATTCGTCAACTGTCTCCTCACTGAGATAATGCTTTGGCTAAAGTGTTTTAGGAACAATGCTGCTCTACCTTTTTACATCTATCATTATGACTCAAGAAAAGAATTTAAACATAAAGTCAGAATGCTGTGGGTGTGTTTCATTGGTGACTAGTTGACATTTATTGCCGGTTGTTCTCTGCTGTCGTACTGGTTTTCTCACTGCGCTGTGATCTCTGCTAGGACGAGTAATACTGTATGTACAAAAAGCAGATGGAAGCAATTACAGACGGTGGAGAAAAGAGCTAAATGGAGGTCCTAAGATGGAGATAAACATACTCAAACTGCAGCAGTGATGCTAGTAGGGAGGATTTTGTAGGGTGAAACCAAAATGACAGCACTCCTTATTATGTTAAAACCCTGTCATTTCCACTGGCTTTTGTTGAGGGATGATTATGCCACAGAGACAATTACTCTGCCCTTGCCTTTCTAAAAGGATATGGCATTTACTGACACTGTATTCCATAGCCAGACTTTAAACTTTGTGATGAAAAGGCTGCAAAATGGTCCAGGCTGATTGTGAGAAAGCCTAAAAGGCTGCAATTAATCAGAAGAAAAAGTTTTGTGAGTGGGGCGAATAGGTAGCATAGAGTTGGCTTGGCAGAGAGAATGACAAGTGGTAATGAAACAAGCTAGCAAGCATTCAAGGCCCCTTCATCAAGTGCTCACAGTACTTAAAACCTCTAAGTGTGTCAGCATGTATTCAAGTATAAGGAACTTTCGGTGTCTCATTGCATTGGGTGGAAACCATTTTCTAGACCGATTCTGTAACATAAAAGCTCTTATTACGCCACCATTTTATTGAGAGAGGAGTTGACAATCATATTCTCATCTTGCATAGATGAAGCAGACATAAAAATATGATAAATATATAATGATAAGCACAAGGCGTTCATTCACAGGGTTCCATTCGTTAATCACACATACTCACGTTCCAGCCATTTAAATGTCACAGGCCTGCCTGAGCCTCAGTCTGAGCCTCCTGTAATGATAGTTTTTATGCCTCCACGCCAGTGACAGCTGTCGCCGGAGGCATTTTGCTTTGTCCATCTCTCCGTGCCTCAGTCTTGTTCAGGGTTTGGGAGTAACGGATTACTTGTAACAGCGTTACATATTTAAAATACAAAATACGAGTAACTGTATTCAGTTATAGTTACAGTTTTAATTGGTGTATTCAGAATACAGTTACTTTCTTAAAAAAGATTACGTTACTACGTTAAGATTACATTACTGCACCATACAGGTGGCACCGCGAAAGCGAGCCACCTGTATATGTGTGTGTGTGTGTGTGTGTGTGTGTGTGTGTATGTTTGTGTGTGTGTGTGTGTGTGTGTGTGCGTGCGTGCGTGCGTGCGTGCGTGTGTGTGTGAGGGGTCTCATGCCGACAGAGTAAGAAAACACACCGCCGTCTTAACTGCTACGAACAGGAGCAGATCTACTCCAATGAGTAGAACACCGAACCCGACATCAGCCTCTGACGCTGCAGCTGCCCCGGTGCTATCATTGGTGTGAACCGGTGTTACCCCTACTGTAGTTTCCCTGTTGTGTTTCTCTAACAGCAGCAGCTGTGCTCAGCCTCTCTTGTCACATTCACAAACATCTTACCGATGATTTTCAGGCCACATCTCACATCTACTGTGGAGGATATGATTGTATCAATGTGCAATACAATACTGCCACCTTTGAAAAATACATTTCGTAGTAGGGGAAGCCAGGTACAGTTGTAACAGGGGACGGTTTAAACACCTTAGATTGCTCCAATTAGAAACAAGCTACTGTGAATCATTCTGAAGATGTATCATGTAGAAATCTTGCTCTAAAAAAGGAGCCACATCAGGATCTCACACAGTAGGTTATCAACAAAAAGTGTGTTTCTGACATTAAAAATGAACTTTTTTATCAGTATCATTTTTGGATACTGTCCTGATATTAAATATCATAAACTTGAAACTTATTTTTAGAATCACTTTTGTGTAAGCTAGAAATAAAAATGTCTAACATCTGCTAAAGTAGCAGTTAAGCTAGGCCACATGAGGTCAAAACATAGCTGAAGGTCCAGGGACGGTTGTAACACTCTTGGATGGATAGATAGATGGATGGATGGATGGAGGGAGGGATAGATAGATAGATATAGATAAATAGAAAGAGTTGAAGATGTTAAATGTTATGAGTTTAAATGTAATGAGTAGTAGCTGCTGGTTAGTCACCTCTAATGTGTTTGTGATTGCAGGATGCCAAATATCAGAAAGAGCAAAACAGACAGATACGTAGCTGTGTTTTATCTCTGTTGGGAAGAAGAGTTTTCTCTTTTATGTTTATTGTTGAGGATGTCCCCCTCACACCCATGATGAACAGTAGCAGGACAAAATGTACCACATTTGGGTTTTGTGTATTTGCATAACTTTTTCTCTGAAGGGAACAACAGGAATAAGATTGTTCTGTAATGTGTAGTCAGCGCCCCAGATAAACACGTTCAACTAGACGATTTTGAAGTAAGCTTAAAGTAATCCAAAAGTATTCAGAATACATTACTATACTAATCCAAGGGATACATTACAGATTAAATTTTAGGTTATGTAATCAGCAATTTGTAGGGGAATACATTTTAAAAGAAACCCTCCCAACACTGGTCTTGTTGACGCAATAACTTAGGAACCACTGGAGGGAAATTCTTCAAATGTGGTACTAACGTCCACTTGGACTCAAGGATGAACTGGTTAGCTTTGTACGACAAAGGTTAAGGTTAGTGTAACCTCACAAAATACATTTTTGTCCATAGCTCAAAAACTCCTAAGCTATTTATCACAACATTTCACACAAATGTCTAATAGAATAAGGGTCCAAAAGAGACTGCTTTCTTAGAAGTGGCAAGAAAGCCAATTTTGTTTAGAGTCAGAACAACCTTCTAAAAAAGGTTTTAAACAATGTGTTTTACTGTATGCCAGACATATTATTATTGTAGCAGCAGGATTGTCTTTGAGGATTATGAATTGGTTCAATAAATGCTTATTTTTGTAAACAACTGCTGCTTTTCTCAGAGTTTCTGTTCTTTTTTTTATTGACTCAAAAGTATTGATGCAAAAGCCAAAGATATAAAAAGTTAATTACATAAGTGACTCAAACTGGGGCTATGGGTTATCCATCTCTGCCTGCCACAGCTCACATTTAGGTTAGGTCACATTAAAGGAGTAGTTCCTCCACTTGCTGGCTTACTTTTCCCTTAAAGCTTTCAGCAAATGAGAACAAATCCCTGTCCGGAGCAGGAGCCCAATCTAGATCACATCCTGCAGCCTCTTCTGCCAGGGTCCGGGATCTGGGGAGCTAACTGGTTTCTAATCAGAGCTGCAGCTTCTGCTATGGCGTTCCGCTCAGCCTTTTTGAGATAGGAACTGAGGAAGAGTGTGAAATCAGGACTCAGGATTCAGGTTTAGTGCCAGGCTGTCAACTGACTAAGCCAACGGGAGGTGGAGGATGATGGGGATGTGTAGAGCGGGCCAAATCACAGCAGGCGATCCACGTAGCCTGTCTCAGATATGTGCCAGATAACATTTATGAGGGCTAATGAAAGAGTTTGCGGCTCAACACTCTTACATGGTTTCCAGCCCACCGTGTGCCACTTAGCTGATTATATCTTTTGAGTCTTACATGTTCCACGTCAACACCCATTCAGATGGGAAAAACATGCAAACATTAAAATTGGAAAATGTTCAAGATTTCAGAAAGATCCAAGATTTTTTTTAAACTGTTTATTGGCAGTCATGATTGGGTAGTTTGTGTTTTGTCTCATTTCCCAGAATATTTATCACACAGTCTGATTTATCTACTAAGCTACAGTATGCAATGTTTTTGCATTAAAAATCTAATAAACAAGTACCATATGTTATACAATATCAGTTAGTATTTTTCTGGGACCTTGTGTTTACTCCACAAAATCACACCATTCTGATGAAATTAACCTTTCATTGATGTTTGGGACATTTAAAAACATATGGACTTATTTCAGGGGAACCATGGTTCCAGATATAAAAGTCCTGTTCCTCCCTAAATAAACATCATTAGATGACTCATAGTTGGAGTGGCTGAAACATCCACCGAATAATGAGAAACGTAATGACTAGATATACACATGAAGAGGTCAACTATGGCTCCAAGGATTCCCAAGTTATGGCAGAAAAATCCAATTAGCACTGTTAAAATTTTGTTGCTCACATTGCAAAAAGCAACCTTTAAATGTTAATTTGTTAATATTCCGTTTTCGATCATAGTAAAATTTTCTTTAAGTTATTTTTTGGCCTTTTTCATGGCTTTAATTTTAAAGATGTATGAATGGTGACAGGAAAGGGGGGGAGCTGGTATGACATGCAGAAAAGGGTTGCAGGTCGGAGTCAAACCTGGGGCCGCTGCGTTGAGGACTTTTAGCCTAGAAAGGTCATTCCCATTCAAATCAACGCAGCAGAGCTAACTAACTGACTTGCGGCAGATTGTGAAGGTGAGGTTTTGCAGTAATGGAAACAGTGGAGAAGGGCAGTTAGGAGAGCAAACAGCTAAATGAGTCGCATTTAACAACTTCATGCTTAACCACACACTCTTATGTCATGTTACGTTACGTATGTTATATCAGCACATATGAGAGCAAATTGATATCCCCAGATGAGTGGCAACTTTGTTCAGCTTGTTCCCTGTGTCTTGTGTGCGTAGTGTGGGGGCATAGTGGTCAGCCAGCTGTACACGAGTTGGCTGCTGACTTACATGCTGCATCGATTACAGAAAATGAGCAGAGGCGCTTTCTACGGCCACACTGACGTGTTGTCAACTAACAACAGTCGCCATTTTTTGTACCAGTCAAATTATCACGCTAAACAGCTCGATGTCCTTCCTATCCATTTAAATTTTTATGGGAACAACCTCATCGGAATTTCTCTGCCTGGTGTCTTCACCATGGACACAAGTTTTCACAACCAATACTGTTCTGTAAATCACTGCACACATCTGTGTATCCACTGAAGGGAGAAAAAGTTGCCTTGTCACGGCTATGTTGGCAGGGTTAAGATAGCGGTTGTTGTCTTCCTACAGTAAGCGACTACTTAGCAACATCCATGAAATATATGAGAGAAAAATAATCACGCGTACAGTAGCTTTATCAAAGCCTTTTCTCTGTGAAAGTAGACCCAAGAGCTGAGGGGTGATAATTTGTCAACCCGTTTCACGTTACACTTTGACTCATTGTAAATACACAAATATTGATTGAAAGCTTAAAGCTAAACTAAAGATGTATTGCTCTTTACTGATTTAATGCCTCTTTAGCATTCAGACCACAAAAATATGAGTTGAGTCATTAGGATGAGTGACAGGTGCAGTGACAGTAACTCCATCAGATGAGTGGCAGGAGGGCGGGACTACCGACAAACTTCCAGTCACAAGCCTAAAAGTAGAACATTTGAGCTTTAAATGGGGGAGTATGCTGCAGTTATAGAGAAACCTGACATAGACTTTAGCAGTGAGGGAGTTGGGTAAGAGTTAAATTAGTGTTAACATTACATTTATGTCCTACGGGCCTGGGGGTGGATTCCATGTGACGATCATACGCAGCTTTTTGCGGGTCTCCAGTTAAGCTCAGAATAAGACAGGGCAACCCCTTCCTATCTCCGCTCAGTGGATCATCTCCCTTTAGCTAAGCTGATAAATCCTGCCTTCAAGGTCTTTTTGTTCCAGCACATCTAAATACAGTTTAAAAAAGAAGATTTATTTCAAAGGAGATTCGAGAGGGTCTTGATTGACATGCTACACACAATATAATAAGAAATGAGTTGCATTGCTTTCTTCTTTCATCTGGTACATTTCGCCAGTGGGATCACATATTTGTATTGCAGCATCTCTCTCATGTCTCTTACAGGGATGGGCAAATCACAAGTCGTAGGATTTGAACTTGTGACTCTTGTATTGCTTTTTGTGTTAATTGTGAGGTCAACCAGCCTGCTGCTTTCTGTATAATGCATGCAGTTAGAACTCTCCTCCGAAACCAAGCAATTAAATAGATGAAACCCTGATCTCATTGCTCTGAACATATTGTATGCTCATTTAAAAAAAAAAAAAAGGACAGACCTGAAGATTAGTGGAGCCAATAAAACTAAGGTAAGGGAGCTTAGTAACACAGGAATGAATGTAAATAGGATTCAGCAGCAATGAAAGGTACAAAGTGGTCTAATTAAATCCCTCTCGATGTGAATTCAATTTCCCCAGGCCTCACGGCATCCTGTCAGTGACAAAGAGAGCTGCCTCTCTTTGTCTTCCTATGAGTAAATTCCAATTAGGTAATGGGTGTATGTTGTGTGCCAGTCAATCACAGTCAAAGACTGTGTTGTAAAGATGATCACAGTGGCAATATATTGAGGACAACCCTTTTGGTGCCTCTTATTTGGAACAATAGACAGTTAACAAAGATATTGATTTTCCTCTATATGCTCGTTGAGAGAGACAGTCAGTTCATTTAGAAACTGGCCCTGTGCAACCGCACAGCGTTAATCGCTCGAAGGGTTTCTCAGAAATATTGATAACACTCATCCATCCCTTTGTACTGTAGCAGCTTCTCCAGCCAATTAACACTTGCATCCACTGCTAAAGAGATTTACATGTCTTTGAAAATTGAAAATGTTTTCCCCTGGTGTTATCCATTTCAGATCATTTTGGTATTTGGCCAGTCCCTCACATATATATTTGTAGTAATACCTGTAAGCGACTTGGACATTGTAAAAGTGAAAAGCAACAAAAGCAAATTCTGGTGTGGAGGAGGACAGTAAACTCCCTCACCTGTCTTAATCCGATTGGGCCTTTGGAACAGAAGTACGAGAAAGATAGACTGCAGTTACACACCATCGCCTCCCTCAAACCACAAATGCACACATACACACTTAGATATTTTCTTCAAATCGAATTACTGATGCCTGCTGTGATGGCCAGTGTAGGCACAGCTCCCGTCATCGTCTGAGTTTGCTTTCAGAGAGCCTCATTTATTTTGAGGAGAGTTTTTTTTTTTTTTTCCCAGACACGCTCTCTCATGTGGAACAGTGAATATAAGATATAAAACCCGTCTGCTCGTGACTTTGGGCCAAGGCAAGATCAAACGACAGAGCAAGGGGGGGGGGGGGGGGGGGGGGGGGGGGGGGGACTGAGAGTTAGAAGAGAGGAGAGGAAGAAAACCAAAGAAAGAGTGAGGGAAAATATTGGAAGTCTATTCCAGATGACTGCTGGCTCGCCTTCGTCTCCTCGGTCACGGCACGTCTCATTTTTAGGTTTAATTTGCTGCTTTTAACTCTGTCCTTCGCCCTACCCTCTTCCGTTTGATCCTGGATGCTCAAACCCCCCCACCCCCCATGGCCTCAGGCCTCCTTGCTGAAGCATGACCCAAACCACTGCCATTGATCTAAGGTCACTCACCATCGCACCGGTGACCTTTCACAGATTCCAATTATTTGATAATCCACCACATCATCTATTCCCCATCCTTTGGGGCAAACACTATCAAAGCTCGGGCACTTTTTGGAGGCTTTTGCTGCTCCTTAATAGTACCACTGTCAAGGAGATGAAGGATTAGGTGTAGATTGCCTCTGAGGTAAGAGCCTCTTGACTTACTCAGTTACTACTCGATGGTATCTGAGTAAGGTAATGGACACGGTCGCCCAAAAAGAAAAGAGAAGAAGTAAAGTAGAACTTAAATGGCCTTGTCACATCCTACAGTGCGGCAGATAAAGTGAAAACCCCTCCTCCACTGTCAGCTGCCATGACCTCTTGTCTGATCAGCAACCTGAACAAACCCAGAGTTACATGTCCACACCGTGGAACAAGACGCCATCCGATCTTGATAACCACTATATTGGATTAAAGCCATGGAGCTACAGAAGAATACTCCTCAGTGTACCCCTGCCTTCATGGGGTTCATGAGGTTTCAGCAAACATCAATATCATTTAAGGGTTCTCACAGTGTACCAGTGCTCTGGGAGCGGTGTTGTAGTACACTCCTAAGTGGAGGGGGGTTAAAATGCATTATAAGATGAAGACGCTGGCGTTAGACAGTGAGCCAGGAATCTGCCAGGGCCAGAGCCATGATAGATGATGAGGCACAGCAAAGGTTTTATTGAGGGTGTAGCGCGGCTTGTCGGGACAACCAGAATGAATGAGATCCTTGGCATCTGTGGGCACCATCACCCCTCCGGTCCCATTTTTATTCTTACTTATTCACGTACAGCAATAATGGTGAATAAGTTTCTTCCGTTATGGATTTGTAAACCTAGCACTTAAACTGTGAATTATGCAAACACTTGCACAAAAAAAGGATGGGGGCTAATCAAAATGACTGTGCTGAGGATATTTATAACCTTCCCTGCCTCCCTGGAAGACTTTTACACTTGCGGATTGAAGGAAGCATATGAAAATATGAGAACATACCCTTTTGACTGTAGCACTTCTCCGCTGATCCTCTTGATGAGCTAAATGATAAACCAACCCTCCTGCTATTTGCAGTTTTGCATCTAGTGATAAGGGGCTATTTTTCAATCATTGTGATATGCACCATGCCGTGTGTGTTGTCTTATTCTAAATAGAGAGCGTGCAACATTTGCTCATTGTCTGGCAGAAGACTATGTAATTATGGTGTGGTCTGTTTGTCTATTACAGTTCCTCAATGGATTCCAGAGTTTCTGTTGATAATGTGCAGATGAATATGCAGATATACAGTATTTTGTTGATGCATCTTTTTTTCATTATAACAAATATTTTTACTACACTAAACAATTTATCGGTTAGGTCAATTTAATTGTTTGGATCAATTTGAATCATTTAGATTAATTGACTTATTTGAAAAATTATCAACAGATTAATCAATAGAAAACTAATCCTTGGTGGCAGCATTACTGTAACTGCCAAACACATATGAAAAGTCTTTGCTGTTTTGTGAAATACTGGATACCTAAAGTATTTCCTAAGGCTGTCCCCTAACTGGTCTTTTTGGCCTTGGTCGAGCTAGTCGATTATATATATATATATATATTTTTTTTTTTATGCTGAATGACTTACTTCAATTAACATTTGAGCAAATCTTTGGTAAGCACAAGATTTAAAGAGGGGGTTTTGCATGATCTCATGTTTAAATCAATTAATAGATTAGTCGAAAAAATTAAACAATAAGTTAGTTGACTAAGAATTTCTTAAATTGTCTATAATTTTTTGGGGCACCAAATTTTTATTGGACAGGACGGTAGAATGACACGCAACAAAAATCCCTGTACAAATTTGAACCTCCTCCATTTGAGCTTCTGTATGTGGCACCATGGATGGCTGCCTCTGCTCACGTTAACTACCCAGTTTATACGTGAAATGGTTTAGTGATGAACAGTCCACATGAACGGAAGTTATGTTATTTTTTTGGCCCAGCATCAAATGGGAGGAACTAATTTTGACAGACTGCAGGAAACAGCTGCTTGACGCTGGGTGTTTCAAACAGCAAATGAAAACGCTTTAATCGACTCTGAATCTTTTAAATGTCAGTGATAGCAGTGATGTCCTGTTTTGTCTGATGTAGTTCCACTTTATTTGGGCACTGTTATGGTGTCCATGTGTGTTTTTGCATGTACAGGTAGACATCCATGAAGGAATGATTTCCTGTCTGACAAGCAGTCGAGCCTGTGATCCGGCTCAGCGTTCCTCTGCGCTTCCCATTGCCCTGCCACCTGTCCCGAGGAGGAGGGCTGAAATTTCTCACTGCCTGCTAAATCCTCTGACTACAGTCATGTCACACTGATCCCCAACTCAGTCATTAGCCCACTGGGATGGGCTAGCATGTTCAGCCCCGCTTGACTGGATGATTCTCATTTATCCTTAACCTTCCCTCCATTGCTGCTCTCTTCGGAGACAGGAGCTGCCAGGTTCATCTGTTTGCCTGTCTCCTGACTTGTTAGAAGCCTCTGTCAGCCTTGTTACTGAGCCTGCTGATCCGTGGCCATAAACCTGTGCAAAGGTGGAGGGGTATTAGCGAAGCAGGGCTTTACACAGCTGTCCGACGAGTGGCTGAAATCCTAACATCTCCCTCACACCGTGGATACAGTCATTACTGACGCCGTTGTCAGAATAAAATTGATCAACAAATCAAAAACATTCACTCAGAGTCTAATTTGGAATTTTAAAAGCCGACTTCCACACGCAGAGGGATGCTCGGTCTCTTTAATTGACAATATTGAATTGTATCTGAATCATTTTGTGTAATGACCCCAAAGTAATGGCCTGTGTCCACGTTGCTCACTAAAAGCAATGACCTGGGACAGTTTCTCAGCCCCGTAATCTCCCACTGTCCTCTAGCACTACTTTATTGCATCCAGGTCTGTTGGCTTTAATATCCTGGTTTGTTAAATCAGTACATTTCACTGCCGGCTATGCTGATTTTTTTCCAGAGCTTGCTGTAATTACCCCTCATGGAATCAGTTTTGTTGGTGATGTTTACCAGACAAAACACTGAAAAAACAATTCACCCGAGGAGATGGAGATGTATCTGACCTGCTGGGAAATCTTTTCAATATCAACACCATTAGGTACTAATAGAGAGTTCCCATTTGATACAAGTGTAAGGCCAGTTCATGTTAATTATGCTTTGCACATGTGACTTGATATTTAATGAACCTTTGAAAATGAGGAAAAACATTTATTCCTCAAAGATATTTTTATCCATGAGCTTCTCTTTTGAACTTATTTGTTTTTCTCTTTGATACATCGATCTGGATGTTTCTTTACAACAAACCATGGGTGTAATTTAGTTTCCTCTGCCCACTGCACAAATAGATGTTACCTGTAGCTGGAACAGTTTGCTCTCTTTGCTCAGTGACTTTCATTAACAGCAAGTAATGTTTGGGAACACGACCGAAGCGTCCTGTGTTTAGTCCTTCGTCTCCCAAAGCTCTTGCAAAGGGGAAGCACGTCCTCTCCAACACCTGGTTTAAAAATAGCTGCTGTAAAAATTCTAGTCACTGTAAAGAATGCACAAAAGCTTATGAAAAAAAGGTTTAAGGATGTGTAAATGGCGCCGTGTTGTGTTTCTACTCTCGGGGCCCCTTGAAAAATGACCCTGCTGGCCCTCGTTCTTAATCCTCTTGTCTGTGTGAAATACGGAAAGTCAGAAGAGGGGACACACGCAGCGAGAGTTCAGCATGGGAGAAGAAGGGATAAAATGAGAGAGTTGACTGTGAGAGGGATTAAAAGGTGAAAAAGAGACAGAACAACTGGGAGATGAAGAAAGGGAGAGATGAGAGAAAGTAGACAAGATTAATTAACTTCCTCCAACAGCAGATCCTATTAAAGAAGCTGTCAGCACCACTTAACCACTCTCTGACTCGCAGTAACTGAATACTTTATGAGCTTTGTTTTTAGACTCTGCCGTATGTATAAATATATACACACAGAAGGCTGTGCATTGTATGTACGCCACTCACTGTTTGTTCTTATGGTTTTCTCTGCAGCAGCAGCAGCAGCAGCAGTCAGATATCTGTTGCTATGCTATTATAGAGAGCGGCAGATAGTGAAATGGCAGGTGGGTCTGTAAACACAGCATCTGAGTGATTCAGTATAGCAGGCATTTCTCCAGGTCTATAATGCCAAAGAGCGATGGAGTCGGAGTGGAGGAGGGTGAGCGTGGGGTGAGAGGCCGGCTGCCGGGAGACAGCGATGAAAGATTGATCAAGGAGGCCGTTGTCTTTTCAAGGTGAGATTTCAGTTCTGAGGGAGGGAGGGACCGCATCCTCACCTTCTCACCTCCTCACTTCATACTTTTTTTTTCCTGTGTGCGGTGATCTGGGAGGAAGAAGGTTCTTGGAGAACAGAATAGATCTGAGCTGAGGCAGCAGGAAGTCTCAGATTAGGGGAGTGATCCGTTGTCTGTTTTCTCTCCCTGGTGGACAGCACTAACACTCTAATGCTTTCCCACAGCACTTTTTCAAACATTTTGCTCCCTGCGGAATATTTTGGTGAGTAGTTATCACCCCCGACCCCATTTCTTTTTCCCTCGCCATTATTGTTTTGTTCATAGCGTATCTGTGGTCCCGCTGAGGCTTTTTAAACATTTGTAGAACTCTATTATGTCTGTCAGCATCATCAAACACAATGGAAATAGTGCCTCTGGGTGCTAATCTTCACCTTGCCTCATATTTATCGCAGCACCATTTGATCTTTTACGTCTTTCTTCATTCCCCACAGCACAGCTGCTCAGTTTAAACCTTGCTAGGCCTGATCCCGCTACGACAAAGCCTCTCTGACACTTTAAAAGGCATCTCCCCACTGCCTAGCTCTCACATGTATTCTTAGCAGTGAGCAGGATAGTTAGAAATAAGTGCAAATTTCACAGAATTGATTTCCCACTCAGTTCCATTTAACAGAATGTAAAGACCTTAATTGGAGCTCTTTGTCATTCTGCATAGTATTTTTCACTTCCCATTATATCCTCTATATATAGGCTTTCAAGGGGAAAGAAGAAACTGGGATCCATGCGTATAGTGCATCTGCTGACGGACTACAGAAGCAGGTTTACAGGTTTGACTCCATGGGCAGCCCTGCAAGTGGAGCTTGAGATAGCAACTCTCTACCTTCCCTAGGGGCTGTCAAGGTACCCTTAATCAAAGCACGGGGAGAAAAATTACCCCACACACTGGTATACTGTAAACCATTGCAGGAATTATTTTTCTTTAACTTGCATCCACCTTTTCTCAACCTGACTCATCCTTACTTGCTAACCCTCCTGCTTTTCATTGCTCTCTCACGGTCCTGTCCCGGGGTCACAATTCTCCCGTATTTTTTCCCAATTTATGACAATTTTTTACATGCACATACATCCTTGTTTCTGGCATTGTACAATGTGTATAACAGCTGAAATACATGGGCACAGATGCGACTGATGACAATGTGTTACATCCAACTGAAGCTGCTACACTGACCATAGACGCAACGAGGAACCCCATGGGCATCACGCTGCTCATCCCAGTTGCAGCTAGTCTATTTTTTTCTGTCCCTTTACACCTATGCAGCTCCCCAACAGGTAAAAACTACAAAGAACTGTGTAAAATTCCAGTTCAGTCTGTTTAAAATTAAAATGTATACTTTATTGCACCAGAGTAGGCCTCATTTATCAAACGATTGACGGCAGAAAAACGTGCGTACGACCATTTCCTGGCAAACGTCGGCATTTATCAATTTGGACGTGAGCGGGAGCTACGATCAAATCTCACGTCAGGCCTGAGATCGTGTACGCAAATTTCAGCCTGTGTATTTGCGGTGCATCACAGCAAAATCTGTAAAAAAAATATATAAATAAAATATATAAATATATAAAAATTGTGGTTGGAGCGATCGATTGTATCCGTGTATGTCTGAAGGCACCATCCATGAATGATTACGCATTCATCAATCGCAAAAACTACCACTCGATAAATGTACAGGTGATGTGTGATGCTAAGCTATCGCTTTTAAACGTGGTGGCCAGGTGACGGGGGGCACACGATTCTTTTATATTTCAAAACAGCTCGGCTCCAGCGACCCCGACAATGACAGTGTTGGCGCGTGGCTGCAGCAAGACGCACTGCAGAGCAAAAGTCATCTCCTCGGTTCGTGGCTACCCTCGATAAATTGCATTAAATCAAACAAGGTATCAGATGATTAACATCTTGGTGTGGTTCTTCTAGACGACAAAGGTTATCCTCTTACGGAATACCTAATGACCCACCGGTAGTAATATCACCTATAATGCTAGAGGGTGCATTTAACGGAATGGGTGCTGAATACGGCGCACCTGTCTAACAGTGCGCACAGGCGCACTCGGATCACAGTGGAGCGCTGCCTCAGTTTGACTGCCTCCGTTATTCTCTTCCATACAGCGTTTTGATGGGCCCCTTTTATTCCACTCTTAAGACTGCCAAAAAGCACATCTTTATTTTGCTCCGTCTCGGATGTCAGGATGCCGATCTGTGTGTCGGAAAAGTTTCTTTTCTTCCTCTCCATTTTTGACCTCAGTGGGCGAGGCCTCCGAACCAGGAATATTTAAGGGTGTAACATGTTAATGACGATCGAATTCAGCCGCCGCATTTATCAAGGCCCGCTCATTCATACGCTGAGATTGGTCAGATACGAATGTTTCATAAATCACACGTGGGTCCTTTCCTACGACCAATTCTGCGCTCAGATCTGCACCCGTTTCCACGCAAGTTTGATAAATGAGGCCCAGTATGCATAGTGGAGCTTGTACACAACAATAAAGTCTGTGAATGAGTGAATGAAACTGATGAACATGAGTTCATGCCAGGGATTCACACAAGTGGACGTCTGAGGGGAGAATCATTCTGTATTCTAGTCTGTTTAATGTTTAAAGTAAAATTAGTGTATTTAACATATAAATGCGGGGTAATTATTATTTTGTTATTTTCATCATCTAAAAGTCACCACAATGCAGGAAACAAAGTCTCTGAACTGTTCTCTTTTTTTAAAGTACCCCCAGACCTTTAACCTTGCACAGCAGCTGATTTCTCGTGACATCACAAGATCACTCGAGAATTGTGGGGGTTCCCATTTAACACAGAAATCCATCTTGTCAGGCTCAAAGTTGTGCGTCTGTGTTCAGATCATAAATGAGCCGGCCAATCAGTGTCCTCTGAGGAGCTACTGGCAGTTGAGCTATGGAGAATGTGTTTTCTCTCTTTTCTTGATCAGCAAGAGTTTGATAGACGGATGGTTCATCCAACCACCTGCCAGATTTTGAAAGCACCTACCCTTTCTCAATCAGCTTCCAATGACGCCTTCTCAGACAGTTCCTTGAAAAAAAACATCTGATGAATCAGGTTACCAGACCCGACTGCGGTTTCAAAATTGGACTCAAGGTTGGCAAGTATGGACTCAACTTCTCTCCAGTGAAGGATTTGCTGCTTTTCCCACAATGCCTTTCAACATTCTCCAGTGAAATAGTGTGGACTTGTTGCTTCCAGCTGTTGGTTGCATGTGTAGTTAAAGGGTGATAATGATGCCAATAATATTGATTAAAACAACAAAGCAGGGTTCTTCAGTTAAGAAGAAGTGAAAGTTATACCCTTACAATCCAAACTTTCTGATTGTGTTGCATTCAGGGTTATTGAGGCTAATGGCCATAAAGTAATCAAGACCTTGAATCTTTTGCATTTTTTCTTGAATGATGGTTTAGTAACATCTCCAAATTGTGATCTCACACCCCTCTGATTTCTATTTGACGTTGGTAAAAATGTTGTCCTTTCATTAACGGGTTCATTCACCATCTGTTTGGTTGCCAGCTGACTGGTATCATCCAATCAAATTCATTCAGGTATACAACTAATATAGCCTGACACATACAGTATGATAAAGTCTTATACATGCTGAGACAGTCACAATGTCAATGTGCTGTCAGAGCTCCCTCCACCCTCCCGACCTCCTCCTTATGTGCTTTGGGTGTAGAAACTATTAATTGGACTAAGATTTATTGTTCACGTTTACACTGATTAGAATCCTTGTTGCTGCTCTGATCCTTTGAGAGCTCTCTCAAACAGCAGAGCCTTTTTCAATAAATCTAACTGTATAACCATTTTCTAGAAATAGCCAGTTCCTTGTAAGCGCCATTGTCTGAACTCCTTTATTAGCTGCTGGAAAAATATCATTGACATGTCATGTTATCTACATTTAGACACATTGTTACGCTAATAAGACAATAAATGGAAAAGGTACATTACCTGTGGCACTTGTGGGAATTGTTTCTAAAATGTAGCACTCGAGGCAGTCTCACTTATTTCTTGAATTACATGTTCTCGCATGATTCTTGCAATTCTTGGGTGGTATCTTCATGGTTGACTGCCCTTATTGCAAGTCACTTTAGATGAAGCTTAATGAATTTAATATAGGACGTTTGCTCTAAGGTCTCGGTGAAATCGAAGTTAGAGCACGTATATAGTGACCTATTTCCCAGTGAAACAATATGGCGGTGTGCCGTTATTAGAGATTTAAATCCAATTTTTTGCATTTAATTGGACCGCTAAAAGATGTGCAGGTTAAGAGTTTAGCACAATACAGAGCTGCTGAGCAAAGGACTGTTGGCTCCACACACACCTCCCTCACCTGTTGTTAGATCAGGAGGATGACGAGGGAGAGATGAAAGGGGAAACTTGGCTGACTTTCAAAGCGGGCAGCACACATCAATGATAGGTGCCCGGCCTCCCCATCCCTCCATGCTGCCTGTCAAGCTAGCAACTTGGCTTTAGAAGTTTAGATAGATGTTTGGAATTGCTGCCTATGGTTAAAAGAAGTGCTAATCCATCATACGTACAATAATGCATTTTGCCTGCCAGAGCTAAAGTTTGCTTTAATAATATTTCAAACCAACAGTCTCTTTTACAAGCTAATTGATGAGTCATATCAAGTAGATAATATAACAAAATGAGAAATAGATCTTTTAAAATTTAATTTCTTCTCCCTTTTTGGCATGTTGCAGGCCTGGCTTCTCAAAGAAAAGGTAAATACGGCGAACTATTTGCCTTGTGAAAACACATCTTGTGTACATGTACTGAGGCTATGGCTGATACAGGAAATTGCTAAGCATCAACAAAAACCTGACCACTCATAAATGAAGTGCAAAAAAGATTTCTTCCCCCTATAGCTGTGACATTTGCAGAAATACATTTACAGCATGCCATGTGTACAGATTTAAGATTGGTTATTTTATTGCTTATTTCATGCTATATGCTTGGTCACACATGATCATATTTGATGGTGTAAAGTTCATTCCAGCAAGCAAACATGCATGTACCTGTGGACATACAGTACATACGGTACAGACTACCCCTAAAGGTACACAAACACACACGTCCATAGTAACACACAGTCTTAGACCTACAAATCTTAAGCATGGAAATACAGAAAGAATCACTCAGACATACTTTTAAATAGCTGCCAATATGAGTCATGGTGTGACACAAAATGGCTTTTCATTTACACTCTGCAGGAGTATCGCACATGCTGTATTCATTTCACAGACTAACAGAACATACACCATTATGCATAATGTTCACTGCTGGGTCAGAGCTTTGGGGTTTTTCTTTATGTCACCTGAATGCAAAGTTGGCATTGTGATTCATTTGTCAGGTGAGTGATATGAGTGTCTTTGTCCTAATATTCTCAAACAACAACTTTGCACAAATGCATGTTTTCTGTCTGATACACATAATGACAGAATATGTTCATTTCAGAAACAAGCATTTTGCTTGGACACAGATGATAAAGCTCGCCTGCTTTTACTGCCACGTGTACCTCCAGCACATAAATCTCAGAACTGCAGAGAAGTCTAACAGATGCAACCTTGGTGATTATCGTGCCTCCTTCTGCTGCGAGTGTACACGTTGCTGTATCCATGGTAGAAAAATAATTTCATGGTGGTGGTGTAATGCTTTAAATGAGGAAACAAGCATTCCCACTCCTCTGGAAAACCATTTTAATCAGAGCATGTTTTTGTGTGAGTAAAACCGTGGGTTGTTGCAGCTGCGAGCAGGGACAGTGGAGGGAAAACACACCTAAACTCACTTTCCTCATGTAATTTGAGGTACACGGTCACTGAAGAGCCTGCGGAAGCCCTGGGAGGCAATGTGAAAAGGAGAAGATAATATTTATTTTTGAGGCATGATTTATTCTGCACAGGGCACACAATGTTGTCACTTCCACATGGAATAAATCTAATGGCCTCATTTTGATTAATTTTCCTTCTGGTTTTGGTTGATTTGTACCTTTTCGTTCTTTGCTTTGCTAGTATGATTTAGTTATTTGTGCCAAAAAAGTAACATTGAATACGCCCATATATTTACAAAGCATGTTTTTGTCGTTGTCCCATGTTCTGAGGTGGAAACATCCGCAAGTGTCAAACTGATTTTACTCATCCCTCATCATTTGTTGTTGTTGAATTGATTTGGTTGTGTTTGTTAAAACAGCCTGACACCTAGTTGAATAAAGACAGGATAAAGACCAGCAGCAATGCCAAATGGAGCCAGGGGTATAAAGTGGTGGTGCAATTACCCATTCTTGACTTTCTGGCCCTCTTACTCTATATACAACCATTTTTTAACTCAGCCTGTAAGAAAATCTGACACAGACAACAAACACCTGGCAAAATACCCAAATATGGCAATGTGGTAGTTCTGGCTACAGTAGTGGCCTGCAGGTCCATGATGACACACACACCTGCCATGCAAGGCCTTTTTAGAAGCAAGACACAACATACACAGCTATAGAGAGCAAAAGGGCTCAGCTGTTAACAGTTTGCGCACGTGCTAGATTTAATATAGATGCAGTCTGAAAGCAACTCTCAGATATTGTTCACCTTTTATCCCCCTGTGCAACTCAAGTGCACATTGTATGTTATGAATGAAGTAGCAGTGCAGTAGCACACAACAAGCAAAACAAGACAGCCATTGTACTTTTAACCTGCCTTTACATTGATTTTGACAACTACTAATAGCTAATGTCATAGTAAGAAGTTATCATACAAATTAATGCTGGAATCAGATTGCACAATATCAGCGTGATAATGGCCGGGCCTGACAGTAGTGGGTGCAGACGGGCAGCATGTCATAGAGGGAGACGACCGATGCAGCCTTACAACATCCTGACGAAAAGAGTAGAATTGTTTGGCCTTCTCTTGCCTAGTTTGACAACTTCCAGCGTAGGCGGGGAAAAAAACCTGTCCTTGGCGCTTCTCTCCCAAACGCCAATTCACATGACGCAAGAAATTTTGCAAGACAGCATTGTGAAAGACATGTATTTCTCCTAAGTTACGGCAAGAATTTATGACTCAATGATCTCCCAATCCGACACAATGAAGCTCTTGAAAGATAGAAATATCATGAGGTCTGATCTAGGGATAATGAAAATACTTCTTTAACCCCATTTATCTGCATATTAATGCACAGTTTTAACATTTGTCTTGTAGTCAGCACTACTTGACTATATGAAGCACAGTGGGAAAGTGTCAAAAAAACAAACAAAAAGGAGTGAGACTTGACTTTCACAAGCTGGATTGTGACTCTGTCAGGCTTTATAAATGTGCTCATCAGATGGCGGTGAGTTGAGTCATCTAAAGAATGAGGAGGAAGATGGTGTAGTTCAGTGGAGACTCCAAAGCATTATAGAGAGATCATAGCCTACAGAGGGTTTCATGGTTGGGATTACCCTCCTATCTATAAAGATATGCATGACCAGAGCTTCTGTTCTGAAAATATTAGTGCTCTGTGTCTCCCTCTCCCTCTTCTGTGCAGTATTTCCCCTCATCTCATTCCCCGAACATCCATCTTGTACAAGTTATTTGACTTCTTCCCATCTGTATTTCTCAGTCCCCGCCATGCAGCATCACAATGGTTACGTATACCACATCTATTCTTCTCCGAGTTTAAAGTTGAAGCCGTAAATATGAAACTACGGCATATGGGGTGTACTTATGTTCTGTTCAAGCCTGTCGTAAGATTTTATTCACGCTCTGTATCTCGTCGGTCTTCTATCAGAGCTTTCAGCATGTCTGAGGTTATAGTGTACTCATTCGCCTATCTCCGTCCCTGAGGTTGTATAAGCTTGCGCCTTTTCTTTCTATGCTACATTACGTGCCCCTCTATATCTGTCTCCCTGAAGTTACAATATCTCACTCATCCCCTCTTTCTGTCTCATGCTCTGATACTCATTATCTTTTTCTCTCAACTTATGTGCAGCAAATCCCTCCTCTCTCCCAATACGGAGGTACAGGATATAGCAGTCTTTCTGTTCACCCCCCAACCCCCCTAGTTTGCACAGTGTTGATGTTTAATGCAGCTTGAAACTACCAAAGGTGTCAGGTGGACAAGACGCTAGTGGTTTTCCATATAGCACTGTAAATGCAGTTTTTCTCACCTTAAGGAGGAGTTGTAAATTTACCAAAAAAGCGATAAGCACCTGCAGCATGCAGCTCATCTCATCTAATGCTACCAGAATTTGTCTCATTCAACTAATCCATATCTATTTGTAAACTAATTTCTATCAAACAAGGAGTCAGCAGTCAATATTTGCTCACTGAACTCTGTGATAAATAAGACACTTCCAGTAACTGCTTTAGAATAAAAGCCTTGCAGTGGTTTGTCTGTGAAAAGTTGAATGTAAAGCAGCCACAGAAGAAACCAGGTGACCTGAAAAACGTTTACATGCTCTCTAGCAGCCCCTCATTTATAAAACTGTGCGTAGAATCCTTCACAAAACATTGCGTTCGCACAAAAACATGAATGTACTGCACAATAAAACATTGAGATTTATAAAACTGTGCGGCACTTTTGGACACAATCTTTCCTTTATAAATATTGATAAATTCCCACCTGCCGTGAACTGTGCGGGATTATCTCCACCCAGTGTCATCACACTTTTCCTCCCACTATCTTCCATAAATAGCATAATGCTAAATAGCTAATAAATATGAACGCTACATAATGAGGATGGAAGATTGACTTAATTAACTAAGGAAAATGACACAGAAGAAGGCGGAAAAGCACGGTTCTCTGAGAAGACATGGAGGTGCTTTACGGAGGTTGAATTGTTTGGAAGCCTCAGTAGAGGCATTTTTAATACATTTAAACAGAGCGAGTTGTCATGGACGGTGCGGGGAATAACTCAGAGAAGTAGGACCCAAATGCAGACAAGGACACCGAGTAAGATTTCAACAGATATTTAATAAACAAAAACAGGAACAAACAACAACCAGAGAACGGGAAAACAGGTACAGGGTCCAGGTGGAGACGAGGGGAAAACCAAACGCGGGGACCAGGAGACAAAACACGAACGGGTGGAGGAAAACAGGAACTTGGGTAACTATATCAAAAGAAACAAAGAAACCATTAACGACACAAAAAGCAACACGGATAGAAAACACGATCATCAGGAGTGGGTAGCCAACCAAGAGAGAGACACGAACCACGAAATAACGGTCTGGCATCAGACGTGGGTCACACCAGGCTCTTTATCCATTTGCCTTAACGAGGAGACGAGCCACAGCTGGGTGGAACCACACCTACCAGCTCCAACAGACAAACACACAGGGAATGACACATGCAGGGAGAAACAGACAGAGGGAGACAAACTCACACAAAAGGGAAGAGGGAAGAGACTGACAGGACCGGAATCCTGACACGAGTTGCAACATAACCGCAGCTCTGAATCAAGTTAACATAATAACTCGGCCAGTATTATTTGTAAGTAAGTTTAGCATATTCATTCATAGAATATCGAGGGAAAATTGGACTTGTCACGGCAGGTCTTAATGTGTTTATATGCATGACGTGAGAAAAGAAATAAAGATTGATATTCTAGAGCATTTTTTCTGCGACACGTGAGATCCACACATCAACTAATTTCTATCTCAGCAGGGTCAAATTTTACTGAAAAGAGATGAATGTAGTCATTTCCCTAAATTAAAAAGAGGATTTTATCTAACGAAACGTACCTTTTCAGTTCATAATTGTGGCCATAACTTTGCACAAAACTTTTTCACAACCTTGTCCAAATGGACACACCTGCCGACGTATGCAGTTATAAAATTCAATTAAACATGTTCTTAAAAACATGTAGACTTGATAATTAATTCACACTGCATCTTAACAATATTACTATAGCCTTTCCACAACTACAGCTAGGCTTTATACATTTGCTGCCAATTTCTTTTAAAGTAAATGTGTGTGTTTTTTCTGTTGACTGAGCTGTATTTAATGGTGTTTCCATTGTGAGTCGCTGATTCCTGAGTCGGAAAAACTTTGCGGGAGCTCTACTTATGGGTGATAGTTGGCGTAGGAATACGCACGCTTCTCCACAAATAATGTTTCTTTAAATACTGATGTTTGTCACCGCACATTTTACCATACATTTGTGCCTATCTACACAAGGTTTTTGTGTTTTAGAAATGAGGCCCCAGGTTACTGTCATTTTGTGTATACAGGCAGGAAGTCAATTATCAGATTTCTCCGCAACCCCAAATTTATTTTGGAAGCATTTTGTCATCTTAGTGAGAGAAGTTCACTGCTGTAAAAAGCTGATTACAAACCTGGTTACATGTGGTCAAGAAATGGAGTTTCCCCAGGAGAAATGTAGCTGTGGAAATGAAGTTTCCCCATCCCCTAAAATGCTTTCTGATTTACATGACACATTGTATATAAACAGATTTAAAGCTGCTATGGCTGCTATCTAGGGTTGGGTGCTGTTCACGTTTGAACCGGTATTTAGTATTCCTTTTTTCACAGGGTCGCCTTGCATAATCTGGAAAATATGGAAACAGTTGACCAATTTTCCAGTGATGGCAAAAACAGCCAAATGAAAAAATGTCCTGGAAAAAAAATCATTTTTTTAATCAACATTCAACTATTTTCCTTTTATCAGAGAATGGACTGCTAGGCTGTCTATCAGAGCTCCCCAAAACAGATAACATTTCCATCCGAACGAGGGAAAAAAAGTTATGTTCAAAGTAGTTAGTTTAGGTAATGGGTAGTTTAGTATTTTGAATAGGCTGCTATGTTGTGGAAACGCTGTGAAAAATGTAAAATGTTAGTCACTGCTGGCCTGTCTGGTAACTGTAGTAGTGTCTGTATGTAAGTTATAGCCATAAACTGCATGTTTTTGAATCAGACCTCCACAGAGAGGATTGCACTGGTGCATGGTTAAATCTGTCTGTCTGTAAAACCAGTTGGATCATCACTGTTCTGAAGGCTGCATGGCAGAGCAGGTGATTTAGCCAGATCCAGCCACTAGAGGCGCTATCGCACTCTATTGGGCAGAGTGCCGCTGCTTGTGAAAGAGAGAAGAAAAGATTGACGGCAGTGAGACGTGCGTATGGCTGGCAGTTGTGTTGGCTACTTTGTATTGGTCGACCTGCCGTTCGTAGTTCAGTGTACATCCAGAAAAACGTGAGTTATATTGTTAATTTACTGAATGCATTTTCATTGCTGTATATTTTATTTGTTTCATATGTCTGCTAATGAGGTTCTACTTTGTGCTAAAATGTATATTCTAGCAGTGTTAGCAATTGCTTCTGATGGTTTAAATGGTCATTTATGTTGCATTTATGGCACTGCCGTTCTCTTAGTTGTCGGTTAATATGTGATGTGTATTCATGTATATTCCTTCAATATGTGACGTTTATATATTTTCATGCTAATGATAATTATATTATTATTTCGGATTGTGTGCTATGATCAAGCATATTGTGAGCTGTTTTATTGATGGCTATTATTGTTTTTAGTTTATTCCAGAACCACACAAACACACCACAATTGTGTACACCGCTAGCATTGGAATAAAGCACCATAAAGGGATTGACTGTCTCCTGCTTCCTCATTCACTTAAGTCTTGGGGGAACTTTATAGAATGCGTTCTAACAGATGCACACTTCGCCTTTACAAATCAGAGGAAGCCAGTCTGCATTCTTTAAGACTTTATCACAATCACTGAAAATATCCTGGAAGATAATCCATAGGAACAAGTGGTAACCCTGTCACACTACTTTCTCTTTGTAATAACAAAAATGTGATTTCAGTTATAAGAAGAAGTCCTAACCTGTTTACTTAACAGGTTATTTATTTTGAACATTTTACACAACAAAAAACCCCTCCCAAACCCGTCCCTACAACCTCAGTCTGTCACCATGCAGTGCAGAGAGAATGCTGTTGTCTGAAGTTGAAACGCAAAGCAACCATAGTCAACTCATCATTATATTCTATTATATTAGAGCAAGAAATGCCTGTGTGAAAAGCAAAAAGTGTGCTTGTGAACTCTGCATGTGTGTGTGTCCGAGGTAAACCACACAAATCTGGCACCAATTGATTTAACGTGAGTTGGTACTCGGTAGTACCTAATCCGAAGTAATGATTTTAGTACTTGACCCTGCTGTTATCTAGATCAAAAACGGTAGTGATGGAACAAGTCTAAACTACAGAATCCCTTCTATTATAAGAACAACAAGTCCAGGAAGCTCGATACAATCAGTTGTCAGTAGTGTCTTCCCCACCCTGCAGCAGCCTGGGGTCAATTTCAACCAGGGCACTTAAAAGAAAAAAGAAAAAAGATGGAGTTTTCCCTCTAAAGTCACCTGCATCACCATTCATGTTGGGCCAAACAGTGTAGTGCAATGACACGGCTCAGTGAGAGATGGAGACTGTCATGGAGCCAGTGGGAAAGGGGCACGTGTACACAGTTAGAAAAAAAAATGAATTCTAATTAACATTTTATGTATCTGGCAAATACAATGCACAATAATGAATCAAAGACTTAGAGAAATGTTTTATTCACATTGATACCCTCTGAAATACTATATTTTCTCTCTGCTTTCTGAAAGATATAGTTGTTTTTCTCATTGCCTATTACTTTTTCTCTCTCCCCTGCCCATTCTGTCACCTGACCTCTCTGTCCATCTATCTTTCTTCCATCCTCTCTCCTCCTCTTTTCCCCTTTGTGTCTCTCTCGCTGTCCCATCTCAATGAGTATAGTATTTACAGTTTAAGTCCATATCTTTGACCCTCCTTGCAGTGATAAGGTTATGGACTTTCCTTGCAGCTGGTGGCTGCGTGCCCATCGCTCCTGCTACACACACACACACACACACACACACACACTTGGACACACACGACTGCTTGTCCATTGGCTGTGAATCATGGTCTGACCTGGAGAACAGGGGACAGACCTGTAATTAAGCTTTGGCGCTATCATTCCTTTTTTCACCTTAACTCTCCTCAACCTTAAACTTCCTCGTATCTTTTACTGACTTTCTCTCTTTTTCTTTGTCAATGACCTTTATCTCCATTTGCCCTTAATTTCTTTGGCCTGTCAAAACACTTTTCCCCTCCCCTTTCCTTTTTCTTAGTTCCCCTCCTAGATGTGTATTTATGTACAATACAAGATGTGTACATTTATCGGGCTAAATCACAGATTAAATGCTATCAAAGGGGTAGATTGCTACCTCTATGCAGTCTTTGATTTACATGTCTGCATTAGCGGGGAGATTCTGTATGTTGCATCAAACTAGGTTCTTCTAATTTCTTCATGTTGCAATTAATAAATGACAACACTGCATTGCACCACGTAACATTGTGCTAGTTCCAGAAACAGGTCACACTACGCTCTATGGGAATTTGTTAGGAATGGGCACAAGTAATGTTTTCACAGATGGAGTAATCGCATGAATCACTTAAGGGAATGGATTACTCTTTGTTTCCACAAGAGTGAAATATATTTCTTGAAGACATCTTCTGCGTCCTTTTACAAAGTGAGCATCCTACTATTGCGTCGCTTCAACGCTGTTTTATATACGAGTAAATAATTAATATGTTGAATATGTACAGAATGTGTTGAACAAGCTGTAAAATTTGCTCCTGGAAAAAAAAAAAACATTTCCAATGCACCAGCGGATTCCCAGTGTGTTGATCAAATAAGGAGCTAGTGCGTCACTTCACATACAGCCTCCCCAAAGCTTCGCACACACATACCCGCACACAGTGCCAGACGCACTGTTTACCTACGAGGCTCCTCTGGTCTTACCTCATCTGACACTCTTTAGTTCCAACAACACATTTATTTAGATTTGCGTAGTGAAATGAGGAGATATTGTCAATAACTCTGGCAAAAGTTCAGCTCAAAACGACCCATATCGCACTGGACAATTCTGCATTATAAAAAGAAAAGAAAAAGATACCTTGTTAATCCCTCAAATTCCCTCATAATGGTGAATAATCCTCAATTACACATCCCTAAAATGTGCTGGATTCATTCAAAGACAATGAAGACAGTCAAAAGCACAAATTCATCATATTTAGTTAACACCATGAATGCATAAAAATACCTGAAACAACACAACAATAACTAGTAGACGCTTTTGAAGCTCTTGAAGCACAGAAATTACTAGATGATATTAGCATATCATTGTAATAAACTCTTAACAGGCATGGAATTAGAGGGTGGTTGTTGTTGTTGTTGTCCCCAAGGCCGGCAATCAAGTAAACCACACAGATTTGAACAGGCTCACATAAAATGTGCATCACTGACACAAAAACATAGAAAACTATTATTCTAATTCTTTGTGAGAAAACAAGTGATTCTCATTTTATCCAGAATCCTGCAGCACTAATCGTAGTACAGCGTTTCATAGTGCATCTCAAAACAGTGTTTTTGAAGGCCCTATAAACCTGTTCTCTGAGATCCTTGCATGTTGCTTTGGAACAATTAATTTAGAAGCCTGTGAATGTTCTCATTTGTCCAGCTCATCATTATCCCAAAAGAAATTTAAGTCAAAAGCAACTGGACTTTTCACCTCTCATCCAAGAGGCTTCATCAGGCCAGGACTGGTGCAAGGTCTGGTGTGGAGATCTAGGTATTTAGGTCGCACTCACACTGTCCTTCAGTACCGGGCCAAAACAGGTTTTACCGGTAAAGCCTAGTTTTTTTGACCAGTGTGAGTGCAACCGCTCCACGCCTAGCTGTGGAGGTGGAGTGTTTACTGCATGTTGTGATTCTGGACAGTCTCTCGTTCTCCTTTTTAATCGTTGTTTTTGTCTCCCTCTGTCGGTGTTTTTCTGTATGTGCTTTCTTTCTGTTTTTCTGGTGTTGAGTTCATTTTCCTGGAGGGTGATCCTTGTTAGCATTGATCACCTGCCACTCTGTATATAATCCGGTACTGAACCTCACTCTGATGTCTCCCTGTGTACCTGTTCCTCTTGTGTCCATTCTCCGTGTGAGTTAGTATCTAGTTCTTCGTGTTTTTCCTTTGTGTTAGTGCACCTTTTTTGTAAATTAGTTTTATTAAATTTGTGTGTCAATCATGACACTGCAGATTTGGTCGGATGAAAATATTTGAAAACAGTCGGACAAGACGCAAAAAAACTCTTTAAAGATTTGTAAACAATCCTCTCACAAGGCCGATGATGTCACTGGAACCCTTTGTTCTCCAACTGTCGTTAGAGTGACAGTCGTTGGTGGGAAGTTGGTTTTGACTTTATTAGTGCTCTATTGTGTCTTAACGACGGTCGTTGGATTCACAGGAGGCCTTTGTGAACAGTTGTTATTTGAGGTTAGATTGATGAATCTCCTGGGAAGGGATGAAAGGGCGGCATTGTAAATTGGAGATAAGTGGTCTCTCAGACCTCCTCCTCTGTTTAGCGATGGTTTCTCCACTTTTACATAGATGGCTTCTTTTACTCCTCTTTCAAACCAGCAGTCCTCTCTGTCCAGGATACGGACATTGTTGTCATCAAAGGAGTGGGCTTTCTCCGTGAGATGTAAGTGGACAGCAGAGTCCAGGCCTGAGGAGTTAGCTCTCCTGTGTTGGGCCATGCGTTTATGCAGTGGTTGTTTTGTTTCTCCAATGTAGAGATCTTTGCATTCCTTGTTGCATTGGACAGCATAAACCAGATTGCTTTTGTGGGTGTGTGGTGTTCTGTCCTTGGGATGTAAAGTCTCCGTCTGAGTGTGTTACTGGGTTTGAAATACACAGGGATGCAGTGTTTGTTGCAGATCCTCCTGAGTTTCTCTGATACCCCAGCCACATACGGAATGACTATGTTGTTCCACTTGTTCTGTTTTTGCCGTGGCGTGGACGTGGTCCAGCTTTGCTTTGAGCGTTGAAATTGAGGCTTTTAGATCGAACGAGAGAGGGCTTTGAACATGCTAATCTCGCCACCTGCCTCGTCTACAGTGCTAACCTTCGCCCCCTGGTCTTTTACAGTCTGTCTGATCACATACGTTTACATATTTCGGTGGTGTATCCATCAAACAAGACGAATATTACTATGTGTAGTGACTTTCAGAGTCCTGAAACGTGAAATTATCAGAAGATTGTTTATTTACGATTGATCATTTATTTAGTCACAAATATCTTATGTAATAGAGAAGCAAACATTTAAAGTCAAGTTTTCTTTACTTTGCTGAATGTAGTCTTGACCGCTGACTGTAGTCTGGACTTTACACCTCTGTCTTTTTCTCCTTTAAGTTCTATCAGCTCTCTGTCTGTGTATCAGAGGACCATGGCGTGGTCCCTCTGACCTCACCTATCATCATCGCCCGCCTGCAAGCTTCACAACCTGCAATCAATACTCACACGCTGCCTGCACCGTTTGTCAGAATTTGTGTCTGTTTTGAGATCAGCAGTGAGTTTTACACACCTGTGTCCGTGTGTGCTAAAGCACCAGCGGGTTGTAGTCTGGTAACAAGGCTGACAGGAGCTGGAGCACAAAGACATTTTGAAGTGCTGAAAATGGTTGCAACACCATCAATTCAAATATGCTCCTAAATTCATGTAAGGAGCAGTTTAAAGTGGAGAATTTGATGGAGTTAAATGGTATTTGCTCTTTTACCTTATTCAGAGAATTTAATTAGAACATACAATAAACCAATAATGAATTTTTATTAAAATTCTGGAGTCAATATTTTCCCTTTTCACAGATCTTGTGTAGCTCCATCTACAAGCAAGTGCGTAATCTCCACTCTTTATTATTTAAAAAAGAAGTGACATAATTTACATATCAGAATGTCAACGGCATATTTGCATATTTTTCTTGAACACTGCACAATTAATGACTTCACTGGGAGGCTGTAATAGGAAAGACCACCTGCTTAATATTGATAAGTATTGGGCCATTATTCTACCCAGTACAACCAGGTGGCCATGCGTAATCAACAAGTCAATTCAAATGTTTACGTTTGCAGTTAAAAGATGATGCATGAGCGCGGACCTAATGCTCTTTCAGTATGGTTCACTGTGACTGATAGGGCTCTGGAGTGGATGATGACTGTGTGCTGATGGAAGTTATTCAACATGTATTGAAGTTGGCAGAGATCAACAGGAGAGGTTTTGCATAAATAAGCTGTTCCCCGCAGCCCCTGGTGAGTCTGTTTGTAGGTGGACGGCTTGTGAGGGAGCATGTGTGTGTTTGCGTGGGCAGGCGGGCTGCTCATTACCATATTCACTTCACGAATTTAGAACGAAAGATGACACCCGTGAACCTGCCTTCGGTCTTAATCGCACCTAGCGAGCGAATACACAGGCATGTGAGCCAACACAAAAAAAAACACTACATGCATACGCGCGCACACACACACACACACACACACACACACACACACACACACACACACACACACACACACACACACACAAACACACACACACTCACACACACACTCACACTCACACTCACACTCACACTCACACAAACACACACACACACACACTCACACTCACACACACAAACACACACACACACACAAAAAAAAAATCTTCACCACACTCAAACTCTCTCACTCACATTAGAGTCCTCAAGTGTGCTGTTTGATAAATCTGCCTCTTAAGTCTATTATCCATGGAATACTCTGGTGGTACAAAAAAGCTGCTTTGAAGTCTTCCACCCTCTTCCTGCTTATTCTTCAGTATGAAAACACAGACGACACTCTGCAACTCAGCTGCCTACTCGCCTCTGATGCACAATATTCTGCTTGAAGAGTTCATTTCCAAAAAGCCAGATTTGCAATTTTTTCCCCCTAAAACATGTTATCTACTGGTGTAAGGGGGAAAATAACTGAATTTGTTTTAGTTTGGGAATAGTCAGTTTGTAAGAGAGGATGTTATCTTCTCACTTTGTTATACTGGAACGCTTGCCATCTTATTTACAGCAGGAGCACGCAGGGCTATGTAAAAATTTGTTATTATGACCCAGGGAAGTCAATGACTTCATCGTCCTTCGGTGACCCCTCAGTCCAGTTCTTCAAGTTGATCCAACATTTTGTCAGTCAGTGTGTATTACATTATATCATTGCATCTTGACAGGGCGAGCATGCTGAACAGTGTTTCACACGTGTTTGAACTGTTACTTATGGTCTGTGGCCAAGTTAACTACAGTCCATTCACTTTTCAAGTGAATTGGATTCACAATTATAAAACGGTTATTGTCTCAACCATACCTGCGACGCATTGAGAACAATCCGCTCCGGTTGACTGTCGCACCTTAACCGAAGCCCCAACCCTCCCTGCAGGGAGGGAGGCCGCACAGCACCGAGGTCCAGACGTGAGTTGAGGGGTCAGGTCCGGAGCCATAGGCCACCTCGGAGCCGATCATAGCACACCGGCACAGAGGGAATATGCGCTGTAAAAATATTTTTGGTTCATTTGGAAACAGGCTTCATTTGATTTAACTGTTAATGTGGTTGAAACCCTCACTGAGACTTTTTTTTAGAATAATAAGAGCAATATATATATATGTATATGTATATGTATATGTATGTGTGTGTGTGTGACTGTCCCTTTGAAATATTAGCTCATTGAAGTATAGCATATTATGGATACGTTTTTATCATAAAGCCTTTTGTTCCAAAGCAAAGTGACCAATATTCTTTGATATTATTCCAAATACGATCATCTCAAGAGGGGCCTCTTTGTTGCTCGGCCATAAAAGGACTTTGTGTTGAGTTGACAGAGTGAGTAAAAAGTGGCGCTTTTCAGTTACTGTAAGAGAGCAGAGAACAACACACAGATAGAATCCATTTCCATCTCCTCTTTAGCTACCAGCCAGCATGATCCCTGGTTTCTGTGTTAAATGGAGGCTAACAGACACTTGGACAGAAACAGAGCTACTGATATGATGAAAGGTTTTATACCAACAGGCACAGCATGACTGTGAATTTAAAGTTTAATGACATCTCCCTTATGTTTTTTATGTAGGATGGTGGGCACCAAAGAGTACTTATTTGTCATTTTTGAATAATTAAAGACGTACTCTTGTTAGAAAACCCTTTTGTTGTCTTGTAACTGACTCAGAAGCAATCTAAGTCACCAGACCTCTCAGCGGTACTCAGTGCATTAAGCAATCGCTCTCCCACTACTGAAATTGAGCAATTCACTCATGCATACTGATGTCTTTATGCAGAACTGGATGTGTAGTCTCATGGAGTAGAATAAAAACACTTACCTGAGATCAAATGTGTTTAGAAAGCCGTAAGAAGACTGCAAGGCACAAATGAAATAAAAGCTTCCTATTATTGTTTGTTTGTCATCTCTGAAATGCAGATGATCCTGTCTGTAAAGTTGCTATCTGCTGGGTGTGAATTTGTATGACAACCATATGTTATTTTAGACATTTAATATGCATAAGCCTGTGAATGTTCTCATTTGTCCAGGTCATCTTTATCCTCAAAGCAATTTCAGTCAAAAGCAACTGGACCTGGTTATTTGTCTAGGAAGACGTTTCACCTCTCATCCAAGAGGCTTCATCAGTTCATGTACACATCTGACCAGGCCGGTCATTAACATCCTCATTAACATTCATACTTACAATTTGTTCAGTTGCAGTCAGGGAGTGAAATCATTCCTACTGTTGGCCGAGCAAATTCTCTCAACTAAGCGTTATGTGCTAAAGGCCAGGGTATGCTTGAACAAGCTAGTTTGTTTGAAGAGCCATCTGCACACGACTAAAGGAAAAGTGTTTCTACCTGTTTCCAATGGCCCAATTAAAGGTGGGGTGAAATCCTGCTGTTATAGAAAAAGGCAAGATGAAGCCAAAATATCCTGGATAAGTGGCGCCGTAGAAAAAAACAACACTTGAACAAACATCAGTGGGACAGAAACTATCTTTGGGAAACATTTATTTGAGGTGTACTTTGAGTTTTTAGTTTTATGTCCCATCTGCTAACATGGAGCGGGTAAATTACTGTATGGCCTATTCTGCAGCCAGCCACCAGGGAGCGTTTCTGTCCACCACCACCAAGAAACAAATCACAAGTATGATGATCAACACCAGTTATAAATTATCTATTTGAAGTCAATCAGTACTTGTAATATAACCATAGCATGTATATTTTTGTAAATAATGTATAATGTATATCATTTATATAATAAGAAGATGGTCTGATTATAGCACAGTCCTCCACCAGGTCTGGGTCATTTGTGTTGTACTTTATAACATGTTAAGTAGCTATAAAGTTCAGCTAGCCTTATACAAATATATTTTGTGTTTTGTATTTTTGTTTTACTTAACAAAAAGAAATAGATCATTTAAAGTTCCACGTTCAGTCATCTAATATTTTATTCCATTACTTTTGATGATGTTTCAGTTTTCTGTGGTGGTATTTCAGCATAGGTATCGAGATATTTTAGGCAGGTATTGTACCAAAGTCATAATTTTGGTATCGTGACAACACTACCACAGATATGTTGAATTTCAACTTTTCTGAACAGCTGGAATCCGCTCTCATTTCATTCCAGTTACACAGAGACACTTTGTCAGGACCCTTTTTAGTTAGTTGTTTTTTTAAATAACCAAGGCACTTCAACAAAAACCTTGTGAAAAAAACAGTGAGCAAAATTAGAGAACAGTAAACATTGTGTCAGAAGAGAAGATTTCAACAAAGTTTTCTTCTATAGGATTGAAAAATGAACAGGAAGTGTAGAGGCCACAGCTTTGAATGACTTCAGCACATCTGCACCCACAGGACATCACTAGTTTCTCACACTGCTCTGGTTTGATCTTGGTCCATTCTGAATCAGTCTCTAACACAGTTCACTAACTGGAGGGGGTTTCTTACACATGACTTTGATGCCAAGGATCTTCCAGAGATTCACCTTGAGGTTTAGATCTGATGGTTTAGATTTGCTCACTGTTTTATTTTTTGAAGTGCCTTAGTTATTTTAAAAAACATGCTAGTGCAGAAGTGGTATAGCCACAGAGGATATTCTGTCAAATTCTGAACATTAACAACACAGTATTTCAGAATCAATGAAGTAGTTATAATTTGTTCTCTAATTTTGATCTCTAGTGTATATGTGTTTTTATTTTAACAATCAATTAAACCATTTTTAAACTCATAACCTCAATATAAAACCCCTGCTGCTGCTGATCGTAGTTATGGAAAACAAGAAAACAAACAATTTCCTGCCCACAAAAAACTGACAGGTCATCTCTAGACCACCAGTGGGTTTCTTAGACATTACTTTGCTGCCAAGGATTTTCCAGAGATTCTCTAAGGTGTTTCTTTTTAAACCTTGTTTAAATCTTCTCTTCTGGTTACTGTCTTCTAATATATATTTTTTAACAAAATAAAGTTTTTTTGTTGAAGTGCCTTGGTTATTTAAAAAAACAAGCTAATACAGCAGTGGTTTAGTTACAGCACCAGTGGATATTCCATCAAATTCTGAACAATAAAAAACAACAGAATTTCAGAATAAATTAAGTATTTTATAATTTGTTCTAATTTTGATCTCCAGTGTACTATATAGATATTGTTGTCTATAAGGCAGTAAAAATATTACCTTTTGCTCCTTTGAAATGACTTGAAGTCACATTTCATCAATGGCAGAGATCTCCTTTTGCAATAAAACTTGTCAAGTGTAACCCAGTTAACCGCAGAGATTGTGGAAACACCTAATCTGTTCAGCCTGGGCTACTGGATCAACTTTGTCACCCCCACTGCACACTGAGTCAAATCCTCCCCCAAAAATGCCACTTTTGTGCTACATTTCCTCCTCGAGCCCCCAGTACATCAAGATCAGGAGTGTGGGGACAGGTAAGGGTCACAGCTCCATCTGAGGACTTAGTCTGAGCCCTGGAAATCATTAAACTTTGAATAGAAGTCGCTATCAAAGCTCAGGCTCTGTCACATTGAGATTGCAAACACCAGATGAATGTAAGGATTTACAGTCAGAGCACTGAAGGTCACGCGCCCAGAGGCATCAACTCTGAGGAATACTGTGTCCCTGGGCTACTGCTCAATGATAAGATGTGCACGAAGTGTGGCCTATTCTCTGGGGAAACCTGCTTTGTCTCTTAGTCCCCCTGGAGATGTCACCGCTGGCTGCCTGAGCCCTTTTTCTAAAAATATGTAAAACAGGCATGCATGGCGTGCAGGAGGGAAGGGAATAAGACAAATGAGAAGCACACTGGACGTTGTACAGTCGGACTAGGCATGCAAGCAGGTAAACCATCAGGGGAATAATGAGAGGTCATACAGAGGACACATCAGGCATTTTAGCTGACAGTTTTTATCCACAATGACTTTGTGAGTTTCTCTCAGCCGAATTGAAATAAATAAGCTTAAATTCCTCGATCAACAACATGACAAGCCATCAAAAGTAAGGACCTTAAGGGTCAGACCAACAGTGCAGAGAATATAGATGTGATAAATATTCCTGTGTCCCTCAAAAAGTGCCACATAATAAAATGGGAGTGAAGTGAGGACAAAGTTATGAGCCAGGGACTTTTCCACACAGGGAAGCAGATATTCCGACAACAGTAGAGTTATTCACATTTCCATATCAATGAGGCGGGACAAATATGTGGGACACATGCTCATAGTGTATTCAAACTGGCCTCTAGGAAGGCTGATACACCTTGGTCAGGAAGACAAAAACAAAGAGATAGGAAGGATTATGGACAAGCAAACAGGCAAAATGAGGAGATGGACATGCAGAAAGACAGACGGAGGGTACAGGCAGAAGGACAGACGGTCCCCAGGAGAGCAGACAGACGAGATAGATTGACATACTTAAAGACAGAGAGAGTGACAAGGCTCTGAGGAACCCCCCCCCCCCCCCCCCCCCCCCCCCCCCACACACACACACACACACACACACACACATACACACACACACACACACACAGACGGATAGCAGACAAGCTGGTCTTTTCATGGCTCATTCTGCAGGGGATCAGGGAGGGAAACGGCCTCTCAGCAGATGGAATATTTATCACGTCTGGCGCTGGATTCCCTGCCCAGTCACAGCTGAGAAGCAGTGAGACGGCTGGGACAGATCTGGGCTGCACAACACACACTTAGCGCACTGGGACGTGCTGCGACTCATGTGCTCACGATGGTGATGAAGGTCTTGTCACCAACCTGTCACTTGCCAGCCGCACAGCCCAGCCCAGCCCCCAGCCAAGAGACTACACAAAACGACCCACTAATGAATACAAGACAGCGCTTAGTGGTTTACTGCTTGCCGGGAACAAGTTTCAGGCGTAGCTCGTAGAGTTTTTATAACAGATATACTCGGCCCATCCAGGAACCTGCGTGCATTGCTACCAGTCGTTCTTGTTGCCTGTCAGCCAGCTTTGAGGATTTTCCTGTGTATTGTGCTGACAGCAAAAAAAAAAACGTGTCAACGTCGACATGTCTAATATCAAAACAACAAAAATGACCTACTAAAGTGAATAAACACAAACAAAACATTCCACTAATGGTATGTCAAGAGTGTGGAAGCTTCCAGTTTCTTTACAAGTGGATGTCATCAGTGCTACCAGCCGTGTCTTCAGCTTGTGCACCGTGAAATAACGGCTCTGTTTTTCAAAATGGGAAAACTTTTAAAGTCACAATTCTTTTCTAGTAAAGCACAGATGAACATATTAAAAACTTTCTCATTTGTGATTTGTTGACACTATCACATCGAGGAGCCTGAGGAAGATGGCAGTCAGATGGAAGTTTTTATAACCTCAAAGCCAACCCACGCTGACTTTGTTTTCTGAAGCGTTCTTAGTCGTCTGTCTTGAAGAACAGATAAGGCTCCATTTGAATAAATGTGTCTATCCACACTGACTCCAAGAGACATCTGTTATAACATTCCTCTATTTTATAACCCTTCAAGTCCATTTTTGTCTTTTGCACCCAGTTTCAACCCTGTAATCACACAAATCCCCTTCCTTCTGTACAGTGGGAACTACGATCGCTCAGGACGTTTCACCATGAGTGTATAAATCATTGATGGGGGGATTTAAAAACAAAAAGTAAGGGATTGTTTGCTGATGGTTTTTTCCCTGTAAACCTTTGGCCTGTGCCTGCTTATTAAAACCCTGTTTATGCCTGTGTAGAATTTTAGTACCTTTGAAGAAGTATTCTTATAGCTAACGTGTTTAGGATGTAGGAATCCCCTGAAAATGATTCAGTCACTGTTCCCAGCTTATTCATGTCAATGTCTCTGTGATTTGCCACAGTGTGTTAGCAGCAAGGCTCTCCAAAAAGCAAAATCAGCCTGTCGGTCGGCCCACTGCTTTGGTACAGGCTGAAATATCTCAAAGACTATTTGATAGATTGCCATGGAATTTTGTACTGACCTTCATGATCCCTAGAGGATGGGTATATGATTTTGTGAAATGTCTCAACAACCATTGGATGGATTTCAATGACACTGGGTGCACATATCCATGATTCCCAGAGAATATATCCCCATGACTTTGGTGATGGTACTACCTTCTACTTAGTACATTTCCTGTTGCACAGTTTGTTTCCTTAGTACAGAATAGCTTGGTTTCTGTCTTCTGTAAACACGGTACGACAATGACGCATGATCTGGCAAGACTGATCGCCATTGCAGTCATGTACCTGTGCTCCAAGCAATCCTCCCTCCACCAGTGGAGCAAAGTAGTAAACAACTCTGTGCTGTTTTTAACGAGGTTTGCATTGCATCAGAAGACATTTGCATAACATTAAGCCCTTTTCAGTTTTCCCCTCTAGTGTCCCTGGGCACCTTCCAAGTCTCTGGAGCTCAGTGGGCTCCTCTGGGCTGCATCTCCAGGACCCATTCAGAATGAATAGCAGCCTATGGCTGTCTTCGGTTTGTGGTTTTCTCTTTGTGTTTTGCCACTTTCACTGTAATCTCAATGTTTTATAACTGAGCACAAGACAAAGATTAGTGGTTTACTTACTGTTGCCAGTAAACCTTTGGACACATAAGGCTTATCCAGATACTTGTAGGCCTCTGAATAACAATCTAGTGTCTGGTAATGCCTTTCAGCTTTACAGTCATTAGTTCTTACAGTCTGTTGGCAGCAGAGACTGAAAAATACATAAACTCGACAAGGTCATTGCAAATAACTAAAAAAAAATACAAAATGAGCTCGACCAGAGGAAAAGTATCAAAATATAACTACTGTACTGCTTGTGACAAAATGTACAGAAAGCCACTGAAAAAAGGTTTACTGCAGCATCACTGTGGTGTTTGTTTAGTGACTCAAACAAGAATTGGCAGTTTTGTTTGACATCACAGACTGCTCACAGGCTCTCACAGTCATTGACATAGTGAAAAATTAACAAGTTAACACTGTCACGACAGTGTGATCTTCCACCTTTGCTAAACAGGGAAATTAAATGTTCAGAAAGGTGTGACGCAGAGTTAACCAGATTCTTCTCTTCTCAAGCATCACTGCCTCCCAACAGCTTTTCAAAGCCACAAAACAGCACTTTTGGAGATAAGTTCCACGCCATGTTAGGACTTAAGGATAAAGCAGCAGAGTTCTTGAGACACATTTCTCATGTAATGATTTCTTTCTCCAGAAGCCGATTTAAACAAAGGAGTTCAGTGATCCATTTCCTGGTGTTAAGATAAGAAGAGTAGTTTAACAGGGTGGCTAACAGCTCTTGTAGAGCTCATCTGCTGCCAGACAGCATCTCCTGCTACTACCCACCCTCAGTGATCTTCACCTCCTCCTGCTTTTTCTTCCGTGCATGCTTTCTTCTCATTCCTCCTGGGCTGCAGGCTGGCAGAGGCTGCACTGGTCAGCCAAATCAGTCCAATTAGAGGGGCTCACTTGGATCTGTTGGGTGGTGCGGGTGCTCTACTGGGGTGGGAAATCTCTGTTAAACCCAGAGCCTACTGTTCTCCTCTTCACTTTAATATCCCCCACTTCCAGCCCCCACTGTTATCAAGGTGATAAAATCTAGGGCTTCCCTTTTTGCTTGTGTTCCCTCTCCATTCTCCTTTTTTTTCTCTACAGAAATAGGGCATCTCCGTGCCGACAGTCTCCCTCTACCCAGAGGCGAGGAACACTGGTTAGGGAACTGAGTCTAGGCCAGCTTGTGCATGTGTGTTATCCATCATCCTGTCACTGCTTTTAATTCAACACAGTGCATACGCCTTTAAGGGGACTTGACCTGAATAAGCTGTTGTTTGTATTTTTGATGTAAAGGTCAGTACATTTACTAATGATGCATTGAGGGACTGTGATTGGTGCGAGCCTTGCTGTGCAGAGGTTCAAAGGGCAGGTTTGCTCTGGCAGGGTGCCCTGCTCTCACACAGCTGGGTTAAGCCAAACAGAAGCACAATAACTCAAACTTGTGTATCTATTTGGTGCAGAGAACACAGGGAGCTAATAATGTGACTCCCCACAGTTTTTCCAACACTTAAAAATCAATACTGTAATCGAAACTAAAGAGCATCCAGCAGTCGTCCTGAGCTAGATGAAAATAATGAGAGCAGAAAACAATATTTTTTAAGTGTGTCTGTAAGGGATGCAAAACCCAACCATAAAACACTGAACACAAACCAGAAGCAATAAGCTCTGCTTCCCGCAGCCTTTATTATTAATGTTCGAATTGAAAAGGTTATTTTTGCAATTATGGAAAAACACAAAGAATGCAGCTATACTGGAAGTATTTTTGTTTGCTTTAAATAGGCAGAGTAACACTTTTTGCTTTTGTTGATTGCAATTTATTATCAGATCTTTGCATGGAAGAAAATGCCATTCTTGTAAAGGACAAAATACAGAAGAAACATTAGAAATTGTTGTATTTTCCCTCTGTCTAATGTGCAAAATGAACCAAACTGAAAACGTGACTCGAAAAAAAGCGCAATAAAAACCAAACTGTGTTGAACCTTAGCACCCCTTGTGTCTGCACGTTGCTTCCGTGTGTGGATGCATATTATACATGAGTGTGTGCTTTTGTGCATATACAGCATGCATGCATATAAATCTGCAGCATATGGGATTCCTCTGTGCTGTGTGCATTAGCATATGAACACACGAAGAAATATTCATGTGTGTTTTCATGAATATTTTAGTTGCGTATGTGATCATATGTGCAACTAAGGATCCAAAGATTCCTATTTGCCCACTGTGCAATCACAGGAGAGATGAGCTGATCTGAAGAGGGGGGAATTACAATGGAGGAGCAGAGGCATTAGGTACAGCTAACAAGGCCAGTGCTGCCAGCAACACAGAATTTGCACCATCCTCCTCCGCAGGGAAACCGCCCTCAGTCACAAGAGAACAACTGGAGAAGGCAAACTGACAGTTTATTATATCCATGACAGACATCTATTTCCCATACCTGTACACTCCCTGGCTCTCATGTAGCTCAAGATTCTGTGTAATGCCAACAACAGGGAATAACAAGGTACTCTGATTGCACCACGGCTATAAAATACATGGATTTATGTTTTGTATGAGTAAATTCCATTATGTCTAGCGGTTTTAATCCAGGAACTGATATCTAACTGTAAAACTTGAGAATGTTTGAGCTGCCAATTGTAACTTTATAATTTCACTTTAAATACTCCCTTTCTTTAATTGTAGCTTTGGTTGATTTTGAACTATATTCAAATTCAGTACTGAGAGATTCAAGGATTCATTTCTACCTGTGCTAGCTCTAGGGATAGTGATTACACCACGCTGGTTCAGCCTTGCACTTCTGAAAGTCTAAAAAGACTTCACTCTGGAAAACAAAGAGGAAAAACAAAAGATAATTAAAATGTAGCCGTCAAATCAAAACGCAAACTCAAGCGTGGATTTATTTTTTGTTATACTGTATATGTAGAAACATTTACTGTATGTGACAGAAAATTATTTTCTGAGATCATTATCTTTTGCCCCTTTTGTGCCTTTTTTTTTAGATAGGGATAGACTGACAGGAAAGTGGGCAGGTGATGACACGCAGCAAAGGGCCGCAGGTCTGATTTAGACCGGGCCACTGCCAAGGACTGAGCTTATGTGGACTGCACGCTCTACTTGTTGAGCTCGAGGTCGCTCAAGCAAATGATTTTCTGTCTAATGATTCACCTTCATGCACTGATGTGTACCTACTCATTTATTTACACTTGAGCAATAGATACTACAACTCTGAATAATACAGTAAAGTATGGCCATGACTAATCTGACCAGAGGCAGAAATCTCTTTACTCTTATCTTAACACCTTCTGTAGAGACAGAAAATTACACTGTAAATATCAGGAGGTTATTCCTTGAATCATAAAGTATCCTGCCATTCTTGTTGTACAGAGAGTACAACATATTTACAGAAGAAGAACAAACAGTGTTATATCCTGTAGAAAACCAATCTCTGAACCCATCAGCTATCTGTCTGAAGGTGATTTAACCTCTGGGGGCAACAGCTAAACGTTCAGGCTTTCCGGTGTAGCCAGCGGATATCCTGGCCAAGACTTCCTCTTCCAAGAGGAAATAATTAATATAAAAATATACGGAATATCTATTTTTCTATTAACCTTTAATGTTAAGGGTCGCAGGCATACGCTGGGAGTGTTGTTCTATGTAATTCTCGATCCAAACACCCTGACAAGGCGCCCCCATGTCAGCCCTGTACTTCATGTGGTTAGTTTATGTCAATGACCTAACAACGTTCTAACTTTGATAGCTCTTATTTCACAAGTTGTGTAAAGTTTGCTCCTTTCTTGTCCGTTAGCATAATGTTGAGCCCTTTGCTCATTCCTACATTCTGAAGCTCACCCACTGGGGAGGTTTTACATTCTTCTCTTTCCTGGGCCATTTAAAATGAAGGAAAGTCAAGATTAATGTCTCTGCTGTGCTCTTTAATGCGTTCATGTATTTTGAACGGCCTTTGCAGAGGCTCACAGGTATAGAAAACAAAGTCACAATTTCAAAGTGCAGCTCTATCGACAGCTTTGATTGACATGCTGGGAGAAACACACACCTCACACTTAAGTTAATGTCCAAAATAGACTTGCAACTTCCTTTTAAAGAGAGCATATGCTCTTCAATTAGAGTGGACGGCCCCAGAAGTCATTCATACTGCAGTATATGTAATCAACATCTGGCACTGTATAGACACTACATGGAGTCCAATTCCAGGAGAAGCACAGATATGAAGCACAATTTTGTTGATGGTATGTTGGAACATTTATTTTTCTTTCAGAATGCAGCTCTCATGTTGTCAGGGAGCCACAGTTTGAGGTAATGATTGCAACTGCACCAACACCAAGAGCTAACCAACTATTCTTTGACTACTGCAATTTGGGTCTGAGAGCTGGAATAGCTTTAGGATAAGACCGGCTTATATTTTGTCATTTTAGCCATGCTAGATGGCAATGTCTGTCTTTCTATCAGGTCCAGACAAACTTATCTCAACAACAGTTTAATGCATTGCCATGATACTGTATTTTGTACAGACATTCATGATACCCAGACGATGAATCCCATTGACTTTTGCGGTCCTCTGAATTTTCCTCTTCATTAGTTTGGAATTTGGGGCATTTAGTGGAATGTCTTGACAACTACTGGATGAATTGCTGTAGAAATGAATACAGATGTCCTGGTTGTTAGATCAAGAATTATAATGAGATTGGAAGATTGGTGTACACACAGTCTGGATTTATCCTTTTAACTTTGGCGACCCTCTTTCCTGTAGTCCTACGTTGAGGTTGATGCAGTAAGTGAAATATCTCAACAATTATTAGATGAAATGCCATGGAATTTGGTACACACTTTCACGTTCCTTTCAGGATTAAATGTTATATACCCTTTTAAGCATGCTCATGCAGATGCTAGCATTTAGCTTAATGCACCACTGTGTCTAGGTGTGGGCTCACAGAGCTGCTAGCATGGCTGTAGTCTTGCACATGATAAAAAGAGCACATGCCTGGAAAATGTTTTTATATGGAAAGTTGGAAAAGCACGTATTACATATGTAAATTTCAGTGAGTTTGTCTAAATTTAGAGGGGACACCTGGAAATGGTTGTAATTTCCAAGAATTTATTTAATGGTTAAGTGAGAGGTAACATTGTAGTTTATGTTGTAGTGACAAACTCTACAGTCGTGAATTGACAAGTAGATGATAATTTATATCACATTTAAATCAAATTAAATAAAAAAATCATAATTTATTAAATACATTATCAGCTTTTGGCCTCTATAGGTTAGGGTTCTCTACTGAGGTCAAGGGTAAATCCATGTTTATAAGCTTCTATTTTTTCTTTGAAAATGTTGATGCACTCCAGCTTATTCGGGATTATCGTGATACTGTTGAAAAAGCAAGGACAATTAATACGGTCAGAAAAAAAGGATGAGTGATTCAATGCTGTTTTTTATCTCACGGCAGCACTTAGGCACACTGGAGGGGATTAGTGCACTGCGAGCCTTATTTTAAGGGTGTGATTACATTTTCAAGGGCGAAAATCACATTATGAGAAGTGACTCAGGGAAAAGCCTTGTCCCCGATGTACCAGGCAATGGTGCAATGGAACTCTCTGAATATTTCTGAGGCCTTTGGCCGTGTAGAGATTTGTAATGTTTTGTCAGGAAAGCGTTTATCGACGGCGAAACACCCGGACAATCACACATCTCCTTGCCCGCTGGAATTGTGTTTTTATCTCTTCCTGAGATCCTGCAGTGTGAAGCCTCTGTTATGTAAAGTGCGACCGCCCAGATATATCCATGCCCACACACCATCCATCTAGTGTCCGCATACCTACCCAGCCATACCCATTTATCTACCCAGCTACCCATTCATCCATTTTACTTTTTCTCACTCCCCTGATCTGCTGCCCGGTCATGATCAGCCAGCCCTCAAAGACAAGGCAGAGTCTTTTATCTCAATCAACCATCCTCCACTTCACCATCACCAGTCTCATCTCCGGACCTCCTGTGTTAGATGGATTAGATTAGATGGCATATATTTTCACCCTCTGCCGACACAACCACCCGGCGACCCACACTCGGGCCCTTCAGATCATTTGTTTTCAAACACAGTGCTTTGGTGAAGCGAGATACCCGTATTTGAAAACAACATGCAATTTCCTGCTTAGTTAAGGTGGAAGATGTTTGCAGCGACCTGCTGAGTGAGTATTTATGCATTTTGTCATTCACTGCATGGCTTGAAAGCCCAGTTCATGACACTTTCAAAAGTGAGAGGACACAGTTCATGTGTAAAATTAGTGCCTCCTTGATTTTCCTGCTGTGCATCTGACGTGCTAAGATTAAGTGGGTTTGAGGTCCCATCACTGTACGAGTTATCAGCATTTGTTCTTTTTACTTATTGTGAGAACAGGTAAATCTTCAGTGTGAGGGCATGTTTGCAGAGTGGGTCAGTTAACTGGTAATTAAATCTTTATTTGTTAATAAGGATTTGGATTTGTTTAAAAGTAGGATTATGTTTATGAGTAAATGCAAATAAAGGCTTTGGTTTGAGGTTAATAAATAAGATACCTATTTATACATACATTATTTGAAATAAACATAACATAGAAAACAGCAAATTAAAAACACAAAGTAAAAAAAAAACTGTGACTTTCTTCATGTGCTACCCCAAGGTGGTGTAGCATCTAGTGTCAGGCTGCTTATCTTACCTCACCATTGCTTGTATCCAGCTGTCTAGCAGACTAAAATGTCATGAAGTAAGTAACGTGAATGCAAATGCGATATTGTGGATACTGTCAGCTTGAAAAAGACCAAATCCTGATTAACATTTCTCAAAAACGGGTATCTCTGCCTGAAGTTGCTAAGATAACATGTTGGGAATATGGTGTCAGTTAAAGTAATATTGTCTGTGACATAATGATATTGATGCGAATAATACGCTTTTAAAGATGCATGCATTTAACCTTTTATGGATTAGTACGTTGCTCCAAGTTGCAATTAGCTTAGTTTAGCAGAAAACAAAGGGATATAGCTAACCTAGCAACTCCAAAGGACATATTTACATCTTATGTATTTAAATATAAACAAATAAAGAACACAATGTTATTGTTCAACAAGCTAAAGTCAGCAATTAGCATTTTAGAAGCAGTTTGCAGTTTGCAAAAACTGAGCCAAACTGCGTCGATTCTTGGATGTGTTGTGGCCAGTTCTAAGCACAGACTGTACAAAAAAATGGACGTAGCCTCTCCGTCTGGGCCCGTTCTCTCAACTTGATCCAATCATATTCGCCTCTGGGAGCTGCCATCTTAGACTTAGACTTAGACTTCTCTTTATTGATCCCTTTTGGATGACTCCCGGAAGGAAATTGAATTTCCAGCAGCTTACAAAAACACAAGGGAGGTATAAACAAAAAAAACAGTGTAGGATAACCAATAAACTCTTAGCTGAATAATTACAAAAAGTCTATATAAATATATATATATATATAAACAATAAACAGTAAACAGTAAACAATAAATTCACGGAAATCAGATAAGTAAAATGTAGAGAAAATATACAAGATAAAATCTGTATGACTGTATATGACAGAAATGAGCAGTCAGATTAAATATTGCACTTAAGTGGTGGATAAAGTTATTGCACAAAGAAAAAAGGATAAGTATCCAGGTATGTAAGAGTAGATTATTAATGTCACAGTGAGTGGCTCCCACTCCTTCCCTTCTGTCCTCTTTATTTCCTCCTCCCCCTGAGTGAGGAGTTGCAGAGGATGATGGCCTGAGGCACAAAGGAGTTCTTGAGCCTGTTGGTCCTACACTTGGGTAGCAGTTTGCTGCAGATGTTGAAGGGCCGCAGTCTCCTCAGGAAGTACAACCTGCTTAATACAGGTGGCTGGTGTGTGTTGTCCAGTCCAGTTTATTGTCCAGCCAAAGCCCGAGGTATTTGTATTTGTCCACAGCCTTCACCTCAGCTCCCTCTAGCAGGACTGGTTGCGGTCTTGGTCTGGACCTCCCAAAATCAATGACCAGTTCCTTCGTCTTGGAGGTGTTGAGCTGTAGGTGGTTAGTGTGGCACAAGAGAGCAAAGTCCCCCACCAGACTCCGATACTCCTCTCTGTCACCCCTGATACATCCCACGATGGCTGTGACATCATGCGTACTTCTGTATGTGACACAGCTCCGAGTTGTAGCAGAAGTCCGAGGTGTAAAGGGTGAAGAAAAGAGGGGCCAGCACTGTGCCCTGAGGGGCTCCAGTGCTGCTGACAACAATCATTTTTATTTTATTGAAGGTTAAAGTTTATAAATAATTAGGGGCACAGTCTCGAGTGACAGTGGCCTCTGGCCCTCACCTCACCTTCACCTCCGAGGCTAGTTGTCAGATAGACTAGAAGGTTTTTTTGTACCAGGCCCTAAATAGGTTTAATCACTGTGAAAACGGCCTGTTTAACACGGGGGTCAATGAGAAACTGCTCTATTGTGCAAGTGGACTCACGAAGAACTGCAGTTTTTGGCACTTCAGTACTGGATCAACCAGGAAGTTGCTGTGGTGGGGGCTTGGTTCTAAGTTAAGTGAAGATAAGTTTTAAGTTAAGTTTAAGTTTTTGTTGGGCGTCAGCTGTTGCCCCTTGCTTCCAGTGTTTGTACTAAGCTAGACCAAACACATAATGGACCAATCACTGTAATGAACACACAAACATGAGATCTTCCACTGTAACTCATGGTAAGACACCAAACAAGGATATTTCACAACATTTTAAAGTATTCCTTTACGTTTTGGGTTGGGGAATGAATGTAGTCAATTTTAGCATTAACGTATGTGTGATAGTGCTATACAGTATGTAGATGTCTCTGTGCCTGTCTGTGTCTGTGTCTAATCCGTGTCTGGGACAGCGACAGGGACACTGCACGTCGGAGAGTTTCAGGGAGATGATTGGGACCTTTTCCCAGGTGATTACCATTCAGAGGGAGTCAGGATCAAAGCAAGGGCGCCCTGGCAGCAGAGGAAAGAGGGCATGGCTGCCTTCAGTAATCTTTTCAGATAAAACACTCTCCCTGCCTGCCTCCCCCGCAGGGCTCTGGCCATCCCATTCCCTACCTGACTGTTCATTACTGTCACCGAGAGTCAAACCTCGTTTACACTTGCCAATTCGATTCAATTTTAGAAATATTAGATAAGGATCGGATGATTTGGGACTAAATTTAAGCTTCCATCAGAATCAATTCATAAGCCAACTGGTATGTGGGAATTTGTCTTAGGAACACAGCCGCAGAGACATGAATCTTTCACGGCCACAAAGACACATTAGCTCATCACTGAGTGCAGTGACACAAAAACATCACACTGTCACAAAGAATAAGGAATGTAACCAAAAGTATGACATAACCACAGATGGAAGAGGTGCAGAGATATACTAATGCTGGAGATCCACCAACTCTGTCAAACAAACAGAAAGACGTGTCAGAACCCAGCAGGCAATGCTTGGTTTTGGAATGACTGTTTTCAGCATCCGGGTCAAAACGTTCTCATTTTACAGGTAAACAGTACACTAATATACATTTCTGAGCACACAATAGTAACATAATCTTTCATATTTGATCAGCACTGCCTAGTTTGACGATCTGAGTTTTGCAAGTCTGGCTCATTGTGGTGGATAAAGTTTGGATTGACTCGTGTTTATGCAAATTTAGATACAATGAATGGTCAGTCAACTCCCCGGGATGTATTGAACATGCAATGCACGGATGGATCTCCTGCTCTACATAGAAATTAGGATCCTTCAACTTTGATGTGTTTATCCTTATAACTTTTATGACACACACACTGAATTGGTTGATCTCCACCTTTATTTACAGTGAGATCCACACTGTAAAGTATTTGAATCAAAATATACTTAGAGTACCTAAAGTATGCTAAGTGACTAAAGCTTTTCTCTGAGATGTAGTGGAGTAGAGGTATAAAGTAGCCGGAAATGGAAATACTCAAGTAAAGAAATATAAATACCTCAAAATTGTACTTAAATATTTTCCCTTATTGTGATTGAAGTGAATCGTATTATTAAGAAATAGTTTCAATAGTGTCCCTTGCTAATGGAAAACTAAAAACTAATGAAATAATGTCAACAATCATTTACATCAAGCAGATTTCTTGTCTGTTTTCTCACATCTTGAGATGTTTTGGAGACACAAGTTTTCCACTTGACAGAGACAACGTATGTTTTACCCCACTTAGTCATATGAAGTGACATCCAGTTGTGAACGTGTTGCTGATGGCTGAAATGTTGTCACTCTGGTTATGAACCTGTTAGAATCACATAACATGATAAGACTATTAGTAGCAGTGTAATTTAGAGAATAAGTGCTAAACCGCATTATTGTCTAACTCTTAGGTTTTTCAACCGTTTCTTTTAATTGACATTGAGCATTAATGTCTACGTGAGTAAAAGTAACACAAGCACATCAGGACAGGGAGTGCAAGGAGATTATATAGGACATAAAACAGTAGCTTGTTCTTATCACTCGACATACTGCAGTGTTTGAGCAAGGATTGGTAGTTTTTTACAGAAGGTTGCTGCTTCTTTAAAGAGAGACAATGAACATTACTGTGAAGACTGTATTTAAATTATACAAGCGTTGATATGAGACTATTTATGTAGGATATCTACACATATCATAATACAATAATTAATCACCTTATTAATTATTAATTAGGATAACTAATTATTCCTTGTTAAAAGGGGGCCACCACCACCATACAGACAGTCAATGTGGAATAAGCCCAATGGAGACCTAGTCACCTGCAAGGATTAACAGAAAACTTTTCTATCAGTTTCTCTTATCAATTAAATTGATAAATTAATTGTATTAATCAATTTTCTATCAATCTCAATCTGAAACGTTTGTTTTCGTAAAACAGTGACCTCAAAACTTTGAATGAAACAGAATGAAAGCTTGCAGACAAAAACTAGGGTTTTGGGGGTTTTACTACAAAAATATGAATATATTTATAAACATAATGTACATGATGGATTATAACATGAAATGACACACATGAGAATAACACAGAAAATGAATGGGCATGGTAAAAGCTATGATATGGAAATGCAATTTCTAATCATACCTTTATGTAAAGTAAAGTTTAATATCAAATGGCCAGTGGTCCCCAGACTCAACTTTGAAGAAGGGGGGTCCAAGAGGAAGGAGGTGTGTTTCACAGCTCCAGAGTAGTCTTCAGACATGCAGAACAAAGTCTTCTCCCGAGGTGCAGGGCTGGCAGTACCAGGTCGTCAGAGGATTCGTCAGGGGCCAAGGAGTGGATGGGCTGTCCAACAGGGTGGCACGCGACAGCCTCTCGATAGGGGATGCTTCACCGTGGTAACGGATGTTCAGCGTCAAGGGTCAATTTCATTGTGAACCCTAAATCTTCAGCTTTAATCCAAAAAGGGTCTTTCTGGATTCTTCAGTTTACGGCAGCTTTGAGTTAGGTGGATGAAAGTTGGTCTCTTCTTGTGAGCTCTTGGTGAATACTGGATTTTGATAGAAACTTAAAAATAGTAACTTTGCGCTGTGGACTAAAGCTTAATTTCTCTGGCCGGAAAAAAAAAACAAGGTTGTTCTCAAAAACAAGACCACTAACTTAAAAGGACGTTTGACTGATTAATAAAATGTTATTAATCAAATAAAACACAGAACTTCGTTGAAACAGAGTCAGGCAGAAAGTTACTTACAAATATAAATTAGATAGAATTTACAAAAAACACTGTACAATAGACAAGACTTAGTGGGAGAGAAGAAGGAAGAAGTGAGAAGTCTGAGGAAATCTCTGGAAATCTCAGAAGACAGACACTAATGAGGATTTTCATTCAATCCGAACACAGATATTGATGCGTATTACTCGTATATTACTCGTACTCGGCAAAAGTGCATTATCAGTACCAGATACTCGTTTCAGCCGATATTAATATCACCACAATTCTGTTACTTCGGCAATCTTGATCATAGAACGACCAGAGTCGTTCCAAACAACACAAATTTCTTTACAGATGAATAAAATACACATTATAACAGTTTATACGTCCTATAATAGTTTTCTATAAGAACATGTTAAAGTGTGAGTCTCTGGTCTTCTTATCAGATCAGATAATGAGCTCTGTGGGTTGCTCAGAGTCATACAAAGTGTCACAGGTTATCTGTGAGCTGAATGTTGGGGGGAGTTGAGTTGGAGAGTCGTTCTCTTGAGAAAGTCTTTTCTCCATTAGTTAACAGATTAATTTCATTTTTGACACTGTCTGTTCATCTTACATAAATTTGTCTTACGTGCCTCTTCATTTAATTACCTTGATGTCATTTGTTCACTCTTTAGTGCATTTCAGCTTCACCTAAAAGGTCAAAGGGTCCCAAGAGTGGAGAAGCAGTTTGTAGGCGGGCCAAGGAACAGAGATAAGGCAGGCCAGGGGGAGAGAGAGAGATGAGAGACAGTTCTGAAATGCATCAGGGATTTCTGATCAGACTGGCATTAGGGGAGTCATCACAAATTGTGTCCCCATTCTTTGATGACAACATATAAGGGCAATGTTTTCTACATATACAGTATATTTTTAGATAACCATGAAAAACTCTAACAGATGTTTTATCTATTCAACTTTTTTCTGCTATGAGCAACAGGTCTACAATAAAATTATTTGAACTGGGAAAAAAATGGCTAGCAAACATTATGTACTATATTCTATCTGTCGGATAAGGCCTCATTCTACGATTTTCCATTCAGGCACAAATTTATGACAAAGTTGTACTAAACTGACAGATTGAAGCAAGATATTCATAGCAAAGACCCAGAATTCAGTAATGAATTACAACAACAGAGACAAGGAAAAGCATCCCTTCCTTAGCCCATTAGCCCATTCTCACAGAAATGTGCTTCATTTTGTCTTTTTTAAATTGAAAGACAAGTCAAGAGTTTTTTTTTTTCGCCAGATGGTTACACATAAGATAACGCTATAGTAGAAACATATCAACACATGGAGGCCTCGGGGACATTTCCAGTCTCCATGTCTTTGTCATTAATATCCTCTTCTAGTGCGTCTGATCACGTACAGAAAGCATGCGTTTTGAATGTAAATATCTTTAGACCCTATCTCAAGGCTTGCCCCATTGACGGACCTCTGGCAGAGCAAGGGAACCGGGCTGCATTATTCACAGCAGCAAATGAAACTGTATCCCCAGGAGAGAAGCAAAGCCAGCAGAGAACACACACATTTGACCTGGCCTTCTGTTCATGCTGTTTCCACATCTTTCGGCCGCTTATAAATCCTTGCGTCGCTTTAGAGTTGCATACTGAACAACTAGCCACATCCCCATGGATGGCTTCAGGCAGCTCGGATAAGCATCTAGAACAGTTTGCTTAAAAAACATTGTGATGGATCCGTGAGAAAGGAGACGGAGCAGGAGCAGCTCCTGAAATGTGTAGAGTGTCCTTGACAGGTAGGAGTTTCCCCTTGTGGAGGAAGAAACCTGAGATCTTTAACGCAGATGTACGTGGGGCCGTATTCAACTCCTGTATAGATCCTGACAGTGACTTGATAGCTTGTATTTTCATTGCCACAGCACAAGATGACATTAAGACAAAAAAGTGATGTACAGTATATTGATATTCACATTGTAATACTGGCAGGAGCAGGGACATGTATTGATTTCCTGTGATAGTGTTTTAATACCAATAATAGCACAAGAAATCAGACCAACCCATGAATGCAAAACATTTATATGCTGTACAATATTCTCCTAGTATATACTGTATATTTAGAAAAGTTATTGAGAGAAAACAAAAGTTTGAAGACTGAATTTTGAATCGAAGTTTTGTGAGCATAACAGCAGTTTCAAGCCTTAATGTTTGCAGGCAGTAGGGCTCTGAATGCAAACTTCAAGTCAAATCAAAGTAAAATCCATCCAGAGTGTAGTGACCCTGACGATGCTGTTTGGACCACAGTATATTCTGTAGTAGGAAATACTGCCATACCAATGAAAAAATGCCAGGTCTGTGGATGTGTTTTGTTCTGGCAAAAATACATTGTTGTCAAGATTACCCATGTTTTTATGCCTTTGAAGTTCTAATTACTTTGGACAAATAAAACCAGAACTCAGCCAACCATTGCTGAACTGGCCTTTCTTTTACTTCATAACTTTGTACTATTCTTTGCCATGGATGTATTTAAAGAACTGGATATCCAATCACAAAATGGCGCTTCTTCAGTTCAATTGTTCAATTGCTCGCCTGGTGCATATGGCCCAACAAATGTTTGGGCTGACTTCCGCTGTATGCAGTAGTGTTTTTCCTGCTGGTCTCACCCACGAGTTCCCACCATAGACTTCATATTGCGATGATGTCACAAGTTATTAAATTGCTTTTCTAGGCTTGAGGAAAGTCTGACAAATATAAAAAGTGGATCAAAAATGTCTAATAATCAACCTTGTTTGTAGTTCTAGGTGTATTGTCAACAGTTTTACACACTTCTCTATTTCAATGTAGCCTTTTGGGGAAAATGCTTTTTGGGTCGGAGGGAGATTGGTTTGTTTATTTATTTACGGGACAATGCACATTGATAAACATGAGCACTTGAGTCTGACATGTAATATCCCAGACTTAGCCATACAGGCTAATTTTCATCTGCAGACCCTGAAATGTTGATGGCAACATACAGGAACACATAAGTAAATACAAAAGCACGTTTAAAAACAAAATATAGGCCCAGCTAAAAAACGATAAGCACAGCTACATTTTTCATTACAGTACACAGAGTGGCCACTGCAAAGAATTTGCTGTAAGACGGAGCAGCGTCTGCCTATCCAGTTCTTATAATAATGTATACCCATGCAAATGAGGTAGTTAGCAAGCCACAGAGTGAGTTGTAATGTGGGAACATTAGTGATCCGGCCGTCATTTTTTCACTGACCAAGCACCGCCGCTCAGTTGCTGTGAGTGGTTGTAGATCATGTTTCAGAGGTTTTGGTGAGGGAGAGAGTAAGCGACCGACCAAGGGAGTTAGTGAGCAAATCGGTGAGTAAGTGAATGAATGAGAAAGTGCCAAAAATCAGCAGTCAGCAGGTGACTGAATGAGTAAGAGACCGAACAAGCAGCAAAGATATGTAGAGCGGCTTAATGAATGTTCCCTCTTCGTATTGCTCCACTGAGCCTCCAGGTTCTCGCCCTGGGCCAGGATATCCTGCTGCAGCGCGGCCCTCTGGGAGAAGACGGCAGGCGCTATAGTCTCGTTGTGAATGCAGAGCCAGAGCTTTAGTCAATAAATCACCGGCTGTGACTGATATGCTTGAACATTGAACCTAAGTGTTTGAAAACGTGGCACATTTTCTATAGAGTCACATTTAGACAGTTCTGTCAGTGCTGAAGGACTCAGAGACACACAGAGGCATGGATAAGACAGAGTGCACACTCTGCTAACTCGGCCATACGCTCTCAGAATATCCTTACAGCCCTGCTCCCTTCTCACATACCTATATAGATATATACCTTGTAGATACACTGTAAAGTGCTAATATGTACTGTCACATTGGGTTGGATCTAATAATTGGACAGATAATTGGCACTCACAGATATTGGATAGTCGCCAGATATGTCATTCACCAAAAATATGATTACCATATAAAAAAAAATACTTTAAAAATGAAGTAAAATGTATTCCAGAGTTTGTTCAACCCTTACATTTCTGCCCTAAGGTGTTGCTTCTACTATGCTTTCTTAAATCATTTTGGGGTTTCAATGGAGATTTTGTCTGCTCTGCTGTTAACGAAGCACATCTACCTCTACAGCAATAAATATATTGGTAAAATATTTATTTGACATACTGTACATTTCTGCTCAAAATATAACCCTGTTTGTGCATGTTAGTAAAAAAATTAACTTACTGTTACTACGAATGCTAATGGAAATGGCTTCATGTGGACTGTGTGTTGTATGTTCCGTCTCTTAGTTATAGCAATCTGTGTATAATATATGAAGTTACCTTAATCGTTAATGTACTGTATGTATTCATCAGTGTCCAGATGGCTTGTGAGTGTCTGCAGAGCATTGTCCCCACTACAAAATATGATCACTTCAACCAAAGAATACTAAATGTTGAATATCATGTGTTGGGAATTTGAATTGCAAAGAGGAAGAAATAATAAATAAGAAGTGACACTGACACTGACTGGGAATGGCTTGAATGCTGAAACATTTGGATTTGTAATTATGTCCTCTTTGCAATTCAAATCATTTTCTCTAGCACAGTCTCTGACTTTCTGCAACCTTTTGAGCGTGGAGACCCATTAATGTCTGTTTCTGGGCTTTTACTTTGGGCTGTTTGCATCATTTTGAGTCCAGAGGAGTGAAGTCTAATATACTTCAGCACTTTCAAACCAGGCTTGCAAAGAAGTTATTGATTTAACAACTACTTGCAAAAAAATTAAACAGACCTAAGACTACCTGCTAACACTATGTCCTCTCTCCCTCTCACTTGAATCTACATTTTGACTGGAATATGGGCTGGTGGAAGTAATGTGATTCAACAGCAATGTGTTCTCAGATAGACCAAAAGATTCCAGTGCAAATTCTACAACTGCTGCTACAAGGGGAATAAAGTTTTGTGTCAAATCTGCCCCTGTACAGTCATTAAAAGTTATTAGATTTTTAAAGGACAATGACTAATCAATATGTTTTGTAATGACCGTGGATCAAATGTCATGGGTCCTCTGAATTATCATGTTACTGCAGCTCTACAGAGCCTGTTTTTTTGCCTGTTTTTTTATATAAATGGTCCACAAACACACACTACCTGACTTAACAACTAGCTGAGAAGAAAGTCCTGAGCCAAAGGGAGAGTGAATATTAGGCTTAATTTCATCTGGACTCCAAAAGATTCTAAATCAGGGGTCTTCAACGCTTTTTAAGCCAAGGACCCCTTAGCTGAAAGAGAGACTGTGCAGGCTGTTCTCATTCAATGTTTGTAATTATAACAACGAAAAGTAATGCATTGTAATTTGTATCGTAATTTGTTCAGTCAATGGCTTTATAGTAGAAATTACGTCCGGAACAAAGAAGGAAAATCAGGTGATGTATTTCAGTGACATCATCGGCCTTGTGAGAGGTTGAATACCTGGATCTCCACACCAGTTAGTTGGACCAGTCCCAGCCTGGTCAGATGCGTACATAAACTGATGAAGCCTCTTGGATGAGAGGTGAAACGTCTTCCTAGACAAATAACCAAGTCCAGTTGCTTTTGACTAAAATTGCTTTGAGGATAAAGATGACATGGACAAATGAGAACATTCAAAGGCTTCGTGAAGTATGAGATGTTCCAAAATCTGTGAAGGGAGGAGGGTTGGGTTGGTGGATGGGTCCCAAAAGGCAGGGCAATCACAGAGGACCGGAGTTCGTGTCATGGCTGTGTGCCTCTCCTTTTGTTGCCTAAACTTAAACTTAAACTAAACGGTTACAATCCGTATTTTACAAGATACAAATTTTGTGCAGCTTTTCATAAGATATCAAACAAACCCGTTGATGAGAATATGTTGAAAGTTGATTTTCATTTTAAACTGTGCCTACAATAACATGTCAAAGCTTACATATATATACGTATACCCTTTTAAGGTGCATATAATTCCAAGCTCTTAAAATAATGATCATGACATATTCATTACATCATGTATCAATGTAAAACATACATGTGGAGGGCCCAGCTTAACTGTGGATCATTATTTTCAATCCAGAATTATCTTTGCTAATAATTAGTTGGAATTATGTAAATGTTTATTTTCAGACATATTTAAACTTTTGAAAAAAGGAACTTTCAGTTCAGTTATCCAACAAAGTTTTGGTGAAAACTTGAGGCTTGAAAATGGTCATACACAGACCAATGGGTGACGTCACTACTTTGATACAATCTATGGTGGAGACCAAACCAGCTGGACTATATTTCACCAGGTGGCAAAAAACACAATTCCAATTGAATAGTAATGCTGCTCCCTGTTTCTGCTGGATGTGATAATGAGCAAATAACATGCTAACACATTGCTGCTTTAAAGAATGACCTTGAGAGGCAGAGAATGCCACACCTTTAGAGCATGTAATATTGGTTAGTTCTTACCTTTCAAATGAGATTTTTCAGCCCTTTTAATTCTATTTAAAACATCTGTTTGCACGTTCAACTTTAAAAACTTTTTGCATTTCAATATGTGGGGTGAAACTGTGGAACAGACTAGCGGAGGAGCTCAGACAATATCCAACCATGAGCAAATTCAAACAGCGGTACAAACGGATGTGTTTACAAGGTACAGGGAAGAAGAGCGGGATGACAAACACTAGGGTTCTCACATTTTGCCATACTTGTCATTTATTTATTTTTAATTTGTTTTTTTAAAAGCGGTTATTGTGTTGTTTGTTAGTTATTGTTTGTTTTGTTGAGCGTATCAGCTCCAGCACCCCCGCGACCCCGACCCCGGGATAAGCGGTTGAAGATGAATGAATGAATGAATGAATGTATTAAAAAAAAACAGGATACACAGGAAGTAAGAAAACCTATAGTACTATGTACTAAGTGGAGAAGGGGTAGGAATGAATAAGCTAATGCTTCTTCCTACTCCTTTTCAAACATACAAAGGGTTTAATATATTTTTCACATGTTTGAAATAAAGCATTCATTCATTCATCACTTCATTCAAGGCAAACTGAAATGCTACTTAATTATGAACTGGTTTGGAAGTCTTGATATGCTTAGTATATCTGCTTGTGGAAAATGATTGAAGAATTCCCATCAATGTTTATTGTTTATTGTTAAAAGGATTTCCATTAGCTGTCACTGAAGTTGGACGAGCTAGTCTTCCTGGGGTCCACAACAGAAAAAGAACATCACTTAATAATATTCTAAAAGCAGTACAACATTGTAAACATCATTATAAACATCATCAGAAAATATTCAGAATAACTTATTACAGTGTTACATTCATTATTATATTCATACAGTAAATACTCAAAAGACACTTTGCTATTCAGTTTACGCATATTCAGTAGGCAATTATTCCAAAGACTGATGGCATAATATACAGCATAACTGTTCTCTTTAAAGCATTTTATTTTGGGTGTGGTCACATGACTTGGCCATATCAGCTGACCTAGTCAAATGAGAATGAACCGGATCACACCTGAAAATTTAGTTGTATAAGAAAACGGGTTGAGAAGAAAAGACTGTGTTTCTGAAAAACTTAAAACATGGTTCTGTGCCCTTGAACAAAGAATTGAACTTTGATACTCAGCGGCACCCAAGGCTTCAGCGTGTGCAGCTGTGTGAATATGAAGCAGGGAGTTGTTGCAAATGAGCACTCTTAAGTAAACTTGCCCTAGAAGAAAATAAAAGACTGCAAATTTTAGAAGAATAAATGGTTTACCAACTTCTAGACAGAAACTGAGGGTAATGTATGAGGACACTTGTCATTTATCATTGTTTACAAGACATATCCTCCCCCCAAATCAAGATTTGATAAGTCAGTCCTGACCTGCAGGATACTCTATCACAGCCACCCGAGGTGGTTGATGTTTATGATGATACATGCCTGTGGGTATTTCTTATCCCTCATCATTACACTGGCCATACAAGCCATCATTTATGAGGTATTACCCTATTTAAGCTATAAGAATCTGCCTGTATTCTGAATTCCTCTACATGCAGTTTGAATCTAACCTGACTATCGGCAGGTGAATTTCGTTCCGCCTTGCTTCACTCATCCGTCTGGGATCGCTCCATAGGAAAGTGATTTCAGGAGGCTGGGCCTTATCAAAAATCCTTGCATATGATTGGATAAACCACTTGTCCATCATCTTTATAGACTTGCTACTTCAACCACTCACATCGAAACCAACCTGTGACGCTGATGAGAGCGACGCAGGGAAAACCAAAACAGAGCAGCCGACAGGGTTTCCACCAACAAAGGCCTTCAGAGCCTTTCTCTGGTGTTCTTTAAAAGAAGAAAGATTCACTAGATTGGACGACACAGATAAAAAAAAGCAGCATCCATGTTGACGCCTGCTTCTCACAAACCTCAGATTCAACCGCCGAACTAGGCAGCACTGATCAAATGTGACTCTAATAATATATTCTGTATCTGTATTGCCCATTTTTTGCATAATATATTTTCAGAAACACATTTTAGTGTACTGTTTAGTTGTTTTTTGAGAACATTAGTGATCCGGTCGGCGGATTGGTTGTAATCACATTCCAGGGCTCTGATTGGTTGTAGGTCTATGGAATTGTGTCTGCTGATAACGCTCCTTGGAAATTGAAAAATGTTCCAGACTAATAAGCATTTGAGCTTAGTCTGGTGATACCAGGCTAAATGAATAGACCAAACGATAGATCAATAATTGAAAAAAAAAAAAGTTAAAGTATTACGTAGTAAACTACATGTCCTTATAAGCAGTCAAATATCCAATATCCAAGATAAAAGTACTGGTTATATCAACAAAAGAACATAATTTGGGGGAATTTGATGCTTTCAAGTGTGTTGAGGAATGAAAATAAGCAAATAAATAAGGAAAGGAGAGACAGAAGATAACATAAGAACATAAAAAAATGAAATGTGAGAGAAGAAAGGAAGGAAAGGGGGAAATCATTAATGAACAAAACAATAGACACAGAATGAAGACAAGTATGAAGGGTAGAAGAATGGAAAAAGGAAAAAATAAAGCAAAATGGGTTAGAAAAAAAGGGAATAATAAAAGAGGGGAAGGGAGGGTGGTCTTTGTAATATTAAATTAATTCATCTTATGTTGAATATAAAATCTGAATCTGTAAAGTCACTAATATCGACATCCGTCACGTAAAGATATTGACGTGCACCTGAGCACTGTATTCCACCACTTGACTATACATCGTTACTTTCCATCTCTGACAAAAATGCTTACACCTACATATACAAAAATACCCAAAAGACACATTTCCTCCCACAGACATTCCACTTCCACACTCACTCATTAGCTTCGGTGCATACACTTGCATCACAAACACTCCATCACCACATAGCAGCAGCTGACAGACCCGCCGCCTGTGTCATTGTCATCATTGCAGTCCATGACAGGGCCACTTCGCTGTGTGATGAGTGTAAATCCTGCATCAGCACTGAGTCCTCTCACGGGCCTACTGCTGCTGGCTCACAGTGTCACTCCTCATCATCTCCTCGGGACCGACAGCTCGCCGCTTTTCCCCATCCCAAATGTTCATCACAGACCCCCTGGCTGCCTCCAGTGCGACCTGCCTCTGTCAGTGTCCTGGGGAAAGTGGCGAGTAACTAGCTTTAATTACTTCTCTGGAGTCACTTCCTTACCTGCTCTGGACAGATCCACAGTCTCTTTTTGTGTGACTTCTGAATTAGCCGCTCAATTTATGTCATATTGAATTAATGTTTAAAAAAACTGGATGGTCGTCGGATACAACCAAGCATCAAAATAGCATTGTTAATTTATAGAATTTTAACAAAATAACAATAAACACTTTGCCACTGCTTACGATAACATGATTCACACCCATCAGAGTCAACACTTGCCCTAGAGCTATGTCAGCTCTGAGTGGAAAACATCTCTCTGATCAACACCTGACAACTCCAAACAACAAAAAAACACTTGCTGATACTGATGTTCATCATCACTGACATGTTCTGCAACTCAAGCTACATGTGACGGCATCTGAAATACATGTATAATGTATGTATGATACATGTATAACGCTAGTTCTAATGTCTTGTCTATATGCTTTTTAATGAACTCATGATATGGGAGCGCAGTTTCAGCAAACTTTTCCTGAAGATGGCTCCTGTCATTTTAGGTATTTCTGTTTGCCTCATTTGTGTCACACCATGTCGCATGACTTTGTATGTATTTGTGGAACAAAATTCGCAAAAAAATCATATTGTCAGAACACACCATTACCTGCTAAACATCAGTCTGTTGAAATTGTCACTGCATCATATTAGCATGTTGACGTTAGCATTTAGCTCAAACAACCACTGTCTCTGAAAGACACTTAATCTGGTTTGTTATCATACCTTAATAGTGATACAGTAATGGAAATGTTATCATCATGCTTGTAATTGTGTTTTTTATTACCTTCACAGCCTCCACTGGTGCTTTCTCAGCTTTCTAAAAGAGTCTTTGTGCAAATTTTATTTATTGAGTGCGGATGGACTAGGATGGTCTAAATGCTCAGATATTAAATGGAAACCAGGTCACTTAATATTCTGTGGATCATACACACACACAGTCTGTTTGAGTCCACGTTATTGGGAATTCATGGAGCACCTATTTTTAGTGCAAGGACGGTCACTTTATTGGAACCAAATCTGTGTTAGCAGTGCTGAGTACCAGCTGCCATATCTGAATCTCAACAGAGGGATTCCTTTATCACCCTTTTCTTAACCAATGTTTTTCAAAACGTGTAATCTAAAGTCAAACAAGCAGGAGGTAAATCTAAAAATAGGACTACCCAGGTTTACATTTTGTACATTTTTATATGTTTTCAGTCAACATTTTCCTATTAGAATGCCACAGTGTAATCATGCATGACCAGACCACTTAAATACGTATCTGAGGGTGGTCTGAGTGACTGAATCTCAATGTGTCTTCAATGTGTCCTGAGTGCATTCGCATCTGTACTGAGAGCTGTCCACTTGTGATTTGATCACTCAGGACGGATTTAAGAAACAGGTCAATGGCCCTATCAGCCGCTTGCAGATATACTATAGAAATGTTGTAGTAAAAGTAAAATCCTCTGCAATTTATCCCCTAGGATCATATTCCCACTGAGGCACCCATGATAAAAATGCCTCAGGTGTTGGAAATGAAGTCGTGGCTATTAAACTAGGAAACAAATGGCATAGAAAATGTACTAAAATTGACAAATTGTGAACAATTAATTGATAATAAAAGAATTGATAAAAAATATGTAATCCTGAACATTACGCATAAACATTACCCACCAGCCCCCAATACAAAGGCAACATGTTTGGTCTGCATGGCCCTTTTATTACCCCATTGACCCAACTCTTCAAATGCTAAATCCCATTGATATGTACAAGGAAGCATTGATTACATTTCTTTTTTCCATCTAATCCCACCGAGTACATGAGCCGTTAATGCCTAAATCAAAATCAATACATAACTTAATCATTCAAACTCGTCTCTAATTTGTTTGTCACAATCGATTGCCGTGGCCTGAGCGTGCTTCTTTCTGCCTCTCTCTCCGTCAATTAAGGTGTGAAGTGAGCAGGCTGTAGCTGCCAGAGGAGGGGGCGGTGGATGTTTATGACCAGCCCTGCTGACATCATGATCTATCAAATGTTATGACCTTCATGATATTAAGTAGAACTAATATGGAGGCAATGGTCGAAATGAAACGACAGGAATGATTTCTCATTCCTCACACAGTTTTGCATGTGAAGGTGGATGTAATTAGAACATGGATTCTGCTCTTTTACACTGGTACATTTCTATTACCAAGATATAGTTCTAAGGTATTATTCCACAGGCACTACAGTAGCTGCTGTAAATTCAGAATCTCATATACAGTACATGCATTCTGTATGAAGTCATAGCTGAGGATAGATTTAATCTGCATGAATTTAAAATGAAGTGCCAATTTCTAAAGTGCTTAAAACCGCTGTAAGAGGGATATCAAATAAATGGTTCAATAGCTCATACAGAAGGTTGATTCAGAGTCTAAAAAAGGGTCCAAATGGTTTACATTAATATCATTCTGCAAGAGCATTGGAAAATTGGGTTGAGGAACTTGTTTTACCAATAGGCGTTTAACTCACCCTTTAATGGAAAGCAGCTTACAATGAGCGTTACTAAGAATAAGCCTCAATTCTTAGATTACCAGCATTATAAGCAGCCAACGATACAGATTGTACAACTCAAAGCCACAGCATCTCGACAGTAGATGAAAGAAAAATTATACAATAGCAGCACAACTCCCTATACAAAAATCCATTTTTGTATTGACAGCACAAATCCTTTCATCTTCGCTTTTCCCACATGAAAATCCTGTGTCAGCAGTGGCGAGGCGATGAGAACCTCAGGCATTAATTATGTTTCACATAACGCCATGGCATGAAACAACTATTTTCATTTTCTTTAAGCTGTATAAATTGGCACAATGATGCATTGAGGATGCAGCAGTAGGTTATCTCATGAAATGCAAAAGGTCCACGCTCAAGCCAGAACTTACAGTATATCATACTCATCTCCTATTAGTCCCTCTGAAACAAATTAAACGGAAACCTGCCTACATCGTTGAGAGTAACAGGTATCAAGGTAGTCTCTTTTAACAGCCTGGGTATAGAAAAGCCTAATGCCGTGTCAGTGTTTGGAAGGCTTTGAGGGATTTGAGTGCTTCTGAGTTACGGTGGCAGACACAGAGAGCAATCACCTGCCTGGTATGGGGCCACTTTGAAACTCTAATTTGGGTGATTTTTAAGTTTTGAGTGTTAAATCTTCCGCCATTTAAAAAAAGTCGAGCACTTTTATCAACATCCATTAGTTATCAACATCCATTCGAAAGCACACATCTGATAAGCTGCATAAATTACATTGCAGTTGACCTGAAAACAAAGCTCTTCTTTTGAAAAGCTGACAATACTGAGATTCAAGGTTATCACCCGACAGCGATGACATATACAACCCACTGATCTCTGACCCCATAGCCCCCAACCTCATTTACCCTTCTACCAAATTCAGAGGCATGCAAAGGTCTCTCCAACTACTGGGTGGAAGTAATTTGCTTGAAATGTGGTCATAAATCCAGCCAAGTGCTGAAGCTTTATGAGGAATGTTGGGTTTAACGGCAAAGTCAGGAGTGATCTCTGTCTTTTATCTAAACTTCAATCATACACACTTACACTGCACACTGTGATGAGGTGGGTTGTGTTAGAATAATGAAACAATAAAGGCGTCATCAGTGTGAAACCAGTGAAGACATAGGCTACTTGTCGAACAATGACGTAGCTGATGTGTTACCTACCAACCTTACTACCCACTGAGATCTCTGAGCCCATGGTGACAAATGTGAAGTTACAGGCCTCAAACTTTATTTAACCTGATTAAAAATTCATGTCTCTTAAGCTCCTGTGATATATCTGTCTCCACAGTATTATCGGGGGGAAAACGTTATATCTTCTTACAGTAGTGTGTCTTCTCGACTCTTTGGCAGTTAAAGTACATTTGAGTGCATAAATCCTCAGAATCATGTTCCGTGCCAAATAGTTCTATCTCAGCCCACATGGAGAATATTAATTTGTTTCCACCTTGCAATATAATATTGAGGGCAAAAGGTTTTTGGGGGGTTATTGAGTTTCCCAAAAACTTCCTTTTCTATGACACCCTGTTTGACACATCACTGCCATTGTAGAAAAGCACAGGAAAGTAAAATGTGTCTGGATCGTACTCTTTGAAATATTTAACGTTGTAAGATGGTGTATGATATTAAGACACTTTGAGTGTTCTATAGAAGTCTTTATCTACAGTATAACTACAGTATACTGGAGTTAACTTTTTGGCAATGTTGGAAGATGTTGTTCTTCCATCCATCCAACCATCTTCAACTGCTGGGGTTGCGTGCGTGGGGGGGGGGTACACACCCTGGAAAGGATACCAGGGTACATAGAGATAAACAGAGACAGACAACCTTTAACACTCACATTCACACCTATGGGCAATTTAGAGTCATCAATTAACCTAACACATACATGCATTATAATAATTACAAATCTTTGAGCCCAAATCGGCTTATAGCCAATTTCTAATTTCTGGAAATGTTGATGTTAGCACTAGGGCTTCGACTCTGAACTTTGATATTCAAATATATAAAGAAAAAAAAAATATGTTATAGACATTATTTTTTGTAAATGTGTTTGCTTGTAAACGTTGTTTTCATTTCATTGCGAGGCTTTTTCACGCCTGGTGAAGTTGTGAATCGCAAACTCATTAGCAAGGCTATTATTGGCCATCTGGGCTCCTGTAAATGACATAAGCGCCAGTCAGGAACAAGATACATAGTGCTATTTTCTGATTGGCTGTTGTGTAACCCCATTCTTTTTTTTGATTGGCTTGCTGCTGGTCAGTGGCAACTCTTGATTCCTACTGTTCCACAGTGAGAGCAAAGAGAGCGGCGCTGCTGCTGCCAGAGACTTTTTGGGAGCTGTAGCATATTAACATTGTTTTTCCGCATTAGAGAAAAAATGTGGGTGACCAAAGACCAAGAAGAGTGACTATCACGCTCAATGCCTGACAACTAAGAGGCCTGGCCTTTTAATTAAAAACAGTTGTGTCATAAGGTCTTACTGAAGATATTTAATGGTCAAAATATTAATAATAAATACTGGAATATATTTGAATATTAATAAACAAACAAAATATGATGCCCTAGTGAGCACTTAACAGGGTTGTGATTGGTATGCACAAATAAATATATTTCTACATGCTGTGTGATATACATGATGTGTAGTAAATGGACTGAAACGTGCAGCCAGTAGTAGTAATAGCCTTTTAATGTATGTATGGTGCACAGACTCTTCTTTATGATGTGGCACTCAAGTGGATGGACCTAACAAAAACGATTCAGTCACAAGGTGACATCTCTTACAGCATGTTCCTTAATTGAGGACAAATCTTCTTAGGGGCTATTACCCTGATGTGAATCGCTGGAAACTTCACAGATAAAACATTTCTACTCTCTGCTTCCACTTCTAACAACCACAAACCCATCTGCATTCAGAAGGTGATGGAGGGATACGGCAAATAAATTTAGGAGCGAGCTGGCAAGGGGGGTTTGGGCAGCGGCCTTAGTCTCTGAGTGGAATTGATTGCTTGTACAAGTCAAGGGAAATGAGAGAGATCTCACCACCCTTGGAGCAGCTATGCTACATGATGACGATGGTCAGTGTTTTTTATCTGTTTTATCTGTTTTAACACCAAATCCTTTCTTCTCATACCTTCTTTTTTGTTTTCTTTTTTTCCAGAAAATTACACAGCACTTTGCTGATCTGAGTCAATTTACAGGTGCACTCTTCCAGACTCATCACCACAACCTGTATTCTCTCGTCAACTGGCCATCACTTTATACCTGGCGGCAGATCCACTGGTATCAGTTAATTTACAAAATCGACAAAACCCCTCCATATCTGCGCTTAATACTAGGGGTGCAACGATATAAGGATCTGAATCGTTATATCGATTCAATGCTCAACAATCCAGTTTCATCAATGCAAAGTGAAAAAATCCATACATACCATTTTTAAGATGCAACCTTATTCGTGTCTGGAAGAGCTCAGTTATAGAATTGTGAAATCATATTTTATTTAGCTTTTTGAGTTTATATAAATGTAACTGTGTCAAATGGGCATATGATGTCGTCTCCTATCGACTGCAGGCCCCTAAAGTGAATCAAATTGAATTTTCGTGTTGTGGCAGACATTGCAATAGCAGCAAATATCACACGGATCATGAACAAACCCTAAGCAGTACTCCAACAATAACCGCACATTTACATTCTAGCAAATTAGTATGGTCAATACTAAAGTCTGCACATCCTTTAGCTGTCATTTGGTCCAGTTTATTTTCCACTCCTGGTCACTGGAATGAGTTCACAAAAGATGCAGCTCCACACCTTCATTCTGTAACCCTGCTTCAATAACTCATTGCAAGAGATTCTGATCACAGCATCAGCTTTTGAATTTGATTCTCTAGAACACACTACATATATCTCTGTTGTTGTACAGTATATACTGTATCTATTGTGACAGTTTAATTTTGTATTTTACTGTACTAGCTGCATCTATGTTTAATGTCTTGTATCGACATGCCTCCTTTCGCTGCCTTTTGAACAGGTCGCCATTGTAAATATGAATTGATTCTCAATTTACTTTTGTTGTTAAATAAATATTTCCCTCACCATTCAGATGCAAATCAATAAATGATTGTATCACCATTTATAATCCTATGACATTAAAGATGTGTTTACTTCAACCAAAGTGTTCGTTGAACCTCAATAACCTCTTGGGGTGGAGGTTGCCCGTTCATATGTTTCTGACTTTGGCACCAAAGGTGGTGGTTTGTATCCTTTCTCCTACCAGGAGTCAGTCTTAGTTTGTCTTAACCATGACCAGGATATCCTCTAACTTTAACCATGTTGTTTTGGCTGCCTTAACTTAACTTTCGACAGAGAGATGGCAGATCTAACAGTCAAGTGGATCATTTTGCATGGCTTAAGTTTCAGATTTTGGAACCAGAGACTCTTGATCATATCCTGTCTCCTATAACTAATAGTTTTAGTTCCTGTACTGACATTTTGGTAACGTAGATATATATATATATATATATATATATATATATATATATATATATGACTCATACTGAAGAGTAAGACGAGTGACAACTCCTTCGATTGTCTTCATTCTTGGATTCTAAATTTAGTTTACTGCCTCTTGAACTGTTCGGTCAGTAAATGACTAAAAACCTCACTAACCACCTCTCTGGGATGTTATCAGTTATCACATTGTGTGCGTTTATATAACTTTATGACTTCCTTTCCGTAAGCTTTAGCCAGGAAGTAACATACAGTCTGTCACTGGCACTTATTTCTGCTTAAGGACTTCTTGGTAAAGACTACTTTGTTCATTTACTCTACTATATTTTCTTTAAACTCTGCATGTTTTGCACAAACCTGATTATTTATTGTAAATTGATAACCATTGGGCAGAAAACAGCTCCATCGAAGAGATTTTAAAAGAGATCGAGCTGTTGGATGATTTTTACATGATCAGTGTTGGAAAGGGAGTAGTGATTGCCTGTTATGATAAACTGTAATCTACACTCTGGAGAGGGCAGAGCAATTTAATTACGCCTCTCTAGGTATCGAATTAGTACCTGTAATTGGGTGAGTTACTTTATGAAAGAACATTCTCAGCTTTTTCATTTTTAATAACGAGCGTAAAACTAAGAACAGCCCCAAGTGGTAGTTTGCAGTCATTTTATGTACCATTCAAACATGGCTAATGCTCGCAGAGCTCAATTTAAGGAACTATCAGAGCCGAAAGGACTTCCATCCCTGACCGGGTTAGTAGAGGGGCAGAGATTTAACAGGAGGAGACAGAGGATGGGGTTAGAGGGGGCTACCGTGGTGGCTTCGCTGGAAATGGAGGCCATAGATCTGTTTGTTTGGGGATTAGGCTGGGATTAGGCCTCTAATTCCCTTCCCTCGTGTGCATAATTGAAAAATGTGTCTGCCCATCGAAGGAAGATGAGAGGCCCTGAAGCCTGAGCCCCTCACAGCGCACACTTTTTAGGCTGACAAGCTCTGGGGCATAGAGAAGAGGAGGAACTTTTAACAATAAGTTTCAGTCAAACCAAAGTCCACAATTGAATTCCACTCGGCTGCGCAGCGTCAGTCTGTCCCACCGTCTTCGTCTGTGAGGGATGAGCTCTCTGACTGCAGCAACAAAGTGACAGACAGCTGCATCCAACCGGCGTTTTGTTCCTCAGCCATGAGGAAAGAGTCGCTGTCATTGTTGTTTGTAATAGGGTGCCTGTCTCCTTGGATTCTTTGTGTTTTCCCCTGCAATCCTCTGTACTTCATTCCCTGCTGGCCCCTTCCCGAATAAGCACTTCCAGTCTTCTGCTGGAAATATCCTGTGTTTTTTTTCGTTGCATGAGACCTCGCAACATGGTATTAACGTGTAATTTTATGGCTAATGCAGAGATCTACACAAATCCAAGGACCTGCATCTACTGGGGGTGTCAAAAAATGCATTGTAATTGAGTTTTATATCCCTCTGCTCTTTAGATACTTCTGACGCTGAATGACAGCACAGTAGGCTGGATGATGAAGCGACCAGGGATGTATTACTATAAATCAGATAAGATGTCCTAGAGCTGTGTGAGGCTTGAGCAGGAAGGGTATTTTTTATTCGTCAAACACCCATGTAAAGATCGCCCCACCTACTAGATGGGGGTAATATGATAAAATGCAGCCATAAATCCAACAAGACTGTCCAGACTCCTGTGAGAAATGCTGGGTTTATCCACAAATTCTCTCTTTTATGTCAGTCCAAGTCAAATGTATCCTGGAATCATTTCTGTCTTTTATCTTAAGTCTTGACAATACACACCAAGCACTTTGATGGGGCCGATGGTGTCGGGGCTAGCGGCAGATTGAGCCGTCACTTCTCTCAGGCTGTTGAAAGCTCAGTGTAGTCTGATAACAGATACGATTACACTCTGACATCCAGATGCTTCTCTTCTCAGGGCCAAATAGACTCTCACAAGTGTACTCTAAAAACTAAGGTTGAGTGATAAACCACAAATGGATCCTTTAAAAATCTCCAGTTTTTAGTGTTTTCTCACCGACTCACTGGGAAGTTGCTTTTAGTTTTAGAAAGAAAGAGTTTGATGGTCAGTCGTATTTTAAAAGATACAAAGATCTGTGTGGGTTGAATAATTAACATTTTCCTCTTCTTCAACAACTGTTTTCATGGGAGCGAGCACTGCTTGGTAGCCAAGAGAAAAAGCTTCTTTCAGCTCCCTGTAATGAATGTATGCCCAGTAACTGTATGAATATAAAGTAGGTATTTGGTGAAAAAGAGTATATCTGCAAAGCAAACTCTCCCTGGATCAATAAAGGTTAAAAAACAGAATTCAGCTTAAACAGAATTAAAATGATCTTTTGATACTTTTGGGAATCCCAGACAAGAAGCACCATCGATTGAATTGTCTCCCCCGCTGAGAGAAGATGAGATACAGAAGGTGTCTCTAAGTTATTTGATCTCTTCTCATTATGAGTTTGGTTATTAATTAGTGCATCTGTATTTGCATCGCTGTTATAAATGACATGCATTTTTTTCCACTGAACTGCATACATTTAATTGAAATGGAGATTTGAAAAAAGTTGTCTTAATTGCAGAAATGTTTTCACCTTTCAAAAGAGCCTGAAAGCCGTGTAATTAGATGAGAATGAGTGATGATCTTTTTTGAGTTTCACTGTATACCTTAATTCAATTTCTTCTTCCAAGGCCAAAAGACGTCCCTCGAATGGAAAGACGGATTAAATGTGAGCAATTCCAAATGAACACTCAATGCTGTTTTACCTGGATGCGACTGCAGGAAAGAAGTGTTAGTCAACAGAGTGTTTCAGTGGTTCTAATTTGATTTTATGACCTGAAATTGTTGAAATAAGCCTCCAAGAATACAACTGCAAAGCAGCCAGCCAAGGACTTTTCATTTTCATATTAAGTGCATAACTTGGTTTGGTTTTATTCTCTCATTACCCAGTTTAATTGGCATACTAGATAGAAATAAACACAAAAAAACACAGGTTCAAATTACACATGAGTACAATATGATAAAAGATGAATATATGCAAAGTCAAACGGGAAACACAAACAAAATTTTATATTTATACAGGCTTTAATTTATTTGGCCACTTGGAGTTTGCAGTAACGAGCTATAAAAAAATAAATAAATGAAATGGCTCTTGTGTTAAAAGTTGCTTGTATGTATTTATTATATTGTATTACATTTCAACACCTGTTATTATTCCAGAGCCTATTCATCAAACATTTATATAGTTGCCATGGTGCTAAATACACAAGTCCCATATTCAACCACTGTAATTATTTGAAATGTTCTCTAATTGACTGCAACATAATCATGACATATTTGTACAATCTGTGAGTGAGGTTAATGATGTCTACTTCCAGCATCATTAGAAGAATGAAAGACCAAGCAGTGCATGATTGAAGGATAACCTGTAGATGTTAAAGCAGTGCCCCTGCTCTTTGTCTGTGGTTAATCAGATTGGGCTGTGGTGTTGCTGATAATGGCTGGTTTTCTGATGAAATGTCTCTATGGGAACAGAGCACCTTAAACCATAAAAAAGGCCAATAAAGCCAAACTTTTTGCAGTCTACTCGAGCTTTGGGGCTTTGTCCGTCATTACCGCCATATCCTCTTGGCCTGCTACACCTCTTGATTGACGCCATGATAATGAGATGGGTGACAGATTTTCTACAGTATCCACTTTTCATTTTCTTAATGTTGTTTGAAAGTGAGTCTGTAGAAGGGTTTTGAATTCTACTGTTCAATAGTTCTCATACTTTTTATAAATCTTTTTTTTGTTTTTTCCTTTTATTGTAAAGACGAATCCGGCAAAGTACCGCAATTAAACAAGCTACCATTGCTGTGGTGGTGTCTCCCTTCAGTATGCCTGCGATTGAATGGGAGCTGTCATTAGAAGTGGACCTTTTCTACTTCTACCTGTACTTTTATGCAGCATTACTTTTGACAACGATGTCTTGGAAATCAGGAAGAACCTGTGCAATTCTCTGCTGCTCCAACAGCAGTGGGAACCGTAGACTTTGGAAAAAACTGAATGCGAACTTAGTTAAACAAACCTTTACCTCATGAAGAGTGCTTCTGATTATTTACCTCCATCCCTGATTAGCTCATCTACTTGACATTTACATTGTGGTCATTAGTTAGAGTAGTTTGAGAAATTTACGTTATATTTCACAGTAACACCACAGAGTTAATTTACTGTGTGAGACCATGGCAGCCTTGATGGAGGTGTCTAACATGAGCTAGCTAAGCAGTGTTAGCTTAGCGGACATCACATTTTCACTGTGTTTAGCTAGGCAGCCGCATGCTGTTCACTGTGAGTTTGACCAGTGTGAACCAAAACTCAGCGTGCTGGTGCTGTTGGGAACAAAGTCCCCTCTGTTTATATTCTTGATCCTCCTCTGGAGAACATCCGCCCAGGGAATCGATGCAGACCGTACGGGCTCAGACAGGGGCACTCTTCATGACATAAGGGTTTGTATAGCTCACATTCAGTTTTTTTTTCAAAGTTGAAGTTTCCCACTGCTGTTTGAGAAGCAGAGAATTGCACAGGTTCTTCCCGACTTCCATCGTTATCAAAAGTAAAGCTGCATAAGAAGTACAGATAACAGTAGAAAAAGTACACTTATAATGACAGCTCCCATTCAAGTGCGTGCATACTGGAGGAAGTGATGGCGGAGCCGCTAAATGGCGAAGCACACTAACGGCTCGCCGGATTCGTCTATAAAACTATAGAACTGACAGGAAATTAAAAAATCAGCAGACAGATTTGAATGTTACAATTAAATGGTCAGTATCGTAAAACCCCAGGTCACCAGGATGCCAACATTTCTAAAGTTTTGAGCATAGTAGCACCAAAACGACTTGGTTAAGATAAGAGAAAATGTGGTTTGGCTAAGTACTTAGTAAGGATCGGCCGATATGGATTTTTAAGGGCCAATGATTTTTTTTTTATCACCCTTAGCCGATGACCGATATGGACTGCCAATTTTCTTGCTGCAATATTTGGAGCCGATTCCCCTCAATTTACATCATAAAAATTGCACAGTGATGATAACAAATGTTACTATTATGTTATTTTAAGAAAGGAACTTTTATTGAACTTAAAAAGGCGTCTCCATCAACATAGAGCTGCCTGTGGATGCCCGTCTGTAAATAATGTGGGGGGAAAAATATCTGCAAACGCAGCAGCCCGCATCCATACGATACACCTAAGAAACTCAAATATAATATCATATTATATTACTATTATTGGCCGATATTATCGGCCGGCTGATGTATTGGTCTATCACTAGTACTAAACACAAACACCGGTCCCCCCCCCCCCCCACCCCCCCCCCCCCCCCCAGTGAAATGGACAGACGAAAATGCACATTTCAGAATACAAAAAGTTATTAGAAATTCCACAGAGCCATAGATTAAGTCCTTGCTAAGAGCTGACTGGAGATTTAGAAATATGTCCACATCTAAGTTACCAACAGAGCTGTAAATACATGGATTAATTACTCTCCATAGTAATATGTAAGAACAGCCTGTTTCTAATTCTCTACTCTTTTTTTAAGAACACAGAGTCCCAAATCTATTTACATTCATGGAGCCCTAACTAAATTAATGTAAATCTGCAGTTGACCTTATCCTCATCAACTGAAATTTATAATCTCATGTTTTTTAAACAACAAAAGTAATCCACTGAGTTAAAAAGAAATACCCTCAGGTTCATAAGTGCCAAATTTACTCCGAACTCTCTCGTTTTAAAGAAGCACTTCTTTAAATCTCTCCTTCCCCTGATACAGACACCATTTCAATTCCTATAAAAGAAGAGACCGAATGTTTAATTTCTGTGAAATGTGGAGAAGATAGTGACAATGCTTCTGTTTACATTAGATGAGGGTGCAGTAGCTGTGTGTGTGCGTGACTGCACTGTATGTTTCCCATACGTCTGTCCTCCCTGCAGTGTAGCTGCAGGTTCCCACTGTGCACATTTAGGTGTTCTCAAGCCGATGACAATAGACACACTGCATGATTGTGGCTGCAGGGCAGCTGTAATTGGAACGGACAGGGTCAAGTACGGCACTCCCAGTTTCGAAGAGAGAAGAGTGTGCTTCTCTCCTGCCTTAACTATGACACCTATACAATCTGACATCTGTTGATATAACACTGTGGCCATGCTGCCAGGCAAGTATCGGGTGATAGGGGGTCGGTCGTGTATAGATCTTCAATCTCAGAAAAGTGAACCGGACGTGTTAAGGAAGTGTGAAGTTTCTTAGGTGAGAAAACATGTTTACCAGTAGTGGCAAATCGGGAGAGCATATTTCATCAGAGATCATAACTTTGTAAACATGTTTACTCAACAGAACTGTTTGGACTGATAGGGGTTTGTCCTCTAACGTAATGTAAGGCATCAGGGACCCCTCAGAATGTTTTGGGTTTTTTTAACGCTAAGGGTGATGTGAAATTCGCATTAAACAGAGAGTTCGTGTTTACAGCGACTGGTGAGCTAGGGTTAAGATAAGAGTTCACACGGGGTACACAAGAATCTAATATTTCGCTGTCAGGATGATTAGTATTCTAAGAAAAGGTAGTGTGACACACAGGCTTAATGAATTTGCATTATTCATTAGGACTCACGAACTTGCTGCGGGAAGCCCCTGTTTGTTTGAAGCCCATGGGAAAGGCCTTCTGAGGAGGAAACGTTTCTTTTTTGCTTGCAACTTCTAAAATCAAAGTGCTGTCTCTTCAAAAATCACCTAACATGGATGCTCTTGTCTCACATGGTAAAGTTTAATGACTACAGTAGATCAGAGAGGCTGTCAAATTGCTGAAAGGTCAAATATTACCTCGAGCAAAACACCTTATCCTTTACCTGTAAGTCCTTATGGTTGACAGCCTCACCTAATATGAATAGTTTTTTTTTTCCTTTGACAAGATGTAACACTGTATTAATTACAGCAAAATAATAGCCTACATGTGTAGCACCAGAGGGCAAACACTTATTTTGAAACCAGCAGCATCAAAAATATTATTTTTATACATTGTGTTTTACTCCCACGCACATTTCTGCCAAGATGATGGATAGCCGCATGTCAAGTTTTAGGCAACGAAGCAGAAGTAACCCAACACACTAGATTGTTATTTTTCATTAGCAGAATACTGGACAAAAAACAATATAATTTTATATTTAGATTAAATAAGAAACAGCTATGTACAGTTATGTAATAGTCCTGTTTTGGACAGGGGACACTGGGCATAGCAGCATCCCTTTATTCTGTACAGAACTGTATGTTGGAAGCTGGCAGAGACACATTTTCTTCCTAGTCAAAAAGGAATTTGTCAGAAGGCACTGTGGTTTAAACTATTTTTCAAAAGGTGTTAAATATCTAGCAGCAAAATATCTCACCTCCACCATGTCTGTGTGAAGAAGTCAAAATGAAAGTGAATGAAAGTGTGGTAACGAAGAGGCATGTCTCATTGATGTTTTTAATAGTTTTCAGACAACAATGAAGGTATGTGACACAGTGCAATAAGATACATGTTAAGATACACAGGCAGTAACGCAAGGCATCTTTATTTATATAGCACATTTCATACCAAGGCAACTCAATGTGCTTTACATAAATGTGCTTTACATAAAGACATTTTTTAAAAAATGCATAAAAACAAAAAACACAGTTAAAAGCAGGAGCAAAGAAGAATGAAAAAGTAAAAAATAGATAAAGTTTAAAGTGATTAAAAAGAGCTCAGCTATAAGCACAAGAAAAGAGAAATGTTTTTAACCTGGATTTAAAAGTGCTCACAGTTGGGGCTGATTTCAGATCTGCTGGTAGTTGTTCCAGTTGTGTGCAGCATCACAGCTAAATGCTGCTTCACCATGTCTAGTTTGAACTCTGTGCTCCACTATCTGACCTGAGTCAGTAGATCTCAGAGCTCTACTGGGCTTATAGTCAAGTAATAGTACTCAGTGGGATCACTATTTTGTTGGTTTGGGTCTATCATAGCATTGTTGTCATCCAGAAAGACAAAGCATATCACCAGTCTTATCTTTTAACATTTGTAATAAAACATGACAGTTTTCCGCTTTAAAGCATTTTTCTAACGTTACCAACTGCAACCCTGGTGGTCCAAACCTCCAGCCTGAGGACATGGTGAAGCGATTTTTCCGATAAATAAACACACAGGGGGTTGGGTATAAGTGGGGAAGGAAACAGCATGCACTGTGACACAAGAGTTTCCTTTTTTATTAACTTGCCCACCAACCATATCACTTTGGCATTGTTGACTTTCATGTAATTGGCTCTCCCTGTCTACAGACTATGAAACGATACGAATCATAACTTCAGCAATACTGGGACCGAAACTATTTACCACTTACCTGTACATTTGTGGTGCACTGAATTTGTGATGTTCACTCATCTCAGGTCAATACTATTCCAGCCTCAATCACAAAAGTCCTCTGCTGTGTCCTGTGATGCATTAAATCTGTACATTTCTGGAGGGTAAGACTTCCCTTTTCTTGTCAGATTCTCCTGGATTGTGACTCAGTAGAGCATGATGCGTCGGATACCGTAGCGGAACACAATCTTCTTATTGTCATGTTATAAACAGATGGAAAAAAAGGGAATGAAACATGACAAGACATCAATAAGCACAAAACAGCCTTTTTCACTTGTGCATTTTTGTGTCTTGGCGTGGTTTCTGCTTTGCAGGACTTCAACGTGCTGCAGAAGGGTAGAAAACAAGCAGGACCACAGCTCTTTATAATGACTTTTCTCTCAGGAGATTATAAACGGAGCGGTGCTATGTTAAGGAAAGCTTTCTGCCGGGGAGGTGGATATGCCTGTGTTTTTGTTTTTTTTACCAAGAGGTATTAAAGGTAATTATACCAGCAAGATAAACATAATTAGCACAGCATGAAACTCCACGCCTTTTCCTCATGAATTTTCCACCACTAATTATCTTGGTATGGTTTAACTGTTTGTTGGCCCGTTCTCAATGAACATCCATGCCTTTGCTATTAATTCTATCTGTTTCACATAATGATTATTTACACTTGACTCCCCCATCAGTCATCAGTGAGCTAATGTGTCCTCAGAAAAATACTATAAGGCCATTTAACTTTTTAACGTTTATTCATAAGTAAGCATCAAAATTTTTTGCAAGTGATGAACTCTTAGCCCTGAATCTTTACTTGCATTTTCCTCTAGCTGCGGTGACCCTGCATGCTGCAGGGATTTCACTTGACATTGTTTTGCAGCTGCCTCTTAGGCTTCACATAGTTACAGAAAGTTTGTGGCTGGTTTCCAAACTTCCCTCTCTGGCTGCCTTCGGTGGTGACAGCCAACTATGCTCCTGCATGTCGGTGACTCCCTCTCAGAGTCGAGTCACATCTATTTATAAAGTGCTTTTAACAACCAGGTTTGTCACAAAGTGCATCACAGAGGGAGAAAAAAATGACAAGAAAAAGAACAAGTGCATCATAAAGATGATGATGGGATGGAGGGAGATGCTTGGATATTGAGGGTGATGACATGCGCCAACAACAGCCTTTATAATATATATATATATATATATATATATATATATATATATATATATATATATATATATATATATATATATATGCAGAGGGATTACATTTGTGTAAAATCTCCTAGCCTAGTCCAGTGGGACATCTGCAGCATCTGGCTCACTGTTTATTTCAATAGGAAGATGAAGGCAAGCAAACTATAAACTGTATGATTTATAAACTGTTTATATGTGGCCTGGTCAAGAATGAAGAGACCAAAACACAATAAAATAATTTTTGTGTGGGTTTTTATTCCCCGACTGAGCTTAATAAAGAACAGCATTAAAACTATATTTCTCTTTTGAGGATACAGGACAGGTATAGTTTTAACAAAACAGAATGGAATCTTTCCCTATTTCTTTGTCTGACCACAATTATCAGCTCTAACAGTTCTCTTTAGCACTTGATGAGCATTGGTAGCTGCAGTAACCAAGCTCAAACTCATGCTGATCAATTACCTTGAATTGAATTTCAGAGCTTAATTAGCTATCTCTAGACAACAGTAGTGGCACCTCTTTGAACAAAGAAAATAAAAACATTTATTAAGTGCATTTGTAAGGCCACACAACTCGTAGCCACTTCATGAGAAATATATAAAAGTACATTGTTAGTGAAATATTCTTACAAACATCTTTACAATTTTTGGAAAAATACAATTAACTCACTTTCACTCCAGTGTGCAGCCTGTGCTCCAAGACACACACACCGGGATTTCAACATGCATACATCTCCCCTCTAAATTAGGCAGAACACATACAAATGGACATAGCTTAGTTGAATAGTTAGCATGCGTTGAAATTAGATAATTCTGTTCATCCATGTGCTTTAGAATTACTCACGCTAACCCCCGTTGTTCCGTGTTGCCCTCAGCGTGGCAGAGATACGCACACAAACTCATTTACAGATCTGCAGAAATCGTCAGGAATACAAAACCATCAAGAGTCAACCTCAAGCCTTCTAACTTAATCCTTATCTCATCTGCTGACACTTCTAACCATTTTCATATTTCACTGAAATTCGTAGGGATATTTATTGGTTACATGAACAAAAATACACACCACGCAGTCAGTTACCTCCCGTCACAGCCACTTCCTTGATCCTGGTGTCTCGGCAAAACTATGTACTCACACGATTTGTCTAGTGCGCTACTTGCTGCGTAACACTGCCCCCTTGAGAGAAAAAAAGACTGCTACTAATCCCACAAGCAAACGAAATAACACTTTAGGTAGCCCAACACCCCAGTGTAAACCTTGTTCACCTGGTTACATATAGTTAGGATATTTTGGATAAAACACATTTGCCAAACCAAACCAGGCTTTAGAAAATCTGTGACGTGAGGCTTTGGCCAATTTACAGGTCATTTCAGATAGAGAGAGAGAGTTCCTATTGGCTGTTCAAATACTGCTGCTAAACTGCAAGAAAGGGCTCAGGGCTGCAGCTTATTCAAAGCTAAATGATTCGATATGAGACTTTTTAGGTAACAACAGTGGGGAGAACTGGCCTGCTCCTGCGGTTAGCCTATAGCCTAGCAGCCAGGTTCGTCGGCTGCGTTTTGTCTCAGACCACCTCCGGTGTCTCCTCGTTCAGATAGGCAGCATTAACCTGCTACGAGGACCAGAGGGTCCAAGCCACAGCATCACCTACTGCTGACATCCGAGCGAGGAGATACCTAAAGTAAACACTGTCTGATGGCCATTAGCATTCAGTTATCTTTATCAACATTACAATCAACATTTAGCATCGTGTAATCAGAACGGGAGTGCAACTCCATGAGCCAGCAGATAGCAGGCTAAAGTATCAGCAACATTTTCTCTCCATCGCTGAAAAACCTTTCCTATATTGACACATTTATTCGGACTCTTAGAGAGTCTAACAAACCCAGTAAAACCACAGACTGTATAAAATAGAATGAAACAATTGACAATATCAGTGAAGCATTTCAGAGTTGGATAGACGTTGCTAATATTTTAGCTTTCTGACTGTATCCAGGGGCTCACAGTTGAGGGTAATTCAATGTTACTGTCGAGTCTCGAATCACAGTCGGTCATTTGAAAGAGCTTCACAGGTTTGCAAAGACAACAAGACGGTAATAATACTATGCTTGTGTGATGGAAGGGGCTCAGGACAGAACAGCGTTACTAATTATGATTTGAAATGTGTGCAAAATGAAACACTTGATGGTTGGGCATTATCTGTGCTTTTTAGAGGGGGGGTAGATTTTGTAGCAGACTGAAAATCATGAAAAAAATAGTCTGACAGAAGAAAGAGGTCATACTGTACTTCATGTTCTGCCTCCTGCTGCTTTCAGTTAGTTGCAGTGATTTACAAACATTTGACAAAAAAACATTTACTGCCTTTTTCTATATTTATCAGTACGGGGAATCACACCAGCAACCTACCAGTCACAAGACTGTCTCTGTATAAACCCTGCTGCGTTAGTACATTCTAACACTCCAAATTCTTGATTCAGATTTATTTCTTTAGAAGTTTGGTAGGGGCTTTCATAGTTTTGGTGCATACATTTACACTACAAACGACACAGTCAGGTACTATAATGGCAGATTATGATAATATGACATTCAAATTCATTGTTCAAACAATCGCCTCATGAGACCTTCAGTTTGTAGACCTGGGTTCTTTTACACAGTTGGAGGAGAGAATGGAGCTCTGCAGCATGAAGACCAGGAATTTAAGATGATGCAGTCCACTTTCTAGACATCCCTGGACAGAAGAGGTGTGAAAATACTGTGAAAGAAGATACACAAGCTTGCACATATGCCTTTTCCTTGTCTTTTGCATCTTGTCAAAAGTTTTTGGGCAAAGCTGAAAACTTTGTATATCAGTTTTTTGTTATATGCCTATCAAGAAATTGTAATGGAAGAGAAGAGGGACTTTAGGGACAGAACAGATGTGAAATGAGAGAGTGAAGGGTGCACTGTATGCTGACATCATTCACTTACAGCCCCGTCATTTACTGTGGCTCACAGGCAGCCAGGGGGAATGAACACGGGGAAAGAAGAAGAAAAGGTGTTAGTGGCGTCTCAGTGCTGCGATGCTGCTGCCTCAGCCCTGTGTGTCACTCTGGGTGTCAGCTTGATTAATGAGCCCCAGGCTCCCACAAGTCCCTCTCACAGGGACAACACAGATCAATACACAATGAAAGTTCCCTCTGGAGAAGGCTGTTCACGGCCGTAGGTTTGGTTGGAGACGTCAGGTGATTGAAACGGTCAGACAATAGTTCTGTGTGTTATTACATCGCCTCAGACCTACTGTAAACATCTTGAAACAGTGCAAAGTTGAGACACAATTGAGATTCTGCATTTCTCAGGACAGAAGACATATGCTTTTTGATATGAAACACGCAGTACAGTGCCTCGGCGCACGCCTTTAAACTGAAGAGCCCTACGGCAGAAGCATGACGTGTTATCACGAAAAGATAGTGAGCCTTTAGGAACCACTTTAGTGTGTGATTTAGCCCTTCTACTCTCACTGTTTCGTTGCATCTTTGTAATGAACTTTGCCTTTTTCTGTTTCTGCTGTGTTTATTGATACATGTAAGCCTCCCCTGGAAAAACAAACCATGGAAGGTCCCGCCGGGGTTTTAATTGCTTTGGCAGGAGCACAAGTCTGTCTCCCGCACAGATTTTGGGACATGTCGGGGTCAATAGCTCACGGTCGATATTGTTTTGTGTCAAGGAGAGAATGGGGAGGGGGGGTGATATATATATGAGATATATTGTAAAAGGATTTTAAATGGCAGAATGATTGTAAATATCGAATCTCCATGCATTCTGAACGGGTCCATTTTACTCCTCGCTATTTCAGAGACAGAAAGTGCGGGTTGACTTCTGTTTGCCACAAAAGCCTGTTTGGCTGCCGGCTAGGGTCAATCGACACTCCCTGCATCTCATTTATGATGCTCCCTAAAAACCCACAGGGGGGAAACTGATCACATTTTCTACACAGTTCACTGAGTATCGTTAAACTGTGCTTGCTCATACAAATTCAGGGGACTTTCTGCAATATTTTCCCCCTGAAATTTGCAGAGTGACAGAAAAGATTTAAGTTCCTGCACTGCGAACACACAGGTATTTTAATTCATTGTGAAACTCAGGCATGCTGAAAATGTATCTGTTCAAGACATCCCTGCTCATGTTTGTTCTAGCCTTGAAAAAAACAAATCCATAACATTTGATTTCTCTCCCCAGCTCTTCTCTCAGTAGAGCCGTCTGTGCTTGCAGCTTTATTGTCAAGGCTGCTCACAGCTAGTTGATTGAAACTTTGATCGTGTAGGAGTTGAATATTATTCTACTTCCAAGGTTGCTTTAAGTTGCTGAAGATAAGTCACACTGATATTTTCTGTTTTCAGTAATAGTGTGTTTTTATTAAGCAGTTCATCTCTACTGTACATTCAAAGTACATAATGTGCAGCATTAATGAAAGGAAAGAATAGACAGTGAGTATGAAAAATGTATAAGGCCCTTAAAGTGACATGTAGATGTATGCTGCTTTAGTTCAAGGATACAAGCTTTATTTCATCTATATTTTTGATTAATGTAGTCGAGGCTCAAATGTGATTGTTCTATGTTGATGCCAGCGGAGAATTAATCTGGTCACTGTTAAATTCCCTGCCTCTTCTTATTGGTTTAATAAGGAGAAGGACCTGAAACTATTGGTGGTTTCCAGTTCAACATATGAGAAGGTTCATACCATTTTGTTCGCAAAGTCACAGGCCAGAAGGCAACGGACCTGAGGTGGTACCAAAACTCCTTTTACATGACCGGTTTTAGACTACAAAAGGTGACGGTTAGGGTTAAGCATGTAATCCACTTGGTAAGGTTGTGGTTTGGTTGTGGTTTGGTTAAGTACGTCCAGGACATGAATGGCAATGGCCCGGGAAACGCACCCTGCTCACACGGGTGAAAGTCCTGTGCTTTGGGACCCATCCAGCACCCCAACCTACCTCCTTAAACAGAGGTTCGTCGTCTTATGCTTTGTCTCCTGCTTTCAATAGTTTGAATACATACACAATAAATACATGGAATAAACAAGAATTACTGAACATTTCTTTTCGTTATATGTACAGTACGACATATGCATAAAAACAGCCTGCTGTAAAGAAATCTAATTCTCTGTCAATGTTGGTTTTTTCAATTTTTTTTGTTTGTATGTTTGATTCTATAAAGAATTTGAATTGTCATTTAAATCAAATCCTTTTTTAAACAAAATCTTAAGATAAAACTAGAAGGGCACTTGGAGAGCGCAGACCTCGGTCAAGGCTATGCCCCACTTCTCAATGTAAACTAAAATAAAAAATATTTGTGAACCTGCCCTGTGATTCAGATCCTCTCCAGAATTGAATAGGTTCTTCCTTAACCTGTGCTTTACACTTACACCAAGTTGAATGGAAATTGGCCAGTAGTTTTTCTCCATAATCCGGCTGATAACAACAGACAAACCAAAGACATGACGTAATGATCTCTATGCTCTTTTTTGTAGTATGTGACAGTTCCGCCTAGTTTTTTTTTTTTAGTTGCTTTAATGCTGCATTCTCAATGTTTAAAGTGACAGGTGTCACTCAAAGGGATGAACCCACTGAAATGATCACCAAACTCTGCACTTCCCAGCAGCTTTGTTGAGGTATTTAGCATCCTTCATCCCTTGTTGTTCTTGGTCAATCTCAATCAAAAGCTCTAATAAACCCACTGGATTGTATTTATAGTTGCTTTAATGCTGCATTCTCAATGTTTAAAGTGACAGGTGTCACTCAAAGGGATGAACCCACTGAAATGTTCACTGAACTCTGCACTTCCCAGCAGCTTTGTTGAGGTGTTTAGCATCCTTCATCCCTCGTTGTTCTGGGTCAATCTCAATCAAAAGCTCTAATAAACCCACTGTACACCCTCTTCCCACTACCAAATGGCAAATAGACTTATTTGTTGAGTATAGCAGAGCGTTTAGCAGCTAAACAGCAACATTTTTCCCTTAAGAGTCAGTGGAGACCAAAAAGGAGAGTGCATATTGGACATACATTCAAAAGGTCACCAGAAACACAGGCAGCTGTTTGCTTACACAGTAGCCATAACTTTTTAAGGTGATTGAATGGATTAATAGAAAAGTATAGTAGTAGTTATTTGTGTAACTTATAAAGGAACACTTTGGGTACAATGCAGTTCATACAAGAAAATCAAATTCACAAATAAAAGCCGAAAGTCTTACATATAGTAAAAGGAGAAGAGTAGAGGGTAAAAACATTGTATTCACTCTTTCTAACTGCCCGTCATTGAGCAATGATTGTTTTGATAGGATCATTTAAGGAATAAGGCATGAATCCAGAACATTTCACTCTTCTTTTACCCACATACAAAATCACACAGTTCATTTAAAGACAAAATGCTTCTCTCTATTACAAATAGTGCAGACAGGTACAGCCAAACAAAGTCGTGCTGACAGGCAGTCCCCTGTGGTAGGCGCAGACATGCCTCATCATCTGGATGGTAGCCTACATGACAAAGACACCAAGACATTTGCTGAAATTCCCCAACCCTATCAATATTTCAGCACCATATTTATAATTACCCATCCTACCTTTCCGAATGCCACTATAGTACTGCTCACCCTTATTACTGCTGCATTACATCATATATACATATATATTTATACAGTGGTGCAAACATGTCATCTTTCGGCAAAAGTCGCCGTTGTCATCTTGAATTTGGTCATTCATGTTAATCGTGTAGATCCGATATAAAAATATAATGGGGGGGTCGTACGTGTCACAAGTGTCATCATCCAATCGAATGTGCCAATCATCTGTGTCGCGTCAGCTGTTGTCATAGCATGTATGTATCGATGTTGTCATGGGAATCGACCCGCTCTACTCATCCAAACGATCTCATTCCTGATGCCTAACTTTAAGATGCTTCAGGGAACTTAACATATTTACAGGACTAAGTTACGTGTTGTGCCTGAATCCAAATCTAAAAAAAAAAACGTCCTCCTCTGTCACAGTGAACTGAATATCAAGACATTTGACAACGTCATTGCGAGCTTTGGGAGCACTGATCTTCATTTTTCACCTTTTTCTGACATTGTATAGAGTAAACAACACACACACACACACACACACACACACACACACACACACACACACACACACACACACACACTGACGCTTTTGACCACAGAGTTTTCTTCTGCATTGCTTACATCAAAGTTACATATTCCTGAATTATATAATCCCTTTTTCCCCAATGGACTCCTTTGAATAAGCTCATGGCAAGGCCTCATAGTAAAAATATTAACTTTCAGCTTTATCCAGGTCAACAGCAGACGACATGCTTTTGGGGGGGGCTGGGATTGGGAAATAAATATATAAATAAGCTTAGAACACATTAGGAGCTTATTTCTTTAGTCTACTGGGAGCAGGTTATCAGACTTCCCTACTAACTCTTATAAATTGAGTGCATTAAATCAGTTATTTTCCTCTGGAACTAAAAGTGCAAAGGTAATATCCTTATCCTTTTGTCTCTTTTTTCAGAAAGTTTTCCTCTATTACTACAGAAAATGATTTGCTGGCCTCAAAGATACCTCTTATGAAGAACTGCTGTTGTTCATATAGTTCTTGCGATAAATGGGGAACATTTGTCACTATGAACAGTCCAGTTTAGTGAAGTCTTATTTTCCTTTTCATGAAACAAAACTAAATCCTTATACAGCAGCCCACTGGGGCCTCAGTGAAGCAGGATATCAGCTCCAAGAAAACGTCTCAGTGTGTGTTTTATGTATCTATTAGGCATTATTAGGTATTATAGACAACCTCACCTGGAGCATCAACACAACCATTATAACAAAGACACGCCTTTCCCCTGGGACGCAGCGGCTCATGTCGTGTCCTATGCCAAAGTGATACTTGATTACGTAACAGACGTACTTATTGTAATGCAAACTACGATCTTTTCCTAAATCTAACCTTTTTATGCCTGAACCTAACATTAAAAGCTTTCGTTTGAACTCATATACAAACATTGAACATACGTGGTTTACAGAAACGTACAATGCTAATGGTTATTTCTGTGTTGCATTGCTGCACATGAAGCCCACTGGCCACCTTATTATCTGTGACCTCCATTCTTTCAATTTTATATTTCTTTGTATATAGTGTTTATATTTTCTACTGTCATATTTTTGCGTTTTGCGCTAATCACCTGTACTGGGACCTGAGATCTGCATTTTGTTCCCTTTCATGTATAACATGGATGTCATGGAATGACAAAGAAAAAAAACCCTTATTCTTATGTGGGTGGATATAGCTACATTATTGAAATATAAAAACAGATGATGGTGTTGAATTGGAAATGGATGTTAGTGGCTGGTCGCTAGTACAGAGAACCCCTGTGCAGATCTCAGATTTGGCTCTCTGCTGCTGCGCTCAAAGTTCAAATCAGTTGAACTTTGACCTCGTTGCCTCGGACCTTTCAAAAGCTCGACCAATGAGTTGGAAGCTTTGAGTGTGATGTTAACGTTTCCTAGGCAACCAGAGAGCGACATAAAGCCGGTTAGAAAGATGAAGGAAAAACTTATTGTGTGTCCGAGTTTCCCGAACTATTTAATGTTACATTAAAGTCGTATCACGATCTGGGAAGAAAATGTAATGCTTGGAGGGGAATAGGCGGTTTAGGTTTGTTTTAATACTAACGTAGATTTAGACGTTTACTCGGTCTCTGCGCCCCACCTCGCCCAAAAGCTTATCATGTGAAGGCCCCTTAAGGCCCATCTTGTGCCGTGCAGGAGTTGAAGCCTGGTAATAAATGCAGAGAAGATTGGAATACATGATCTCTCTCTAGCAAATCACAATGCAGACAGAGAGAGAGAGAGAGAGGGAGAGGGTAGCCCATCTCAGTCCCAGGGTGTTAAATACCATCGCTTTGCCATGGTCTTGGTGTTTGATTCAGATGCACAAGGCACTCATGAGTGTCTGTATGAAATGCTCCGGGCTTTAAACCGTAAACCCATCTGCGGTCAGAGCAACTGTTCCAAAGGTAAGGAGCAAGAAAGTCAGAGTGGCGGATAGGTCAAACATCACAGGACTTTCACCCAGGAGACTGCAGTTTGTGTCTTGTTGATGCTCCATGTCTCTGTAGTATCAAAATGACAGACCTGGTTGAATCAGATGAACTCGTCGTACAATAACAGGCTGGCTCTCTGATGATCACCTTCGACCTCCTCTCTCTGCTGACATGAGTCTGCCTAGGAAGGGGTGACCAGGTATCAATTTTCAGGCTTCACAACCGCTTCCCAACTGTTTGGTATCATAAGCCCCAGATGATGGTCAAAATGAGTTACCTGCAGGACTGTTGAGCCCTCTGCCTGTTGAGATCAGACTTGCCCCAACCTTAGCATCTTTTAAATCCATTCTTTCTTTTATAGGAAAACGTTCATGACTATTTATTATGTTACCATTATTTTTTGTACTTTATTTTATCCTCTGGATCCCACTGACTGTTGTTGTTAGATGTTGTTTTTAGTTGTACCTTCTGTTTTATTTTGGGAAAGCACTTTGAAACCTTGTTCAGACAAATGCTATAGAAATGAGGTTTGCTATACTTAATAATCTGGCTCTAAAACCAGAGTCTGAAATAGTAAATTGAATGCCATATTTGTTTATTTCTTGTTTAATATTGCCAATCTGGGTCTAATTTTCCTAGTTTTTGTCTTCACTGATTGAAATCAAGATTTGGAAAGCTGGAGTATATTTAATTTTTGGGGTTGAGTTGTGGCTGTCTGTGTCTGTTGGCAAAATATCCACTTATGATTAAAACATGTACATTCAAAACTATTTTTTCCCCGCTCTTGATAACGGTAAAAGTACTCTTCATGCAGATAGTGCCTCCATAACTCCAAGCTTGTGAATTGGTTCCACGAGGCATCTGCATACATAAACTAAAGCTGCATCCACAATGAAAAGATAATCAAAATTTTATCTCTTTGTGGCACACAGAAGGCTGTCTTTGCTGTTTAAACAGGAGGCAATCTGATTCTGTAAGGCTTGTCCCTGCTGAGAGCTTTGGGTCAGGTTTGGGTTTCAGATTTAAAAAGAAAAAAAAGTCGGATTGTGTGTGGTTGGTCTTCTGTACTCGTCCAGGAGAGGATCGAATCTGCTGCATTACAAAGAGTTCAGATCAGACATTGTGCCCCTTCATGAATCTGACCCAAACTGGTTGTTTCAGCACAGCCTTTCATCCAACAGATAACAGGTGTTTTCTCTTTGATCATTTGTTCAATGGCTCCCAGCCCGTGCTAGATGCAGAGCATTTTTGGGTGAGAGAGATGAAGGGTAATACCTCATATACCCAAAACATTTTCAAATATTGAAACCTGCTATGTATTAAATGTTTGGTCCAATTCCTTGTCCTTGCTTATTTATTCTTTTCATTTTGATTTTGACATTTGACTGACATGCAGTCATGCATCAGATGTGAGGCCCTCCTTCTATTTTGCAACAGCACCGTCCGCTTAGCTCTGCCCAAGATGGCTGTGATTGATTTAAAGTACAAACAAAAAAGAACATTTTCCCCAATCCCAGAATGATGAGACGGGATATGACGCTGGAGTATGGTCTGGCAATGTAAAATTAGTTTTTTTTAATCCCATTCTCACTCAGATTTTGGTCTAAAGGGATTTTTAAATCTATATTCCTCCTGTTTTTATTAAAAAAAATAAAAAAATAAGGATTTGTACCTGGGGTGATATGGCCAGAAATAATCAGGCATAATCAGGATTTTTATTTCTTTTCAGAGATTTTAGAGTTAAAATGAATAGTACTTGATGCTATCAGTAAACCTAACTAACACATTTATTACATATGAGCCAATGCAAAGGACCACAGGAAATATACAGAAACGAGTGTGTTTTTAAACTGGTTTATGGACTTTTGTTGTAAACATAAACATTCTAAATGTGTCCTAGTTTGTTTCCTGTTGCAGTGTATGTGAATGGCATCAACTGACAGGAAGTCAACATGGACCAAGGCTAGCAATGAAATTCTGTTGAAAAGGTCTATGTAGAACAAAGGAGACTTATTGTTTATCTAAAAAATATCAACTTCTACTGTTGTAAACTTTTGTAAGGCTTGTTTCCAGCATTTCATTAAAAGTACCTCAGCATAACTGTTGCTGTCTTTTTCTCTAAGAGTACATATTTATTTTAGAAACAAAAGCCCTCATACACTCTCACTGTGTGCTGCACCACCTACACTCACATCCACGCCAATTCCTCTCCTGTGTGTCGAGTGAGTGCTTTCTCTCCTGCTAGTGAACATTTAGTGTGCCACTCAGTCCAGGGGAGCTGTCACCTCGCCTGGCAGAACTTCATCATTATTGGATCCTGAAGATTTTGTAACAACAGCCTCGGCAAATGCTGCTTCATTGAATCTCGTTAGCACTGCTTTTTAGTTGAGAGTTTCACTGTCACGTAGTTCACAGCTGCTTTAAAGAATCATGTTTGTTATAGCCACACGTTTAAGGTGCCATCACACTGGCAATCTGAATTCTTTCAGCTTGTTGGTCTCAGGCATAACAGGGGTAATGACTGTTACATTTTATTTACATATTTTTCCTAAACCAGGCTCAGAGCTTAGCAAGTAAGAGCCATTTGAAGTCATAATTAGCTTGCTAATTGGACAGGGTCAACTTTTTGTCAACCCAGTTTGAGGTTTTGGAAGCAAAGGTGTCAAGATAAATCTGATTCCTTCATGAATTGTTACACCAGTTATAATGCACACAGTAACTGAAGCAGCAGTAGTTAACTCATACTGTACCCACCAAACCTTTCTTGGTGGAATAACTTTGTATATTTGGGTTGAGATTAATTTCTCTCTCCTGATGGCTCAGGACATCTTGATATAAGAACAGCCTGTGTCACACATTTAATGAAAGACATTCTTCAGTTACTCTTATCCATTCAAATGTCCATTTTAATCTGTAAACCACATACACTTACATGTATCCAATACTGTCATATATTGGATATGATCATAAAAAGGTCTGAGGCCAACAAAAGTACCTACAGACTGCTTTACTTATTATTGCAAAACTGCTCTTTTCCTTGTCCAATAATCTGTCGACAATTTTCTCAATTAATCGATTTGTAGTATGGTCCTTAATAATGTTGATCAGTTTTTCCCAAAGCCCAATATGACTTCCTCAAATGTGAAAATATTTGGTTTGCTGTCAAAGAGGAAAAACTAAACCAGACAATATTCACATTTAAAAAGCATTTAATTAATGAATTAATTAATTTATTGATTATCAAAATATATATATATATATATATATATTTATATATTGGCAATTAATTTAATACCTGACAACTAATCGATTAATCTTTGCAATCATGATAACTACATATATGTAATGTGCGTTATTTTATTAGCTTCACATATTTTCACAAGTTCATATTAGCTTCGCCTCCATGTCTAAAGGTCCACAATGCCATTTCAAGGTCTTTTCCATCCTGGCAACAAACCATTTGCGGGTGAAACTCTGGTGCCGACGGAGGCTCTCGGCATGTTCATGTGAGTGAACATGGAGAAGCTTCTTTTTGTGTTCCACACCTGGCAGTTTACAGTAGGCACTTCAAATTGCTTCTGACACAAAGAGATCCGAGCCAGTCATTTGTGTCTGACTTGATGTGTCTCTGCAGGGCTTTCGTATCGCTCGTGAATGTGGGCTTCTGTGTAAATACGGAACAGTGGGGCAGAGAACTAGCTTGGTCCTGGCTTGTATCAGGTCACACTGCCTCTGTCAAAGTGTCCCTCTACCTCATTAAAAAGAAGCCTCTGGCTTAAAACACATGACCATAGAGCAAAACTGAGAAAGCTCTCCTCCGAGTGACAAGGACAATATTAATACTGCGATGCCCTCCTTTCATCACAAGGCCATATTAGCAGGACAATTCTGACATAAACAGCACCAGCAGAGTCAAAGGAATAAAGGAATAGAGTCGAAAAAAATGGACAAAATTCAATTTCAAAGTCACTCTTGCACAGCGACAATGCACAAACGTATCCCATAGGATGTAGCCAAGAGATTAAATATGATAATTTGCTAATGATAATAATTCTGTAAGTGTGACGTAAGGTAGCAGAAGAGATGGAGAGATAGGAATAGACAGGAATGACTCTGTCAATACACTATCATTTCATCCTGATCTCATGTGGAGCTTTACACTCTCCTATCTCAGATAATGGGACACTGAAACCCACTGGTGCATCTTCTAATCTGCCACCTTACATAATCAAAGATCATCTCACCTCCTTGCTCATTACGGGTCATCTCCCAAGGAGTTCTGACCACAAAGCTTTGCCAAACGCTAACATCAAAGCCCTGTCTATTTTTATCTTTTGGAACGACACTGTTAATTAGCATGCATCAAAAATCAGTAATTAATGTGGAGTAGAATTCTTGGCCAGTGAGGGCATCTACAGCGGAGAACAAAAACGATAACATAACTCAGTAATGACGCTGCCATCACGAAGGCTTGAAACCATATCACTGAACAAAGAGTTCCATTTGCCAGTTTCAAGGTGAGTTTTTCTCTCTCAATGGAAAGTTTTTTTCTTTCGCCAATCCAATTGTCTGCTGACCTGTACCCTCCAGGTTAACACATACGTTTGGAGAGCTCTTTGTAAAAAAGTTATAATTGGAGGTCAGTGATGCATTCACAGCCCAGGCTTGCAATCAGAGTGTCCTCATCCCGTCACCTTATGTGAGCCGGAGACATATATACAAGCAGAGGCAGGCACACAATTCACAAAACACACAGAGAACTTAACACAGGCGGTTATATGGCCACATTCTCCAGCAGCCACACTCAATATAAGGTCAAATGCACAGAAAGATACATACATTGACTCTTCGTAATGCACATGGCAGATTGGAGAAAAAAAGCCTACTTCACAAAGGACAATCATATCTGTAACTTCAAATAAGTTTATTTCCTGGTGTTTAATTGGATATTTTGCACTAATGCAAAAAACATCTGACAATAAGTGCTCAAACAATAAAATCCCATTAGATTAAGCAAGAAGGAATCAAGCACCAGTGTTTATATGTTAGTCAGCAACACAATTGTTAATAATGCATACGGTGTTGCTGTTTATATAATGAGGAGTGTTAAGGATTACAATTTAAACTAATTAATTTATTGCTGCCGAGACTCATGAGGCTGTTGATAGTGTAGGAAGTTCCTATGACAAGCGTTGAAGGAGTGGAGAGGAAGTACCTCCGAAGATGCTTGGGAATCCCTCCAAGCTTCACTTCAGTAGGCCTCTACATAAGATCAGGGTAGCTCCAACTTCCTCTGTCATCTGTGGTGGAGGAGTTTAAGGTAGCAATGTGCAGAGTCATAATGACATACAGAGACTCCCAGGATGAACAAGTCAGACACATAGGCATCCTCACACGATCCGGATGCAAGTGGGCAGCTGACTCATCTGTCGCAGCCGAAAGTATGTTGAAGCTACGTAACATCATTGGAACGGCATGCACAGGAAGACAGGATCTTGGAACTTCCCCCTGCCCAGCAATGGAGGAAGGACAAAAGGGCCATGATCCAGGAGGAAGAAAGGAACCTGGAGGAGGAAGGACAGAGGGCAAAAGTAGGGGAGCTTCAAACTATTTGTATGGAGAGTTTCAGTCGACTCCAATTTCAGCACCATGGACAGAGCACAGAGTGAGGATAACCATTACTCAGCTCTTACAACATACAACTTACAACAAAAAGGATCAGGATGGCTGACATCAATGGCACCAGCTAGTCTTACTGAGGTCCAAAATCAAATCCAATGTTCATCACATGTGCACCTCTAATTGTGTTTCATTAAGGAAGGGATCTTTCCGGTTTTATCAACATTAATTCTGATTTACATGAAGTCCGTCTTTAATTCATTCGTATGAGTTAGCCTCAAGGGCCGTCACCAGGGAACAAGAACAATTACACAACAACACTGTATTATTGATCAGCTAACTGGTATTTGAATGAAGATTTGCTCTAGAGCTGACGTATATAAAGGGGGGTTGATTGATGGCACGATTACATTGATTTCAGTCTGACAGCATTGTTTTTTTTACTGCCAAGCACTTGTTAGTCAGACATACAGAGGAAGTGTTCAGCCCACGTCACTGGTGTTACAGTACGGTGTCCTGATAAGTGAGATAAAAATACCCATCTTAAGCACACAGCCAAATGCTGCTCAGGGTTTTTTGGGTCATGGTATTTACTACAGTGCCCCCTGAGGTGTGGGAGCAGCATTTTTAGCAGGGCTTCAAACTGTGCGTCTGACAGCTGAAAAATAGTGCCATGCTATAATTCCTCCTCACACCAGAAGGACATTCTTGTTACCACATCTGCTCTTACTGTTTTTTTAAAGACTCAAGCCTGATATTCAGACTAAAGGGCGATTTTGTTTCACTTAATTAATTCAGCCTCACATTGTATTTATGTTAAATGATTTTCATGTTAAATGAGTCCGTGTTGGGAGTTTTTTTTCTGGTATTTGAAGTCGTCTATTAAACAGCGATATTGGTCCCTAAGTGCAGTTAACTTATTGTTTTTCACACTGATCATAGAAATATGTCTATTTAAGAGTTGTTATTTCCATTGACAAAAAATGAAATCTATCCACGTGAAATTACTTAAGTTAGCTACTTTCATGTCAAGAAAATCATATTATCTTGGAGAAACAGTTAGCTTTGTCAGCTAACCTGGCGAACTAGAAAATAAATATTTAGGATGTGGTGATTGAAGTTCCCTATTTACTCAAGTTTTTCATTTGCAAGTGTTCAGAGAAGCTTTGTTTCTCTACCCACTTGGGATTAACTCAATGAATAAGATTATTTTCACCCTTGGACAAATATGTGTGTAAACAAATGTTTTTGTGCTGTAAATAGGCAAACACAAGGATGCTGCTGACAGCAAGACACACACGTTTTTCTGTTAAAGAATGTAATTCTCAGCCAACACTAGTAAACACAGAGAGGTAGAAGCTCACAGTCACAGGTGCACATACACACAGCTCTTTCTCTCTGCGCCACACACACACATACACGCACACGCACACACACACACACACACACACACACACACACACACACACACACACACACACACACACACACACACACACACACACACACACACACACACACACACACACACACACACACACACACACACACACACACACACACAAACACAGGCACAGGAAAACACACAGCATGAAAGATACCCTGGGGAGGTGAAGTGAAGAGGAAATGTTTGGGGCATGTGAGGCGTATTTGGTTATCTTGGTATTCTTATTCATATTTTAGTGCATGCAGCATACAAAAAGTAAAATGAAAACAACACTGTGTGGCTGAGAGTTACTGTATGTGTGTGCAGTGTTGGATTTTGATATGCAATACTCATATATGTGTGTGTATTATAAGTGTGGAAACTGTGGTGTCTGTGTGTACTGTATATCTTATTGTGTTCCTATAAGGGAAAAAAGGGGAGATAGAAGATGATGCAGAAGAGAGAAGATAGTGTAGTTATTGTTGCGTTTGTATTTGGACACAGGGAGAAATAAGGAGCTTAAATCCCAAATATTGAAAGAGTATCCAACTGTTCTCCAATCAGACTTACGGCTCTTTGTCTGAGGAGAGCAACAAAATAAAAATATCACGAGTAATAAGCCAAAACAGGCAAACAGAAATAGATACCAGCAAACTGTGCCAAATGTCAGAGGAAACAGTTGTTATAATAAGGAAACATGGCGAGGGGAAGCTAGGAAGAAAATTCAGACTGTTGGTGAACCACATCTACTGGGCAAAGTATCTATTTTGATTATTTGGACTTTAGTCCCTGACAGATTGTGGAGATGGTGTCAGACTGAACATCAGCCATTAATGCTATTGAGGCCAGAAGGAGCTTACCATGGTAGAAAACCCAAGAACACAGTGATGCAGTCTGTCAAGCTGCAGGTGGATGTTTTCCAGGTCTGGTTTGTACAAGCAACTCTGTGTACACAGCAGAGCAGGCCGCCTCTGTGTGGGAAGTGTATGTGTTTGTGTTCACTGCGTTGCAGAATAAAAAGTGTGCGTGTTGGCTGGAGTTCGGAGAAGCTATTGAGGCTGACTTTCAGGTGACAGCAGAGTCTTTTCTGTGACTCAAGAGGCAGGGAGCCAAGAAACATGTGACCTGAAAATGAGATTGAATTGTTGAAAGGTTGGCATTGCAAATATGAAAGAATTTAAGGGGTTAGCGATGCTCTCTTTATCATCACAAAGCTAAGTGACAGAGTAGTGGCCAGGTCTCCTCGTTGTCACATGGCTCGACTGGATGTTTTGTGCCAGGCTGTGAAGATTTACACACAATTTTTGTCCTTTTTTGGAAAATATTTGCCTTTTTAGTTGAAAAGGCTCTGGTAATGATATTGGAAATTTTATGGACTGATATACTTGTGTTCCAATTTCTTTGGAATTTGCTACTCCAGGGTTTAGTGTTTTGTAGATCTGATCAGCAGAGTATTCTGTGGGAGGTGGTGTACAAGTAAAAGATATTGAAGGGATGAACTGAACAGATGGATGTTTGCGTAGGCCAACCTCCCACTATTCTTTGACTCTTTTTGAATTATTTTTAGACTACAAAAAGCCTAACACTAAAAGTAATTATTATTCCTGAACAGTATTCACTCAAACAAGTGAAAGTAAATGTCAGCTTACGGTTTACTTCAATCCCAGTAGGTCTGTCTGTATTTTAAATGTTTAACTGCTTCTCTTATCCAAAGGCTTGCAGTGGGAATGAGGTTCAGTCATATCCCAGAAATGAAGAGCAATCAACAGTAAAGACTGCTTGTGTCAAATCCACTGCGCTCAAACAAGAGTAAGGGTTTTAAAGGTCAGAATGACAGCACCCAGACAATAGCTGAATAGCCATGTTTCTCTAACTGAGAAAATTGACAACAATTACATCTAGATTGACATTGGGCTCCTCTATCAAGGCCCTGGATTTACAGGGGGGAAAAAATCAAAGTCTACCAACATTGTTATCTGCAACAGTTATTATGCTGTCTTTTTGTCCCAGTCCATCCCAACAAATATGAGATTTTAACATCTGTTCGGCTTTGTGCGCCTGAGCAGTACGTTAAAACAACTAAAAACAGGGATGACATAATGAGAGCAGGGGATAATACGATGTCTTGTTGACAACCAGTTGTTTTATGGTCAGGATCATTGTCATCTTGTATGACAACCTCCTCTTGCTTCCTGGCACGATACAGCTTTGGTGCAGCTGGCAGGGTGGACAAGGTTCAGTGTGCTGTCAGCTATGCCCTCTAATGGGCGCATGCTTTAGGACAGAAGACATGTTCAGGGCCAGGTGGGTCTCGCTTATTTGAATGAGCCTTAATTCATTCCTCAGTACACAGTCATAGATAATGCTTTACAGTTTCTCTCCTGCTTTACGGATGTCCAAATAAGCCTGTTGCTCAGTCCTTTAGTCAGTACGCCACTGGAGTGTCATGACAACAGTTGGATGGAGCGCCATGAAAATATTTACAGGTAGCCAGGGTGACAAATTGTGAATGGAATTGACTTTGGTGAGCCCCTGATTTTTTCTCTAAATTTAAATGAGTCAGATACTGCTGTTTGTGACCAAATACCTGCAAAACTAAAACATTCCTGTAAACCTTTGGGTAGGGGTGGCCGATATTAGATGATCATTTAAAAGAAAGCAGAGAGATCGTAGTCTCGTCTATAGGGCACGTTTTGTCCACTGCTGTTCTGTGATCTGCACAGACGCACCAGGTTTTTTTTTCCTCAGCTGAACCACTCTATTAGCCTCATGCCCGCTCTGAAGACCCTTCCTGTTTGATTCAGAGAGTAGCGGGAAGTCATGGCTGAAAAGAAAAACAGAACAAAGGAGTTTCATCGTGTCCTAACAGCATGCGAGCGCCAGACTGTCGCATCACATCAATGCTGTCTGTCCACACTTATTCACAGAATGTGTGGAACAAGCTGTAAAATATGCCCCTGGAAAACTGTTAAATGTCTCGTGCACCAACGCACTACTAATGTGTTTAACAAGAATCAAGCGGCCAGCGCGACTTCACAGAGGCCAAACCTGCCACACACACACAAACACCGCAGTGAGTCATTTTCTCCAAGCTTCTTCTGAATGTACCTTATCTTACCTGTTTAGCTTCAACAACACATTTATTTAGGTTTTGTAGTAAAATGAGGAGGTCAAGATCAGATCTTCACTGCCCATAGCCGCACTTTCAACGCACACTACAGGAATAAAACAGAAATTGGGTAGTATGCTAAGAGAACTTTTGCTGTGTTTATTCATGTTTTACCAAGGGTAATACAAACACAGATCTGGGCATGGTATGAGATGTGTGAAAGATAACTTCTAGCCTCTCTGCCTCTCTCTCTCTCTCAAAATGACACACCTCTGTGTCCCTTTTGATTGATTTGATTGATACCTCTAACATATTGGTATGCACCCCAATATGTTAGAGGTGGCCATTTATGAATAATTTAGGACAAATGTTGATATAAAAGGAGGCACATAACACTTTCATAAGAGCTTTTTAGACAGTGGTTGTGACAGTCCTGATGACACATGTTCATTTGAATTGAGTGGAAGAAGAAGAGTAAATGCCAGGAAATAATGTTAAAATGATAAAGTGATGGCTTTGTGTCATTGAAGTTGTGTCTTTCCACTCAGTTTTTTTCCCCAAAATATGATGCTCTTCTCACATGGATGTCATAATAATGATTATCCAAATGTATTTTTCAATAGACATATTTTTGTCTGCGTGAAAAAAGGGTGGGTAATGGTGGTGGGGCTCATTGGGTGCTCAGCACCCTTAAAGCTCTGACCCTAGAATTGCCCCTGTGTACTCAACATATCGGTACAGCGATATATCCTGACGTACTCCTTCCTGATACATGTTTTGTAACAGCAAGAAATGCTTAAAAAAACATCACCTGTGGTGCAGTGGACAATACAGCCAACAGGTGGCAGCTAAGGTCATTCCACATCACACACAACACTCCATCACCGCAATGTTATCTTTGTTACTGAGCGCCCATCCTGATTCTGCTGTTCATACAACAGCTTTAGATGATGAACATGGTGATCATTGTTCCTGCTAAGCCTTGGCATGTTCACACTGTCACTGTGAGCTATCGACATTTGCATTTAACTCAAAGCACTACTGTGTCTCACACACACTCTTTGTTTAATTATTGCCATTTTTATGTAAACTAATTTTGTGACTATAGGGACTGAACAATATATATATCACATACTGTAAAAACAACACACAGAAACACTTTAAAACCCCTCAATCCTCATAGTATTCTTCCAGACTAAAATTGCAGCTTCTGTGACCTTGTCATCCTGTGGATGTGTGTTTGTACTGTAGTTACTTTGTGTTCACTTAGTGGCCCAAATGCTAATTAGAAGTTCCTGAGGAATTGGTAACAAAGGGAGTTCTCAAATTTGTCCTTCTAATTATTTTTTAAGCGACAAAACTTCTTCCTTAATGTTATAAGCTGGTCATCATGGTGGCCATTGGAAGGAAGGGATGTTATTCACCATATGTAGAGGTCTTTTGAAGAGGGCTTTACCTCTCCAGTGGTTGACCATCCTGTTTGAAGCAAACTTCCAACAGCCTGAGGACTGCCTTATTCAGCTCAACAGAAATAACTGCCCCACACCAGGCAGCCATACATCTTAACACTTTTGAATGACTGTGTAGAAAAAAGAAGAAGAAGTTCTTTGCTGGTCCCCAAGGACCTCAGCCTGCTTGAAGGTGGAGTCATTGTTGTACCTTGCCACACACTCTCAGTACTCCTCACCTCCACTTGGACTTTTCACCTCTATTTTATAGTCTCCCTCAGTTTAAAGTGCCCTTCCAAAAGGAAATGGTGGCAGGTAGAAGTGAAATAACTATTGACCATTTTCTTCTATTTCTTCAGTTGAATAGTGTGTCGTATTGCTACTCATCTGGTTTTTGTTTTTATTTTCACAAGCTGTTCGGAAGCCTCAAAGTCATGAGAGGATGGGGTCTGAAAATAACTTCATATAGAGCGAAGTTTTGTATTGTGGCATCATTACATTTCACATAAATACATATGGAGAAAGGAAAGTGGTAGAAATAATAAAATTAGCACTATGGGGATACTATGGGGAAGTATAGGTCCTGTATTCATATTATGCAGTGTAAGTAAACAAGTTGCCAGTATAATCTACTAATGTACAAGTACAATATTAGTTCTGTGAAAAAGAGATGGTCGCTTTCTATATTTAAACGTGTGAATTTGAATGTGACTTGGTTTGGTTTAGGCAGCAGAACTACATGGTTAGGTTCAGGAAAAAATTGTGGTTTCGGTTAAAATACTAAAGAACGTTATGTAAGAAGTTTTGCTTGAAAACCACTGACCAAACTCCAACCTTCGTCTTTGCACTTTCTTTCATGATGTTAAATCATCTTTCAGTGCTGCGATCGAAAAGTTGAGCAGGACGCTGATGGTTGATCCAACTTACCATTACAATAGATGATACGGTCTACTAAGGCAACTAGGACGTAGAGTATGGCCATACAGCCTCATATCTATGGTAGTGATAAGCAACTGATAACGCCCATTCAATCATCTGACGATGGTCGAATTGGCTGCCCTTGTGATTATTTTTATTATATTTTGGAGTGCCAGGATGCCCTTCCTGTACACTCTATGTCTGCTGAGATAAAGTAGGCAAAGGCTATTTACACCCATGTGTAAATATCAATATATGCTATTTGTACCCGGGTGTTGGTAGCAAAGAAAGCTATTTTCACTTTTTTTTTCCTGCCTAACCCTTACCAAGTACTTTTTATTGTCTAAGCCTAACCAAGTAGTTTTTATTGTCTAAGCCTAACCAAGTAGTTTTTTTTAATCTAAATAAGTCAACATACTTTTAAAATACTGTATGTCCCAGGCTGGATTCAAATCCTGCTCTGCCAGGTGTCTGATACTTAAACCACTCACCTACGTATATACACAATACCACACTTTGTCGCTCTTTAAGGGGTCGGGTTAAAATAGCCAAATTGGTGACAAAGGCTATTTTCACCCAAGTGTAAATAGACACTCCAGATAAAGTAACAGTATTTCAAATGAACTACTTATGTTCAATATTATTGTATTATCATGCAGTACTTCTTTTTTTCCCCAAATTTTATGTTAATTTTTATTAAATATGGCACACAAGAAAAAGCATTACATCCGTACAGTGTGTCTGCTTTAAAGTGAAAAAGAACAGAGACAAAAACAAACCAAACAACATAAAACATAAGTAGATAAGTAAAGTAAAAAAACTAAAGCTAATAGCAAAAATAAATAAAGTAATTCAAGTAGAAGGAAAACAACAACAAGCACTAGGAAGTGTCCTCAGCATCACCTGGAGTAACATTAGACTGTTACTAATAAGAGCCAGCAGTGGGTCCCAAGTTTGGTGGAATGCTGTCAAAGACCCCCTCTGTGAAAACCTTAACTTCCCTAATCTTAGACATTGTAAAATTCCACGGGTCCAACTGTTGTGAGTTGGTGGAGAAACATGTTTCCATTTAAGGAGAATATTACATCTGGTGAGCAGGTGGTAAAGGCCACGACAGGCTGTGTAGTAATGGGCAGACTTTTAGACGATGGGAGCCCAAAAAGAGCAGTCAGGGGATTGGGTTCCACATTTGTGTCAAGAGCCTGTTAGAGGGTTTGAAATATATCAGACCAAAATTCAGCGAGCTTCGGGCACATCAAGAACAAGTGTGCATAGTCTGCTGGGGACTGCTTACAGCGGTTACAGCATCACTGTGACTAGGGTATATCTTAGCCAATTTAGCGTTGGTGAAATGGGCTATATAGAGCATCTTCCACTGTAACAGGCCGTGCCTGGCAAAAATCGTGGATGAGTGGACAAGTTTCTGAATGTCCCTCCACTAATCATCAGTAATGTCTACCCTCAAATCCTTTTCCCATGCATTTTAAGGAGAGGCAGAGGGGACTGGGTAATAAGAGCAATCTTATTATAAATGACAGATATCAGTCGTTTGTGTTGTACGTTGAGAGACAGGAATTGGTCCATCTAAGCTTCAGAGGGGCGGTTATGAAAATGTGGGAATCGATTTTGGATAAAATGTCTCATTTGAAGGTACGTCAGGAGTGTCCGATCCATGTGAGAACATGATTTTGAGCAGCCTTCTAGTGTTGAAAAATGGATGTCTCCCTAATGTGAAGCCTGTCTGGTCTTGTGAAATTATTGATGAAATCACACTTTGGAGGTGGAGGGTGAGGACCTTAGCAAGAATCTTACAATCTACGTTTAAAAGTGAGACCACTCTGTAGCTGCCACATAAGGTAGGATCCCTGTCTTTCTTCAGGAGGAATGAAATAGATGCTTCATACAAGGTCTCTGGCAATCTGCCTTCAGTAAAGGAGTCATTGAACATTCTTAGAGGGTTGAGAGGAGGAGTAGGTTCCATCAAGTTTTACCAGTTCCTCTGCAATTTCCACCAGCCTAGCCAGTTCAGCCCTTCTCATTTGAGAAATATAGGATATCACTTGTCCTCGAACAGTAGCTTTAAGCGATTCCCACAGAATGCCGCTGCTGAATTCAGGGGTGTCATTGAACTATCTGTAAGAGATGAGATGAAAACATGGTAGGAGCCTGGTCAGAAGTGACTATTGGGTGATATTCACATGCATTCACACAGTTAAGGAGATTGTTATCGTCTAAAAAGACATCAATTCGAGAGAATGTGTGGTGTACACGGTGGAAAAAAGAGAAAGCTTTCCCATGGGGTTTCTAAACCTCCAGGGATCAGAAACTCCCAACTGTGATGCATATGTTTTTACTGTGTTTGCTGATTTGGATAGCGTAACCTGTGTAGGAGAAGATCTGTCAAGAGTCACATCCTGCACCAGGTTGAAGTCTCTGCCTATGTTATTGCGATGACTGTCAGCTATTGGGATTTTGGAGAATAGCTTTGAAAAAACTGTTCATCATCCCAGGTGGGTGCATAAACCGCAACTGAGACCACTGTTGTGTTCTGTAGCGCGCCCAAAACTATGACATAACAGCCGTCAGTAACTAGGAATACATTCGTTGGCTCAAACCACATGCAGTATTTCTAATTTCTATTTACATGAAGATTGTCTTCATCATCGTAATATCCAATTTAAATGTTTTTGCCATCTACTGATTGAAGTCTTGAGCCTTTGTCTTTTATTTCTTTTCAAATTCTGATTCAGTAATCTAACTGTTATAATCATTTCATTCACCCACTGAGGAGCTCATTCAAAAATCAATTTATTACCTTGCACAACAACATGTCTGCAAATAAGTATGATCTCTACTTCAAAAGAGTTAAATCATCTCCTCAGGCAAAATGCGTTTTTTTTTGAATTTGTAAAAATAGTTTTTCATCAAGCTTTCAGGTCCGCAGCTACACATGCCCTCACACTTTCCATTCTCAGAAGACAAAGTAAATGTTGCGTGGCAATTCTGGAACAGCTGCAGAATAATATTGACTTCATCGGGATGGATGAGTCACTGGGGAATTCAGGAAGGAAATTAGCATCCTGCATCACGGCCAGAGTGGTCTCTTGGTTCTCCTCTTAATTTCATCATGTTTAACTGAATCAATGATATAGATCAAAAGGACCCTTTGACGGCATATTCTAAGTACTAATTATTGTTTCAGGTCTTGCTGCAACCTACATGTGAAGTATCACTACTATAGTAGTACATTGTTCTTTCACATTGACGTGTTTGTACATTTATTTGAAGAATATTGCTTTGTTATGGCAATAGCGCTGGGGAGGAGAGAGGGCATTATTAGTAGCTGTAAAAACAGAGACAACATTTAAGACGAAACCCCGATGGACACAGTGAGTCATCTTGCTTAAAAAGTGTTCAGGGAGGCAGTTAGTTAATAAGGAACTACAGTATAGACGGTAGCAAAAGCATGGTCCCTTGGCAGGACTGTCAAAGATTTACCAAACAATCCCACAGCCTGTTATCTCTAATAGGATTCATCATACTGTTTATAGCGAGTCGCTCAGCCATACAGGGACTGATGGAAAGATGAACCCTCAACAACAACAAAAAATACATTTCATTTATTACATATGAGCTTAGATCTTTTGTTCAGTCAGCGTTGTAAACTTGGAGTTGGAACAAAAATTTTACGAGTCGCTGTATCGATTTAAAGACTTGTCTGATATCACTGTCACTACCTTGGGAATAGTCTCTTTATGAATTAAGTTGGACCATTGCCTGGGGGGGTATTACAAAACAAGTTTAACAAAATAGCATATGCAATGTCTCAGCTGAGTATGTAGGGCTGGAGTAAATTATTTCTTTCAATGTCAATCAATCAACCATACAATATTTTTTACTGTTCGTATATGCATGTGATGTACCACGGAGAGAACTCAGAAACAGACTATACAGAAGTCTCTTTATGGAGCAAAAAAGACAAGACAGAAGCGAAATCCATACCATCTAGAAAATAGAAAAGAGTAACAAAAAGTTAAGAACAGGCAGAGATGTGGACTCGACGCACGCACACACACACACACACACACACACGTACGTCTCCTAACTGGTCAGAGGTACAGCCTCGATCAAGTGGCTTTAGGGTTTAGCATGAACACGACAAGACAATCTGGCAAGTCAAGCTTACTGTATGCAAACGCATCACATATCCTATATCATATCACGTCAGTTTTATCATCACCATTCATTTTCTGAACTCTTCACAGTGATGGACATTGGTTATTATCAAGAATTAAATCTGTTTGAGCCTCCTTTATCTGGCGCAACAAGAGTGTGGTGCTTCCTGTGCAGCAGCTCTTAAAGATTTTAAAGTAAGCTTTCTCTCATTGGCTCATAGCTAGCAGTTGATGGCAGTGACTGATGCCTGGTGGCTGCAGACGAGCCTGGGGTTTAGGTAGGAGGCAGACAGACGTGAGTAGCCACCCGATCAGTTCTCCCACCATCCCTGCACCTGTTTCCTTTGAGTAGAGAAGTGTGCGCCAACAGACAGAGGATAAGAAAGGTCGTTTTTTGTGTTGATTCTAAGGTATTCTTGTTAATCGCACTTATTGTTGTCGACTAAGTTATTATTAGTATTCAGAGCTGTAAATCAACATGTTTATATGTTTACAGGATCAGGGATGCATTCATGTCACACAACTCAATTCAGTGCTCAATGCTAATTTAGACAGTCCCACACCTTGTCTGTCAGAAACATCGCAAATTTGTTTTTGTGTTTAGCTGCGAGATTGAAGTTCGTACACTGCCGGAAATCAGAGGAAGTAAATATGAATTTAGTTTGGTTTTTGGTTGACCCGTTTCCATGAAAATATATTGCTTTAATTTAAGAATCTGCTGCTTGAACAACACCAGGTGTGTTTGCATGCGAGTGAGGGATGAGCGAGAGAAAGAGAAAGAGAGGAGGGGGAGAACAGAGGGAGAAGTGGAGAGGATGACAGGGGCAGAGGGAAAATCAGAGAGAAATAGAAACAAAGAGGAGATTATTTTCCTCAGTGGGATAAACAGGAAGGCATATAAGATGGAACGAATTTGAATGACAAGGCAACTGATTTCTCCTAATTGGTTTTGACTGTCTCTCTTTGAACTACCGGGGCGCCGCAGCTCTGTTTCCAGGCAAGCGGTTATCTCTTGCGATCTGGAGTGCTGCTTAATTTCTCAGACAAATATCAAACCTCTCTCCACAATGGATTAGTCTCAATTTAATATGATTTGCACTGTGGCTGCTCACCGAGACCTCATCCTTTCGCCTTGAAGCAGAGGGAAGTAAAACCAGGCTCTAAAGTTTTTCTGTGCTCCACGTTTCATATCAGAACACCCAGCCATACACACACCCACACAAACCACCCACATATCTGCTCCCACCTGCTTGCATAAGACAAGCAGAAGACTCTAAATATGTTTAAACACTGTTTCTCTTAAACAGAGTGAAGGAAACTACCGCGGGGTGAGATAATATTCCATATTTCCAATGCAAATCTGCATTTTAAGAGTTGTCTCAGAGCGTTAAGTATCTTGACACAAGGGTGATTTCACCATCACTTGATACAAGAAAACTCACAAGTGGAGCTGATTTGCATCCAAAACGAAAGACATTATCTCACCCTGCAGTTTTTCCTTTCCCTCCCCCTTTGCTATACATAAAATAAATCAGATTTGAAGACTTTAGTGGAATAAATGACTTGTTCAAGGGGATATTTCTTTTTTGGCACACTAAGTGCTGCCTGTCAAGACCTCAGCAAAGATGAGCTCTTCACTTGAGTGGCAGATGATTTCTCTCAAAAGCATCCACTAACACCTCAAACCCATAGCAACGGGCTTCTTCCCTCACTCTCTGTCTAGACCTTTATTGACAGCTTGCCTCTAGATTAGCTGACTTCTTGGAAAGGTTGAGAAGTCTCCTGCTGGGCACATGACAGGTCAACTCCTTTTTCCACAAGCACAGCAGCTCAGAATGCAGGCTTGGTTCAGATATTTTGTACCCTTTTCTGCTTTATCTGATCATCTAACCCTGCATGAGTTCCTAATGAAGCCAAATGAAGATGTAATATTCTGACAGTTGTGTCAGTCTGCCGGTGGAAAATGAGCAGGCTCCTGCCTTTATTGGGAGACCGCTTTCGCTCCTTATCACTTGATTGAGCCGTGATGAAATCAAATTTGATTAAGATTTAATTACTGAACCGACTCGCTGCACAGAACATCTCACCGAGTAGTCACTGACACAGAAATGCTTTTGGACATGATTTCTGAGAATCTGTCAAGCGGTGGATAATCAATTCTGCTCCCTTGTTTAAAACGAATCACTTTTATTTTAGATCTTGTCAAATGCTGTCTGAAATACTAGGAGACCTGAACTATACGACATATACATTAACCCCTGAACATTCTTAATGGTTTCCCCAAAGAAGCTTTTAAAAAAAGGTGGAACCATCCTCTTATTGCATGGAGTCTAATAGTATTTCCTAATATCCTTCGCACGCACGCACACACACACACACACACACAACCTAAAGGTTGGAAAAGCGAGTGTGGAGGGTTGCTGGTTCGAAATAGCAAGAAAGCAAGGCCCATAACCCCCAAACTCAGTGGCCAGCAGAGCAGACTTCCAGGTGTGAATGTGTGACTGCGTGAATGTGATCAGAATAAATAAAGGTTGTTAAAAAAATGTTTTTAAAGGGCCTATGCCTTCACTTATTTAATTCGGCATTTGTTAGGGTTAGGGGTTACGGTTAGGTTCAGGGTTATGGGGTAACGTTAGGGTCTACCTAAGCCTATTTGTCATGGAATTCAGCACTGATTGTGGAAAAAATAACAGACCCAGGAACATAAGGATTTTCCTAGACTAGTGCTGTACAGCCTCTCAGGCATAGCTGTAGACTCTTAGTGCTTTGTTAGTTTGTTACTCTTAGTCTAGTTAATTTGAAGTTTGAAACGATGAAATATTGGACTCATTTCTCAGATGTTGCGCCTGCTGGTGTTGCACTCATAATATTGAAGTGTTATCCCAAGAAAGGCACATGAATGGATTAAACAACGCTACATAATTTTTAAGAGTGAGTCTAAGAGCTGTTAGACAGCTGGGAATAAACAAGTATTTACCGTCCTCAGGGGAATAAAGCCTGCATGTTATTAGTACCACATGAAACAAGACAACAGTAAACACGTTGTTCCCCCACAAATGATGCAGCCCTCTCTGAGCCAATGTGTAACAAATATGACACTTTATTTTGTCCGGAGCTGAGAGACCGAAGTGTAATTTTGAACATGTCAGGATGCATTGGAGAGAAGCCACCCCCACCAATATCATCAAAATCCAGCCAGTGTTGTCAGCTGTATTCTATGTGACACCTATACGAATTGATGAATAATGTAGCAACCCCCCCCCCCCCCCCCCCTCGGGTTTATGAATCTAATTTGAAAATGCTGTAATGTATGCAGTAGTGAGATGAATTGTTCACCAAGTTTAATCGTTTCTGACAAGGGATGTAAAATGTAACCCAATCATTAAATTCAACACAATTTATACTGTTTTAGCAATGATTCAGTGGATCATAAAAGATCACACTCATTTGTTTTGATTTGCTTAAATCCACAGATTTTACAAATCAAATCAAAGTGCAGTTGAATACTGTGAAAACAGTTGTAGGATGTCTCCTGTTGCTCTGGAGGGGCTTCATCAAGCTGGACTAAATAACCTTGATGAGGTCATAGTGATGTCGTCAGTGTTATCTCAGGCTCAGACATGGGCAAGCCGTTAGTCGTTTTTTTGGAGCTCGAGAATAAATACTTTTATTATGTCTCTGCTTCTAAACCATCGTTTCTTAAGTAGTTCCTCAACTCTTTGAAACAAAAGTAAAGGGTAATACTAAGTTGCTGTTGTACACCTTTTAAATTTTGATATTTTCACAGAAAGTTGAGAAATAGCTTTGTAAAAATTACAAAAACTGATTCAGTCAATGATAATCAAACACATGTAAACCTAAAACCATTGTTCTCCAGTAGGAGCTCAATATGTGGAACTGAAACATGTGTCATGTGTCTGAAAGTGTAAATACCCAGATCTTAATGATATGTTTAACATTTTCATCTATGTCCAAACTCAAAGCATTGCAAAAAATCCCACTTAAATGTTTATTGTCTCATGGTAATTAGGCCTATTAACAGTAACAAAAACTGTTTCATTGCCTTTATCATTCACTCTGATGAATTTACTTGCAGCTCTGTTCCAATGTTGCCATATTGAGTCTTGTACACTACAATCCTTATATTTTTAAATAAGAATATTTGCATTAGTTTCCTCTGTGTCATTGAGTTTAGGGTGTGCTTTAACTTGCAGCCTGAATTATTGTTTGTTTTAATTGTGTGTTGGATTAATACTCAACAAATGATCCAATATCCAAAACAGCCTCTGAAATGTTATGTTGAAGTGTCACTAAGCAAGTGCACAGAAAACCAATCCACAGACCAGTCTCCTGCCCTCTAGGAGGCAAAACACATGCTAAAGTGCCCTCTAGGAGCCAAAACCTGTGCTAAAGTGCCCTCTAGGAGCCAAAATAAATGCTTAAGTGCCCTCTTAGGAGACAAAACTTGTGCTAAAGTGCCCAAATAAGCGGTGAGGACGCGCTATATGTGCCCTTTTTTTTCCTTTTCGCCCCGTCAGTTCAAAAAGTCTGTGCACGCCACTGCTCCTGCTTAAATGTCATGGGGAACACAATATGTCACTAACCTGTCCTTTGTCTGTGTTGTCCTGCAGGAGTCCCACGTATGGCTCTCTCTGCAGGTGGGGGGGACTGCCTGCGTGCCGGAGACACCTGCTCCAGTGACGACTCCTGCAGCCCACGTCTGCGCACCCTCAGGCAGTGTGTGGCGGGGGACGGCAGCGTGAAGCTGGGGCCCGGTGCGCGAAACCAGTGTGAGAATGCCATGACGGCGCTGCTGTCCACTCCTCTCCACGGCTGCCAATGTAAACGAGGCATGAAGAAGGAGAAGAACTGCCTGAGTATCTACTGGAGCCTGCATCAGTCTGTACTGCATGGTAAGACTGGCATTAACACACACAATCTGATGGTTCTGTTACAGAGAGGTGGGAGGGGAGCAGGTACAGTGTGTTACCGGGATTATTAAGCATGTGCTGCCGCCCGTTAAACATGAATGAGGCTTACCCCTCCAGAGAGTTCAACCAGGCTGAAATAAATAGAGTCATTATTGTGTCAAAATAGTTTAAACTGCTTCCTTTTGTTCCACCCACACATTGTATTCTATCATTTTTGTGCTTATTCCAAATATTTTGCTCTAGCATCAAATTTAGCGTTTAGCATATATTATTACATTTGAAACAACCGAAATGAGTACAACCGAGAAGGTTGAGAAAAGACATTACCAATAGACTAATACAACAAACAATAAAGCTCTTACATCAGCCATCATGATTTCCAGGCTGGAGTGAGTGTGCAGCTACATGAACGCTTCATTAAAAATATCTGAACAGAATTGCAGCGTTTGTCAACCACCCACAACACTTAAATGTCTGTCCAATTTCCTTTGGTTAGCTGTAGCAGCGTTTCCTCCCCAGTAAACACTGATTTGGTGATTTGCAGCCTAAAAGACGTCTTCATGTCCACATTTTCTTCAATTTGGTTACAAAATAACCAAAGAAACATCTGAAATCTTTAAATCATGCTGTGTGCCTTTGCCGTTGTGTTTTCTGTGTTTAGTGGATATCAACATTATTCTCTTTGCTACATTAAAGGAGTCTCATTTGAAAACTTGTGCATGCTGCTGTTCGGGCAAAGATTATGTGGCCTCTTTACAGCTCCTTAAAGTGAACTCCTGCTGCTTTGACAACCTACATTTCAAAGTGCTGATTGACCTCTCTTGTAAATTAAAAGGCACCTAATTGGTTTCAGACTCATATGACCTGCTTTTGTTGCCGTGTTTGTAATTGTAGTTAATTTACTTAAGACTTTAACTTCTTTTCAGTGAAGTTAAAGATGGATTACCAAGTGGGAAAGTTGGCCCATACCTCCCAAAATGACCCCAAAGTCTCTGATACTATATGCCAGTCAGTTCTGTGAACTACTGCAGATTTAATTGCTAAAAATAATATAAAGTAAGTACGTTTCTTAAGTTCTAGGTCCTTTATTATTTTGGCTTACAGTTTGTTGTGCTCAGATGGTGTATTTCGGAGAAAAATATGATCAGGCACCTTAGTGTAATCAGTTGTTCTGGAGTTTATGCATACAAATGGTGTGCTGTACGTCTCCAAGGGCTTCACAAAAGGCCGTTTTATCACTGTGGCGCTGTAGCAGATTAGATGGTCCTTGGTCCTTGAGAAAGCTCTCTATATTATGTGATGTTCCTTGTATTCTTCAAGCTTTTGATGAAGCTTCTGAATGTGCATACACGCTGTACCAAGAACTTTTCTGATCAGGTATTTTTTATTTAATAATATATACAAGTGGCAACTGAGGCTATTTGAATTATTCTATATTCATCTTCAGGAAGAATCGTCATTAAGTAGGAGTTTTCCACATCGGTGTACATTTCTAAATAAAGTTGTTTATTAAAATTTCACCAAAAATATGGAGGCAGGTTATTATTCCAGCAATTAATTATGTTTTTTTATACTACTTATTATAGGCACTATGAAACTGCCAAGCAACAGAGGAATGTCATGTTTGAATGTAGTTATTGAAAGTAACTGGCGTGTTCTGTCCTCAGATTACCAGTCTTGTGATGAAATACGAATCAAGATTCTGTTACTGTATTGACTATATCTCGCATAATTCTTTTTTCAGAAACACATTTTAGTGTACCGCTTAGCTGTAATTTGAGATATTTTGTGACCTGGCTGCTTTTTTTTTTGTCCTGCTCAAAAATTGGCTGAGCACCACCTGAACTTGCATGTCATTTTGCTGCTGTCATTTTGGTGTGGATCATGTTTCTTTGCAGTGATGGGCTGAAGGTCTACCCGTCCAGAGACATTTTGGTGTGCACCTTGGAAAATGAAAATGAACTGGGAGGTTCAGGTGACCCCTGGCTCAGGTGCAATAGTAGGCAGAAAGGTTGCTATTTGATTTATTGTAACAGAGTTTTGGTAAATCTAATTTCCATAGTACTGGTTGGTAGGGGTGGGCAACATGAAACAACGATTCATGTAAAAATCGCGATTCCTTTCAAAAATGTAAAAAAAAAATTTTTTCATCTTACCGTACGCACTTCGCGGCTTCCGTAGACATTGTTGCAGGAAGCTACAGGATGTTCTGTCACTCGCCAAGGCAAGTGTTTGGGAGCACTCATTCAATATGCAAGGTTTGCAAAATGAAAGTCAAATGCTTCGGCAAGACTATGAACGCCCCCTGCGTTCAAGTGAGCCGTCATTCGCTTCTCCGTAGTCAAACCTATGAGTCAAACCTGCCGGCCCTATATTTGTAGTGCGCCCGTATTCTGACATTTATGGTAAATGGATTGAAACTGCACAGAGGAGTTGACGTGAAGGTAAACACTTTACCGTCATTCTGTCTCACTGCAGTATCAAAGTCTTACCTACAGAGAGGAGATGACGTTTTAACTTTACACGTGCACACCACGTGAAAGTCTTAAAATTGCGTCGAAAATAGTTTTGTTGTCCACATCCGGTTTTCAGTTTTCAGAATAAACTGTTACACAACCAGGCCCAAATACCAAATACATTTGAAAATAAGATTAATGGCATAATATTCACATAACCTTTTACTGTGGAATTTCAGGATAATATATATATTTTTTTTAATGTACACTAAAATATTATATTAAATAAAAAAAAAACTAGAAACAGGCAAAAGAGTTCTGCAGTATTACTTTTGTTCAATTTTATTTTAGAAATGTCCAGGATTGTGAGAAATAAGGCAGCTACTAGCCTACGTGTATCAGTAGTTCCATGTTAATAACCCTGTCACTGAGAATTGAGATGTACAAAAACAATGTGTAAGTTAAGCATGACTAAATTACCTTTGGTCATAGATTTGCCTTTGTGTGTTTACATTATTGCAATCAGTTGATACCTTTTAAAAATATATATATTTATACATAATATAATGCTTTCATGCTATAATATAAGCTTGTACTAAATCAATAATCGGAATCGAATCAGATTGTGAGACACCCAAAGTTTCCCACCCCTACTGGTTGGTCCCTGGTCATCTGCTGTTTGCCAGGGCACATAATAACAGAATGCACAGAGGGCAGTAGTCCCTTACCAGGTTAATACGGACTTGAAACATTATCTATGCCTTGTAGCTTGTAACTGTATGAAACTTGTAGGATATATACTGAGTGTTGGTGTCTGTGTTTCAGGGCACTGAAAAGACAAGGGTCAGCATTATTTAGGGGTTGTCATGACATCAGATCTAACCTCTCTCCCTGTTTTGGCAGGACTCAGCCTGGTGGAGGACTACCCGTATGAACCAGAGGAGAGGGGATCTGACTATGTTCGCCTGGCCTCCATCGCTGCGGGTAAGTCAGCAAGCTGTGAGTGTTTCTCTGCTTCCTCTTCCCTCCTACCTGCCTTCAGTTACTCCAACTGAGCAGGGAGAAAAAGTTATTAAGGCAATCAAAAGAATCTATTTCTCGCTAAATAACACAAGCCGGGTCCCAACCCCAGCAAATAGAGATGTTATCTTGCGTCATTTTGATGGAGTAGACAGAAGTAAAGGCAGGTGGGTCTGCGAAATGTTTGATGAGTAACAACCCACGCTTTGCTTCTGTCTCGCTTCTGAACCTGTGGGCAGGCCGCAGGGCTTGTATGTGCTGCTGTTTGCCCCAGAGGCACCGATTAATTACCCATTTACTTTAATGCATCTGGAAGCAGCGGAACTGGGGAGTGTGTGTGTGTGTGTGGGGGGGGGGGGGGGGGTGAAGAACAGAAAGATGACGGAAGAAAAAAGTCACAGTACGAGGTGAGAGCGAGAAAGAGAAAGAATAAGAAAATGGCAGACAGACAGAGCTGCTGGCTTGTTTACTCAAGCAACACCTTTATTTCCTGTCGGAGGCTTGGAAAAGAGAGAGGCTGCACACAAATGAGGAGTTCCTTTTTTTTTTCTCAAAGGAGAGGACATGAAGTCAAGTGTTTTGTTTTCTCCGACGGCAGTTATTCTTTGGATGAATGAAGCTGCGATGGAGAGTCGGCAAAACTTAAATAATGACTTAAATGAAGTGATTAGTATGGAAGGCATTCAAGCATATGCCGTGCAGTAAAATGATAAATGTCCTGTATACACACAAAATAAAGTAAAAACAAGTGGATAATGACAGCTCAAAGCAAGGGTACAGCTTTATTTAAACATTTCAATAGTTTATTCAACACAAAGGCAGAAAAAAACTGAATTGGCCTCAAAATAAACCTTACAATGGGAAACAAACATCTAATTGTATTGTTTTATAGATGACCTTCATTATATCAATGTTGTATAAGGACACCTCTGCAAAAACGAGGGCATGGTAAGGTTAGAAATAGTAATTATACTTTCATATGGAAAATATGAATATTTTACTAATGGAATCTCCTGGGTAATGAATTGCTTATGGGGTGCTTTTTATGTATAATACCGCGCTGCTCAGGAGAGACTGACTGGAAGCCCTCTGTTTATTTTTAAAAAACTCAATAAGCTGTGATGTTTATTATATTTACCAGGGGATCATGGGTATATTTGTGATATTAAAGTTGAGGTTGTTTTTTATGTTGGCAGCTCCTAATGGCAATGAGGGATCAGTGTCAAATACAACTTTTATGACTTCAAACCCGAAGTAATGCAAGCTGACATTACCAAACTGCACATGCTTTTCTCATCACCACAGGGCTAAGACGGGCAAATGATTTAACAGTGGTATGAGGCCAGTTCAGGGGACGTTTGCATAATAGCCCTAAAGGTAAATTCAGGTTATGTTCAGGTTGTGTAACCGTGATACTACTCAACTCAACAGTATTATTACAGAGATCAGGGAGCATAGAAATAAAGGCAGCTTTAAAATAAAGTCCATTTAACTTTAATGCACACATCTGGAATGCTTTATTTGCTCACAGCACTTTAAAACTGCATGTGCACACAGGCCACATAAAGATTGAGATCTGGGAATGCAGTGGTGTGTCTAAAATTAAGCTGTTTAACCTCAACTCCCCAAAGCAATTTCAGTCAAGGCAACTGGACTTGGTTATTTGTCTAGGAAGACTTTTCACCTCTCATCCAAGAGGCTTCATCAGTTCATGTACGCATCTGACCAGGCTGGGACTGGTCTGACCAGACCGGGACCAGTCCTAGCCTGGTCAGATGCATAACAATGACCTGGACAAATGAGAGTATCCACAGGCTTATTTAACCTCAAGATTAACCAGAGTTTTAGTTTCGATGACTGATCCTTGTGTGATCACTGTAGTTTTGTTGTTGTGTTCGCAGCAGCAACATAGTGAATACAGTGTCCTTGTAACAGACAGAAACAATGGCCCAAGCTACGTAGATGTAATAAACCAGAAATAGCCTGCAGGTTGCAAAGAATGAAGAAGTCCTGCAGGAGAGGTTTCCAATGGACAGTCTTGGTAATAATGCTCATCTGCATGGGAGGGGTTTTGATTGAAAAGCTTAATTAAAGGGATGATTCAGCTTTTTTGAAGTGTCATTGTATGATGTATATATCTTTAGTTAGTGTGTTACCTACAGTAGATGATGGTTAGCCAGTTTGGTGAAGCAGACAGGAGTACCAACACAGAAGTTGCTGTGTACGGGGGAAACAGCTGCAGCAAGACGTACTTTAGTCACTTAAAGTCCTAAAAAAAAGTGTATGCTATGTGTAGAATATTTTACTGCCTTTTTTTGCCGTCAAACATCTCTCTCTTTTGGCTCTCATCTCTTCTCATCTTCAACCGTTATTTTCTAAATGTATTCCTACGCATACTCCGCAGACCAGCTGTCTGGGTCAGACTTTCCACCATTTATGGAATAAACAAATACACGAAAATACAAATTAGTGATTATAACTGCGCTCAAGAAATAAGTGAGGATCCCTTTATGAGTCTAAGTATACAGAAGAAGTCTGACAGCTAGGTAAAGCAGAGAAAACTGACTGACTACATAGTCACCCAGCAGATGCTGTACACTTTTTCTGTACCTTTATTCTGTCCATTACTTCTGCAAAGTGTCAGCTACAGAAACCATTCAGATGTAAAAATGTCCTGCTCTTTAAGGACATTTCTCCTTGCATTCAACTTTTTTAGATTTCTTATACTGTGTGTTTTTTTTCAGTAATCTTTTATAATGGAAGTGAATGAGAGAGAGGGTTCTAAATTCTCTTCAAACACACTCCACTTTGAAGTTCTACTACCTCTGCAAACTTTCAGCTGTGGCTTCATTTGAACCTTTAAGGGGTCGCAAGAACTCAAACTATTCAATTTCCACTCTTTTTTTCTTTTTAACTGTGTTGTGACTTGTGTGGTATTGGACTGATCCTCTTTTTACGAGTTTAGTCCTTGTTAGTTTTACTTCTTCCATGTCAAGCATCTACGGTACTTCCATACATATTAACAGCTAGAAAGATGCAGTATATTTGGCAAATTGATGCATGTATTGAGCCTTTTTGATAGCTAGCTTTTGATGTGTGTTTGTGTTTGTGTGTGTGTGTGTGCGCGCGTGTGTGTGCGTGTGTGTGTGTGTGTGTGTGTGTGTGTGTGTGTGTGTGTGTGTGTGTGTGTGTGTGTGTGTGTGTGTGTGTGTGTGTGTGTGTGTGTGTGTGTGTGTGTGTGTGTGTGTGTGTGTGTGTGTGTGTGTGCGCGTGTGTGTGCGGTGTGTGTGCGTGTGCGTGTGTGTGTGTATTCTGTGGACGTCTCCTTTAACATGCTCGGTGGCACGTTTTTGTGACCTCATACATAATCCACTTGTTAAAATGACACTGCTTGTTTTAGGCTGTTTTGAATTACAGCAGCACCAGACCTGTTCTGTACTGTACAGCCTCCTCATAAATTCCACTCCAGCGAATTCACGGGAGGTCAAAGTTGACATCCATGCCATGCATCTTGACAAGTCGACTGCCAAAACAACAAAGACGTGATTAATGGATGTTTTTCCGGCCTTATAACATCTCTCCCTCAAACAGAGTAATGACCCTTTTCAAAGATGCAAGCCGGAGCCACAGCTCATCATATTTTGAGGACTTCATCCTTTATCAGTTCATAGGTTAACTAAAGTAAAGGCAGTGGTATTAAGAAAGTACCTCTGTCTGAACACATTAGATGTTCTGCACCCAGAAAGCAGCTTTTTATTGCATCATTGGCCTCTAAGAGCGGTAGATTGTTTATTATAGGATTTTCCACTTCATGCACCTTGGTTGTAAGACAAATACCAACAGTTTTGTTTTCTTTCTGTAATGCAGCAGGTTGGTCAGACGCTTTGTCAAGAAATAAGGGATACAATGATGACTTTGAAGGGGAAGTGCAGAGTTTTAATTGAAAGGTGTTTACATCCAGAGACTCTTAAAGGGAGGCTGTCTTTTAAGTCTCAAATAGTCACCCAGTGTAGCTTTGAAACGTCCAGTATCATGGGGAAAAATGTATATATATACTGTAGCATAAGCCACTTCTTTGCTTTAGACCAGCGTGTTCACTATAACTGTGTTTCCATCAAACACTTTAGATATAGTACCTTTAGAACTGACCCATATGGAGATGTAATTAAACGCTAGATCTGTTATGCGTTTCCATCACAGACGGTACTTCTTAAATGTAGGCGGGCCATGTGCTAAGAAACGAGCTGAAAACCTTTTCATTCCTCACTGCTCCATCTGGCTCTCGCTGTATTTTCTCTCCACCAACAACGCAGAGGAACATCTGCACCAATCTTGGTCTGCGATATTTCTAGCTCCACCTTTTAGTATAAGATTAATGTTTTAGGTGCCTTTCGTTTAGATGGTGATTGAAAACACAAAAAAGGTAAACCACCTTCCAGAGTGGAAATCTGTGTAAAGGGGTAAAAACAGAAAAGTGTGCACTGATCTACTCAAGCTAGCTCACGTCGAGTATGTGTTTACATAACATCCATGTGCAGAGTACAGGTAAGCAACAGCAAACATGTCAAGTTGCCTGGGTGGGAGCCGAGGCGGTGGGAGGCTGCAGACCGTGCTGCAGATCCCTGTCACACTGTACGGCGTCCTGCTTCTCCGCTATTTGGGAGAGAAGTAGTAGGAAGTTTCTACACATGCACAAGCTCTGGGTGGTGTTGTGAAGCACTGCCACACAACACCACCCAGAGCTTGTGCATGCTAGCCACCTGACGTGCATACTACATCAAATTTCACACACGTTTGCGTCACCGCATGCACGCAGATTTCCCCCCAAAGACGCGGAATAAAAAGTGAGAATGCAACGCCACTTATGCGTTTCCTTTCTAGTTCGTCTTCGTCTAAAAAGGGCCTCAATCAGGAAAGTGTAAACCGTTTGCCTCAGTATGTCCTCTCAGCAGGGAGGGGCTGGTCTCTTTTATGATGTAGAAAGAAAGGTAACATGGGTCTGCAGTAGGTGACATTTTTATAATATTTGAGGTTCGTATGGATGGGTGCCCATAGATTGTGGTGTAAACAGTAACTAAGATATTTTGTATTAATGGTATGTTCATTGTTCTGCATATTTTGATCACCCTGTACCTGAGCAGGTGGTAGGTTCCTGTTAGCTGAGGCTTAGAAGGTAACATGCAATTTAAAGGAGTAGGGAAGAAAATGGTACCTTGCAGTGAGGTTCCAGTTTTCCTTAGTTTGGTGTTCTTTTGCTTCAGTTTGATTTAGCTTTTTTGACATTCCCATGTTCAATTTTTGCCCTTTTTTGCAGTAAATTTTGTGTTATTAAATATCACCTTTTTTTTGCACTATTCCTGCTAATCAACCTGCTTCTTCAATATCCCTTTTTAAAGCTTTTCAGTTCCAAACCACCTTATCTGCCCTGTATATGGGTCGGCAACACTACAGCACAACTCCAAGTGAATGTATGAAGAAAGCGATAGCAAAGTTTGAGGTAGTGGAGTGTTTCAGACATGCTAAACCTATTGCGATTAGCCAGGATTTTCTTTTAGGGGACCTCAGCAAGTCAAAAGTTTCGAGTTCAACAAGGAGCTTTATTAGCTTCAGGCCAAAGCATCAGCAAAGAAACTGCAGGGCATCTTTGTGCTCACGTCTGAGAGTGGGTTACTCAACCTGCCCACCACAACACCCACAGTCCAACCATATTCTGTGGAACACTATGGGAAAAAATGTTTAGAACAAAAATAATAGACTTGTGAATGTTAGTTATAATTACAATTATAATTGAACGGAATTGTATGTGTAGAATATTGAAAGCTCAAAGTCAGTACTTCAACATCAGACACTGCATTTCAAATTCACTGTTATATTGGAGCCAACTAAACAATTTGTCACTGTCCAAATACTGACAGAATGCACTGTAGATTTCAAATTTAGATATGCGCTGATGAATATTACAGAAGCAAGCCTGCAACTGGAAAACAAACTGGAGCATGAGTGCATTCAGCCTCAGGCGGTTCAGAGGTGTAAAAGTGTGAAAGAATGTTAAGCAGGATGTTCCTGGATAGGAGCATTCATGCTCAGCAAGTCTCCATTCTATAAATAATGAATTACTAATTACTAATAACAAGGGATTTATATGCAAGCTTATGCGCATTTTCTGTTTCCTACACATGTGGCCACTTCATGCAATTTGTCATCCTGACCTGCAGTTCCATCAGGTCCTCCCAACCTCCCCCCGCCTGCTTAGTAGTTAAGTTGGGAATAACCTATTCTTTGTGATGGGTTGTTAGCTCGCTCCCCAAGGCCATTCATATTTTATATGACAGCTTGGTGAGAGCCAAACTCACCAGGAGACACAACTACAGGCAGTTTACAAACTAATGAGCGGTGCTATCTGCCAGAAGAGCTGAGCGTCGTCATGGCCGTATTGACTTGGAGGTCCCTTGGGGGAAAAAAAACACACACACACATACACACACACACACACACACACACACACACACACACACACACACTTGATGATGGATTGGGAAATGTGGCCAAAAAAAGATAGTTATAAAAGGGGGATTCCACTGCCTCCACAGAGGTGGCTCATTACTGCGGAAGTCAGAGGGAGCATTGGCACTGAGGGAAGCAGAGTGACAAAGTTGAGGAAGAACGGATGCAGTAGGAGAAGGGAGAGCGAGCTGAATGGAGGAAGGGAAGAGACAGATGGAGCGGGGGTAACGGCAGTGTTGAGAGTGACAGCCACATAGCGGGGGAAGGAGAGAGTCAGGTGAGTGAGGGATGGACCCAGGTGTAGGAAGGGAGTGTTGGAAAGATGGATGGATGAAGGAGAAGAAGCAGTAATTACAGGCCTTGTTGTGTGGTTGGAGAGATGGAGGAGTGGCTTTTTCAGCACTGCCACTCTGCATTAACCCAGCAGAATAAAATATTCAGCCATTAGGCCTTGGCTGAAACACATCCAGTGCCCAGGCTCATGCAACATTTAAACACCATTCATGTTCTATTCATTGCAAGGCGGCCTATTACATATAATCATCATTTTTGGTTTAGTTTGTACAAGACACACATTTCTTTTTTCATCTGTAAACGCAACACTGCATCTAAGTCTAGAGGTGAGGCAAGTCAATACTGACTCCAATTAGGGCTTGAAGTCATTGGTAAACATTGCCTGGGATTTGATTTTCTCAAACCACACAGAAGGATAAAATGCTTTCTGCTTTCCACTTGTGTCTTCTTCTCTTTCTAGAGTCTGAAGTAACAACGGTGAACCGCTGCCTGGATGCTGCCAAGGCATGTAACATAGATGAGACATGTCAGAAACTTCGTACAGAATACGTCTCGTCCTGCATCCAGCCGTCGGCGCGTTCGGGGCCATGCAACCGACCAAAGTGCAACAAGGCTTTGAGGAAGTTCTTTGACCGTGTTCCCCCCGACTACACCCATGAGCTGCTGTTCTGTCCCTGCACAGACACGGCCTGTGCAGAGCGCCGCCGGCAAACCATTGTGCCATCCTGCTCCTACGAAGACAAGGAAAAGCCCAACTGCCTGGCCCAGCTGCGGATCTGCAAAGCAGACTACGTGTGCAGGTAGAAATTATAAATGTTGTCTAACATGCTGCCTGCTGCCAGGAACATGTTCCACTGAGTGTTTTTCGAGTTGGCATCATAAGACTCACTGAACTGATCATTTGCAGCAACTGTGGTTTCTGTTAAAGGTTTGCCTGTGAATGTTCTCATTCGTTAAAGGTTCACATTTGTTAAAGGTTCACATTTGTTAAAGGTTCACAAAGATGTTTCTACTGCCAGTCATGTACACATTGATGCTGAACCTTTTTCAAAGCATAACATTTTTATTAGTTATTGGTTAAACATTGTATAGTGTCCAGTAGTAGTATTAGTAGTGACTTGACACTTCAAAAATAGGTCTGTTAGGAAATAAGTAACAAGTGACAGCATCCAAGACTGATTGATTTGGAAAGTCGTCCAAGATTTAAAGCTGAAATAGATTTTTTTTAAGGTTAGAAGGAGAAAGTAGACATAATTGGAGAAACAAGCTTTAAATAGGAATTGCTGTATTTTCTAATGTGTTTCTATGAAAGTGACTAATGCCAATAATTTGTTTTGAAATTAGCCTAGTATTTAGCCAGAGTGCCACAGCCTGGCCCCTATGAACCGGGCTGCAATTTAATCAAATGGGGCACGAAGGACCAGGTCAATGCTCATCTAATAAAAGTGTTTATTTTTGCCACAGACAGGCTCAGATTGTTATTTTAAGTGTCTCACTACATAATGGAAAGATGTAGGAGTCTTGCTCTGAAATCTCGTTCTGAAATCTTGCAAAATGTTTCTTGCCGAGAGGCAGCAGAGTGGACTTGTGTGGAACTGGAGTAAGAGAGAGAGAATCGCCATCAGGGAGTTTTTTGTGAAGTCAATGAAGCTTTGTTTAAAAGATTTTTAATAAGAGCAATGGTTCATCTCCGAATGGTGCCAATAAAATGTGGAGCTACACTTTGTGCAGCTTTCATAAACTCAACATTCCCTTTGGATTGGACAGGCTGTTGTGGCTAGTTGTGCTACAAATGGAACCTAACACTGGATACACTTCACCTTCACCTTCAGACCATCGGGGCTGCAGTTTGACCAGGACACTACACAGGTGAAGAAAGCCTACCAAAGCACATTTTCCTGAAGAAAAATGCCGTTCGAAAGGTGGAGAGCTGCAGAGAGAGTGAAGGACGACAAATGCTATTAGCTAAAGTTACTGTGTTGACCTGCAGCATGGCAGGATAACTACAACTTCTCCATCTTTCCATCATGTAGTCAGACACTTAGAATAACATTCTGAGCCTGTGAGTTGCAAAAACAAACACTTTTAGTCGTCATACAGTGACCAAATTAAAAAAAAGAAAAAGTTGTTGCCATTAGTCATTTGCACAGAAATGCATGGGGAAATAGTTACAGGTCTAAAAATACCAACATTCCTCTTTAATACACTATCTTATTTTTTTTTTTGAATGTTTAACTTGTTAGCAAACACCTGCCTGAGGTCACTGACACATCCAAGATCTTGTTTGATCTGCTAACTCCTGAGAAAACTGTCTGAGTCTCTGTTAGATGTTCGATCAGCTTCACCGGCCACTCGTTTATTTGGCTCTGTGCTGTTTCACTTAAGTTCCGCTTAAAGAGTTATTTGTGAGAGCTGGAGCAACTCAACTATTGAGAAAACTAACAAAATGAACACAGACATTTTAAATTACAGGACATGAAAACAGAACTGAAAATAATGTTGTAGGTTAAGTCAAAAAGGACAAAATGTATCTGGTGTTTTCTTACATTTAAGCTGCATTAATTGATTAGAGAGGGTCCAAAACAGAGGAAGCTATTGTAGTCTAGCTTCCTCACAGAATCCACTTTTATTCAACCCCCTTAATCAGAGTAATGATTACTGCTCTTCATCTGCTCCACGAGAGATTAATTGTTTGTAGACTGTTTTGAGACCGCAAAGCTTATTGTTCCATTAATAACTAAGCAACTAAGCTAAGATGGTGGCAAGCTTGGAGACCTATTGACATGTTCGATGATAAACCTAGATTTGCAAAAACTGACCTACAGTATGGGCTACAAACCTTAACCGTTCAAGATCAGTGGCTAACCTTCCTTATTTGCAAATCTTGGGTTATCATCTAGACACAGCCCTTTTGCAGTTCACTAGCGCAAGCAAGTGCTGGCTAACTAGCGTAACAGTGGTTACTCACCAATGACAGTTATTTACCAACTTGCTCTGGTCACAATCTGACCAAGCTTTCACCAAGACATGCAGATGAATGCATCTTATGTTGCAACTTTACAGCCTAACATGAGTGCAGCTGCTTTAAATACTGCAAAACAGCACAGACATTCAACTTAACTTACTATTTTTTAACAATATGCTGTTGAGAGAGAATAGATTACCTATGAAAACAAGTTGCTTCAAGTTAATTTTCATGGCTAATGTGCTGGTGTCTTCACTGCACTATGAAGTGCTTTGTTGATGTGGTGGCCTTGAACAATGACTTTCCCTCAGGAAAATAAAGGGCATTGTGTGTCTTGGAAGATAGGTCTGGCTGGTATGATATGTTCATTTAGATTTAATTAGTCAGTTGTGTTTAATTAATTCAATTGTTACACTCATCAACTGTGTTTAATTAGTTCGATTAAGTTCTGCATTCATTTTCTGAATGCAGAACTTAATGGCAGCCAGGCAAGAAGCAGCCGTGTGAAATAGTCATTATAAGAGCGACTATCATCACTGGGGATTCAGACATGACTTTCCTGCCAAAGCGCTCAGAAAATATTTATCATTGTACAGCCGAGACATCCTCAGGATCAGTAAATTGCAGTAAATTGACCCTCTGCATGAGAAAAGTGCATTTATTCTTTGTTAAAGTCTTGTGTATGTGAGACACTGATGAAAACAAAGATTCCATTCAGATTGATTGTCAAAATCCAATTAGAAAACGAACAATGTCTTAGGAGGTCATTAAAATTCAGAGGGCGTATTCCCCTCAATCACTGGAGACTGAAAACATGGAGTTCTCATACCCATCCAGCAGCCTCTTCTCTCTGACAGCAAATGGTGGCCAGCGTTTAATCTAGTTCCTCTTCAAATGTCAGGAAGACAAAGGGCTTCATCTGTCACGGCTATCGATCAGGCATTATTTTCCACTGCCGCCCCAATAGATGGAGCATCTCAAGGCCCCTGCACCGCCTGCCAATCCCCCACCAGTCAGCTGGCATTAACCGGCAGCCTGCAGAGGATGCCTTTGCTTAGTGCACAGCCTATGAGTTTTACGCACATCATTACAATGACATGACAAACTAGGGGAGAGCGGGGAGTTGTGGTGCCCTGAGGGGATCATGTTGCAAATGCCAGTCGACGGGGGCCGATGATGCGTTATGATGGCCGTGATAGCCTTGTACAATGATGATGATGAGGCTAGATGTCTGGGGTGCTGGCAGGAAAGGTGAAGGAGGGAAGGCAGAGCGGCTGTGGGTGGAAGCGTTTATATGGAAGATCCATATTTGTCTAATCTCCGCAGCCAGGCCTGCCAGACAGCGCCCACGGTATTTAGAGAGCAGAGCCAAGGCCTATCTTTGCCCCTCATTGACTCTTTACGGCCTGGCAGCCTTCCAGAAGACAACTCGCTGGGAAAAATGGGGACGAAGAAAAAGAGACATGAATGTCGCCAGGGGTGACTGTAGTGGTTGTAGTGCTGCAGAGCGAGAGATCTTGAAGGGTGGAGGGAGTTGATGTAGGAGTATAGGTAGGTAGATGAGCGCTCTGGGTTTCAGCTCCACATCCTGTCGTTAAGAGAAAGCACCAGTGCCGGCCACCCCTCAGTGACACGACTTGTGCAGGAGCCAAGCATGAGTAAATGATGGATGGCATGTTATTGCTCCCACAGGTCTCGCTGGGCACAGTTCCAGTATGATTGCCAACCTTCTGAGCTGAGCGCCAGTGGCTGCAAGCAGGAGAACTACGGAGCATGTCTACTTGCGTACACCGGCCTGATAGGTAAGAACTAAATCTTTCTGTGGCAGCTCCGGCTCACCCACCTGCTATGATGAATCAGAAACAAAAAGGTTTTGGAGGGAGGAAGGCGGACAGCAGACAAGTGCACTGAACAGGGCTGAAAAGAATGAATCAACGATTGTGATGAGAAGCGTGGTTCAACAATCGATGAAGCGCTGATTAATGTGGCTGCAGCTTGCCCTGCCAAGTCGTTGGCATTATAAGTAGTGCAATTACAACTATTGACTGCTGTTTTTAGAGAATTATCCCTGACGTGACGATGAGTGGGAGCAGGCAGAGGCGTGGAACACAGCTTATTGTACTTTAGATAAAAACTTAACAAAAGATCACATAATGCACAAATGGTTGTTAAAAACCACTCAGTCTAAACATGTCATTACAGGACAACAATACCGCTCTTAGCTGCTGGAAAAATGGGGGAAAAAAGGTTGTTTAGTGTGTTTAGTCAGAGGGACTGAGGGAGACAGATAAAGGAAGACAGAGACAGAAAGGTGTGCAGCAGTGATTGGCCATTCTAGACAACTGAAGTAGAAGGGAGACTCTGAGGTGTTGTTTGAAAGTCTGGGACACAGAAAATCAATGGAGGTAAATCAAAACTTTTTCACCACACTGCCTCAAAGTGCAGCAATTCTATTTCCCACCTCCTTTTAAAAAATACAAGCTACAAGGCTATATTACCCATCCTGGAGAATGACTTCCCAATCACTTCCTGCTGAAAAGCTCCAAAGGCAGAAAAGAATAAAAAGAATACATCAGAGAGACCTCTGTGATAGCAGCAGGACTTTGTACTGCGGGTCACTGCACTCATCAAAGTCCACTCAGCTGCCTGTCCTGGTGGATCTGCATGCTAGAAAAACTAGCAGACAAGCTAAACAACTGCTAATTTACTTGTTGTTTGGACTAAGCCTCATGTATGCACATATGATAAATATGTCACACTGCGCCTGTCACGAGAGACATTTCTAGCAAAAGTTTGTTTCCATTTCTTTAAAATTGGTAATATAGAAGACACAGTACATGTTTGTTGGCTCAGCGAGTGGAAGTGAACATTTGATCACAAGGCAGCCTTCTTAAAGGGACATTGTGTAGAGAATTTATGACCTCAAATCAACGTCTTCATTCATTAATAAGTCCTCATTGGTGTACAATTACCTCTGCCACCAATCTGACTGAGCAAATCATTTCTTATCTGTATTTTCATAGGACATGTAAGCTCTGTGGAGGCTTCCATGTCCTTCCAGTCTTCAAAAAACTATGAATGGCCAAGAGGGACATAAAGCACTACGTGTGTGAATGTTCTCATTTGTCCAGGTCATCATTATACCCAAAGAAATCTCAGTCAAAAGCAACTGGACTTGGTTATTTGTCTAGGAAGATGTTTCACCTCTCATCCAAGAGGCTTCATCAGTTCATGTACGCATCTGACCAGGCTGGGACTGGTCCAACTAACTGGTGTGGAGATCCAGGTATTAAACCTCTCACAAGGCCGATGATGTCACTAGAACCCTTTGTTCTCCAAGTGCCAACGACTGTCGTGGAAGGTTAAATACCTGGATCTCCACACCAGTTAGTTACATGAACTGATGAAGCCTCTTGGATGAAAGGTGAAACATCTTCCAAGACAAATAACCAAGTCCAGTTGCTTTTGACTGAAATGTCTTTGGGGAAAAGCACTACGTGGTACTGGTGAGCCAGCTTGACTGTAAAAGACTGGAGAAGGAGCTCAGCGAAACGTCACAATTGGGAGAAAAATCCTTAGAGTGCCCTTTTAACTTACTTAACAGTCTCTGTCTCTATTCCTTTTTTAAATTCCTCTCGCTTTCACAACGAAAATATTGATATGCACTCTAACATCCAAACTTAACCTGATTATAGCTACACTGAAGATGATAGAAATTGCCTTGTAAATGCCTTTGATTATCATAGTCAGGGTAAGGTCATAATCAGACTAAGCATAACAAGATAAAATCAGCCGGATTTCTGCTCAAATGTTTCATTTGTTGGGACATTAAACTCTTCAATCAGACATTTTTCACCTTGCTGTTAAAACTGCTCTTTTATGAGGTCTTTATTAAGAAATAGCTCAAACTTTTACAGAACCGCAGGTAGATTTGCTTGTTTATCTAAAGATAGTAACAAAGATGAATATTCAGTTCAGTTCAAGTGAATAAAATGATATATAATGGTCTGATTCAATCATTGCATAATTTAGTGATGTGAGGAGTTGAATTGTGTCAATATGCCTGTAAACATACAGAACCGTGTTGTTTCCTCCTCTCTACAGGAAGCACAATAACTCCCAACTACCTTGACAACTCCACATCCAATGTGGGACCCTGGTGCTCCTGCACAGCGAGCGGCAACCACAGGGAACAATGCAACGACCTCCTCATTTCCTTCCACGACAATGTCTGCCTGAGTGAGTAACAGCTGACCTCTGGCAACACAGCAACAATAACAGAGACGAAGTGTAAGAATGAAGCAAGTCTGGAGTTGTAAAACCAAAAAAATCCATGAAACTTTTATACTTCAAAAGTCCTATGATGTGTAACACTAAAGCGAGTCAGCCTAAACCTAGTTTTTGCATTTCTTTTTAAAGTTTTACATTTTAAACTGTCTCCTAGCTCTTATTATATTATATCAGTAGTCAGATTTCTATATATCGGTTTTAGACCTAATATTCTTACATTCTACTGTTTTAGACAAAAAATAGTGTAGAGGCGGCTTAAAACAGCATTCAGCAATCACATTAGTTAATACAAATTTACAGAAAGATTATGAGTGTTCAACATTTTACTCTTCCATATACCACCCTCACAACTGTGCCATAAATATGGAGATTAGTTTAGCTATCTTAAATTATTCTGCATCAAACAATTGCCATAAAATTCCATATAGTTGTTATTTTCCACTTTCACTGAATTACATTTTTTTTACACAGACTGGGAAATGTCAATGATTAGCAACACTACTCAGACTGCAGTGCTCCATTATACAGCAGAAATGAGTGGAAACCAAGATAATGGCATGTATTATAACCATAGGACAAAATGGGTCAATCTGGTTGAAAATAGTAAAAACTACAATTTTGAAGTCAGGGCTCTATTTGAAACCCAGAGAAGCACAGCAACAACATGTGTGTCCAGTTATTGACGTTCTTCTCATCTCATTCTGGTCAAGAAGGTAAATAGAGTAAATACAATATATATACACTGGAGATCAAACTTGGACAACAAATTATAAATACTTGGTTTATTCTGAAATATTGTTATTTTTTATTGTTCATAATTTGATAGAATATCCGCTCTGGCTATACCACTGCTGTACTAGCATGTTCTTTTAAATAACCAAGGCACTTTAAGAAAAACCTTGATTTTGTGGGGAAAGTGAGTTTTAAATTTCTTTTGAGTACAATAACCATTGTAAAGTTTTCTTCTATAGGAACAGGAAGTGTAGAGGCCACAGCTTTGAATGACTTCAGCACATCTGCTCCCACAGGACATCTCTAGTTTCTCACACTGCTCTGGTTTGATCTTGGTCCATTCTGACTCAGTCTCTAACACAGTTCACTAACTGGAGGGGGTTTCTTACACTTGACTTTGATGCCAAGGATCTTCCCAGAGATTCACCTTGAGGTTTAGATCTGATGGTTTAGATTTGCTCACTGTTTTATTTTTTTTCACAAAATAAAGGTGTTTAAGGGCCTTAGTTATTTTAAAAAACATGCTAGTGCAGAAGTGGTATAGCCACAGAGGATATTCTGTCAAATTCTGAACATTAACAACACAGTATTTCAGAATCAATGAAGTAGTTATAATTTGTTCTCTAATTTTGATCTCTAGTGTATATGTGTTTTTATTTTAACAATCAATTAAACCATTTTTGGACTCATAACCTCAATATAAAACCCCTGCTGCTGCTGTTCGTAGTTATGGAAAACAAGAAAACAAACAAATTCCTGCCCACAAAAAACTGACAGGTCATCTCTAGAACACCAGTCATCAGTACCAGTACATCTTTCAGTATCCTCAGAGAGTGACGTCACTAGTGACACATCAGCCCCTCTCTCTCTCTCTCTCTCTCTCCATGTGTTTACTTTAGTCTATATCAATTTATTTCTTTGCACAAATAAGACTCGCAAACAAACAACCCCATGAGTGATGGCAGCAGTGACAGACAACAGTGACTATAATAGCTGTTGGCACACAGTAACCCCTTACATATAATATCTGTGTGTTTAGATCATGCTGGGAAAATGTATCACTGCAGAAAATATTTACTATAATAGAAACATGTGTTATTGAGTAGCAGAACAGATGATGAATTAAAGACTGATAAACAGCAGCTCATATAAGGATTAACCATCGATCGTCTGTAGTATTTTACGCTTTGTAGCATTTATTCATCAACGAACAACGAACGAACAACAACAACAGCAACAGCAACAAAACAGCTTTGACGACAGGAGATCATCCCTCTGAATGAGTGATAGCACCAGTGACAGAGGAATGACACCAGTGACAAAGTAACACAAGCTGTAGTGGCTGGTGTCACAGCAGACACTGGAGTTTATTCTGGGTTATTATAAGACAGGTTCTTATAAAGCTGTCGGCATGGATAACAACATCAGTGAAAGACCAGTGGCACCGGTGACAGTACAAAGCAAACTACAGCTGCTGTCATGTGGTGACAAAACATAATGTCAGTGTTTCTTAAGCTTATACAAGGCCAAGTCTTTATTCACTTAAAACAAAAAACAACAAAGTATAAATCAGTCATCACGCGCAGGAAGCTACCGCCTTACACGCTGCGTTGAGTTCTGGCTCCATTGAGTTCTGGCTCCATTGCAGCAGCCAGAAGTTGCCTGCTCGCCCACTGCCCCATATCTTCAAACGCCCGATCTATTTTAGCTGGACCATCTTGTATTTAGAGTGTGTAATCCATGATAACGCTTGAAATTACAGCCCACAAATTACATTAGTAATTTAAGAGTGAACAGCTTGCCACACTATTCTTTTTTACTGAATGTTGTCCAATAAACCACAATATGCTGTGGTTTCTAATTGAAAGTAATCATATTCAGTACCTTAATAATTTATTATAGGACATAAAAGCTGCTGGTTCTTCTTCAATATCAGTTTTAATAGTCAGATGGATACATCACTGTCCCACAGTATTCTCTCATTATCTTACAACCATACACACTAATTCTAGCTATAAATGCACACCATATTAAATGATAATGTGTCTGAAAAATGTTACAAGTTTATTTCCCCAAGTTATTATTATATCATGATTAACTCATAATTTTAAAATAAATGATACCATAATTCATTTCATTGTAATTTCAGCAGTGTTTTAACCATTTTTACCATAGACTGTATAAAAAATTGATGTAGCCTCTCGGTCGAGGTCGGTTCTCTCAACTTGATCCAGTCGTCCTCGCTGCCGGGAGCCGCCATCTTGTCAGACTGTGACTCCTCCTCATTTCCTCTGACTAAAAAAGGGCATTGGTGTGACGTTGGGGGGAGGGAGATACGTCCATCTGGCTGACGTTTACATTAGCTCCACCACCCGGTAGCTAGGCTAACAGAACATGTTACTAGATAAACGGGACTGGGAATGTTGAGATTTTTTTTCAGGACCGGGAGGGAACAAGAGTCTTTTTTTTTCTTCTTTTTTTTGTAACGGGAACAGGATTTTTTAGAGGGTAGAGACTGACGCAGGAGGTCAGTCTCTAGCAGAGTCAAGTGCAGGCACTCCCGTGACTGTAGTGGAGATTACACCGGCTCTGGGAGTCAAGTGCAGGCAGCATTTAAGATCTATGATTCAAACTGATATTCAACACAGTACCACGCTCATAGACTGTAAAACACCAACCCTCACGGCCAAAATCCTCCCGGTGCTCCAGATTAGCATCTAGTGTATGTGTCATAGATGTACGCTGTATTCAAGTGCGGCGATTAAATTAGCATGACAAAGCTAACACGGTGTGTCCCTAAACCATCTTGTCACTTATAGTATCACACACCACACAAATGACCACAGTCCAGGTAGAGATGACAGAGTTAGGGTGCTAATCCTGACAACTAGCCTCCAAGGAGAAGTGAGGGCCAGAGGCTAGCTGCCACTCAAGCGGCCACGCCCTTAATTATTCATAAACTTTAACCTCCAATAAAATACTTTTTTTTTTTTTATACCAGGCCTTAAATGGGTTTAATTATGCTGTAAAAACGGCCTGTTTAACATGGGGGTCAATGGGAAACCGCTCTATTATGAAACCTGTGGACACTTGGAGAACTGCAGTTTTTGGCACTTCCTTATTGGATCAACCAGGAAGTCGCTGTGGTGGGGGCTTGATTTTTACAAAGTGACAAAATGACTATACTATAATCATAAAGCAGGCACTAGGTAAATAAATACATTATTTTTTTAAACACAACTTATTCCCTAACCCAGACGTTATAATTTTTTTTCTTACAAGATAGAGAATATATCAAGCACCCCCTTAATTTGACATAGCCTACAGTATTTTTCTCACTGGCCACTTTATTAGCACACCTGGTGCTTAATGGTGGTGTTGTGTGTTCACAGATGCTCAGTGGTTATTTGAGTTACTGTTGCCTTTCTATCAGCTCCAACCAGTCTGGCCATTCTCCTCTGACCTCTGGCTAAAACAAGGCATTTGCGCCCACAGAACTGCTGCTCACTGGATCTTTTCTCTTTCTGGGACCATTCTCTGTAAACCCTAGAGATGGTTTTGCGTGAAAATCCCAGTGGATCAGCAGTTTGTTAAATCCTCAGAGCAGCCCGTCTGGCACCAACAACCACGTCACGTTCAAAGTCCCTTCAATCACCTTTCTTCTCTCTTCTCAACTGCAGCACATCCTCTTCACCATGTCTACTTGCCTAAATGCATGGAGTTGCTGCCATGTGATTGGCTGATTAGAAATTTGTATTAATGAGCAGTTGGACAGGTGCACCTAATAAAATGGCATCTGAGTGTATGTGAAAGAGCTAAGAGATGTATTTGCAATATTTTATGTATTTTATGAATTTTATGTATTAAACATATATGCAGATTAGAGTTATAGAATTGTTAGATTAACACTTAAAATATGTACTATTATAGATTTAAACTTTGAAATAATATTTGTCAAACAATAAAGCAACTATAGATATCATGATAATTAAAATGAATTAGATATTTTTCATGGACTCCCAGGAGAGTCTCAGACTCCACTGTGAGAAACATTGCCCTAACTTATTCTTGTCTTCTCTTGTGTTTCCCACCATAGGTATTCACTAAGTATTGTTTCGACATCCCATATTCAAGTGCTAAATAATTCCTATGCAATTTAAAGGCAGTAATGTGATGCAGAACCAAATCCAACCGTTGCTAATATCTAGCTGTCGGTTGACATACATTTGATAATTAACAAGCAGCAGCTGTGAAGCAGGAGACTGGATGCTGTGGTTTACCTTCAACGTATATGCTCTATTCCGGAAAATACAGATACAAAATGTAGACTTCAGGTTATTAAAAAAAGTAAATTACAAAATGTTAGCACATGGTTCATAATTGACATTGAGATGAGACTGTGTGTGCTTGTAAAACACTTGTAAACAGATTGGTTAAAGATGCTGCTACAGCACAACCGGTGGACGGTTACATAGCAGAGGGCATTATATAAAAAAGACAGTTTTTCCATTAACTCAGTATAAAGGTACAATATTTTCAGGTATTTTTATATATGGAGGTAGAAAAATATACAGCTAATAGCTAACAATCATCAAGCAAAGGCACCTCCAATAAAACAAAAGATTTACAGGAGAAGATTTATGCAGAACAAACAGACTAAACAGGAAAGTAAGGACAGGAAAAGCACTTGTATTAATTGTACTTAACAAAGGGATCGTCACTTGACTTGGTGTAGTTGGTTTTAATTAGTTAGTCACTGATTTAAACTTGTAGCTGAAGATTCCCAAAAGACTTCTTCCTAAAAAAATTTAAAGCCCACCTGCATCTTTCGCCGGTGGACAGGTTGTGTTTTTGCAACGCAGAAATTAATGAAACCTCAGGCTGAAAGGTGTGTCATGCTTCTTGCGATCAGCACGGTCAGTGCGGTGTGGACGGTGATACTGCGTATTTGCAGCCTGGGCAACTGTGCGCGGAGATTTTGATCATCGAGCCACACACCTCCAAGATTTTGTAGAAGCGCGGAATGAGTCGCACTGACTGCGTTGCAATGATTGGCTGGCTACAGGACCCAGAATTTCTATTGGCTGAGAGAATATACTCTGCTCTGACCGTGTTCAGGGACGGTGCCCGTCATCCGCACCGTGCCAACCACAAGGAGCATGAATCAGACATAAGTTGTAATGAAACCAGAATTTTAAAATTTGATTTGAACCTAGTATAAAAAAAAATCAATACCACAGCAATAAGGAAAACGTCCTAGGCACACAAAAAAAGTATTAACAACCTGCACACACAGTGTTGGTACAGAAAAAGACAATTCTAGATGGCAGAAGGGTCCTTTACATCAGTTTAAGTTTCCCCAAGGTGCACCTGAATGCACCATGAAATCCTGTTGGAGCCCAAAGGCTTTACTGTTCGTTGTTTGTTTCCATAACTCACGGGGAAGGAAAATGTTGCCACATGGGTGACTTCAGGGAAGCAGGAGGATTTAACAGTTCTGTTGTTTCGCAGTCATCTTTGAATCCGGGAGTGGCCATGGTGTCTCGAAAAGTGCAGCTGCAGACTGAGTTAATGTTAGCTTTATACTACTGCCGCTGTGTTGTGGTTTTTTTTTTATAGCTTTGGTATTTCAATACTGTGTAATGTATGATTAACAGAGATTGTATCATTAACACTTGATTTAAACAAAAGTATCAGAGTTTCGACACCTTTGACAACCGTACCTCTGATCCCAGTATATGCTTGAAATTGGGGAATAAATATGAATGTTTAGACTATTTTAGACCAGTTATATAACGTGCTCTATCCATTTTTTTTTAAATAGTTGCCGACTGACAGGCATCGCACAATGAGATCAATTGTCCTGATGTGTCCGTACGCTGAGTAACCAACAAATACATGTTCATCATCCTGCAGTGAGTTAAACCTCCCAGCAGAGTGGCATAAATTTTGCAGCTGGTTGATGGATGTCTTATTTTTCAATGAAGCTGCTCATGTGCATCGTGCAGCCAGGACTCAGACTTGCCAAGGCTTCTCCTCTGTGCTGTTTACTGCAAGCTCCTTAGAGACAGAGAAAAACAAAACACGGACTGACTGGCCTCATTTCCCTGTGTTGAGCAAAGCAACGCTCCTCTCCTGTCTGAGTAAATGGCTGAAGCCAAACTGCACATATGTGTTAGTAAGGATGAACAAGTCCCTAATGGGAATGGCGATCCATGGACCAGTGGCGCATGTTGCGCTCTCATCTCAATTGGAGTTCAGTCTTGTTTTCAGGCAAAGGCAAGCCACAGTTCTATTTTGAGGGGAAAGTGCATAATGATTTGGCAAGGAGAGTTTGGATCTGAGCCAATAATTGGGAAAATGAATCCGCCCTGAGAGAGATTCTGAATGCCCCCCCACCTCCTTGTGTAATCACAGTATACAAAGAATGGAGTGTTATTATTTTGGATAAAGCCGAAAGAGTCTCCGCTGCTTCGGTGATGGTTCTGTTTCACAAATGGACAACACGATTGTCAATTAAATAAATCCTCCTGGTGCTTACCTATGTTTGCGACTGAATTCAGCTTTATGTTATGTTCAGAGCCCCCCTGTGCTGTCGTGCTGGGGCCTGCTTGCTGAGACAGGACTTCAGATGGCCTTTGATGACTTTGCAATTGAATGTAATTTGGTTTCCTGCCTCTGAACTAATGAGGTGGACAGAGAGAATAGTGGCAAGGAAGAATACAGTCGTTTGCAGACAGGGGAGGGGGGAAAATTCTCTGGAGTGAGCGCGCTAAGGTTTAAAAAACAGCTGTCACCCTACCTTACCTCCTCATCACAGCGATAATAACCACATCACTATGCAGAACAGCAGTTATGGACTTCTTCGTTCTCTGAAAGCTGTTTATGTCAGGGAAAAGGACAGATGGAGGTGAAGCTCATTTATTTTTGCAATTATTCATATTTTTTCCCCCAGTAGTTAAATTGGTAGTGTAACAGGAAAAAGTGAGAGTAACCAGCAACATGTCTGCAAGGTTGGGGACAGGAGGAGGTTGTGCTCTTCAGTGGGACTTCGGGGAACTTATGAAGTCGGTAGAATAAAAAAAAAGAAAGCCCTCAGGGAGAAACTTAAAAGTCAAAGAGATGCGAGATGGTGGTGCTTTAACAGCCGTGTCCAAGCATTTACAAAGGAACTGTCACAACAACTTACCACTGAAGATATCAATCGGCTCTTCATCTCTGCGTGACGATGGGTGGGGAGGCACAGTGGCGGCAGCTGGAGTTGCAACCCTCGCTTCTCTCATATGTCAGCTTGCCAGGGGATCGCTGCACGCTGGAGCACTAACTGCATACTTTCCCACCTGTCCTACCAACACTAATGGTCCTCAGCACCATTAACACACTGGTCCGCAGCCTTTTCTGCAAGGTGCTGATGTAAACACACTGTCAGCTGGGCTCAATCTGTTACCATTGGGTTGCAGAGTTCCTAAAAGGCTGCAGAGCTGGCAACGAGTGCACGCAGGTCACCCGTGCACCACCTCCATCTCTGTCTAGAAGTTGATGCTCAGTGTTGCACCGGTGGAGGGAGTCGAGTCAAGGCTCTGCATTGATTGCTGCAGGATTTTGTTTGCAAAGGCAATGGATGGATCAATTTGTTATGATCCTGTGAGAAATCAATGTTTATGTGTCACACCCCGGTACTCCACTGAAGGCTTTGAAATCCCATCACTAATAACCAGTGAGTCGCTTCTGAAATGTGAGGGTTTTTCCTGGGGACAGATGGAATGATGGTGTGATTTTCATTTCTAAGCACCTACATCCATCTTACAGTAGAAGCTGTGGATATTAATTGACGAATCTCTCATTCATGTCTTCATTTGAGCATATTTTAATTGAAGTGACTTTCATGCAAACGTAATTGCTGCAGAGCAGCCCATTAGCAGAATGAAAATGAGTGCTTATAGAATATTAATTCATCATTTGATTATAATTCATTCTGGTTGTGGTGTATCCAAGAACTAGATGTGATGGCTGTCCTTAGGGGTGTAAAAAAAAACATATAAATGCACCGGGCTGTAAATTATACATAGTACAGAATGTACACACTATAATATTCCAGTCACAGCCTACTTACTGTAAGTGGCCCATTTAAATATTCACTATGATCATTATGGCTCACCATTACAGATAACTGAAAGATGAGAAATTAAAAGGCTGGCTGACGTTTTGAATCCACTTTTAGGAAACTAAGTCAAAGTCAAATTTCTCTTATTTTGGGGTAGGGGTGGTGAGGTATTTGGAGTTTCAATTATATTCAAATTTAAATTAAGAGAATCAAGGTGTGTTGACTGGTATCTCACACTCCCTGAAACATCCTTCTTGCACACTTGTTTTGAGTGCTGAAAGCAAAGGCATTCCCCCAGCAATGGAAACACTAAACAGTTATCCCCATCCCCAAGAAGAGCGCCGTCAAATGTCTGAATGACCTCCGGCCGGTGGCCCTCACCTCTCTTGTAATGAAGGCCATGGAGAGGATCATAAAACAACACATCATCAGGGAAACCCACTCCCAGATGGACCCACTCCAATTCGCTTATCGAGCTGGCAGGGGCGTCGATGATGCAAAAACATTCATAATAGACACTGTTCACAACGGCTGGAGCGCCCCAACACCGCAGCCAGACTCCTGTTTGCAGACTTCTCCTCTGCATTTAACACCATGCAGCCCCACATCCTGGCTGACAAACTCTCAGCCCTCTTTCACCTGGACCAACAGCTAATCCTGTGGATACTGGACTTCCTGACCAACCGTTCACAGAGAGTCCTGGTCAACAGCACCGACCTCCAACACACCTCAACCGGCTCCCCTCAGGGCTGTGTGCTCTCACCTCTGCTCTTCATCCTCTACACCGATGACTGCAGAACCACACAGCCTAACTGTCATCTCGTGAAGTACGCTGACGACACCGTCCTCCTGTCTCTGCTGTCAGGCCCATCTCTGCACCACGGACAAGCTCTTCAGGAGTTTGTGGAGTGGTGTGACAGCTCCTGCCTGGAGCTGAATGTCAACAAAACCAAAGACATGGTGGTGACCTTCTCCAACAAGCAGAGGGAACTGGCTGCAACAGCAAACACCGTGATCCACGGGAAGCCTGTTAAAGCAGTTGAGCAGTACAGGTACCTGGGCACCATCTTCGACAGCCTGCTGAAATTCTCCTCCAACACAGAGGAGATTCTCAGGAAATGTCAGCAGTGAAAATACCTCCTTAGGAAGCTCAATTCCTTTGGAGTCAGCAAGAACATCCTCCTGACCTTTTACTACTCCTTCATCGAGAGCATCATCACGTTCTCCATCACATGCTGGTTCTACTCCACCAGCCTCCAGAACAGAAACCGCCTGCAGAGCGTAGCCACGGTCTGCTCTAAGATCATTGGACTTCCTGGTAGAACTCTGTCGACCATCCACGAGCAGCAGACCCTCAGGTTAGCTGGTCGGATCATGCAGGACCCCCCTCATGATCTCTTCTCAGCATTTGAGTGGCTCCCCTCAGGACGCCGTCTTCGCTGTCCCTGCTGCAGGACACAGAGGAGAAGAGCAACCTTCATCCCCAGGGCTGTCCAGCTCCTCAACTCCTGACCCCTCTGACCATCCCCCTCCCCACTCTTGACACCCTCCCCTGGACACTTCAACCCCCCCCCCCCCCCCCCCCCCTGGACACCATCACCCCCCCGCCGTCCCACTCCAGACACCCTCCCTGAGCACCTCAGCCCCCTCTCCACCCCAGACCCGAAACATCGAAAACATCTGTTAATTTAATAGAATTACATCCAAACTTGAACATCTGTTCCTTTAACACCAGTGACACAGGGAAATACATTCCTCCAGTCATCATTACTAATATACGTACAACCGTTTAAACACTTCACAGCAATGAATGACACTTAACAGTTTATACACATGCTAACGTCCTAGAGCAATACCGTTATTAGGTAACAAGACATTGAACCCTTGCCCTGTTATTTTTATTTTTCTGCAAGCTGACTGTCGGCATATATTAGTCGTGTTAGAATGTGGTTCTAGTAACGTCACAATGTGAAATCAGGCCGGGTGCATGTTCTCTTCCCTTCTTCCTAACCCCCATACTTCCGCCACCCTTGCTCAGACCACATCCATCTTCACTTGGATCTGTACCACACACCTGTGTCTCCAGGACCTTGTTTTGCTCTGAAGACACACACACAGGCTCACGACATTGACATACAGTATCTGGCTCTTTAGCTCGTCACTAACTTTTTTCTGTCCGTCTTCTATTTGGTGCTGGGCAGGTAGTGTATAGTACAATCACCATCACGCTGCTGCTAGAAACAGCAGATTGCTTGATTTCAGTTTCCTGCTTTTAGAACTTAAATTAAATTAAATCAGCTCTAGGATGTGTTTTGAACTGAGAGCAGAAAGAGAGGTGGTGGTTTCGCAGCAGGTTGCAGGTAGTGACGGCAGGCGTTGACGCAACTTTTGTTGAACATAATGGTCCACTGCTGTTTGCTGTGCAGCAAATCAAATTTTGTTCAACGTTGCCATTGTTTGATGGTCTGATGTTATGACTCACTTCACATTTCCTGTAGGGTGGACTGGACCAGGGTCAGCCATAGTAAGTGGACATTGAGTTGACTTCATTCTCAAGTGCCACTGCTGCATGCTTTTGTTTTATCATGCTGATAATAATACAGAAGCTGTGCACCGCCTTTTTCTTATCAAGTTTTAACAGAGGCCGACGGCAGAAACACCAAGAACCAATCAGGGCTCTCTTGTTCTATCACAATAGTACCTTTCCACTCTTTTTATAAATTTATTGTACAAGTCACTACAAATGGACTTGTACCTATATAGCGCCTTTCTAGTCTTCTGACTACTCAAGGGGCTTTCACACTATTTGTCACATTCACCCAGTCACACAGATGGTAGTGGACATCTACATACCATCTAATCTAACCATTCACACCACATTTACACACACACTAGCAGCACGGGGAGAGATTCAGGGTTCAGTGTCTTGCCCAAGGACACTTCGACATGTGGACCGGGAGGGGAGCTGGGGATCGAACTGCCGATCTCAAACTGACGACCGACTCTCTCACTGAGCCACAGCCGCCCCTGACACGAATGTGTTTTGTAAATTTCTATCCTCAAGTGTACTTGCTCATTTTTAACAACTATTTTGATACATTTCCTGATATGATTCATTTACTGCCGTGAGACATGAAAAGTGTAGAGGCCTCTGGGCAGGTACTGGTGCTGTTTGTGTGCCTGCCCATGACCCTATGCAGTGCTCATATTTTACTGAAAAGAGTTAATCCTGGCAGGTTCAGAGCGTCTGAGAGAGTGTCCTTGGTTTTCACTCAGTAAATGAAACTTCTCGAAAATACAAATCCTGCATTATTCAAAAACATTGGGACCTAACTTCAAAATCAATCATTGTGCATAAAATCCAAGGTTGTGTGTATAACTTGCATATAGATTACTAAGAAAAATGGCATAAGGCCTGAATTCAAAGAAAGTATGAATCATGAAGTCCTGTTAGCTGAGGCAGTTGGGTTAGTTTAAGGACGGTGGGTTGGTATTGTAGGATGCAGGTTTCACTCAAAGCAGTAATAGTAAAACAAAGAGCCACATGAAAACAAAACCATAGTGATGGAAAGTAACTAAGTATATTTAATGTAGGATACTTAAGTCAAATTTTAAGGTACTTTACTTGAGTATTTCCGTTTTCCGCTACTTTACATTCCCTCTCCAGTACATTTATTTGACAACTTTAGTTACTTTTCAGATTAATAATACAAAATATCAGCAACAAACAAATGACTGAAGGATGTGTTTTTAAAGGTTATAAGACAACAGGGTTTAAAGGAGAGGTAAACGTTTCATAAAAAATGTCATAGTATATGGTAAAACATTTTTTTTATAGAAATAATATAGTATGTCATTGACAATGTCATAAAACTCATAGAATAGTACGTCATAAAAAAGTGATTTTATAATGCTATAAAAATGTCATACTATAAAATGTTAAGAAAAATGAGAGGTGAGGTAAGGTCATGCTGCACTCTCTAACAAAGTAAATGAATAGTGAATGGTAAAATACCACGTGAAACCCACCTTTATTTTCAGTATGCCATATACATATAGTATGCCATAAATGCTGTACGTCATACTATATGTCAAAAAAAGTGATGGATAGAATTCATAGTAACGTATGCCATAAAAAAAATCCCATAAAGTATGTTGTTTAATCAAAGTGATAGTAATAGCATGTCATAGAAAATATTTAAATGTCATATCATATAGTACATAAGTTGTCCAATGTCCAATATTGTGCGGCGCCTGAATATGACATGAAATGCATGCATAATATTTTAATACATTTCATTACATTCACTTTCCATAGCTTACATTTATTACTCTACACTACTGGTTGCATGGCAACTACTGTAGTTGAACCTGATAATACAGAACTTTTGCAGTTGTGTTTCGTTTGATGATTTAATGCACTTGCACGATTCTTGCCTTTTTTGGGTTGTATCTTCATCGTTTAAAACTTACTTTAAGTTGCTTTGAATAAAAGCATCAGCTGAATGAATGTAATGTAATGTTATGAGTGTCGCGGTGAGATGAAAAAGACACTCGGGTTTATGTGTGAACTTTTCCTGCCTGTGCAGCGCTCAATCCCGGCTTGCTTCAGTAAACTCTCCTTCTGTCATTCTATTCCTCACACACCACTCTTCTTACATATTATTACTTTCTCTCACAGACACCATTATTACATACCTCTCTTCTGGCTCTCACAAACAATAGAAGTGGTAATGATCATGGCGTGAGTATAATGTGCAGCCTAAACCACTTTAATACGTTGCGTCTTTTTTGACAATACACCATTATATTAAAATATAATTTGCTGTGCACATGAGTAAAAGGATAAAGTGGATTTGGATTGCAGCCTTATCGTTGAAAAGCAGCAGAAAGATCTGAAGTGAGTCGAATTGTTCACCTCTATCTTTTCATGCATATAGGTAAGCCAGTCAGCAAGCATTCGGACCGCATATGGATTAAAAAAAACTTAACTTGCTGCAAATGCTCATTATATTTGTTCATTACTTTATAATGTAACCAGAGACTCTCTTTTCTCTTAATTGAACTTGCAATTCATTTGACTCGCAGCAGCTCTTCCCTCTGTTCGATTTCTGTAATTAAAACAAAACCTTCAATCTGCCTCTGACTGAGACACTTTTCTTCTATTTACATTTATACATAGGGAAAAGTGAATTCCTCGTCATTCAACACTCCTTTACATAGTAATAACAGTCCGCCAGTACATAATTATAAAGTGACCAATCACATTAGAAAGAGCCAGAAACTGTGGGTGATGGCTGATGTGAAGTTTTTCCATTTAAGCTCTCAGAACAATACCCATCTATTATGCTGCCAGTCATGTCCCTTTAAACACAGCGTCTCTGCTGCTCTTGTGTCCTAGAAAATGCCATCCTGGCCTTCGGGAACGGGTCGGATGTGAAAACGGGCACCAGCCAGCCCGGGATGCCCAGTCCAGCGATGGAGAACCAGAGCCCAAACTTGGCAACCACCGCCCCGGGCATCTCCATGGAAACAGAGCAGAACATTCTGAGAGCACAGATACCTACTGAGGTGAGACGAGATGGAAAATGTATGTACCTTCTCCAAACAGAGGCACTAACGGAGACGGCCCCACTCAGAACTGGGTCGCACTTCTGCAAATAACTCGGGGTGTTTGTTTTATCCTGCAGGGAATGAATGGCAGACGGGTGGGATTTACATTGTCTTCATAATTCAAAATATATATATATTTTATAAAGTCAGGCACACGACAACTGTGATGAAGAGACCTGAGGCTGTGTCTGTTTACCACACGTGCAAAAATGTAATTGACACAAAATTCCAAAGATTTTTAGATCATTTCAATAGTGTCACTTTAAAAAAAAAAAATGTATCTAAGCCACCGTAAATCACAGAGACGCCATTAAGAACAAGTGCCAAAATGCTCAATTTTAATGAGTCACTTTTTGCAGGAGGGGGGAGGGGATTCGCAAGATGCAATGTTTCGCTTTTGCTGCTAATATTACAGGCATGTTAATCACAATTATGTGACTCTACACGCACAAAATATAATGAGCCACAAGTTTCCCAAATGTCAATTTCTCCTCATTAGAGTTGGACCAATTTAGATTTTTGAGGCATAAATTGATATTAGCCAGTTAAACAAAAGAATGACGATACCTTTATTTTGTCATATAGAAACACTCTAACAGAAATTAGTCAGAATGTTTGCACTTCCCGTTCCAACATTTTGAAGTCAATGGGGTTTTTCAATGGGTGAAATAAGGTCTCAAGAGATTTTTACGTTTTTTTTTACGACATAAAGTATATCAGTAAATACCCCACTGAATTTTGAAGCTAGTACGTGTCTTTAAAAATGGTTAAATGAGACTACAAACATCTCCTCGCTGCAAAGTCAGTCGGAAGCTAGTGGGCGCTGTAGTTAATTTATAGCCTAACGTTAGTTTTTACTTCTGGTGAGTGCATTTACGCTTTAAAATATCACAAAAGCGGTGTACATTTTGAAAGATTACCTTGCTGAACAAAACGTGTAAAGTGTAAGGGGCTATGCCAACTTCAGGGGCGGCCTACAAATATGTGTCATCCCTGCAGAACAAGACAGTAAAATACAAAACAAGGGCAAAACACTAACAACACACACTGCTGTTTATGGTTCTATTTGTATATGTACTGACTTACAGTACACTCTGCGACACGCGAGTATTGGGCTGATGAAGTCGAAACATTGGTCGGGCTCTACTGCTCCCCATAGACTAACCTATTGAGTGTTTTTCATGTAGAGGATTTAGTATGAGGGAAGCTTTAAGATTTGACCTAACTTTATTGATCCCAGCAGTAAAAGGATCCAGCACACAAAGAGCATGAAACAACATAATGAGAAAAAGAGAGTAAAGACAATTAAAACAAGCAGCGAAGCTGGATGCAAACAAATGTGTTACATAAGCTTTGGTAGTTTCAAGACGTTGGCTAGACTTTACTGGAGAGGAAAAGACAGAATGAACACTTATAAGTGCTGCATCAACTGTATAACCAGGTTCTGTAAACATAATTAATGTAGCCAATACAATGAAGTAATACAGTAAACAATGATTCAACTCTCTTGAACATGAATTTTAATTTCAGACAGCCTGTTTTTTGCATTAAGCATACACACAGTGTTTCAGATTGTAATAAGAGGAACGAGGAGACATTTGTAAATAATATGATTTACTACAGGCTAAGGAAATTTGCACCATTCATTTGGCTCTTAATGGGAACCGCTCCCAAACAAATGCTGTAGATAACAAATTGACAATCTACCAACAGATATAAATAAACTTCATAAGCTAAATGTATAACTAGGCCACTTACTCATTTCCAGAGGGAAAGCTGAAGATAAGCCCAAATGACATATTCTGGACTCTGAGCTTTTCGTCCCACTTCGATTGCTTTAGACTTAATATTATGGTGCAGAGATAAACAGGAGTTTCGCTTTGTTGTCCATGGATATTTCGTCACCTGATAGTCGACTGTCAGCTCCCAATCAAATCCCTGAGCCAACACCGCTCAGAGTTAATTAAACCAGTAAATTAGCTCTGGTCAGCTGTCTCTGAGTCTTATCAGACATATGACTCTTTAACCAATATCCTGTCTCATTTAAATAACTGTGTGATAAATGAACAAAAACTGAATAAACACAGTTGCTGTGCATTTTAATCAAATCCGGCTTGTCCACAGTAGGAAGTATATGTTAAAGAAAGATGTGCTAATAAACTGTAAGCAAAGATGCAATAAATAATATTTAATGATTGATGTATATGACATAGGTGGACATTCAGGTATGTACAGCGGCTTAGGTTTGCAGGTGTAAATGTGTACATTTTTTTTTTTTTATTAAACAATAACATCTATAATATATATTTTAAACTGTTGATGGGAGAAACCTTCCCTGTCTCTGGTTGTTTTGGCATACACTGTAGCTCCTGTAGTATCAGAGGGGAGAAGTTTGAACAAGTTGTATCCTGAATGTGAACCATCAGCAGTGATGCTTCCTGACCCTTATTCTTGACTCTGGAGGAGTAAAAGTCCTGGCTGTAGAGTTGGCTGTTGGTTCTCTGCACATCCATCACTGTGGGGTTTGGATGAGCCACCAGTCTGAATAATAGCAGTGTAGAACTGTATCAGCAGCTCCTGAAGCTGATCATCTGTAAATGTCAAGAGTTTCATAAACAGGCTGTGTCACTGTATAGTACTATAGCAAGTGAAAAACAAATGTCATAAAAAGTCATAGAATATGTTGTGACTTTTTGGTGACTTTTATGACATACTATCAGTTTGTGACTTTTTATTAAAAATAAAAAAATAGCCTAGTATGAACATTAGGCTATTTTTTAAATGAAATCACAGTTAGTACGGTATGGACAAACACAAAGTTTAAATCATGCAAACTTTAGCACTTTTTAACAGCATAATTGTCAACACAGTGACACTGTATAGAGTTCCACACCAGCAGCACCCCCTCTAATTGGTGTTTTGCTTTCCTAGGACATGTTTAAAAGCACCAGTGGATGTGGAATATATGGCCATTGTACTCACAAAGTTGCTCATAAAATGTCCCCTCCCAGATTAGATTATTTCCCACTGCTTCTGTTGAGAAGATGTTTCCTGGCGTGAAATCTGGAGGCGGATAAAATAATTTGAATTACTAAATTTATCAAAATAAATGGATTTCTAACCACGACACATGTCTGTTTTCTTTTAGGTAAATGAGAACGATCGATTGTGGGGCGACGAGGGAGACTCCACTCTTCCCTCTCCGGGCCTGTCAGACCGTGGAACCGAGCCCGTCCGCCTGTCCCTGCTGCTGGGCTTTGGTTGGCTGCTCCTCCTGCTGCTGCTGCTCTCCGACCAATAAGAGGCCTTGCTCACCTGGCCTCCACAGACAAAACGCAAGACCTGGGGGGGAGGGTTGGTGTGAGAGAGAGAGAGACATTTCCTGTGTCAAATGACGGTGGGGGAAAGGGTCGACTCTGTCCTGCCCCTCTCCCTTTCTGTCACAACGATCACACTTAATCTCTTTTTGTGAATCATGACTCAGAGCAGATGTGTTGTGCAGCCCACGCCCTTGAGAAGAACACCGGAGAGGGTGCCATTGCTGCACCATGTGGGGGGTGGGGTGGGTGTGGGGTGGGGCGACAACCAGGGACCAGGAAATACACATCTCATTTCTTGCTTCAGGTCTGCCTGAATGACACACATGCAGACTTTTCTCATATGACCATAACATTCAAGCTACAGTGGAAAGAGCGTGGGTTCAGAAGGTGTACAGTGAAGAGACACTGAAGATGCAGTGCGAGAAAATTCTTCAAAAACAAAAAAATACTAAAAACACAACAAAAAAAAGGTTTTTTTTCTTTGTCCCTGAACATTCCTTGATGTAAAAGAAAAATAATAAATGTTAAGACCTTTGTCTCAGATGAACTGTGATGAAGTGTTACATGAGATGTAAGGTGGATGTGTGTTTGTCCACATGCAGCACTGCTTATTCAGATTTGCTCTTTATTTCAATGCTACATTTTTATTTTTATTAGACATAATTTTGTTACCCAGAATGTTAGATGGAAGCACATAAAATATATAGTAGTTATAACCGAGTCAAACCACAATGATATTGTTTGTTATGTTTGAAGTTGAAGAGTTCATTTCCAAAGAAATAATATATATAAAAAACATTTAGTTAACTGAAACTTAACAGTCAATTAAGATTTCCCAAAGTCCATCAACGCGTTTCATTTTTTCAAACAAGGGCCTATATTACTTATTAGCTTTTAACGTATTGTACTTAGTTTTAATTTTAAAGCTGTAAATCATTTTGTGTGAGTAGATGTCACACAAATGGTGGATACCTCACTTTGGTAGGGGACTCTTCATGAATTCATTCATTAAACTTTAAGTGTGAGGACCTGACAAAGATTTGGGTTAGTTCCTTTTCGGAAATGTAAATCAAATCATGTGGTTTTGGTGACGCAACAAGAGATGGAAACAATATCTGTCTATATTTTTTAACTGTATGTGGACTTTGCCGCAGAGAAAACGGATATCTACCTTGGGTTTGTGACCAATCGTGTTTTGCTGCTGCGGGGGGACTGGTGGGAAAACCGACGCTGTGGGTTTTGGTGCATGAACAGTATTTTGAGAGACTTGTGAGATGAAAGTGGTGACCCACGTTGGCCTGCTACTTGCTGGGACTCTTTGCTCAACGTGGGAAGTCAGAGGATTTGCAATATGTACTGTGAAAAGCACAGCTCTGCGAAGCAAACATGCCTGTGGAAAGTGTTGATCGAGAGACTGCAAACGCCATTAACGAGGAATGTGTCATCTTCAATACTGCCACTGAATTCATCTGAAGAAACAACCTCTTGTTTCACTGCATTATTAAAACGACACAAGACATGCTGATTTTAGCTCCGAGACGGAAAACGTGTTGCCCTGAGCTGCGAGCAGACCTGATGAAAATGACACATTCTAGTTTAAGTTGGACCTAAAAATCTCACAATATAAGCTCATAATATTGTCATAACAGCACAATACTTGTTGGATTCTGCCTGCCAAGTTCTACAGGAAGGGAAAAAAACAATCATTTCTTCCTCACTGATGTCTATATAGTTTTGAAATGAGATCCCAAATGGGTTTTAACAGGGTTGTAAGGACCTAAAAAACAATCCAACACATAAACGGCTCTCTTAAAAAGGAGCAGTTCACTCAAATCACAAGTATTTTGTCATTTGGCCTCAGTGGTACTGAGACATGCAGATATGTTTGGTTTGATTTGCCCAGGTTTTTGTCATTTTGCTGCTGCCATTCAAATACAATAAAGATTACTGATTTTTTTTTGGAAAGACGTGCTAGTGATTTTACTGTTGAGACCTTTGAGGCGACTGGAAAGTCTCTAAAGCTCCGTATTTAGTTTAGTATCACTTCATTTCTCAGCAATATCATGGCTGTTTTGTTTTACCTCCACACGTTATCCCTAAATATTCCTATTTTCCTGCAATTTCATTTCATTTTTAGGTGTAGTCTCAAACATACACGTAAACAGCTGCATTATTAGCTCATTTCTAACTTGTTTGGCCACTTAGAGACATAGGTTGGTATGGAGAATGTGTCAGTGAACAAGGCATGTATGAAAATATCAATACACTTGAGTATCGCAATATTCTGTATCCATTTTCCAAAACACTTGATTTTTAATGAACCCTTTGAGACCCACTGCAGCGCGGACAAACTCGGCCAAAGGGGGCTAAACAATGTCCCAAAGTTAAGGTAAATGCGGGTTGGGGAAAAAAAACGTGAAGTTTATTTGCACACAGAAAATGTGTTATCTTTTCGCCTATTCTAAAACGGTGTATTTGAATCATTTTGCAAACCGTGGTCCATAAACTTGAATCGCATGAATCGGGTCTGACTGGAAAGCTGAGCTGCCATTTCACTGTAGTGAGAGCATTTGTTTTGGCCCCACTGTAAACTATGACAGTTTCCTTAAAGTTAGATTTAAATAAAATCATAATATATCGCCTTGCTTACAATAGTGCAACATACTGAATCATAACTCCTGTATCATGATACGTATCGTATTGCCAGATTCTCACTAGTACACAAATTCAAATTCAACCTGGGCACATAAAATCAAATGCTCTGCATGGCTATAAAGATTATCACTAGATCTGAGTGAAAAATATTTTTTTTGCTTTGGGTGAAAAGATCTTTTACATAAAAAATGAATAAATAAATCAGGAAACTGCAGTTATGTAGTTTTCTGATGATAAGCGTGTGTGAGTGATACCTCTGGTTCTCACAAAGCCAGCTGAGCCCAGTTTTGATCAGTCCTGTGATTCATCAGTCAGCAGGCGTTGTGTCGTGTCCTCTGGCGCTGTGAGGTGACTGACCAAGCTGCTCCCTGTTCGTCTGCACCGAACCCCAGATGTGACATGTGTCACTTCCTGCAAACAAGGACGACAATGAAAAGAGGCACTTTTTTCAGCCATCCCTACATTTTTGGTCTCCTGACAAGATGGGACTCTTGACCTCCTGTCCAGATTCATCTGCCTGTGTCCACATGGCAGTTTTCTCTGGCAGGGCGCTGTGGAGCGCTTCATCCCAGAGCAACAAAGTGCTGCCCACAGGTTTGGTTTCTATGACGACAATTAGTTGTAATAATAGCTAGCTTAATGTTATGTTAACAGAAGGTTTTAACAACAAGAGTGACAGTGAGGACACCAGTGATTTTCTGAAAAGTTCAGAGATGCCAAACAACAAGCGCTAGGAGCAGCCGCACGAAGAAAGTGCAAAACTTTGAAAAAAAGACGCTGGGTCCAGCACCTTTCTCTAGGCAGCCACATTAGCTCTTCTCCCATTGGGTACAATTGAAAAAAGATGCTGGCACTTAGAAAAAGAAAACCCAATGTGGACACAGGCCCTATCACATTTCTGTATTTCAGAGACAATACTTGCCCTTTTCCTCCCTCTGGCAGAGTCCTCAGTATTAAGTCAACAACCTATTTTTCATCACACACGGCGTGATTTGTAAAGTTATAATAAAGTGTATATACTACACAGTGTATATGTATATGGTGTCTATAAGATTCATGCAGAGGGTAATAATAATAAAAAGGATTTTATCCAAAGTTTTGCTTTTGATATGTCAGAGAGAAACGTTCTGACACCTTTACAAAGCACAACTTTGAGCACAAACTTGTGCATCAGAAACTTTAATAAATGAGACCCCTGGTGTAAACAAACCTAAATCAAATTTGTGTTTCTTCTAACCTACTGTATACCCTGAGGCCATGGTGCGCATTTGTGAAGTATCTCTAAAATGTGTAAAGCACATTGCAGCTGGCAATGGCTGGAAAGGCTGGCAGTAAAGGACTGTATGTGAGCCACAGAATTATTTTTTAAAACTAGCAAAAATATCAAAAAAGTATGTGAAAGTAAGCTGGGATAATTTGAAAAATCACTGCATCATCATCATCCTCTCACCCACATTGCTTGTTTTGACAAAAAAAGACTCAGGCAGTCATCCTTTTACAAAGTGAGACTCCAGCTGCCTGTGTGCCACCTGTGCTTTGCATATGGCAGCTGTAATTGATGCCAGTCTCCATGTTTTGGGTCAACAGCTAAGTGGAACAGACCTCCTGCGGTCTCACATACCTTAGCTGTTGGGTCCATAGCTGCTGCTGCTGCGGGCTGATAAGAAGCTAAAATGCTGACCACCAGACAGGAAGCTGAGTACAGTGTTTCTTAATCTTTCCTCGACATTTTTAGATCCCCGAATTCTTCTTTCCGTTCATTTAGTTTAAACAATGCAGAGCGAGCACCATTTATTTATATTCCTACTAAAGATAAATGTTTTTAAACTCTTTTTTAAGTCTTTTTAAATCGAAAACAAGGCAAAATGAATTCTAAGTTCTTCTCCAGACATCAACCCTCCTGTGTCTTTTAACAACTACATTTCCATGTTAAGAATGAATAACTTGAGTTATTTTCTTTGCTGTTAAAGGTTTGTATACATCAGTAAACACAGGAGTAAAACAGGTCTGTATTTGAAGTTATAGTTGATAGGGACTATATTAATTAATTTATTATTTTAATTTTATCTAGTACGTAGAGTATAAGTGAATATACGTGACAGAAAAACAAAATCTAACTAGATGACATCAAGAGAAGCGAATGTTTGAATGAAACGAGAGTAGACATGAGATATACTCACTGAGCACCACATATCAGCAGTAAACTTAATTGTGGTTCTGCAATGTCCATTAGGGCCTCCTCAACCTTTTACCACATTAAGTTCAAGGTAAAACTATTATGATACAAACAAACGAGACCATGACTGATGTGAGCAGCTTGTTACTGCTGTTGCATTCTTACGGCGTAGTTTTTGTGTCGTGCTAGCTTACCTTAATATACATTTCTGTTGTTCTTTGGCCTCCTTCTTCTTATTCTTCAAAAAGACATTCAGAGAAAAGCCAGCATGGAAGAAGAAGAGCTGGCTCTAAAAATGACCACAAGAAAATTACAAGGACTCTTTCTGTCAGGTTTGATTTCTTGGCAGGAAGTTAAAACACTCACTAAGATAGTGGCAAATATGCAAATATTATCACTGTATGTCACATAATCCAAACAGGTGACACTCAGTCCCACAAGTATGAGCAGCCGCCACTATCATTACATTAGCATCATTAAAGGAGGACATTTTGCTAATGATGCTAGAGGTGAACCAGCACTGGAAACTTCCAACACCATAAAAATGTTACTTAGGAACTGTGCTGAAGTGTGAGAAACTTACATGGATGTATTATTAGAAATGGAAAAGGGTGCCGCCACTCAGCCTTTCAGCCACTTCAGGTACCGCAAAAAAACTTTTTTGGCATATACGCCAGGCAAGCAAATCTCATTGGATTGAATAGGTGCCATTTTCAATAAAGCATCCACTTCTAATAATACATCCATGAAAACGTCCTCTAGATAGCAACACAACAAAGCTGCAAAGCGTGAAATGTATTAACTAATCAACACCTCAAGCATTATAACCTCCTGCCAAACTGGCATTTAATCTAAGAGATTACCGTCCAAGTAAATTAGTGAATTATTTTCAAAATGGGAGGAAAATGCTTACAAATAGAGCTCACATGTTCATAACAGTATGAATGATTTATTACCATCTTAGTTGAGAGTGAGGAGGAGGGGAAAAAAATAGTAATACAGAATCTGACAGATTTTGATAAAGTGTTCCTTTAAAGCAGGTTTCACTGTATGTTTCACAGTCAGCCACTCTGACGCTCACTTAGTTGATAATTTGGGATCCACAATGGGCTAATTTCTCTAAGCAGCAATCTGGGAAAAAATACTAATAGCATTTTTTCACAAGCTGCAGTCTGTAGGGAACTTTTATTTAGATTTTTAATTAAACGGCCAATATCAAACCAAAAGCAAGGCCAGAACTACTATTTTCACCTGAGCATCAACTTATTAGGTAGGTCTATGTAAGTCATAAATAAGTCATAAACAAGTCACAGTGTGCTCTATACCTACTCTGTAAAGTGTCCTGAGATAACTTTTGTTATGAATTGGCACTATAAATAAAATTGAATTGACTTATTAGGATGAGGATTTTAGGGAAACCTTAAAAAACAACAAGTCCTTAGCAGTTGTAGTAAATGGGAGACTGGTTCTTACTCTCCTTGGTTGGCAACTCACAATGTTAGTGTAAGGGGGTATTTAAGAACCATTATATTTACGGTTTAATGCTCACAATGTGGTGATATTAATTTCTCTGTCTACTTCCCAACGTGTTGTATTGTGGCCTGGCGTATCATTTTCACAGTGAAAAGCCCATTTGTGTCTTTTGAACTGGTTAGCTTTTAACTCGTCTCTGCCAAAAATCCACACTTGCTTTCTATTTCACATCAGTAGGCTTTTCGTTACGATATGTGTGTTATGTTTTAATAACGCCTGTGTCATGCATGAGGGGGAAGTAATTGCATGAAAGATGCACAGACACTAACATTCCTCAGATCATGTAGTGACTGGATCACCATGGTAACCATATTATAAATACAAATGCAAGTTCAATGCTCACAAATGTGTACAATTATCTGTGCTTAGTATATACAGTACATGACTGAAATACAACAGCCTGTAGTGAAATATCACAACAGAAAATGTACAAAACAGCAATCTAAGATGTCTGTCATGTCCAGCATTATCACTTACATTAGGTTTCCAACTTTAAATACGAGTAATAGTGAGCTACAACAAATATATCAAGTCACAAAAATATATTGTAACTTGGCTTACTTCTAATACACTGATAACATATTGCAACACATCACTTACCATAAATTATACAACACTAACAGTAGGATAGCCTTCACACTACAACACCAGCTACATGTTGTTTCCATGGCTACCAGGAGCAGAGCAAGAGGACAATCATCATTTTATATTTTCAAAGATTCAGATTTTAAATTTTTTTTCGCCACTATGGAAAACTTAAAACACAAAAAATAATAATAGGCAGAAACTATACTACTAGATAATTTACCCATTTCAAATGTACTCCTTAGTTTAGCAGAACCCCATACAATATTGTTTTTGTTATTCTTCATTATTTTTTCTGTCTTTGTACATTTTAAATGATGTTATCATTACTTCGACATTTAGAAATACAGTTTTGGTATTGTGTATAACCCTTGAACATGTAAAGTTATGTTTAGAATAAATCTTTTCATTGAAAAATAGAACGTTGTGTTATCATTGCAAGAGGCTAATGTGGCTAGCGTCATCGCCCTGGGGTAATTAACTTCATTACTTCACAATACATGAACATATAGTACAAATGTTTTCCTGACCACATACTATACACACATTCACCTTTCAAACTGGTAAACGTTAAACATTGAAGGAAGGCATACCTGAAAAAAGGAGTATTCGCGTGAAAGACGCACAGAAACAAACTTTTCTCATGCATCTGCGGTCAAGCCAGCCGCCAATTAGTATATGTTGCGTGTCTATTACTGCACTTACGGTACGGGTGCCCGACTTGGCCAAAATTGGATGGGAAAGCAGTTTTTTATACCCTGTGCAGATTTCCTGATCCTGAATTTTTTTTTTCAAACCTCCTATGGAATCATTTTAATGCATTCTTGAATATCAGGAAATTTGCACAAACTGCTTTCCCATCCACTTTGGCCAGGTCGGGCACCCGTACTGTAAGTGCACTAATAGACACGCAACAGATACTAAGTGGCGGCTGGATTGACCGCAGTGACTGTGTGGTTGCAGGTGCTGAGCCCTATGCTAACTATTCCTAGTGTTAGGATTACACTATGAACAGAAAACACGAGAAAACACAAACATATTGTAGTACCACTGCTGCAACTGTCAAAGCACGAGGATAAGGAATACAACTTTTATATATATTTTAAAAAATAGCAGCGACACAACAGAGCTTTTAATGTGAAAATCCAATTTCAAATACAGCAACCTGAACATTCAGACAAACGAAGAGTTGTGACGATACGAACTTACCGGCGGTAGGTTACCTTCTTAGCAGCTTTTTAGGAACAGAAACGCACAATTTATTCCTTAAAGAGAGTTATTTTCCAATACATTCAACTCCTGCCAACTCGAGTGGCAGGCCGCAGCCGTTAGTACTTGGCCAACTCTGTCAAATCAAAGATGGCGCTGTATTTCTTCATCGCTCTCCGATGGTAGTTTCTTTCAGCAGCAGTGCACTCAGTGCTGCCCCCTGGAGGTCTCTCATTTCGGTTTGTTTTAGTCGACGTTGACAACAGACAGACGTTCAACAAATAATGGACATTCTTACACAAAGTAAAAAAGATATGTAAACATAATAAATGAACAATGGCAACAATAAGTAACATCTTTATCAAGGGGGGAAATCATTATTTAAAATATAGTAATAAGCGTTCACTTTTTTTTTTTTTTTTTTTTACAAATTGAGTTGAATCTGAAAGATGACATTTTGGAAAGACTTGGAGAATCCTGCCAAATAATGAAAAATACATACTTATATAATTCCTTAAAGAGTGGCAGACCTGTGATTTGATAGTGTATTTTTTTAATATCCTTACTAAAATAAAAAAATGTTCAGGCTCTGTAATATGGCTATCCATGGCCGTGATACTGGACAGTCATGGAAACCAAGTCCCAATTATTTGACCAACAGCTTCATTTCTGCCAGTTTCTCAATTGTCCTACTTTTGTTCCACTGATAGAACTGTTTCATCTTATAAACATTAATTTATTCCATTTCTAATAGGCTACATGTTCTTCTTTATGGATGGAGTTTTCCAGTTGATGGAGTTATAAGCAACTAAATGGCCCTTTTGGTGAGATTGTTGCATCAACTGCTATTTTCAAAGACAACAATTACTGTATATTTTAGTCTCAATTCTTAAACCAATACAGACGGGAAATCCTTAAAAATTAAACATCTACAATTCCCTGATAACTGGACAGACTTCATCTGCTATGAAAGATCAAGCTATGTGATCGAAAGCTCCTCAATGGCTCCTAAATGGGCCATTTGGTGAGATTAATTTAACTTTCAAAAAGATTGGGTTTTCAAAGTCAGGCATCCTAGCTGCTAAAAAAAAATGTTATTTGTAGAAACATAAAACAAGTCATGCAGATATATTATAGCCATTCTGTGGTGTTAGAAACATCTGCTATGATAAAAGTCATTTTAGGAGACACCTGTTTATTTGTTTTGGAGTACCTGCATATTAGCAAACAGGTTTTCATTCCCGGTATGGATTTACTGCAGATTAATTGAGTGAAACCCTTCAACTTAACAACTACTGAGGGGGAAAAACATCATCATAAGTCAGAAGCTGACAGCTCAGTATATAGGATGAAACGAGGGCGGATAGACTGGAACAACTCCTCTGAGAAATGTTGACTAATTGTTATAATGCGTCTAATGCTGTCAGCAAGACGAGAGAGAGGGAAAAAAATAACGTCTGCAACAAGAAAAGACAAATGCAGCATTTCTCAGAATACAGTGTAACCTCAGTTCAGCATATTTCAAATACAACGGGGGAAATTTTTACAGACGTTATTGCCCCCGACAGCTCTGCTGAAAAAACGTCTGAATCAACGCTGAGGAGAGATAATTATATTAGACTGTTTGGTGAAAGCAATAAAGACTAGATGACCTGGAAATGGGTAGAGGAATGTAAAGTCTGCAAACAATCTTAGCCTACGAAGAATTAGACTCGAGGGGGTGGGGGTGGTTTCATAAACAGCATCACCATAATGTGAAGGAGGGGGGAAAAAATAAGAGACTCATTATCGTCCAACTGCAAGAGAGCAGCAGTGCACGGGCTGTCAAAATGATCAGGATGGATTTAGCCAAAGACTTGAAATCAAAGTGCAGCAACTAATCATCTGTTTACACCGTAGAAGAGTTCCTGAGGTGGGGGAGGGAGAGAAAACAAGGTCGGACCAGGCAGTGGAGAAAGAAGGAGAAGGTGATAGGAAAAGAGTGAGATAAAGGCAGGAGGACAGAATATGATGGAGAAGAATGGAAGAAAAGAAGTGGAGGGAGGAAACAAAAGGAAAGAAGAGAGAAGCCAGAGACAAACAGTTAGTGAGACAATAAGGAAAAAGATGGAGGGAACAGAAAGGAGGGATGGAGTGTTAGAAGACAGGGCAAGAAGAGAAATATACAAAGTACTGGAGAAGCGTCTTAGTAATAGAAAAAGAAAGAAAGAGAGAGAAGGAGGAGACAAGGAGAATATTCAGAGAGGGAAGAAAGGAATAAAGGAAGGAGGGAAAAGGGATGGAGAGGGAGAGAAGACATTTTAAGGAAGACAAGAGTGAAAAAACAAATGGAGAGGCAGGAGTGATAAGGGAGGAAGTAAAGAGTGGGTGAAAAAAAAGAAAAAGTAACAGTTGAAAGGGAGGGAGGAAAAGGAGAAGAAAAAGGTGTAGCGGGGAGGAGGAAGTAGAAAAAGAAAGAGGGGGCGATGAAAAGATATAGGACAGAGGAAGAGGAAAGAAGGGAGAGGTGACAGAGATGGAGGTGATGGAAAAATTAAAAATAAATATTGAAGGATGAGATGAGTGGGAGATGGGGAGAGGAGAAATTGGGACGGAAGATAGAGAAAAGGGTGTCAGACAAAGCGTGACAGAGTATGAGAAGAGGACCGAGAGAGAGAGAGAGAGAGAGAGAGAGAGAGAGGAAATGAGAGCCGAGAGGCGAAAGAAAAAGATCATGAGTGAAAAGAGGAGAAGAGAGTGGGAGAGAGAAACAAAAAAGAGACACGAGGCAAGGGAGAAAAAGGAAGGGAGGTAGGGGAAGGTGGAAGACATGGAGATTAAAGGGAGAGAAAGAATGAAAGAGAGATGCAGGATGACTGGTGATGAATAATTGTTGGTGAGAACACAGCGGCTCACCAAAACTCAGCCTCTGCTGCCGCCGCTTAGCTGGAGGGCTGGGAAACATCAACAGCAGCATTAAAAATAGCAGCCATTATTTGCAAAGAGGCCCGGGGAAAAAGTGTATTTACAAATAATAATTCTCCACATTTGTTTCTAGCTGTTTCAGCCAACAATACGACAGTCCAACAAGAGGGAAGAACCTTTGGTCTCTCACTTTTGATCCACAGTGAGACATCATGACACCTGCTGAGCAGATTGACTTGAAACTTTAGAGGCGGAGATGTTTATTATCCCCTGGTGATGAGTACTAAAAATGTTCCCGATCCCCCAAAACTTTCCTCTAGTGTTACCTTCAGCTCGCTCAACCCAAGTTCATCATCTCTCAAACTCGTGATCCTCACTCCCGGTCTCTGGTGACCTCCTGACCTTAGACTTTAGTTATAAAAGTTTCCTCTTCTACACATATAATATAAGTGGGAGAAAACCATGGTCATTTCTGGGCACATGAATCCTCCTCAGAGTAGGAACACTCTTCACTTAGGACACTTCACAATCTGGCACTGACAATTTTGTAAATTGAATTACGTTAATTCAAAGTTAAATTTTGAAACCTGAATTTGCAGTAGATATTAATGACCCCCGATCCCAGCTGACATCGGGCGTGAGGCGCGGTACACCCTGGACAGGACGCCAGTCTATCACAGGGCACATAGAGACGAACAGAGACAAACAACCATTCACACCTACGGGCAATTTAGAGTCATCAATGAACCGAACACCTGCATGTCTTTGGACTGTGGGAGGAAACCGGAGAACCCAGAGAAATCCCACGCAGACACGGGGAGAACATGCAAACTCCACACAGAAGGGCCCCAGCCCGGATTCGAACCAGAAACCATCTTGCTGTGAGGCGACACTGCTAACCACCACTTCACCGTGCCACATTTAAGATCAATCCTTTTATCAGCATGCTTATGCGCTTACAATAACAATGTCAACATTCAGATGTTTAAAAAAATAGATTTAGAATGCTCACCTTAGTTTAGAATGCTAACATTTACTAATGAATAGATGTTTGTTTTACAGGTATACAGTCAAAACCAGAGTTAAAATACATCCTGTTTTAAAATGTCAAGGTGCTGGATCTACAGTGGGTGGGTCATTAAAGGCGTAGCAGACACACCCTCTGTGGACCATGATCGTCTGTACAGAAATGTAAGGTAAGTCAAGATATTTCGGTCTGTACCATAGTGGTGAACTGACCGACTGATGTTTGCCATTCCTTAAGCTCTGCTAATAGTGTGATTAAAAATCAAACTTCTGAGCAGAGCTAGCCAGAGGATGAGCCCTTTTGATTTATTCATCTGAATAAAGTTGCCCTCTCGGTCATCATCACCAGCAGGTCCAATGGTCAACTTCATAAGTAAAAAAAGGAACCCTAAATTGGCTGTACTGTAGATATTCAGTCCCCGCATGATGAATTCGTTTTTTACGACGCAACTTAACTATTTATTCCATCACCATCGAACCTAAATTTCTACTTTTACACAACAGATCTGAAAATGCAATAACCAGATTGCATTTCTTTTCCCTAAAGCATGAACTCTTACCATTTTGGACAGCCCATAAAAAGACTCATCTGCTGCCAAACTCAAGCCAAAAAAAAAACTTTTTAACGAAGCAGATTGCCATGAAATTTTATGAGGACCATTTATGCTCGTCAGTGGATTTGTGCATTTGATTTTAAAGACCCCCTGAACTCCATCCAATGTTACGCTTTGTGATGTGAACATTGCATCCTCAAGGTGCCGCTAACGGGACTTGTGTTTGTAGTTGAGCCATCAAAGAGCACAAATTCTAGTGTACTTACTTGAAAGACATCTCACCAGAAAGTGTGCACATTACGAGGCCCCATCCCTCTGGCAATCCGCGCAGACTCAAAGAAGCTCAACAGGAGGTTGGAAATTGGGTAAAACAAAGTTATCAAGACAAACAGCAATTGGTGGATTTTCACATTTAATAATAGACAAAAATGTTCTGTCATTCTTTTATGTACATCAGTAATTACAACTTCAGTATGCTATTATCCTCGAGTTTTACATGTAGTTTCATCAGCTTCTAGTAATGCTTGTTCGTCTTTACACTGCTGTATTACATACAAAATATGCCATGTACTGCAGTCACATTTATAAAAGCCTGGAGAAGTTTGCCATAAATGATTTTTTTTTAAAACCATTCAACAAATGTCATTCACAATACGTTCTCATTATTTACAAAAAAACAGCAAATGCTAAATTATACATATTAACAAACTACTTCCTCAGTATATATAATGCCGCTATACAAAGACAGAAAGAAAGAGAGGGTAATATTTTTACAATGACCTTATTCCACTGCTTTAATCTGTGCATAAAAGCATTGTAATTACATATTAATGTTGTTGTTTTGAGCAAAAAAAACAACTACTTTTATTAGGAATATTAGTAAGATTTCCAGTAATGATACTTTTATAAATATGTAGTTGCTGTACATTTCAGTTAATGCAGAGATTAATAAGCTGAAATAAGGCCACTGTAAAGTTAAAGTGTTACCCGATAAAGTTCGAGGCTTGGAAAGCAGGGCGAGATAGAGGGAGTCGCTCATCTCTTTAAATCAAACCAAATTAGACGCGTACGGTGGCTGGATGGCAGACAGACCGCGTTCAGGGTTCCTACACATTTCCCTTCGCAAACTTTCACACTCCCTCTCAGATATTTTAAGCGGCTCTGGCCCACTTCACTCTCTGGCAGCTCCAAATGGCAGAGAGGTAATCATCTAGAAAATCTGAACTTTAGGACCCAGGTTCATGTTTAGCAACAGGGCTGGGCTTCAGTGCATTAGACCGAAGGAAGAAAGTCAAAAGATTGAACCTTTCTCTGGACAGGGAGAAGGTTTGTATTGTGCTCTTTAAGTTTTGATTTGTCACATCGTTGGGGTCTCAGTTAGGAAATCTGGGACACTCCTCTCTACTGCAGCTTGTGATTCAGGAAAAAAAGGGGCATTTTTAAATTAAAAAAAATTTTAAATCACCAGCCACACCCACACAAGACTTTTCAGTCGTTTTCTGCTGAGCATAACTGAGCTGAACAGCCAATTCTGACCCTTTAAAGCCGTACTGGCACCGTGTTTTTTCTTGTTGTGTCAAGCAAATTTTGTTGGAGAACAGGACCGCTAACCAAACTCAGTGACCAATCATGTGTGTTAAATAGGGCTGCTTCACAAGCAGGAACTTAAACCTGTAGAGTTTTTGACCAGTGTTTTGATGAGTGGGTTAACGCAATACATTATTCCTGCCCGTGATTTCACAGTATTCCACATCTACAGGTGGGGGTAATAATGAAATATTGGTAGTAATTAATGTGCCAAGAAACAGCAAAGGCAGGGAAAGAGACTGCAAGTGAACATGGATGTAAAGAATGGAATGTTAAAAACAACATATTTTTTGAGGAAGAAAATAGATTCAACATGTTTGTTAGACCTCAAGGATGCATTTCAGTGAGCAACACTGATCTCCACAGGGCACTGTGAACGCGATCAGTAAACATTAAAATAAGGCTGAAATCTGTAAGTACGAACAGGAACGTGAAACTAAAAATAAACTCCAAACAACAGAGATTTAGTAAGAAACAAAAAAATATTAAGAGCTGAACACACCATGCTTTCTATCCAGTTACCAGCACGACAACACAAGTCTTGAATTCAAGTGTGAGGGAACAGTCACATTCCTATCAAGCAGGACGTCGTATTTAGCATAATGAAGGTTAATGGGACAATATATTGTTATTGTATTTGGATTTTGTGGTAGTATTGTCCAGCCCTACCATAAAGATCTTATTTAGTCTCAACCTAAAGGGAGTAACAACACTAAAGGGACAGTGAGGGAGAAGTCAATCAAGCGCCGTCTGTAAACGCCCACACACCTGAAAAGACGTTGAATCAGCCAAAAATAAATGAAAACGCCTGTGTGGGCGGACCAGGGGTGAAAAGTCTTGAAAAACTGTTGAAACGGCAACTCTCCTAATCACTTTAGATGCTTAAAGAGTTAGCAGACCTGTGTAGGAACTCTGTGTAGGAACAGAACTGGGTCAAATAGTATTTACAGATAATGGAGTTGGTTTTCCGACCTGAAATGGGCTAGTTGAGTTTGTCAAAGATATAATAATCAAACATTATGATTAAAAACAAACATTTCAATGAATTTGTAGACACTATCAGACCCAGGATCTGTACGTCTGAACCATCAAGTAGAAAAAGTTCTCACGTCTTTCTGAACACATCTTTAAGAAGGCGAACCAGCTCTTACGTGGTCTGATCCGTGACCTCTCTGTTACTGTGCTGTGTTAATCACTGAACTGTCCTGTCCTGTCTCCCAGGGCCAGAGGGACGGATGACAGCACGCTGCTGCTGCTGGGACTTACAAAGCGCTCTCAGTGAGCTCCAGTTTACAGATTTACCTTGGCTGCACAGACAGTATTTTATTTTACATTCATTTACAAAAGAAGAAAAACCCACTCTCTTCATTCTTGGTGAAATAATTACTACAGTACATTTGTATCAGCCGTGGAACGAGTGAGAAATGAGATCGCCGCTTCTTGTGAAACAAAATACAACAGAAGATGACAGCAGTTAGTGTCACTGAATATTGTTATCTGTGTTTTGTTTTTTTTAAATGAAAAGTGCATCACTGAATTTCTCTTACAGAGAATCAAATATAAACGAGAAATTGTCTGATCCCAGAGCTGCTGCTGTTAAAGTGAGAGTGCTGCTGATGCTGCAGAGGACAGAGACGTCACACACATCGCCCATTTGATGATGGGTTATGTGACCGTGGGGTTATGTTCGCCCGCCTCGCTTGTCACCATCCGCTCAAAGTCACAGTTTTACTTTGTTGCTTTTGTTTTATAGCTGCTTGGAGCACCGTGTGAGCGTTTACTAAATCTGGGTGTCCCATGAATTAAGCCGTGCCAATTTGCCAAGCAGGTTAACAAAAGGAAGTTGTAAAAAACGGTTTGATCCAAAATCAAAAGCTTACTGAAGTCAGTGACAGTGGTACCATTTCTGCCCAGGCTGAAGAATATTGTCTCCAGCCACAGAGCTTTGTATATTCCAAAATGTTCCCTCTCAACAAGATTTTTGAAATTGAATAGCACCGCCAAATGATGGTTGGTTGCCTGCAGGACAGACTGTGTAGTGTAGACAAAGTAAAAAAAAAAAAGGTGGACAGCCATTCCTGAATGAAACTGTGTTTAATAAAAGCTTTTCTGCAACTCAAAGGATTTTTTGTTGAAGGGTTTTCTTGTAATTTTCAATCGTGCGGACAAACTGACCAACTGCGGAGCAGATTTTTTCACTGTCGGTGGATAACGGGTGGTTATTTTCCACCATCAAGTCTCTGCAGAAGCAAAAGCTTAAACTTCAAAACCTAAACTGGGTATGATGGCTTAAAGAGGCTGCTGTAGTGGAGAAAAGAGCAAAAAAAAAAAAGAAGTAATTTAGAGTAAAAGTGAGTGCTTTGAATCCTGTATGACCAGAGAAGACTTCTTAACGCTAGCTGGACTCACTGAGTGGAGTTGTGAGCACATCCAGCTCTCTATAATTACAGAATGTCAACTTTGTTCATGCTTTCTGCTCTGACCTTTTCCCAGTGCTAAAAGTGTGCCCTTTAACCAGACGTTGAGCAGTTCTCGTACATTGAAAACAGCCTGGGACTAAATATGACTTGCATTCTTTAGGGCTGAAAGTGAGTTATTAAATTGTTCTATTACTGTACTTCTCTGAAGATGGGAAGTTAATACCTTTGTCAGGCAAGAGGTATATATAGTTTCTATAGCGGAGCATGCCTCTGCCTTCAGTCCGAGACCTGCAAGAGGTATATTTTGAAACTTATATTTGCAAAGATGACTATTATGGAGTAACTCAAGCCTGCTCTGATATTCAGTGCTGAAAGCCGAAAAGGCAAGAAGGATAGATCTGACCCTGATGCCCCTACAGAACAGAAAAATTGTGACATTTCAAAATTTCCTCTGTAGTTTTACTTCCATTTTCTGTTTGCTTCGTGTTTTTCCATTCTGTGTTTTCCCTCATTTTCCCCAGTTGAATAAGAGAAGTAAGGTTTATTTAAAAATGGACCAGTGATTTCAGATAAGGACTGTGGAAAGAGCAGGTAGAGCTGATATAAAAGGAAGGAAAAATAGAAAAAGGACAGGCTTAGAGCAACCTCAAGTACTAAGACCAGGCAAAAAGATAATTTCAAGCGGCAATTTTAAGTAAAAGCAATGAATGTCCTTCTCTTTTTCTTTTTTTTCCTTTTTTTTTTGAATCAATACCCGAGGTCCTCCATGAGATGTGGTCCATTTATCATTTTAGTCCCATTTTTGCATTGTGGCTGCTCACTCTGCTAATGTATGTGTGTGCTTAATATTCAGAGTACAGTTTATATGTTGACATTAGAAGCGCCACTGTAGCTGCATCGATATGAACACAAATGTCACTGCTGCAGGGGCTAATTGGGCAGCTCAGGGACACTGAACATTCTTCATCGAACAGCGAGGGGAGAGCAACAGGATTTCTGGCATTGTGGGCAGAGCGTTGCATACGGGGACACGAGAGCAGCAATTAGAGACCATAGATTTCTTAGGCAACGATCAGAGAGGATGCTGAACCATTGCCCGGGCTCCGCTCACGCCGATCAGCCTAATCACTTCAGTCAATCAGAGTCAGACGATCTATAAGAAGCCTGTTTCACATGAGCCTGAGGCGCAGCGCTGCCAAAAGGACACTCGTTAAACAGCGGGAGGTTTTCTCACCACCAACTGTTTCGCTCTGTGTGCGAGAGCCCTGCCTGTGCACCTGTGTGTGCAGAACCATTGGCTTTCATAGCAACTGAAGGAGTAATTAGCTGGAAAGGTTTCAATCGGCGCTGGCGTACTATCCAGCCAGCCAGCCAGCCAGCCAGCATGGATGAGATGCTGCTGTGGTCTTGTTTTGTACTTGGCCACGCTGCCAGAGAGGCAGGAAAGGTAGTTGGCTCCGCAACCAGAGACTGAGAGGGACGGGCAGAGACAAAGCTCCAGCCAGGCCACAGAGAGGACAACGGCAGAAGACAAGAGAGGCTGATTAGAAATGTCACAGACTCTTTAGATGGGCTCGGGCTTCAGGGCCAGTCTACTACAGTGGATCCTCATTAAAGGAAGACTGAACATGCTGTTAGCTTGCTCGGAGGCCAAACTGTACAGGACTTCAGTGACAGTAGCCCTCAGTGCTGAGCTGTGAACATGACAGCAGGCGACAATGGGCTACAAATGGATACAAGGGCCTGGAAAGTTGTTTTTTAGAAGTGTGTGCGTGTGTGTGTGTGTGTGTGTGTGTGTGTGTGTGTGTGTGTGTGCGGGTGCGTGTGTGTGTGCGTGTGTGTTTTGTGTGTGCATGCACAGCGGGACATTTCCAGTTTGTTCCTGTCCTTAAAATAAAATGATACAAAACAAAAAAACAACAATAACTTAATGAAAATGAAAACAAAAAGGTTTGCAAAGTCTCTGGATTTTTTAAAAACTACGAGACGAGGATCTCTTCTAGCAGCAAGCCGCGGCCGCCTCGACTCTAACGAGGCGGTGTCGACAAATGTAAAATGTTTTTTCTTTTTTGAGGGGAAGGGGTGAAGTCAGCACCCGCTCTGTCCCTCCCTCCCTCCACTGCTCCCCCTCTTTGTGTCCAGTTTCTGTCATCCAGTTCGTGGGGACTCCCATAGGAGAGGGAGGGGAAGCCCGCTGAGGCTCCGGTCCGCCGGACAACTCGGCCCCTCACCAAAATGTTCCAGTCCTGCGTCCCAGCATGCACCTCTCCTTGCCATAGTGGAAGCTGGTGGGAGTCTTTGAAGGAGGGGGCCGAAGCGGGGAGGCTGATGGGAGAGCACTGGGTGGAGGCATGGTAGAGGAGGACAAGGGGTGTGGTCAGATACAGGTGGATGGCTGTGCGGTGGGTTGCTGTTTGCGGTTCCTCAGCCCTCCAGACTTCTCCTTAAAGCCCACACACATCTGCTGAGAGACATCCACCAGTGCACTGGCCACTGCCAGACCTGCACAGGCACACAGACATATCACAGTTAGGTGAAGAAAATGCGTATGTACACCTGTGAAAAGCCGTGGAAAGTAAAGATTTGTTTTACGGGGTCTCAATACAAAAGAAAATGACATGTGTGTCCATTTTATATACCACATACTAACAGTATACAGTATTTAGTAAGATACAAATTGTTACAGTAATTTTGTGCAATCAGAAGACAAGAAATGTATGTACCATACGTTTTATCGTAAGGGAAAACAGGATAAAATGCAATTCGGGCACAAAGAGATGTCAATCAAACTGGGAAGTTCAAGTTGATATTCCAAATACAGAGAAAAATCTTTATACTCAATTAACACACACAATTCTGTCTTACAGAGGCTTTTTTTCACACACTCCTAACACTGCCTCTCAATGTGCTCACACACGGACACACCCCTTCACACTCTGGAGAGTCGAGCTTAACGCCCCAAGTGGCAGTGCTGCAGGAGTGTGACACACACACACACACACACACACACACACACACACACACACACACACACACACACACACACACACACACACACACACACACACACACACACACACACACACACACACACACACACACACACACACACACACACACACACACACACACACACACACACACACACACACACACACACACACACACACACACACACACACACACACACACACACACACACACACACACACACACACGTTGAGAGATCATAGACTGGCAGTGCAGGCAATCATTTCCATACCACACCTCATTAACATTTATTCATAGTCTCTGAGCCATGAAATTCCAATAAACTCCATTAATCTCCAATGATGGATGCATTTGCCCCAATCAAGTACACACGGCCAACGGCGAAATATAAACTCCCAGGGGAGGAGCCGTGGCAGGGATCACATCCTCTGAAATCAGGCAGTCTGATAGTCTCCAGTGAAACAGGCTGCAATGATTAACTTGTTTCTTCATCTGAAAGTGGGCACAGGATGTTTCAAAGTGCTTAAATGAGGCTCAGATACAAATCACAGATAATGGACAGTGCTGACCTCCTCTCGGCTGTTTGGAGAGTTAGGAGGGCGCCTGTTTTTGGAACATAACTGTAAACAGATGTGCTGTGAGGTCGTGAAGCTGACGACAAACAGCAGCCAGAGGATTCATAACGCGGCCAGATGGGAAACAAGTTAAAAGCATTATAACAGGGGACCCTCTCGCGCAAGAGGAGATGGTAGGGACGCAGCTAACATGGTCTCAACAAAAGCTGCTCGAGGGAAAACTCAATTGAGAGCCGAGGCGGTTTTGTTATGACAAAAGGCCCATGTGGTAATTACTAAATGCCTGGGGCAAACTGATCGTCTGGGGAATGCAACTGTGGGAGGCAAAGAGGCTCTAAAACACAGAAGGGGAAAAAAGACAGGAATCAAGTTCTTGTTTGAGTTGTTGAAGAAGATAGAAAATAAGACAAAAATAGGTTGTAAGAAAAGCCGAGTGAAGTGCATAGTCCTGGGTCTTATCAGACTGTCTTGGAAAGAAAGATAAGGGAAACAGATGAAGGACGGATGGGAATGTAAAGAGAGCAAGTGACGCAACAGAGGATGAAAGGAAGAAATGGGCTCAATTCACAGTGCTATCAGAAAGAAGGAGGAAGAGAACGAAGGCGGAGAGCACAGGGAAAAGCAAGCAACAACACCAGACTGCACTTTAGACCCAGGCCTCACTGACAAGAGGAGAGGGGGAAAAATCAAGGAGAAAAAGAAAACTCAAGAGTGGGGAAAGAGAGAAGCGCAGAATGCTTTCTCAAAGCATAGAGAAAGAAGACAACATGATGGGAGGAAACACAGACGAGAGTGAAAGCAACACACAGGCTGCAGCCGTCATTTCACCACAGAACAGGACAGAAAGGACAGAAGGAGGAAGTCAGAGAGCGGGGAGAGAAATGAGGGAAAGCAAGGAGACCGCTGCAGCGTCTTTAAAAGTCAATACGCCCATGTCACATTTACCATTCCATAATTACTGTAAACAAATGAGAACATGGTCAAGATGATTGGTAGCCTGTTATAGGAGTTTGTCAGTGTCTCTCGACACCACATATGCTTCTCTTCTGTCACTGGGGATGGTCTGTCCAGGGTGTTATTTTTTTTCCCCCTTCGATTTATGTGTGAGGATTTCACTGTCTGGAAAAGAAAAATTACTTTTTGTTCTGCTTGCAAAAGTCCTTTCTTTTTTATGAAGAATCTTTGTGTCAAACAGCAACGCAGAGTGGCATTTCTTTTTGTGTAAAAATGTAATACACAGTGTAGAGATCGTCAGAAACGGCAAATACTTATTCATTATTATTAATCACTGTACATTTGCAACATACATGACTGAATTGATCCCAATCGTGCCCCTCTGATCTCCCAGACTCCCATCTGTATGCCCTACCTAGCCTCCAGGTTCTCATTAAGTGCAGTGCAAACAGATTTCCTGTAAGTTTAAGGTCATTTCATTAAAATGAATATGCATAATGTCAGCTAAATACAGTAAACATAATAAATATCTTAAGACAAGGTTTTGACAGAGATCACACAGGGTCATGGATGGATTACGTGATTACTGAAGTCCAGGGTTCCTGACTCATAAAATGTTACTGAAAAAAAAAGAAATGATCACAAAGAGGTGCTTAATGACCACAAGTACACACAAAACTACCAACTATGACCACAAAGAGACAAAAATGACTATAGGGATGCAAAACAACCATAAAGAGATGCTAAATGACCACAACGAGAAATAAAACGACGACATAGAAATGTAAAATGTCTAAAAATAGACAAAAAGATGCAAAATTACTTAAAAATAGATGCAAAACAATCACAGAGACGTACAAAACAACTAAAATGGACGTAAAATGACTAAAAAACAACTGCCACAATATTAAATAATAATCCAGGGTCCTATTTAATTGATGTTGTATCATAGTTTCATAATGCAATAACTTAAATTAGGTCGGTGTGAGTCCATCCATGACTGAACTTAACCTGACTCTCTCCAGGTGAATTTCGTTCCGCCTTGCTTCACTCATCCGTCTTGGATCGCTCCATCGGAAAGTGATTTCAGGAGGCTGGGCTTTATCAAAAATCCTTGCATATGATTGGATAAACCACTTGTCCATCATCTTAACAGACGTGCTACTTCAACCACTCACATCGAAACCAACCTGTGACGCTGATGAGAGCGAAGCAGGAAAAAATAAAACAGAACAGCCGACAGGCTTTCCAACAAAAGCCTTCAGAGCCGTTCTCTGGTGTTCTTTTAAAGAAGAAAGATTCACTGGATTGGAAACACGAATGAAACAGCAGCATCGAATTTGACGCCGGCTTCCTCGATGCGAGCCGCCATTGTTGTCTGAATCACAACAGTCGCTTCTCCGCTACGTCACATCTATAAAACTCTGCCCGGCGGTCCTGATTGGCTCGACCACCTGAAATCAGTTTCCTATGGAGCGATCCCAGATGGTTGAGTGGAGCTAGGCGGAGTCAAGGCGAAGTCAAGGCAGAACGATCTGCCGAGAGTCAGGTAGGACTGAGCTGGCTACATCTGAAAACACACGTTTGATCCTGTCTTGGCCTTTAAATTTATCTGTCCCCAAAACACTTTTCTTCTTGAAAGCTCCCCAGAATCGATTACGCCAAAATGCTGCTCTCACATTCTAAGGGAAAAACAAAAATTCTAAGAGAAAAATAAAACTTCTGCAAAACAATGACAACCCTCCTGCAGAGACAAGTACAGGCACGAAGCCAACTTTCTGTCATCTTCACCCCTTCTCTGAGATATCTCATTATTGTTACTGACAAAATATGTCATGACACAATACAGGTGTTGATATGCAGTCATTTTTTCTGCTGTCTGTTATTAGATAATTTCACAAGAATAAAATGGTAAATTTGATTGATGGACTGCTGCAGCGACACAGAAATTACTGTTTACATGGTTAAGAGGTGGCACTAATAAGCCACAATCAAATCACTTTTATTTATATTTATAGTTGTTTGTCAGAAAGCACAAACAAATCAATTTATGATAATAAGAAATAAGTACAAATAAATTGTTGAAACCACCTTTACCAGTGTGGAGACAATTTATCTGAAGATGTAAACAAAATGTGTGTCAGTTTTATCCCCTTTCAGTGGACATAAAATTCTGGAGGAAAGAAAAGAAGAAAGAAGAAAAAGCTGGACAAAAGAAAAAAGGAAAATGAAATACATTAGAGAAGCAAAGCGTGGGGTTTGAAGTCGCCTTTGTCCTACTGTAACTAAAGCTTCATAAGACGGAGGAAGGAAGGATCAAGGTGGATCAAGGGAAGGCGGTGTAAAGTGTGAGCGACACACAAAGATCGAAGACGTCAGGAAAGACAACAAGCAAAAGGATTCAACGGCTGCGTCTTACCAGACTGTCCTGGAGGAGGGATGCCTCCAGTGCCCCTTGGTAACCGCACAAAGATGGAGAGCACGGCAGCTTTGTTGCCAAAGCACGGCTCGAGGGCGATGGGTTTTGGGACGGACTGCGGAAAGAGAAGAGAAAAAAAACATAACATATCACAAGCCTCCCAAATCCTAGTGAACACACACCATTTTCAAAGACATGAATAACAGAGGCTTTGGTCTTGTTTACTGTTCTTGTTTGTGTCAGCAACATGCACTGCAACTGGAAAAAATTTACTTGAGATAAAATTTCATCCCCCCTTCCAAAATCCCCCACTGTGCACAATTTCATGACAATGCTGCCTGTGTGCAGCGCAGGGGCGCGATTAGATATCAAGTGGGACTGGAGATTTGTGTGTCTGCGGTGCTGGCGGTGCATTCCTGCCGCTCCAGGCTGCCTGACACACCTGACTCTCTAATACCAATATCTCCTGTTTATCAGCAACTCATCCATATGTGGCGATGAGTTTCCCGCCTGTAAACATGGGCCCGGATCTGCTGCAGCTCGCCTCGTACAATATTCATGGGTTTACCTCGACCGAGGATATGGATATGGAGAACGTCACCATATCAACCGCATACAGATAGCTTCCTATCTCTTTCTCTACATCTACCTCGCTCAGTATTTTGAATTCCTGAGCTGGACAAGAAACTGGGCCATGGCATCATTTCACACACTCCTAACACTGCCTCTCAATGTGCTCACACACGGACACACCCCTTCAATCCCTTCCCACGCTGGTCTTTATACTCTGGAGAGTCGAGCTTAACGCCCCAAGTGGCAGTGCTGCAGGAGTGTGACACACACATCACTCACACTGAGTTTTCTCAGACATGCAACTGTATGGACGCACACTTTTTGCCTTTTTACACACATTCGCGGCACACACACACACACACACACACACACACACACACACACACACACACACACACACACACACACACACACACACACACACACACACACACACACACACACACACACACACACACACACACACACACACACACACACACACACACACACACACACACACACACACACACACACACACACACACACACACACACACCCCCCCCCCCCACACACACACACACACACACACACACACACACACACACACACACACACACACACACACACACACACACACACACACACACACACACACACACACACACACACACACACACACACACACACACACACACACACACACACACAGTAATGATATTCAGGCTCTGACCCATTTTACACAATTATTCTCTGCTCCGTCTCTGAGGCTTACCTTTCATACCAGCAAGATACACAGGCTGTCACACCGTTAGCTGGGGAAGTGGCACAAAGACCTGGATGCCTCTGTGTGTGTGGGTGTGTGTGGGTGTGTGTGTGTGTATTCAGTGCAAATGCTGTAACAGAGGGGGATTTAGTATTTGTTTATGCCCCTGCCTACATAACGTGTCTGCCCGTTAGCACATGTGTTTCGACATGTGTATGTGTGCAGCTGGCTGTGTTCATGTGCGATCTGACAGGGAAGGGCATTTTATCCTCCGTTTTTTGCACCATTTGTGTGTTAGTGGATAACAAACCCTTTCAGACATGCTCTTTTCTCAGTAAATGTGCTAGTTATGTCCGTTTCATGTATGAATAATAATATCAGTTTTTCCATAAAAAACATTAACTGCAATATAACTGGCTTGGACACAATTGAACAACACTTCCAGGATTTTCAGGTGTGCCTTTTAAAGCTAGACTTATGGTTCTCAGAAGATACACGTAAGCTTCTTTGAGGGTCTACACAGAGACCAGACTGATGCCGCAGGTTTCAGAGGAGCCAATGCACACACCTCCCAACAACTCAACAACATGTTGTGCCAACCTGAGCATCAAGCAACCCTATGGTCAATACAGTTAGGTTATTGAGTTTGCATCAAAGAAGAAAAAATATACTCAAAGTTACGTATAAAGTATTAAAGACACATCAAGTAAAAAGCCATGAGAAGACTTTTGGAAGTGCATGTATGTCTATGTGCAGTCACCAGAAGCATAAGGCCGAGTGATACAGAGAAAATCAAATAAAACAATATTTTTGATCAAATATATTCATATCAATAACGTAATGATATTTTTGGGTTGAGTATTGCTATAAGATTGCAAAAATTCAGTAATGTGGATATAATGATTAAGTGGGTAAGGCAAATAATAGAACAGACATCACTTTACTGTAATACAGCCTTTAAAACCAGGAAAAGATAACTCTTATGGTATTAAGATATCTAAAATTTAAGACGGTATCTAGTCTCATAACACAATATCGATATTTTATTATTGATACGTTGCCCATCCCTAAAGAAGCATGTCCAAGCCTTTAAGAACATCAAATTATCATCTCTGGATGGTCTCTGTATTATCTGGACCCTATTTCCCCATGTGTTCGAAACTATTGGTGTGAAATCTCACAGGAACAACAAGTTTGTTGTGAACAGTTGCTTTGTGTTATCTAAAAGATTTTCTGTGGTACTTTTTGCCCATTTACAAATTGTGCCAACAAAATGTGGAGCTACTCTTTCCATAGTTTGACCCGGATGACTACTGCCAGGCAAAGAGGAGAAGATAACCTACCGAAGCACATTTTTAACTTATAAAACGCTGTTACAAGAGTGGAGAGCTGCAGACAGAGCGGAGGTAGGATCATACTATCAGCTAAAGTTACTGTCGGATCAGTGTTGGAAGTATTTTTTTTATCCCTTTCCTTTCCTCCCGCACACATGACGAAAGGAAACCAATGAAAAGACACAAAAGAAAACCACAATAGCCATCAAACTATCCCTTTGCAAACATTTTCCAATTTCATTCATGCCAACTGCTTACAGGACGAATACCCAGCACAGAGCACCACATACAGCATGAGAGGAATTAAGACTTAACTGAGAGCCATGATCTAGTGTGTGATCGTTCGGAAGTCTGCTGGGCGCTGTCAGACTATACAACAGGGAGCAGGATTTCATATTCTGTGTGATAAGTGACTAAATTGATGAAAACATTTATTAGGGATGATTGGACTTTTAAAGCGGTGGCTGGCAGCTCTATCTCTAATGGTAATGTCATTTTTTAAAAGAGGGACATTTATGTAAAAAAAAAACATATGCGTGATAGCCAAAAAGCCAATTACTTTGAACAGATGATAAAGCCAGCAAAAGTACAAATGTCATGTCTGAAAGGGGCTTATGGTATCTCTCTATGTGTAATTGCAATATGACTGCCTGTCTGAATGTATATTGTTCCATGCAGCTGAGAACTTACTGCGTTCATGCGTCTTTGGACAGAGAAGGTTATTAGGAGGTTATGTTTGTGTGTGTGTGTGCGCTTCACATGCATGCCTCTGAGCTCGCAGCCGTTTTCAGCCGTGTTGCTCCTGCACTCACTCGCATGCAGCGTTACAGCCCTCCCAAGAACTGACAGGGGGGAATAGTTCAGATGCAGACAAATGGGCTCATAAAGGGGCAGGCTGGCCTGCTGGGAACACTGCAGTCAAACCGGCAGCAGCATCAACTACTCACAGAAAATAACAAACACTCAGACACATTATGTACAGCACCTCAACTCTGACGCACTTGATTTTGATAATCAATCATTAAATGTGTGCTTTGCCTTTGAGAAATGAGCGTGATTATTGTAAACAAACAAGGAAAAGGATCACTGCTTTGTTTTATGTCCTCCCCATCTTTAACTCCCTGATTATCTTTCTTTCTCTTGTCAGTTCAAGTTTGTTTAAAGAGGCCAAAATTAAGACAAGTTTGTCCCAAAGGGCTTTACAATCTGTACAGCACATGACACCAACAAGGACCGACTTGGAAGAGCCTTCCATTAACAAAAAACATTTCACTTCACTCCCTTCTTCTTTTCTTTTTCTTTTTCATTTGCTTTTGGTGAATAAGCGGTGCTTGCCCCTCCCCTCACTACCAGCATCACCACTGAGGATCCCTTGAGCAAGGCTCTTAACCCCAAACGCTCCAGAGCTGCTCAGTGGCCAGCAGGTCAGACTGTGGCTGTACCGGGCAGCCTCAGGTGTGTATGTAATCAGGGCGTTCTTGAAAAACAGATCATGACCCTCAGTTTACTGCCCCTGAATACATAAAGGTTAAAAAACAAACATTTTGATGGTAATGAATCATAATTATATTGATAAAAATAATGATAATAATAATTGGCACAAACAAACAAGACCATTGCTGAAATGATTGGCAGCCTCGAGCTATCAGCCATTACACACTGATGTATGTATGCTCCTTAGCAAAATAAAAACAAAAAAACAAAATGATAAAAAGGAAGAGCCAGCGAGGACGAGTAGCTCCAGAACAGTGAAGGACAGTTCTATGAAAAAATGTGGTCTTAAGTATACAGTGGAACAAACAACACTGATGTGAGAGAAAATATACAAATCATCTTAACATTATCATTGTCATATTCTATCACCTTAGCTGTGCTTGTTTCTACTATTCTGCTGTGTTAACTGCCATAACATATAAGTCATATTCACATTACTATTGATATTATTATAGTTACTGGAAGTGTCTGTCTCTGTCTTTGTGTCTGTCTTTTTCTCTCTCTGTCAATCTGTTCTTCTTTTATCTCTTTCTCTCTCCTTTTCTTCCTCCCCAACCGGTGCAGACAGATGTGCGTCCTCCACAGAGCTGGGTCTGTCTGCGTTCCTGCTGTTATAGGGAAGGTTTTCGTTGCCACCGTACTCTACGGGGGAATTATTGGGTCTATGTAAATCATAAATAAGTCATAGAGTGTGGTCTATACCTACTCTGTAAAGTGTCCTGAGATAATTTTTGTAATGATTTGGCACTATAAATAAACTTGAATTGAATCTTAAAGGTGGTCCAGTTTGTTTTTAGGAAATAAATATACATTGGGTCTTTTTGCGGTTAAACCAATCCAGAATCCCTCAACTCAATCATCACTTATGACCAACTACAGGTGTGTGGTGATGTCTGTATCAGCAGATACTACAGTTTACATTATGCGAAACTTTTAGTCCTGGTTGATTTAGTGACACCTGTGATTAATATAAGGTAAACGCAAAATGTAAATGGAGTGCATTTATATAGCACTTTTACCCAAACTGATGCACAAATTTTAGCCTCTAATTCCCCCAGTGTGACACGCGTTACAGGAAGCTACCATGCAATCCACCTTGATTGATTCGGAGTTCAGTGGCTTTCCCAAGGACACTTCGACATGTTGACAGGAGGAACCAGGGCTCAAACCACCAATCTTGTGGTTGAAGGACGACCCACTCCACCTCAGAGCCACAGCCCCCCCAAGTGAAAGAAAGGTTCGACAGTGCTGTTTGGACAGCACGTGTATTAACCACTGGGGCTGAGAAAAAAAACTTGATCAACTACTCTGACAGGAGTACAACAGGAGAGCAACTTGAGAGTTTACTGCATCATGTTTTACAGACACATGACATCAAGGTGCATCTGCTTGTGTCTTATGTATCACACGCATAGATGTCCTTTGAATCCCAAACAAAGGCCTACTCCGCCACTAATGTAAACTACTATACAGAGAGGCTATTACAGAATGAAATAAATGCACTGAATGGCTTGAGTGTAATGTTAGCTTAGCATTAGCCTGAAGCTGCGCTTCTCCACACCATGGCCACTGCTGCAGTCAGAGATGACGGAGAAACAACAGAACTTTGAAATCCTCCTGCTTCTCTAAAGTCACCGGTGTGGAAACTTGAGTTCTAGTTCACAAACAACAAACAGTAGTGCCCTGACAGGACTTCATGGTGCATTTAGGTGCACCATTTGACCTGGGACAAGCGGATTCCACAACAACAATAAACAGAAACAGGTAGATGAGAAAAAGAGCCACCTGTCCAGTGACAGAGATGCTTCTGTTTGTAAAAAGAAATCTGACATTAATGATTAAGTGACTGCATTTAGCTTCTGACAACAACAACCTCCTAAAGGTGCCCTCTAGTCCTTCAGTTCTGCTTTTAGCTGTTGCACATTTTTTGGGAAAATAAATGTAGTACAGATCATATATTTTTTAAGGTCCCATTACCTGCTGCATTTTTTTTATTTGACCTTATTTATTTTATTATTTGAAAGTTGCCTTCAGTTCTGCGTTGTTAATCTGTTATTTATTTAGACTTCCTCACCTGTTACATTTAAAATAGTAAGTTCTACTAAAATTTATACTACTTTGTTTTATAGTTTCGGTTCAATAAAAGAAAGAAACGTTCCAATAATGATTCTGTATGCTGTGAACTATAGTTGGGAAATTGCAATCAGCGAACCCCTATATTTATCTTATTCACACAATAGCCTATCATTTCTGTTTACGTGGTCATGGTTTACACACTTTCTGATGCATGTACACCAGCGGACAGAGAACCTGGGGGAAAAACTATGATATCTATCATCAGCTGTTGTCAGAGTCTGTACAGGGGAGAGGTCAGAGCCCCTGCCCCTCAAAAGGTCTCCGTACGGCCCTGCACCACACATTGCCACCTGGTCTGTGGGAAACAATGTGGTTATTAAACAAAGTTAAAAAATAATGGCTGGGTTATATGGATTCAAAGTTTCCGATGAGCAACAGAACACTGTTTTCTGTAGAGAATGCCGCACACAGGTTGCAACTAAAAGTTTGAGCACGAGACAGTGCCAGATAAAAGCTTGCCTAGGGTGCCAAATTGGTCAGGGCCAGTGCTGAAATGGCTGGCTGAAGTAAAAAAAGGCTGTCTATAAATGTCTATTGAATGTTTATCAAACATTCGGTTTTATATAATGAAGCCAACTAAATAACCAGCTATTTATCTGGCCACAAACTCCTTTTGTTTTATATATTCTAATCGTTAAATAAGACTTGCACAACTAAAATCAGAATCAAGCTTCTATGAATTATGGTCATAAAGGCTTGTATCCCACTCGCGAAGCACTTTAGAGACACTTCTCTAAAAACTCACCAGAGAGGTGAGAGTGAACCACATGAAAGTATCCTAATTAAATACTGAAGAGAAGCATATTGCAGTTTTGTTCTCCATTTGATTGCAGTAAAAGCCAATACTGTCCCTCAAGGCAATAACACTTTAATACCACTTACAGCTTTGTGTGATAAATGAGTGATGACTCAATAACTAGGAAAGACAACCAAGCTCTCAGTCTAAGGATCATTTCCTTCCATTTTCAAAATCATGGTGCTAGAACATCATTAAATGCAGCTTACGTGGACTGCTGAGGAATGGGAATGAAAATACTGACAACTATTCCAATTTAACATTAGATAGCAATATCACACTTGGCTAATCTTGCTCCTCGATCCCTCACTACAAGGGAAGATGAAAATTATTTTGGCCTTGCCAGAAGCGATCCAACCAGGATTGGTTCGCTCCAGTCCACAGGTCCATTTTAGCCTCGGGCAAAATGTATTTCTCATCCAACGTGTTTACAATTGGAGGGCTGCCAGTGATAACCTGAGCACATCTGTACTCTGTGTGTAAGAAATACATAAAGGAAAAAATAGAAGAAGACTGGCAGCTTTTAATTTCACATTTTAGCTGTCCTATGACTCGTCTGCCAAGTCCAATTTCCACTGCAGCAGCTGCAGAGTGCTCTTAGGTTCCTGCTTGTTTACGTGCTTGTCTCTCATTTTCCAAAACCAGCATCTCATATTCAAACCGGAGAGGGAATAGGCACTGCAAATACATTTGGAATTGGAAGAGACTTGCTGTCAGACTGATGTGGGATGTGACAGTTGGATCATTTTGATTTCACCTCCCTCGTTTCACAATCGATTCCATTGAGTGTTCATCAGTGTCATTATTGTATAAGATGTACAACCTCAATTTCAACCTGACAGGAGAGGTGCTTCGCTTTCCATTTTTTGACAAAAACAAAACAGTGTGCCCTTAAAAAAAACACAATTTATCTCCTTCAACACACACATCAACTTTATTTTGTCCTGAGTGGAAATAAAGGGGGGACACTAAACAAAACAGCTTCAAAAATTCAATTATCCATTCTATTCCATTTAAACGCTTGGTGCATGTGGTTTTTGGGTTGTTGGGGGTTTTTTTTGCCCAAGATGTTCCCCCATAGCTAGTGTCTTTTCCTGTGGTCTTCTTCAGAGGCTGCATGTTAATAACATTCCCCAGCAGTTGCCTTTGTTTTATAGCGTTGAAGCTTTCCCCTCAACACCCCGCCACCCAACATCCCCCACCAGCACCACTCTGGAGAGTTATCTAGACTGGCCAGGCAGAGCGGCGAAAGGTTTTGTTAAATTACCTCCAGTAATTAGCCCAGCACGTAGGATAGCTGCTGATCCCACACACACACACGCACACACACACACAGACACACACACACAGGTTGATGTGGGCATACACTGCGGCTGCATGCTGCTCCGCTTTCATCCGCTGCGTTCATCTCTACTTTAGCAGCAGCTGGGGATGACTTTCCCCCCGCCAGCAACGAAAGCGAGTCAAACTCCCTGTTGCTATGACTCACCAGGTACAGCCACTTCCACTGAGCCCACTTTGATGAGGTTTTTTATTCACTTGGCTTGTGTTTGCAAAGGAAATGTTTTGTTAGCCTGTGATAATAACGCCATATTGCACATATTTAAATTAAACACTGCGGAAAAATTAAGATAATGAAAATTATTTTAAATGAACATTTCTCAATGAATTATGGGTTTCTTAATCTGAAACGCAACAAGCAAATCGGATGTGAAATGGATCTTTCTCAATCTGTCAATAAAGTACCTACAGTGGTGCCTGCTACATGCTCTACAGACCAGACTTTATATACTGGTTGGATGATATTGGCCAACCACAGACATATCATATCGGCATATATGTTTTCTGATATGTAAACTTATTTTACAGAACATATAATACAGGAAAATATTTGTCTTTAGTATTTATTTCAATGGTCAGCAACTGATCATGATACAGAAGATGTTTATTTAGCTGTTTATTTTATTTATTATGTACAGTATTCTTTATTTTCTCAGTGTTTGTTTCTAGAACTCGTTACCAATTGCATACATAATGTATATCAATGTTAAATACTCTTTAATAAAGGCTATTTGTTTGAGAAGCCTTCTGAGCACCTATAAGAGTTGTATCGATGCAAAATAGGTGCACAATCCACATAGAAATGTGTAACCAAATACAGCAAGTGAGAAGTTTACAGACTCTGATTACAGCAAACCAATAAAAACACCTTTGGTCTTTAGCACTGACTCATTTTAGGTAACACACTCCAAAACATTTCTGCTTTCCTCTTTCCAGGTAACCAGGAGACATTGCTACATTACAAAGGATGTTTTGAATTGCATCATGCCTCTTCTCATCTCTACAGCATATTGCTGTATGCCTTCACTTACACGCGTGCATCTCAGCAAACCCCATTTAAGTCTATTCGATTCTGACTTTATGAAACTCACTTTATTATCTAATGCAATATATAATGAGTGGAGGTAGATAGGTTGATAAAAGATAAATGGGCACCACAATCATGTTGGATAAACCACAAATGTTTCTTCAGTACCCCATTTTTTTGTTGCATCAAATGTCCTGATTTTCTCGCGTCCCACGGTATCTATAAATAAAAGCAGAGCAGAAGGCGTCAGAAAGGTAATCATCTGCCCATGATGCCATGGCCGCAAGCTCCATTTGGCAGAAGCAGAGTGAATATATCTCATCGGTGGAGCAAGTTTGGACTTCCCACCGAGGCTATAAACAACTTTAATGATCTTCAGCTCACTCTGCGGCGCCCCGGCCCCCCGTACATACTCCAATCGCGAGTCTTAATACACTACTGTAGCATCCTGATAAAACAGCATGGAAACAAGGGGAAGAACCTACTCCGAGTCGCTCAATCTGAGCCAGGAGTAGATAGGATAGTGCGTGCTCACCGTTCGAGCCGGTAAAGGTAGAGAAAGGCTGAGGAGGAAGATCTAAATTGGATCTTTGCTTCTGGGATGCAACTGCCCTGATGGAGAAGAGGAGATCAGGCCGAGAAGAATTGAAGAAAAGAGCAGCAGAGGAGGGAGAAGAAAAGGGAAAGCAGAGACGGAGTAGGGTGCCTGATTTCCACAGCAAGTCTTTTCTTTCTACACAGCAGCATGCACATGTCAACACCCACACAAACATGCAGAGGTACAGAAAAACACACACACACAAACAGAAGCAGCTAGATAAGGCCAACAGAATAGCCCAGACAGCTGATAGGATCAGTGAAGGGCTAGTAAATTAGAAGAGAACACTGTGGTGAAGTAAGGAAGAAAGTCAGGCAGGAGACGAGAGAGGAGAAGAAAAGAGGAGAAACGATACGAAGAAATGAAAAAAACGATACGAAGAGAAGGGGAAATGAACGGCATAATAAAGAACAAAAAGAGAAGAGGGAGAAACAGTGACTAAGACAAGGGGAAGAAGGAAAGACGAAAAAAATGTAATTAATGGAACAAAATAGTGAACAGAAGGAAAAAATGATGTGCAAAGAACATAAGAGAAAATAGAAAAAAGCTAAGGAGAGAGATGGAAAAAAGAAGAGAAAAGAGGTGAACAGGAGGTGAGAGATGGAGCAAAGAGAGAAGAGAGGAAAAAAAGATTGAAAAAAGGATGATAGGACACAGAAAAAACAGAAGAGATGGGAAAACAAGAAAAAAGAGATGGAGAAAAGGGGCCGATATAGTGAACAGATGAGTGAAAAACTGGAGAGAAGAGAGGAGAAGATAAAAGTTTAAAAGAAAAGGACACAAAAGAGATGAAAGTATGATGAATCACAAAGAACACAGGAGGAAAAGAACAGAGCTGAGCTAAAAAAAACAAAGAAGAGAAAAGACACAAGGAAAGAAGAATTGAATAGAAGCGAAAAGCACAAAAGAGAAGAAAAGACGACTGAAGAGGAGGCGAGTTACCAAAAGGGACAAACTAAAGAACAGGGGAAGAAGAAAAGAGAATCGTGGAAGTGGGATGGTTTCTGTTGGAGCAGGGATGTGATTAGCTTCTGATGCTCCCGAGGGGGCCCCATACGTACAACCACAGCTGGGAGTAACCTTGTGCTCTGGAGCCGAGCCCCTTGAGATGCATGGCCCCTGTCAGAGGCGAGGGGCCCCGAGCCACCCTCCTGAAACCGCCCTATAATTCTGCACTACATCTGCATTCAGTGGTCATTCATCACAAAGTGCACAGTCACAGGTACGCCGGCCTGTGGCTCCACGCTCGCTGAATACTCAACTGCAATTTCTATAACTTTGCACAATTCCTACTTATAAATGTGCTCTGCTGCTGCCTCAGCACTCAATATCTGCATTTAAGTGCGTCAAACTCTTCTTTATAATAAAGTCTTCTCAACCACTTTCTCCACTTCAGCTTGATCTTTACGTTTAAATTTACCCTTCAACTACTTCAGCAGACTCTAGGTCTACTTTTAGTCTGGTATACTGATTCTTCTGTGCTTGGACTCAATTAAAACACTTACACAACGTTGCATCTAAGTCTATTCAGAGTGTCGGCCCTTAGCTTGGTAAAAGAGCGGGATCAGCATATCCTGACAGCCCCATAATTTGTCGTGTTGTGAACTCCACCGGTTTCACACATCAAAGTCTGTTTACAGGTCTTGGGGAGTGCTACTGCATCAGTAAAAAAAAAGTTGCATTAAAGTATTCTGTAGCTCCAGAGGGAGCTCCATGAAAGTATGAAAAATTGCTTTAAGTGAAGAAACTTGAGTCAGTGTCAGTTGGGGTTGAAGATGTTTGAAAAAAAAAATGTTGAAATGTTTAAAATGAAACGAATCTGGAGGTGTGGACGCCTGTGGCTCCATGCTCATCTCTGGTTTGTGTTTGTAAACTTTCATGAGGCTGTGATTATCCTAGAGGTCAACAGCTCATAATATACAGCGAGGTCAAGATTCTAAAAATGTTCACACTATAAAGAAAAGGCTACATTAGGACTAACATCATCACACAATGGAGCTCATTGAATCCAAAGAGCCTCAACTTTCCAGTCAGACCCAATTCATGCAATTACAAGAGTGTTATAAATTAAAAAAAAACCATAATCTCATCAACAGGTTCCTATGAATTCTCACAAAATATTTCTTTATATTTCTTCTTAGTAATTTCTAACTAATGAAAGAGCGACCGGATGTGGGCTGTGAAGGATACGTTTAGGTTAAAGGTTTAGCACTTTGATATATCGTGTCGTCTCACTTCTTCTATGTACAAACAGCGAATCAGATCAGCCTGAGATAACACATTTGTACTGCATGAGAAAAATGTGTTTTTGCTCCAAACTATCTGGATCATCATTAAGTGGATGCTTGTAAAGATGAGACTCGTGGTTACCCGTACAACCCATTTTCATTCGGATGTCTTGAGGTCAGAGTTCAAGGGACCCCTTTGAAAATGACCATGCCAGTTTTTCTCTCGCCAAAATGTAACCTAACTTTGGGGCGTTATTCCCCCCCTTATGACGGTTGATACTGATAATCTAGTTTCGTATGATACCAATATACATTCCCTGTAGCTTTAAAGCTGAGCCACCACAGCCTCTGAGAGAAATAATCAGCCGGAATCTTGAGAGGTTAAAGAGTCTTTGTTTGTCACACATAAAAAACACTCACTTACCCTTTTACGTAATTATGCAGTTAATTGCCCAGGTTTTGAGTTGTTATTCTCATCTTTCTTCCTCCAAACTCTGTTACACTGTGATACAATGGAATGAAGGAAATTTGTTTTGTAGTGCTCACAGCACTGAGAATATATATTTATTTTAAAAACAGCAGAGCTGATGACAGTTTCATTGGAACTACTTTCTACCTGTGGTGGAAAATTACTGTGACAATATTGTTGTCATTGCTTAATCTCCTGAAGTGTCGGGACAAAGCAGTCTGTTTTTATCCTGATCATCACTGTTGATTAGAAGACCTTGCAGAAGCTTCTTATCTCCCTCCATTCCTCTAACTGTTACTCCATTAATGCCATTGTTAGGAGACAGCAGGTATTTCCTCTTAACACAGAAGTGCCTTGTTTACTCCACAGTATAAATTTGATGAGTCTTGTTTCCTCATATAAGCTTCAAATAGTTAAGCTCCTGACTCGTCTCCCAGTCCCTGTAAAGACTGTCCACAGTGAGGCCGTTTTTTTAATGATTTGAGCAGCACAAACACAAATTCTGTTAATCTCCACATACTTGGGTAGGTGCAGGAGTTTCATAAAAAGATATATCCAACCTCTGCTTGGTTTCATACTATCACTGATGAGAAAATGTTGTTTTTTTTTTTGTGTATATGGAAGTATAAAAAGGGACTTTTTTTCTTCCTAACAAAACAACAATTATAGCAATCGAAAGTAATGAATGCAAAATATTACTCAAATGCTAAAATTTGAAGCCAAAGAATTTGAAAGACATGCCATCTCTTGCTTTTTAGTTTGTGGTTCTGACTCTGACATTTGCTTAATTTAAAGGTCCTGTATTTTAAAAAGTGCGATTTTTACATCTTTCTTGATTATAAAGAAGGTTACGGTACTATCAATACTCTGAAAGTATCAAGCCATTCCATCTAAAGAGAAAAACACACAGCCCATATTCAGGAACTGCTCCTTTAAACGAGCCGTCAGGACTTCCTGTATAGTTGTGATGTCACAACTATACTATATATAGGTAGAAAGGGACGCTAGAGTGCTGTAGACTTAATGGTCTCAAGACCACCTTTTGTGGTCTTAGTCTTGTCACGGCCTTGACAGTCTTTGGTCTCGGTCTTGTCACGGTGTAGCAATGTCTCTGATGGGCCGAGCGTTGTCGAAGGGATTTGTAACCTATAATATCCATTTTTGGTACAGATCACATGCATTCTGTGACACAGACGGCGTTGGCGCTCGCCCTTCCTTGGTCTTGATACTCTCCGGTCTTGGTCTCGATTTAGGCGGTCTTGACTACAAATCTACAGTGCTGTTAAAGTCATTCTCCAACTGCAATGACGGTGCAGAGACATGGAGAGCACAGATGCTTAAGACCTGGAAACTCTGACCAATTAGAGCAGAGAGCAGAGTGGGCTTCTTCGGGGGGGGGGGGGGGGGGGGCTAGGGTTAGGGTTAGGGTTAGGGTTAGGGTTAAAGAGACAGGTGCTAAAATGGAGAGGTTGAATACAGGTTTATTTCTTTAAACTCAGCACCACTTGTGTCAATTAATAGTGACTCAATTCTTAACTTCAGGACCTAAAATGAGAACTTGAACCCGATCCTGTGACTTGGTCTAATAAAATGCAGTCCAAACAACCTGATTTGTTCCAAACACAGTAGGCATAGTTTAATACTGATTCTCTCTCCCTCGTTTTTCCAACATGCTGCAATTCCAAATTAACAGAACTTCAGTTCCTCAGTCAGTGTTAAAAAAACAAAAACAGATGGTTTGATGCACCAAAACAAGGCTGTTTTGCAAGATGAATCATGACTTTAAAAATGTCCCCTAATGTTCTTAATTTTCATGCCAGTAAACATTTCCTGCGAGTAGGCGTTAAATAATGATTTCTCTTCCAAATGAAGAACATCTCAATGTTGGGACCAAACCCTTATCTCATTTCTGAGTAAAGTCTTAATCTACACTACTTTACTCTCATCTGCATGTATTTAACTTCAGGGTTAACTGAATTCATTCTCATTAGGATTCACAGTCTACCCACAATAACTGGCTGTAACTGGTATAATGTGCCGTGTTACTCATCAGCAGCCCTCTTTCATCATCATCCTCCGGCCTTCACATTGTCCCAGTATACGTACACTGCATTGACCCTCATTAGGTGTGTTAGACCTCCTCTACACTTCAAACTCTTCCCCCTAAGTGAGCTCAATTTAGCCTCCTTGGCTTGTTGAAAACTAATGGAATCACTTGAAAGTGCTCAGACTCAAAAATGACGTAAAACAGATGGTGAGAGGAATATCTATCAGCAGACTGTAATCACAAACTGCAGTCGACAGGCACAAGAGTGAGATCCCACTCGAGGGAGGATGAGCGACGCCACCAGTGATGGATGGAGCTTCTCCCCCGTTTGTGTTCCTGCCAGCGAGACAAAAAAGTAGATCTCTGTGGGTTTGGCGGTGATCGCTCTAAGAAAAGGTTGTGCTCACCTTGACGTTTCCTCCTATCAGGTCAGGTGGCTCCTCGTCCGTCTCCAAGGCGACGTTAATGGTGGCGAAAGGCCGGCTGGCCATCTGTTGCATCTCTCTCAGCAGTTGCTAGGGAGGTGGAAGAAGAGGAGTGCGAAGGTCAGTGACCGGAAAACACAGACCGTATATATGCCAGCACGCGTTTCATCTTCAGTTACGGAATAGAATTTATTGACACACAGTTGTTTTTAAAGGACCAGTTCACACACAACTTGAAATCAAGGAGCCAAGGATGTAGGAAGTATTCACATCTGTCTGTCCATCTATCTGTCTATCACAGTGAAAGTATACTGTGTTGTAAGTACAAGTTACCACTTTCACATTAGGGCTGGGTGATAATTCAATATGATAATTTATCGTCTTTCAATGGATTGTGATGAAATCATATATTCAAATATTGTGATACAGTTACGTTATCTAAACTGAAAAGTATCACATTTTTCTTACATTTTTTATTTTGAGTTTATATTTTGCTCTAAAGTTCTTAATAAATAGAGAAAAAAACTATTTTTCATGTATTAAATGTACACAGGGGATACAATTGTTAATAGTCATCTGGTGTAATTTTAAGCTTCATTCATTATTATTATTATATTCATTATTCAGAATGGTGCTCTATAAATCAACAATGATTGAAATGAACCTCCCAAAGGCATTCTTGATAATAGCTTATGACTAAGTTAATGATACAATAATTGATCAATTCAAATGTCGCAATGTATAAAATTGCTGGTCAAAGTGCAGCTAATTTTAGCTTCTATTTCCTGTTGGCCACCTGTTCTGCATGTAAAATCTTAGCTGTCAGATGAATAAAGTGAAAAAGTATTTCTCAATTTCACACTTAAATGTAGTGGTGCGAAAGTATGAACAACCATATCATGACAGTGAAGTAAAGTACCCTTTAGAATGTCCTTGAGTAAATGTACTTTAAATGTAACTTTGCACCACTGCAAGGTGGAGGAGGCACGGACTCATTTAGGTCTGATTTATGTCATGGACTTCGGCCAGAGGAAGAGGAGGGAGGTGATTATGAGCACAGGAGGGGGAAAGGGGAGAGGGAACAGAAGCTACGGAAAGAGTAGAACAGAAATAAGGCGAATTACAAGAAGAAGAAGAAACGGGGAAAGAGGGAGATGAGGATTGATGATGTGAAAGATGCAGAGGGTGAGGAGACGATGAGGGGAGAAAAAGAAAAGTCAAGCCACAGCCCACAGTAAACAAGGCGATGCACCTTCGTTGTCGACTGTCAAAGCAGTCAAAGTGCTATGAATAGAGAGGCAAACGGAAAACCTGAATACAGGCAGCAAGCCCCTTGAAACACAACAAAGACACCTGCATCCGCTGCAAAGAGGAAGTCAAACATGTTGGGGGAAAAAAAAAACATCTAATTGATCTTCTGTTTGAAATACAAACTCCTCACGCTTCAGCTCATAGAGGAAGTCAAATAGTGGCGATGGAGTGTGATGCAGTTTGTGTGCGAGGGGTTGTTCATGTAGACACGCATTAAAAGAAGCGTGACACAATCTATTGGCCTCTGTCTCATTACAGTGAGAACAGGTGCAAGTGAAGGGCGGCGCTGCGATTCAACATGAAAGCACACGCGGTAGAAATGGCATTTGTGTGTCCATGCGTGTGCACGTGGGGGTCAAAGCTGATGTACGCGCGAGGGCAATGACCTCCAAGCCGGCTCCTCAACAGTTTGTAATTAATCCGCTGAGTGTTTTTTTTTAATCCCCCTGTGAGGCTGTCAATTGTGTCTGCATGTTAGCCCTTTTTAAATGCAATGCCTTATAAATCAGGGGTTACAGAAATAGCTCGGAGGAAAAGTCTCTCTTTTTCTCTCTACAGTAAAACCTCTCTTTCTTCCTACAGTAAAGCCTGACAAGTAGGAGAAAAAAAAAAATCTAAATTTAATGTCCCCGATTCTCTTTGTGGAGCAAGCCAGCTCATTAAACTCCTGCATGTGTCCGTGGGTCTGTGTCTACATCCAAATCTCCATAACACTACTCTCTGTTGTGTCAATGGGCTAGGAGTAGGACTTTAGGGAATATGCTTATTAGTATTGTCACTGAGTAATACATGTGAAGTATAATAGCACTCTGACAGTAACAGCCAGATAGCTTAGCTTAGCAATAAAGACTTGAAATCTAACTATAAAAGCCAATAATCTCTGTCCGCGTGTGTGTAACTCATATCTCGAGAACTGTATATATATATATATATATATATATATATATATATATAAACAGCAGTTATACAAGGTATATTTATATTCTGTTTTCCTAATATATACTGTCTGTATAATATTTGTTGTTTGTATATCTGGAGTTTTGTAACGAAAATAATTTCCCCCAGGATTATTAAGGTATGTCTGATGAACTTTTGAAATGTAAGTCTCAAAAAATATTTCTATTTCTGTTCCAGATTGTTTTTTAACCATTTCGATTTGTGTCTGTAGACCAAACTGGAAAATGTTACTCTTTCAGATCAGATTCATGGTATTACATACAGTTTTGCTACAGCTGGCCCTTAAAGTTTGCTCAATTGCCGTGGGAAGGGCTTTTATTACAAGACATGTCATGATCTCCTCAGAGCTGGGGTGTAGATATGATGTTCAACAGGTGGCGCTGTAGCAACATCATCTAACTATAAAGGGATAAATCTCTGTCTTTGTATGTAAGCATTAGGGGTGGAACGGTTCACAAAATCCACTGTTCGGTTCATATCACGGTTTTGGGGTCATGGTTTTTCGGTTCGGTTCGGTTGTTTTTTCCTATTTCTTTTAGATTCTAAAAACACCATGTATCAGATCTATAGCCTAATAATTATATTCTTTTTTAATCAGATATTCTTAAGGACATGTCATGCAATCATGCAAAAACTGAAATAATGAGGCAGCTTGTTTTGGCCTTACTGGAACAATCTTAAATGAAAGTGAAGAGAGCTTTTGTAGGAGAACAGTAGGAGAGACATTGCTGCGTTTACGCATTTATATATTTAGTTGGCAAAAAGGTAAACAATTGTTTGCCTTCTAGGTAAGAATATAAACACTTATACATTATCAAATCTTAGAAAAAATGAAGGTTTTCTTTCACTAAAATATGCACAAACAGCAATCACTGAACTGACTGAAATAGGCTACATCAGGGTTATTCAATTCATTTGGAATTGGGGCCGGTTGATGGAAATAATCCAAAATGAGGGGCTGTAAAAATATGAGCATCATATTAATGGATATTGTAAAGCAATACAGTGACATAGGAGCACATACAGTATATTGTCTTTATTTCATCAATATAAATAGTACTCATGACCTCAAAGTGCAACAAGCTTGTCAAAAAACAATCCTTATTAAATGAACAAACCTGTTAACCAGAGGTATACACTCAATTATTGGACTAAAGTAGAGTTTGAGATTCTTCTCCTTTACTTGAGTATTTTATTTACATGCTACTTTATTCTTCTGCTCCACTACAAATCAGTGGAAATATTCTACTTTTTACTCCACTACATTTATCTGATTACTTCAGTTACTAGTTACTTTACTTTACTTTACTTTAGGCTTACAAGCACATGTGAAACATTAGTTTATTCACCAGAAACTGGACTGACACAAATGAACGTCACATAAATGCAGAGTAGCATGATTTTTTATCAACTTCTCCTCTTTACACGCAGATATGACTGCAGAGAAAACACAGACTTCACAGTGACAGAAACAAAAACTTTTCTGTCCGTTCTCTGGTGAACTGACAGTTTTCTGTGTCAACCTTTCTTTTTTTCAGCGTAGAAAGAGACATTGATGTGGTGATTTAACCAGACAGAAACGATTGAGAACAACAACAACAGAGCGGAGCTTAGCGAGCTGTTGCCAAGAGGATTCAAAAAACCCTGGAAGAAGAACGTAGCGGGAGCGTACGTAGCGTTGTGGCCCCCATAAAATTACGCGTGAATTGTGGCACATTCGGCCTGCCATACGTACCTACAGGGAGCGCGTGGAGCAAGTCTCCCAGCGCGCCGGGATTTGGCGCGCTAAGACGTAGCGCTGAGATGGATATGAGAGAGGACAGCGGTCATGAAGGCTTACGCTACGTTGCACCTCATAAACCGAACCGTAAACATGTGTACCGAACCGTGACAAGTGTACCGAATGGGACGGATTTTTTTAATTAACCGTTCCACCCCTAGTAAGCCTGTATGTATGTATGTATGACGGTCCTTCACATATCTCAAGAGTCAAAGGGGATTAGCCATGGACACGCCCCTGAAGGGTACGCATTCTGAACAGTCACATGCTTTTTTTGACAGTTCAAAAGAGAAAATGTATTAGCCATGAACCAACTCATTGGCAAACTATAACCAGATACTTTAAATACAGACAAATGATACATGACTGTAGTACAATAACACCCATGAAATATAGTATAATCCAAACACAATGGCAAATATTTGCCTCATTAATGTCGTGCACACAAACAAAGAGGCTGAAGCATCCGGCATGCTCAGTCCCAAGTCTTGTTGTACACTCTTTGCTGCCGTCACAGCAGTCAACAGTAACAAATGAAAGCGCAAATGAGCAAGTCATTGTGCTGCGTCCCAGTTTGTCATGATTAGACACCCCACTGCGTGAAGTGTCAGAGGACCAAAATATGTTGCCTTTGTGAGTGTGATGTCTGCCGGATGTGTTTCAACACATCGGTACCCTTATTAACAGCAATTCTTATTAAGTGCTTATACAGTCTGTAACTTTCTGACCAAAAAAAAAACAGAGCAAGAGCTCAACACTTCTGCTAAGAATCAGGTTTCCCTCTGAGGTAAGATAATTGTGAAATTCTGGGCCGATGCCGATGTTTAAAATAACAATTTGGCTCCTAGCCAATGCTGATGTTTCTTTTTGTTCTTTTGTTTTTGTTGTTATTTATTCCCCCTTTTGTGTCAGGGAAAAAGCATTCAATCCTTCATAACACTGTGTGTGAATGAGCACAAATTCAATCATCGAAACAACTTTTAACATTCTTTCACAGGAAAAAGCATTTTTTAACCTTTCAACACAACATTTAGCCAGCGCAAAATTGATGCAACATAGCAGATAAACATTGGCCACTGCAATCTGTGAATGTCATCTTATCCTGTGTCTAGACCACAGGCATCTCAGAAGTGTTTTCACTCACTTGTCAAATGCAACAGATGAACTCATTTTAATCCATTCATGTATCTGCACCAGCTCCAAACAGGCTCGCATCTTACAGCAGCAAACATGACCTCAAGGCTTTATTTACGCTTCAAGTCTATCTTTTCCACAATTGGTGAGTAAATGCTAGGTTGATGCCTAATAAAAAGGTTGAATACATATAAGTGTTTACATTTTGTAACCTGGGCGGAGCAGCAGAGCAGCACACTCTGCTCTGGTTTAATCCTAACCCCTCTTTAATCACTTTTGCCCAGCAGCCGGGAGGCAAGACACAGTAACACCAAGGAGCTGCAGAGTCTATTCATGGGCAAACTGTAACCTACACTCTAACTTTACTGACACATTTGACACTGGCTGTCATTGTCTGCCCTGCTTCTGGACACTTTGAAAGTTGCAGACAAGTCAGAATCGGTATAGAAACTCGCTAGTCAGAACGCAGGCGTGATGCTGAGGTGGCACTGACGACACACGGGCTGAGTGCAGTCACCAAGACATATAGCCGATACCAATGTTTGCCTGATAAAGCGGTGCATCTCTGAAGATAATGAACTTAAAATAAAAGAGGTTGTGCGTTGTGGCTGAATTGACCTCATTCATAATGACGCAAAAGGGCGAGCCGGGAAGCAGCACCACAGTCTGGAACTCTGTAGCAAACAGCAGAGGAAGTGTGAATCTGCATTCAGACACATCCTTTTTCATAATAGGAACTCCTTGAACAACACAAAGCAACAGAATTGATTTAGTGGATAAAAAGCAGATGGAGGAGCACCTGAATGTTGCAGTAAACAAACTTTATAGATTCAGCCCACCTCCCTCAACCTCTCTACAGACTGCCTGGTCTCTTGTCTAACAAACAGGTCACCTTTGTCTAAACAGTAACACCGTGATAAGAGCTCATAGTGTTTTTTTTATTTTGTCATATTCACAAGAACATATTTCTACTGTACAGCCTGGAACTGTCCATAATCAAAAGCTTGTGTTACTGAACAATAAGCTGCTCTGCGGGAGTTTTTTGCTCAGGGGTTCTGCAACTTTCATCAATTGGATGTACAACATTTTTATTTGCAATTTTAATAAAACATAAAACCAACTAAACTTCACTGCTTGAAGCTAAAATGCTAAATATATGGCTGTTCAAGACCTTTGAAGGCATATCTGTGTAAACTTTTATATGATTATGTTGCTGAATGCATTTGGGTTTTTACAAATGTGCTGTTTTCGCCAATTTCACAACTTGAAACAGCAGAACAAAATGTAATTCTTATTACCATATAGTGTTAGCAAACATATTAGCCACCCATTGTCCACATCTTGCAGACACAAAGCAAGAAAGTCAACCAAGTCCAATATTCACTCTCTTTTGAATTTGGTTTTCCCCCCTCCTGTTGATGAGTCTGAACCACAGAATACATTCGAGGGCTGTAACTTGACATCAGGACCTGAACATGCTGTTTTCCCCTTTGACTGTTCCTGTATAGTTGTCAAAGAAAATGTATTCCTTTTGCAACACCTGGGTCTTTTTTTGTCCTGGCCCTCATTCATATTAGCTACGATAATTTTACCAGCGATATCAGCTTGTGACGTCTGGGAACATGTCCACAATATTACAATAGAGTCCCCCAGGGCACAACACAGTCAGACAATCAAACGCAGTAAACATAAATGTTGCTACATAACCAGAATTCAGAACGGAGGTTAGTAGTTCAAATGGCATTGTGACTAACATAATTGCTGGCCAGAAACTGAAAAAATAAGTCCAAGATTGGAAAAAGATAATAATATTGAATTGGCTGCATCAAATTGAACCACATACTTGTTTTCTATTAACAGTCTACGGGACATTCCCATGACTACACTGCACAGTTGGTCCAAGGTTTCAAACCGGAGGTAAGAAAGGGGGGCCGAAGATTGAAAGAAACTGGACTGCCAGCATCAAGTTAAGTTAGGCATGAGAATTCTGAGCATAGCCATCTTGGACCGAGTCCTACAGATGATACAATTGCACAAATCTCATTATGCTGTGCTGCGAGTAGGCAGCTGCTGTACAGTGAACACTCAGTGCTCCGCAGATAACCAGAAGCCAGAGGAGTTACAATGCAAGTCGCCTACTTCTTAAATTGGCTCTTAATTTTCTGCAGGGTAGTTCGTGTGTGAGCAAATATCTGACAGCGGCAGAGCGAACTGTGCATATAAAAACCCAATTATGAGACACACATGCGTTCACTCACATGCATAGAGGCAGGTAGTTACCTGCACATGAGCAATCATGTATGTGTGTGTTTATTTTCAAAAATGCAAATGAATTTTCTCAACATACACAGAGCGGAAAGACTGATGAGCAAGTGTAAAAAATGGGCCTGCAGGTGAAGTTTAAATGAAATGCAGATACATAAACAATGACAAGCATTAGTATGAGAGTAACACACAAGGGCTGAAACAATTATTTCCAATATTATCACTGGACAACTAAATCAGCAGCAATTTAACTGATTAACTCCAGACACAACTACCCTGCTATGATAAACATTTTGTTTAACATATCTCCTTTTTTCCCTCAGTGCCAAATTCAGGATTTGGCCTTGCTCTGCCCACTGCTGCTCGTACTATAGTGCAAGGACTCAAATCGGTGAGTAGCAGACGTATCAGAATGGTAAGTGTAGTTAGCATCTTTTATTAGTTTCTATTGCTTGTTAGCTTGTAAGTGATGGCAGTGTGTTTTCTCTCTGGACTGACAGTCAGCTCTGAGCTGGAGGTTTCATGTTTTTCTGGTTCATGGTTTATGTATTAGTGACGTACCAACTAAATATTCCCAGGAAACCTTAGAATCTTAAATTGCAGGGAAGTGCACAGACAAGTCCTCCTTTAGGAGAGCAATGTGAAAACACCTTTCTAATGACAAACTTTTCTCAGTTACAAGTCGGTATGGTCAATGTCAGACATTTTAGAGGCCAGAAACAGGAGAAAAACACAGTTTTGAATGCAGGGGCAAACATGTAATGCATTCCTTGGTTTTAGCTTAGTACATGTGATGTGTCGCTTTTCTCCAAATTATACCATTTAAAATGGATTTTGGTCTGTTGTTGAGATTTTATAAGCGATGTGAAGATGTCATCTTGAACTTGAGATGGGCATTTAACTGCAAATTTTAACATTTTGCAGATTAAAAACTTTTTAATCGAGCACTTGTATGTACATTCATGGATTGTCTTTCAATTCACAAAAAAGTGGCTTATTTAAACATCCATGTAATGAATGTCAATGTGAGTCCATTATTCACTCTCTTTTTAGCCTTGATTTGGTAAAAAAATATCTGGCTATATAGTTGCTACTTGTTTCACCATGTTCAATAGCACTTAGTGTTCAGTGGGTTTATCAGAGTTTTCTGCTGCTGCAGCTGAAAATGATGCGGCTGAGAGCTGTGAGACTGAAGTAAAGTTAAGGGGCCAAAAAAAATAAAACAATGAGCTGAAAGGTGCTAAATGTACAAATATTGATAAGAGCAGTTTAAAAAAAAATCATTAACAATAATAAGGAAAATCATAAGTCGCAGCCTTAGAAGAGAAGTGTGGATTTATAAATTCTTGCATTCACTCTCTCACAAACTTCCTTACAGAAGGTGAATGAGGGAATTTGTATTTGAGCATTCTCAAAGAGAGCAGCCGTGTGCCAAAGAGATTGAGTGCGTCAGCAAGGAGCGTAGAGAGGAGGGAGGAAGAGGGGGAAAAAAGCAAGATGCAAAAGAGAAGTAGAAGGGAAGGGAAATGAGACTAAAGAGAAGTAAGGGAGGATGTTAGAGACGGACAGCGAACACAGCGACGGAGAAAAAAAAGCCTGGGAGAGCGGAGAGAAAGAAATGGGAGCAGAAAGAAAGACAAAGGCGTTCAAAGAGGTCGCCCCTGGGAAGAGGGGATAGAGTGCTGGAACGCCTGGGCGCGCAGAACATAGTCATACTCAGATAAACACACACATCCTGCATGGATGGACACACACACACACAAAGTACATAGGCACTACATCAAGCCGTTTATTTATTGATGAGACTGTTTAAAAATGCTGTCGGTGGAAGAGCTCTCAATCATCCTTCAGCAGGAAAACTGAGAGAGAGAGAGAGAGAGAGAGAGAGAGAGTGAGTGAGTCTTGGAGGGGAGAGAGAGATAGAGAGAGGGGGAGAGAGAGAGAGAGAGAGAGAGAGAGAAAGAGAGAGAGAGAGTGAGTCTTGGAGAGAGAGGGGAAATCTTTGTCTGTGAAGCAACGTTAGCTGCTTGCTGCTTCTCTCTCGCTTCATCTTTCCATCTCTCCAGCGGTGAGGTGGGGTGTAGAGGACGCACACTGTGAATACTGACAAGGGAGAAGGCTTTGATCCCTCCCTCTCACCTCATCTTTTTGTCTCTTTCTCTCTTTTCTACCTCTATAGCTCCCCAACTCTCCCTTTTCTTTCCTCACTGCTGGCCTCCTGCTGTCCCTTGCATGCATCTCTCCGTCCAGTTCACCCATCTGTTCATGCCTGTCCTGTACATACTGTATACATTCAGGGACTAGAGCACTTTGTCCACAACGCTAATCAATAGTCCATCAAAGAGCAGAGCAGACCATCAAATAGCAAAAGAATAGGAGAAAACAAGACGGTGGTAGAGTTTGTGTTATTACGACAAAACTGAATTTGACATCCGACAGCAAACGGTTACTGGGCCAAAGCCACACATTACCAGAGAAAGCAAAACTAACATGTCAAAAGATGTTGTTGTTTTTTTTTTTAAAACAAGAGATTTAAGTCAGTCACCTTATAAAGGATGTTTTCTTATGTGTCCATGTTATTGAAATGTTTGGCTGGTTGTCAGTTTCCTCTGATTCTTCTACCAATAAAGTCTGAATAAAACAGAGACCAGCTCCAATTTGTCTCTGTTCCGTCTGCTGGTCAGATCTAATATGTAAACAACAAAATCAATGCAGCCCCTGCACGGTTTGCATAATAATGACTTTTTTGTTTGGTTTTTGCTTTTACAGATTACAAACCCATAACTTTGTTCACCATGCTTTATTTTATACTGTTACTACTGTATGTACTATATACAGAGTTCAGTGCCAGTGTTTCAACTTATTACAGACTGATGCTTTTGACTTTTTGCCCACAATGTTACTGTGTACTGTTTGTATCTAATTGGGCTTTTTATTATTTGCAAACTGTGCTACATTATGTTAATACTGTAGTGTCTTTGGAGCTTTAAACTGCATCTGTGTACAGCAGTTAGCAGCTGAAGTGAAACAGATCATGGGTGTCTGTCATTCTGGAACAGTTGATAAAAACAAGACAAATAGAAATGAAAACACAATATTACATGCAAAAGTATGTATATACACATACACATATGATATCATGTTTGAAGTTATTTTAAAACGGAGATCATACACAATACTTGCTGAAGATCGCATGGTAGCTTGCCTGCTTGTCAGCGAGGTAAAAGACAGTGATTTGGGTGACCAATGAAGAACTGAGACTGTGTGATACCGTCCAAAGTTCTAGAACATGTAAAGATATTTATGTCCTTTAATAAACAAGCGCTTTTGATTTACTTCATTAGGTCACTTTTACAGCTTTAAAGCTGACAATAAAGATGCAAGGGTTAGCACAGAGCACTCTTTGCTTCCATCTGAGAATAACTTCTCAACAGCAGCCACCAAAAAAAAAAACAAATAGTAGCATATACTGTACAATACCGACATAGTAATGTGCCTGGGGGTTCACACTCTCATTATAAGCCAATTCTTCAGCACAGTAACAACTAGAACTGCACTCTGTTAACATATAAATCATTTTTCTAACTAAGAAAAAAAAGAAAAAACAGGAATTCCAACGTGTACCAATATAATACACGCAATATTATACGTTTTATATGAGTATGAACAAACCTGGATTAGTGAATGGAAGTTAGGGGTGACAGAAGAAGTGCTCTGAGGAAGCCTGAAAATTGAAAATTAAAAATTGAACAGACAGGTTTCAATCTTAATTACTGCATTGGCGAATTATTCTTGTGATGCCAGGCTAGCACTGAGGAGGGTTGGAGGTTAAAACAAAGAGCGAACAATGATGGAGGAGGTGGACCAGATGTGGGAAGAAGAAATGAAGCCTGGGTTTATGATAAGCCCTGTACAGGGGCCATGGGGGTTTGGAGGGTTGGATGTTACTATGCCGAATGGGGGTCACCCGCGTTGCAGTTGGGTGGGGGCTGTAAGCCAGCCTGTATCCTGTATATATATTCGAGCAATAAGACACTGGCGCTGATCCAAACTCTAATTATACGCACCATCTCTGTGGAATTAAGATTAGCAGGGTTTAGGAGCATCTTGGGAACTCTGACAGACAAAAAAGCCACGTGTTCACTCATACTGTTAGATCTCACACACACAGAAAATATGCAATGACACCAGCGCTGTGAAACACTGCACTAAAACTAAATGTGGAAAGCATAGAATACAATCCAAATAACCCACACACACACACACTCACAGACTATCATTCATTCATGCACAGAAATGATGTAAACATTTGTTGGCAGGATTCGCTCGAAGGCCCTTAAAATGAGCTGCACAAACACATACAGTATACACATCATGTATTAGTATTCTCTCACTAGTGCAAACATTTAGCCGTCTATTATTTGCATGCTGGTAGTTTCCTTATATAACCAAAGTTAATATTTGCTGCGTTTCTGTTATCCATTGTATTTCTCGCTCGACCCCTCTCACGATTGGACAAATGGAGTCACAGGCGACGACATCAGTCGGTTTGAGTCCAGACGAGACAGGTCAGTTCACACCGCTGCAATTTTCACCTACAACGTTCTAAAACAGTTTTGTCGCAAATCTTTGGTCTGAACTGGGCTTTAGACACTCGTCTTCCAGCACTGTCGCAGAGGTAGCTGTCTGCCAGTGGTGCAGTTCTTTTTTCATCACATTTTGATGAATCCTCATCCTGTCAGATCCAAAGACACTCTTCGATAGATTGACTATGCGCAGGATTCTGATAACAAGACTCTTCTCTTTATGGAGGTTGCATATGTTCTCAGAAGATTCTCAACTTCCTGTGTAAGTGACCTTCACTGCTGCCCGCTGCTCTCTCCGTCTTTCTCTCTCTCTCTCGTCATCTTAACTCCCCTTTCCTTACCTTTCACTTCAGGATTGATCACCTCAGAAGTAAGCCTTTTGTTCTGTGCGGTGGTGCAGCGAACGTTGACCTCAGGAGAGAGGAGGAGATGGAAGGCAGCTCTCATAGAATCTTAAAGCATCGCTCTGGTTGGTCTACAGGGGCCTTACAGCGCTATAAAGAACACAGTTGATGTTGCTGCTTCCATCCAAAGGAAACATATTTCTCCTTCATGTCTGCATCTTTTTTTTTTCCATTTGCATTGTAATCTGTAGCGTCAATAACTTCCGTGTTGGCGTAGGCATCATGTGAAACCCTGAAGACTCACAGATAAAACTCAACTGCTATTACACTATTTTATTGATTAAAGCCCTTAACAGGTACAATTCCAATCACAATGTTTGCGTTGCATCATTTAAAAGCTGCTTGCGACTAATATGATTGGAATTCCATTAGCATTGGTTTCAAAGGGGCATTTGACTGTTCAATCATCTCAATGCTTCATCACGGACTTTTATTAGTTTGGCTTTAAAAGGATAATTACACATTGCTAAATACTGCTTCAGAGAACTACAGATAATAAGTGCAGGGTTGCTATTAATGTGCATTTTAGTGTGCTTAAGAGTTACGAGCAAATGAAATGGTAGAGTTCATAAAATGTTTCTCTAAGTGAGTTCAAATGAAATAAAATCTAATTCTGTGGTTACACTATTCCTGATACAGTAATACATCATTACATTATAAGGAATATGAGTTTTTAAGTGATCCTAATATGACCGCAGAGGTTATTCTATTACCTGATAATTGACTATATTATCATGTTATATTACTACATCTTGACACATTTAAGAGGAGCATAGTGTGAGATTTCTGTGTCATCGACCCTCCAAGAGACACTGGGCCACACGGCAGTTAGCTGCAGGGAGAATATGGTGGGGAGTCTTTCAACCGAGACGTTGCTGAAAGCGGCTCTGAAGTTCACCGCCTGAAGGACTAGCTGCGTGTGAGCCAACAGAACAGAATGGATAAGTGTGAGGAACGATGGCATGAAGGCGGGCAGGCCCAGCAGACAGTGCCAACTGGGGTCACCTTGTCCAATGCATCTCCCACCTCCAGCAGGGAAGAAGACCGAAGGAGCAGGGGAGAGAGACGGAGAGAGAATCGGTTTCCTCCCACTTAATAGAGGGTGAGATGAGATGAGGTAAGGGTTCTCCCTCTCCGATCTCCTCTGGCGAGGATGCCTCCACAGCTCGATTGGTGGGAGAGGGGTTGTTGTGACATCCAAGAAAGCTGAAAAGGATCTGTCAAACGGCGCAGCTCAAATGAGTGAATTCACACTGTTACAATAAATAAATAAATAAATAAAGAAGCAATGACCCCTGGCTTTTTTGCCCCAACTAGGCAGAGACAGGTGTTTGCCAATTAAGGAAGCTAAAAAAGCCTTTGATTCCTTTCTTTTTTGTAGACTGTGAGAAGACAAAAGAACACTGCTTACAGCGGAATAAGCTATTAAATTAAAGTTAATTCATCACCAGCATATTTCTTAATGTTTTGGAGCACCACATTCTCCCTGGAGAGCCATGTGGTGTTCTGTTGTATAAAAAAAGGGTTTAATTCACATGTGTTTATGTTTCAGAAAGGTAGCTGGGAGATGATTTCTGCAGAGCAAGCAAACAGACATTTTTAACCCACAAGTTTCTCACGCTGGGGTTAGTCTCCAACAGAGAAAAGCTTCCTAAGTTCTTTATATGACATAAAGCAATGTTGCACTTTTGGAGCACAATCCCAGTACCGTAACACTGTACCACTGAGCCATAACAACGACCATGGCCTCAACAGTCTGTCTCCAAGGACACAATTATTCTTACTGAGCTCAGGCATGGTTGAATCCATTTTCAAGGGTGCACAATGGCAAAACTGATCCACCTTCATTTCTTTCTAGATTTAGAGACCACCATGTTTCCTGGATCTACAAGGTTCTGACGCATTTGCATTTTAGTCACGTTACTGATGTTTTATCAAGTGACTTCAAATGAGCAGAATGGTTTTACAAGCCTTCCTTTGCTGTTTAACACTTGTCCACATGAGCAGAATCAGTTCATGTGTGTAAACCCTACATCGCTGACAAGCACTGTTAAAGCTGTATCTGCAAAGTGCTGCTACTGCCCAAGCCTCTGCATGTGGGGAATGTATTTGAACAGCACACCAATTTGACCATTTTTATAGCACTATTCAACAACAAGGTTTTTCAAAGTGCTTTACATGAAACATTAAAAGCATCGGGGAAAAAACACATAAAAGGTAATTTAAAACATACAAAAGATGGTTACAGTTACACAAGTTACAGAGCAGTTTACTGAAACGAGCAGCGGCAAACTGAAAAGTCTTTAGTCTTGATTTAAAATAACTAAGAGTTGCAGCAGACCTGCAGTTTTCTGAACATTTGGTTCCACATATGTGGTGCATAAAAACTGAATGCTGCCAGTTCATCCACCTGACATCTGCCTGCAGCATCATACACACCACCATCTCCAGACTCCAGACTCAACACCCCAGTGCCCTCATCATCATGTCGGGAGACTTTAACCACGTCACCTTGGATAGAGTTCTGCAGACCTTCCAACAGTCAGATCATAACCTGGTTCACCTCAAAACCTGCTATGTGCCTCTGGTGAAGAGGAAGCCTATGACCACCAGGACTGTGGGGAGGTGGCCTGAGGAGGCTTATGAGACACTGCAGGGCTGCTTAGAAGTGACTGACTGGCCTAATATATATATATATAAATAGTATATATTTATATTCTGTTTTCTTATATATGCCATATATCTGTAGTTCTGTAACGAAAATAATTTCCTCCTGGGATTATTAAAGTATTTCTGATTCTGATTCATGTGTAGTTTGAAGTTTCTAGGGACACAGAACAGACCTGTCCCAGACGATCTGAGAGGTCTGGATGGTATGTAGCTCTAGAACAAGCGACTGTCTATAGATTTTGCTTGAATTCTTTCTCTTGTCTTGAACAATGAATCTCAGAAAATTTGGATCCAAACATTTATCTTTAAGTCCAGTAGGACATCCATTTCTCAAGACAAGATTAATCTAAATGAACAAGCAAAAAAACACAACAACCCACAACTGGATTAATGTAACCAATGGTCCTTTAATCGAACCAGTACACCCTAGGCAACCAGCACTGAAATTTTCCGCTTTTAAATAACAGATCTGACGGATTCAGTCACCAATTAAACACAGACGCCTTAAACCATATTATCGACCAGGCCGGTGAGATTATAGGGGTTGAAGTAGATCAAGTTTGTCTTAGGGATGTAATGGAAAAGGCTCGATGTAAAACTGAAACCACTACACTGTGAATTCCTCCAGCTCCACTCTGGTATCTGTTCCTGTCTGCTTGAGAAAAAAAAAATCCCTGCAGCAATGTCATCAGAATACTTAAACAGATTTTTCTGTAAACGTGTACAAGTTTGCTGGATCTTAAAGCGATGGTCCTTTTTTTTTTTGCACACAGTTCTATGTTTTACTTTAATGTGTCTGGGCTGGTGATAAAAACTGCACTCATTATTAAAAATTAGTTGATGTCCCCGGGCTGTTAGTCCACAGCAAATGAGGCTAAATATAAGCTTTAGCTGGATCAAACGGCTCTGCTTAGTGTTATGGTCTAATGATGCCTCCAGATTGTGAACAACAGGAAAAACTTTCACACAGTATTGCAAAATGGATGCCTGCACTGCTAAAATCATATATATATATATATATATATATATATATAAAGTCCTGTGTCCTGAGTTTGTACTGAGGAAACCATCAACCTTGTTTTTGTTCTCTATCACATACTCCAACACCTGGCGAAACCTACATCCTGTTCATTGATTTCAGCTCAGCCTTTAATACCGTAAACCCATCTAGATCTTCACTACACTCATGGACATGAACACTGAAACCAAAATTTCCTAAAGCTTGGTCCGTGCTCACTAATGTGCCCGGCCTAAGGCAGCATGTGCGAAAGTTGAAGGATGAGTGGCTGAGCAGGTTCGCCGTACAAACATCTGTATGATTTCTCATGTAGAGACCACATGCGGTATGAGAAAGCAACACTCTGAGATAAGAAGAGGCCTTTTGCCGCAGAGTGTGGAAAAACAAAAGATCGCCTTTTCAAAATCATTGTTGATGAGGATGGCTGTTTCTTAAAACATCGAGACGCAGACAGTAATTTTGACTTGGCGATACGCAACAGTTGCAATAATTACAGCAAACAAATGCAATGTTTGGTGGTAGGTATGTGTATCCTACTATGCCCCGGCAGCCCACTATCCTTTACTGACGCCCTCTACCTCTACGACATATTGCTTTTTCACAGATCATTTTGTATGTGCGCCCCCTGAAGTTCGGAGAATACTGAAACAAACACCCTGTTGAGCATTGAGCTCCGTTCATTCTTATATCTGGTGAAAGCAGATTTTTTTTTTGGCATTTGAGAAAATACTAATCTTTTATTATAATGTAATTAAAGTGTTCTGACAGAAAAATAGAGTTTTTGCAACTCCTCTTGGCTCTGTTCGGGTTCATGCTGTCAAATCACAGTTCACAGCACAGTTCAGTCACTATTCCTACGTGCACTGATGACAACAATCACACGGACCAGTCACAACAACCTCCTGCTCGACACATCCACAACGCAGGAACTCTTTCTTCAGACTTCAGGCCAGTGCCCCAACTAAAACTCCCATACACCAAACAACTCTGGCATAATACTGCCCCAGTGTGTGATTTTAGAAAGCATGCCGGCATTCTGGAAGCCAAAGAAGCGAAACGTGTAACACAACAGTGTTACCGTGTAGTGTTTGTATGTGTGTAGTTCCACTATGCCTGCTGTCCATTTTACAGACATCCATTCGACTCTGTTACTACCTCTGCTGCCGGCTTAATGGCGGAATAGCTCCCCATTCCACGTTCCTACCTTTTATTCAGCGAGGCAGCATTACGGCGCCATTCCCATCGTCAACAGGCTGTGCAAAAGGGGTTTCTATCTCACAAGACTAATTTAAACTTCTCAGCACACATAAGAGGAACACACTGGACTCGGACGACATCACTACAGAAGCCCCCGCCAACTGCATTCAAAGCGAAGTTGAAAGTGAAACAGACAGCCATCATTGAAGGTATCCTCACTTAATGACGGTACTGCCAACGATTCAATTACTGTACAAAAAATGCTTAATTTAAAGGGCAGGTTAATCTGACCTCCTGGGGTCATGGTACATGCAGATATTTTGTGATTTTTATTTATTGTGTGATATGCTGTATATATCTGCATATATCTTCCTAAATCAAGTTCTTAATGTTGCCTTCTGTTTTTAAGGCTGTAAACTGTTGGATACCCTCCGCTTCAGTCTTAGAGCAGCAATCTCCCTCTGTATTGTTAATGAAAGACATTTTTTCGATCTGTTTTTTAATGTGAGGTGATCTAACCCTGTTAAATTTTGGTCTTTGAAATTTCTATCAAATTTTCCTGTTTGTTTTTAACGTTTTATCATAATGTTGTACTTTTTTTTTTTAAGTAGTAGTTTTAAATCCTGTTTTGTAAAGCACTTTAGGCTGCGTCTTTGCACCAGAGGTGCTATACAAATAAAGCTGTTGTTGCTGCTGACACCATGCATTAGGCATTTGTACCATGTTATACCAAAAACAAATTCCACTGACTCTGGTCGTTTGGCCGTTACAGTGAAGAAAAGTGATGAAGTAGGGTTTTAAGTATGTAGCTGCAATGATTGCATCAGTGTTGATATTGGATTTTATTTAGACTGAACTACAGGCCATGGCAGCTTTGCAGTTATTTTGGCAGCAGTTTGTTGACTGTTCTTTTCAGCAAATGGGAGATATTGTAGCTGGCAGAAAATCTCTATTACTTCTACTTGTAATTAGGCTGTTATGAATGTTTTTTTCCCCAATCTGCTGAGTTCAGTTCAGTTATCTTGGTCATCTTTTTGTCCATTTGGAACACAGAATGTAAACATTTGGCATATCAAGTTTAGGCCCTGTTTATTAAAATGCCATCAGGGGATGCATCCAGACATTCACTCTGGATCGTGTTGTAGAACACTACTGGCAAGGCGAAGTGGGGGAGGCACAGAGCCACGGTGTATTCCCACGATTCTAAAATTATAATGTATTACAGAGCATCATCGAGAAGTGCTTGGTAAGGGGGTAACAGCTGCAAAGTAAAGGTAGAGAGATTGTTTCTTCCTTTCCTCCCTGCTCATGTGTGAACTGCATTCACATCCAGCCATCTGCTTCTGGGACTGGAGCGTACGGGGCAGGAGCAGCCATGCTGGTGAGTGGATCCTCCTTATCGTCACGGCTGATTCTGGAAACTAATTTGATGTGGAGCTCTACGTGCTCAGTGATATCTCCATTGTATTCCAGGAATACGCTCATACAGAGGATGCCGGTGCCAATCTCTCCCACTCTACTAAGCTTTTACACTGAACCATCTGCTTTATACCTTGTTGCATGTGAGGCAGTGTGTATGGGGCAAGGGGAGAGTATGAGTGAAGTTGGCAAATGTTTTATGTGTGATCGAGTTCGAGTGGGGGGTTGTGTGACTGTGTGTTTTGGGAATGTTCTGAGCAGGACTCATTATGAAGATGTCATTTACAAACATGCCTCTCCTCGATGCCTCTGAGGTTCATTACTGACTCCACTGCCCATTCCCTTCATTGGGTTCTGTATGATAGGCCCGTTTGGGTTCAGAAATCTGCCTTCAGTTGTTGTGCTAAAGGTTTGACTGTGTTTGCGTGTGTGTATGTGAAGTAGATGTAGAGGTAGTGTGCACGTGTTTATATACATGTGCTACCAAGCAGCAGAAGCAGCCAGCATTGCTGAAAGCTGCGGACTGGGTCGGCAATGACATGGGTCAGGGGTCATGCAGTTCTCTCCATCAGCGGAGGTGGAAGAGGATGAGGGGCAGACAGGAGAGGAGGGTACGAGGCAAGGAGGCTCAGTGACACAGCCTCTTGCCAAAAAAAAAAAACGAGGGACAGCAGTTTGCGGTGGCTGAGGTCATGAACATAAGGACGAAGCTGTGGAGCCTTCTACAAAGTTTATTGCCACTTCTGATTCATCCTCTCCCTCTGCATTAGATCAAAGAGTAGCTATGTTTAAATTTGGCCATGAGTGTCATAGTTCCCCTAAGTATCAACCTACAAAAAGAGTGTAGGTATTCAATAAAAAAATACTTCAGAATTTGTGTGGCTTACATAAGGTTAACACAACAAAATTGACTTGATGTTGAAATAAATACAAAGGTCCATACAACTACATCTAACTGCTTCAGGTAGTGAAGTCTGTATTCATCCTGTTAGATAGGGAAGGGAACATAATGTGTAAAAAGATCCAGTGTAGCTAACTGAGTCTTTATCTATAGAAATGTTTTGTCAGCAGTTTATTGACATCATAACATGCAAACATGCATACATATGTAAGGGCATAATTACTTAGAGCCCAAGGGGCAAATCTAACTGTACAGAGATGCAAAAACTGTCATGTGCTACAAAACACCTCAGACAAACAAATGCTTTGTTGTTCATCATGAACTGTTCACAATCAAGATGACAACACTACATTTGGTGCTTTTTGCACAAGGGAACTAACAGGTTAATACACTTGAATAAAGCCAGTGAGAAGTCTTACTCTAGAGAGCGGAGAGGTTTCAGAGCAACCTGTCTTGTTAAAGCCTCAGATCTTTCCTCTGATCTGCTCCCATTCTTTAGAAAACTTATGTGTGGACTGTATACATTCCCTCGCAGATTCATCAAAGGGCTCCCGGCGGGGGAATAGCATGTGTGTGTTCAGAGAGAGAGGACTTTTAAGGGAGCTGCACCTCTGCACATCACTTCATTAACATCCCACAATCTGAGCTGTAAAACATTTGATTAGAAAAGAAAGAAAATAAAGTTCAATTTACACATCACAGGCCATTGAGCAGCCTTCCACTCATTTTATGACATAATAGCAGGTATTTCTGACAGGGGTCTGAGCCGTGGTACCTTGGTTGACATTCATATTTATAACAGAGGAAAGGTGTTGGTGAAAGGGAGGGGGGCAGCTTAATGGGGTGATAAATATGAGGGTATCTGGAGACGTTTATGCCACCGCCTCCTCCCGGCGGACTGCCTCGGGCGTAGTAAAAAAAATCAACAACACAGTTAATCATGCAGGACGCCACAGCAACGATCAGGGAGATCATCACATTCTGCATTTCTGTCAATACCTCAGGGTGCAATACACGTCTAATATACGTCAAGTTATGCCTGATGTATATCCCTGTTAGGGCAACGATGGATGTTGGGTAAATACACATGCTGTCATCATGAGGATATTTTTGTGGAGGTACAGTAGAAAAGGAGGGACATCATGGGGGTTAACACCATGAGACACCCGTGAAGAAAGAGGGGAAAAGGAACGCTGTGGAAACTGACAATGAACATCAAAGACTTACAGTATTGTGCATCACCTAGTCAGGCAATAACACTGCCCTGTTATGAATCAATACATATCACTCATGCCAGGTACTGAAAATTCAGGCTCTCACATTCTGGCCAGAAATCTTGTTTGGTGCTTCAACCAAGTGAAACAAGACTTTCTTTCCTAAGGCAAAGAAAGTGAATGTTAGAGCAGCACCATTATTACAGTATTTTGCATCATGATAATATACCCCGCAACAGGATGCTCCTGCTAGATCTCTGCTTTAATTAGCCGGCTTGCTCATCTCTATTCACACTTTTTATCATTTGTGCAGACTGGCGAGGCTGTGCCAGAAACCTGGAGGTGCTGCTGGAATTGTTGGCTACTGATAAGAGAAAGCTATGACTTTCATGACTTAGTCTCTCTCTAAAGATCAACTATATATAGGTAAATACAGAAGTCATAATAAAGGAACATTTAAAGTCATACTTTAAACTCAGAACAGCTGCAACCTAAGACCTCCTGTACTCAAATGTTTCCGCAGGAATAATCAAACCGCAATGACAGAAGGTCGCTCAAGTTGCAGTGGAGCTTTTTCAGACTAAAGGCCGGTGCCTTCTATGGCACAAAAAGGCTGCTGTGGTTGGGTCTTTCTATTGCCATCTGGCAGCGCCAGCTCCTTCAAAGGGCCACGTTTCAAAGGAAGGCTTTGATTAAGAATCAGACAGTACAGCGCACACATACATCCCAAGCCCATCTATGCAAACAGATGCACAACACACACACGTGAGGAAAACATTCACCTTTGTACGTACACACGCACACACACACGAGGAAAACATTCACCTTTGCAAACAAGCACACAGACCCCAACAGGTGGGCTCTGCGTTGTTCCAAGAACCTCCACCAGTCTCAGCAGGTGTTAGTTTGCTACCCAAGTGAAAGGAACCTCATACACATTCCTACACATATTTCTCGTCAGTGCATGAAATTCACACCTTAAAGCCTGCCAATGTGAGACAAAAAAAGCGATTGTGGTGGATATCTTTATTCAGAATCATAACTACTAAGGTGCAAACACAACGACTAACTCGTGTGCACAAGGGCTTTTACAGTATTCCCAGGGTGCCAGATTCCTACCGTTTTGTCTTGTGCTCAGGGTTTCAGTTGTAAACCTGTCCAGTCTCAGAGCAAATGTTCCAGGGCCGCTAAACTCCACATAAAGAGGCAGGCTGGGGGGTGGATGGGTCAAACAAACACCAGGCTTTCACCCAGGAGACCGCACTTCTCGTCCCTTTCCCTTCACGTATATCACTGTGGTTACAAATACAAATACACTCATTTCAACCCCAATCCCAATCTTGTCCTAAGCAAGCAGCTTTTTTACTCAACTTAACCAAGTAGTAACACATCGCAGCTGCATGTGAGGAGTCAGGATGAGGACGGGTTGGTGCAGTACACAAAAGTAAAATACTAATGGGACAACTGGGGATAAATTGACACCTTGTGATGCCGAAATTGCCTCCACACGGCTCTCATAGACCATTCGCTGTTTTTTTCACAGCAGACAATTTGACTTGTCGAAGCAGGAAAAGCACAGGTGGAATTAATAACGATAATGATGGCTGTGTTCCATTTAGGAAGCCAGTACCAGAGCTCTGGTATTGATCCTGCTCACTCACTGACATGGCTTTACTGGGACACTTAATGGGCTGGAACTATTGTGATTATTTTCACATGTGCTTTTCCTGCTTTGACAGGCCAAAATGGCTGCTCTGAGAAGGATCTACCGTACACGGCGAATATGGCTACATATGTGTACATAACTGTACATACATGGATCATTTTTTCAACAGGTATTCTATTAAAATATAACCACTATGACTGAAAAGATGAGTCAAACTGCTGATACATATACAACATGTTCATAGTTATTTGTTATGAATGTAAATGCATACTGGAAATGGCTTATCAAAAGGGAGGGGCATAAGAAATAAGTATGTAAAAGAAGGTGATGTGACCATTGAATTTGATGCCTACATATTTGTTTAGGCTTGTGCCGTTTAATCTTCTAAGACAATAATCCACAAGTAATTCCTATCTGAAAGAAGTTACTCTATAGCAACAACACTGTTGTTAATGGGTTTAATTAACATTAATAATGTTATAGAGTTATGTATGTTGGAATAAATACAATGAAAAACAATATTAAAAAAGTTTTCAAGCCGTGTTTCAACTGTGTTTCATACAAAGAGCACACAGTGACATTTACATTTTAGGTCCTGATGCTAACATTGTTATTCAGAGCCACTCACAATGACTGTGACAGCACAATTAGCTTAAAGTCCTTACAGTCGGATGACAAGATGACAGGAGTAAGAAGTACAAGGATCAGGGCCCTGCCTGAAATTCCTAACACCCTGCAATGACCACATAAAATGCAACGGCCACCATTTCAGACTGCACCGGGACCGAGTGAGGTGGAGGTGGGCATAATTAGTTGCAAATGTGTGTCACTGTACGTCTGATGCAAGCACCCGGTAACAGGGAGGAATCTGGGATGATTGTGGGAACAAAGCCCGGAGGGACAGCGCTGAAAAGAACAGAACCGCAGTGTCAGAGAAGTAGACGTCTGTAGCCAGAGTCGGCCTCATGGAAAAACATGATTAGCTTTCTGTTTGCCGAAAATTACGTGTCATGATGTTTTTGCACAGTACATATGTCCGCATGAAGGCAGGTCTGCTATGTGTAACTGTATGTCTTCCTGCATGAGCAGCAGCAAAGCAATTATAGTTAAAGCTGAAACTAGAAATGAGGTTCTCGCACAATTTCAGTCGCACCATTCAAGCTTTCTTTCCTTCCTTAATTTGTAATATTGTTTGGATGGTGTTGCATCACCTCTAATTATAATACTCACAATATATCACATCACTCTCAGTTGCAAAAAGGTGTGGGAGCAGATGAGTCTAAAATTGTGTATTTGGTATGTATTTTGGGGCAGTAAAATAAAAAATTTCATAAGGTATGAGGAAATCTTGCAGTAAATTATGAAAAATGTTTTGTCCAAATATTAATTCTTCAAGCGTACAGTAGACTTACTTTTTTCCCCATTGTACAGTGTGTGTTTGTGCCTGTGTGTGTGTGTGTGTGTGTGTGTGTGTGTGTGTGTGTGTGTGTGTGTGTGTGTGTGTGTGTGTGTGTGTGTGTGTGTGTGTGTGTGTGTGTGTGTGCGGTGGCGGTGGTGGTGGTGGTGGGGAGGGGTTGAACCAGCGTCACTGTTCTTTTTTTTCTTGTTTATTTGTTTTTAACAAGCTCCATCATTACTTTTGCATTTGAAATAAATGTTATTGGCATTATTATTGATTTTTGTCCTGCTTGTGGACTTCCTCAGGCAACTAAACTAAAACAGAGATTTATATTGACTTTCAGAATGAGGAAAATTAAGAACTAATCACAAACGAGCTTATAGAGGTACCATTCAGTACAAAGATGTCCTACAGAGTTCCAGATTAACATAACGATGCCAGCACGTCTACGCAGTTTGAACTGACCATATCCTCTGTGTTCCATATCTTGTGGCATCAAAATATAAAACTACAGGATTCAAAAATGGACTATAAAGCCAGACAGTGATGTCCCTGAAGCATCTGCTATTCTGGCAGAAATGATTATATATATTAACTGGCTTGTCATACGCTTAGGATCCTTTACAGAAAGTCAGCCAGCGTGTTGAAAAGTCAAAGCACCATCGCGTCCGTCTTACGGCATTTTAGAGATGTGATACAACAACTCAAGCTTTAGTTCTTTTGTCTAGTTGTGATGTTAGGGAAAACAATACACTTACATCATCTCACTCATAACTGCTGTGTATATATGAAGGTTTGACACCACCCATACACTACTCCATGGTTGATGGATTACACCAATCACTACAGCCCCTTAATATTAAGGAACATAGTGTAAACCCCAAAAGCACTACATAGGAATATCAGTCACACTTAGTATGTGATTATTAACACTTTCTAATTAACGACGACATAAACTTCTGAGACTGTACAACATTGGAAGACACTGGTGTCATCACGGAAGAAGTGCATCATGGGATGTAAACTATAACTATAAAACTATAAACTATAAAACTATAAACATAATAACTTTTGGCTGATGCTTCAGTGCCATCGCTGGCTGGCTTTATAGTCCATTTGTGAAAATGTCTTTTGAATCTTTCAGTATTTCCTTTTAATGCTACGAGATCTGCAAAGGTAAAGAAATGTTTGACACAAAGTAGATGTGCTGGCATCGTTATGTTAGTCACCGTTGTGTTACCTGACATGATAAAACACTACAAATGTCTGTGAATATACCACTGAAGTGTGATGCTGACTTCAAAAAGGTAAAAGTGTGAATGAAATCTCAATCTCCATATTTCTCACTTGGGAATGCCTAAAACAATAAAAACTATAATTTAGAGTCCTAATCACTTTAGAGGAGCCCAGGCTGATTCAATAAAAGACATTTTAGCATACTCTAATGTTGGTACTTTAATAATGGCATCATAGCTTCCCCTAGCCCCTTAATCCTTTTCACAAAAGGTCCAGTGCTAGCCTCATGGAACTTTACAACCACAAACTAGAGACCTAGGGCATTCAGAGGATGCATGGCTTACTCAGTATATTGAAAATAAGGTTGTTTTGTTCTCTCTATCCAGTCACTGAACAAATGCAATTTTGTTCAGCGACTGGATTTTTCTGTAGTGTCTCAACGTGGCATGTTGGATGTATTTTTGACCATTTTATCAATTCTTGAGCAGTATGGTGGAAATTACAATTTATATGTGTTGGTTTTAAAACACGGGACAAAACATATTCTTTATCCCCTTGTGAAGCAGAAGTTCTTTATCAGAGCATACAATGTCCAGCTCTGTGTAGCTTGTGAGATACTTCCTATCCTGTGATAAAAGTATGACAAGGACTATTGCCTATAATGTGACTACAGATACTGCTTTGCCTTGTACGTCACCCATCTAAACGCTGATTATGTATTCATGTATTGTTTAAAAAGAAAACTGCCCTGAGCTCTGGGTCTGTCACTCCAGCAGCCTGTGTTTGTGTGCGCGGAGCACGGCCCCTTTCTGCAGAAAATAAAACCATGGAGAAAAGCCAAGAGTTGCTTGTGTCTAATCTTTGTTTGACACAGTAGTTAAAAGGGTTAAATGTTGCTCCAAATCTGTGTAACGGTAACGGTATCAACCCAACAACTCATTAGAAAAAAATAAATACATGTTCTTAGCCCTTAACACTCTGAACTTATAGGCACCTTACCAAAATGCAATGTTTATTACTCATTTATAATTAGAATAACTTGACACATGGTGCTCTGAATGCTGCATCTCAAATGAGTCTTAGAGTTGTCAGGTTTCAGATGACGTATACCACTAATATGTGGCATCGACTTTTGACCTGCTATGTCCCCCTAAAAATCCCCTGTCCCTCCCCAAAATAGGCTAAACAGGATTTGTGTGGGTCCCAGAGGGTTAAAGGTGAGACTGTAGAGGGCCAAGCTGGACAACAGTGGTTGTTCAATGGAGAGAGGGCGGAGTGGGAGCAGGTGAAGGGGGGATGTTAAGAGGCATCCAGAGGTGATGGTGATGACAGCACTCTTGGATGAGGTTAAAGCCAAAAGGCTCTTCAGCTGGTGCGGCGAGTTTGAAATGCACATACCAAAAGTCCACATTAAGCACAACAATGGCTTTTTTCAGGGAGTCAGGATTTAATACGCAAAAAAATATATACTCATGGTAACTTTACATAGTTTTCACTTCACTCTAGTTAGCTGAGTGCAACATGCTATAGCTAGCTCAAACATGGACTTATGGTAAATGGACTTGTCACATTCACCCATTCACACAGACAGTCACACAGATAGCAGTGGACATCTAATTACACATACCATCTAATCTAATTGTTCATACCACATTTACACACCCATGCGCAGCAGGGGGAGCAATTTGGGCTTCGGTGTTTTGCCCAAGGGCACTTCGACATGCGGCCCGGAGTAGCCGGGGATCGAACCCCCGATCTCTCGAATGGAGGACGACCCGCTCTACAGCCGCCCAGCAGCAGACAGCCAGATATCACACATCTGTTCAACCAGGTAGTTATGCCAGTTTGTCTAGTGAGAGCTTGTCCCACTTCCTTGACAAAATAAAATGCCTTCACAGTTACTTGAACAATGAATTTAGAAAATAAAGTTAGAAACTGAAGAAATCTATTGTGGCTGCTGTCATCTTAGGGGGTATAAACCAATCACACAGAAGCTTTGTCAGGATGCCAGCTTTGTCCGTCAGCACTGTGAATGTGTGTGTGTACAGTTTTGTTTTCGAAAAAGTAGGTTAACGTCACCTTAAAATCAGTAGTGCATCACATTATATTTTACCGGCTTGTTTCCTGATCCACAGATATAAAACAGACAGTTTGATGTTAAGAATTTCTCATATGAATCAATTCATGTATATGAATTCACATTTACCAGCTGCAACGGCGATGCTGATACTGTTTTAACCTTGTTTGTGTTGTTTAATATGACCAGGAAGTCCACTCTTGGGTGATATATACTGACAGTCCAGGGTTAGCAATGTACACGTGTGTGTGTGTGTGTGTGTGTGTGTGTGTGTGTGTGTGTGTGTGTGTGTGTGTGTGTGTGTGTGTGTGTGTGTGATCATGGCAAAATGTGGTCCTAGAGACCCCTACGGTAGAGGGAACTGACACAGAGGGTTTTTTTTGTTGCCGCAATAGCATTTCAACTCGCAAGAGGCAGTCACAAAACTTGAAAGTTGAGGTTGAAAATGGGTGTGGTCCAAGCACGGGTGCCAGAAGAAGGGTAGTAGGGAGTATGAGGGCGCCATGGCTATTTCGATAACTGTACAAGATGCACTCACAAAACTTTACAGGTGTGGAGTGAAGGTCAACATGAAGGTCTTCAACCCCCCCAGTTAATTTTGTTTTTTCCAGAATTGTTACAGGAACTGAAAATTGTCTGCCATTTTCAATGCTTTGTGCACCCTGCAGAGCTTCCCACAGTTTGGCAGATTGCTTCGGCATCTTCTGTTCAGTCCCTCTAAAACATTATTGACTTTTTCCAGAAGACTCAGTGCAGCTTTAAAGACACTATGTGCTGTGCCATAGGAACAATTAATTATGGTGACTGCACTTCAGAAATGTACTTTCAATAACTGACAACTTAAAATGAAACCGTTTTTTTAAAACAGCATTTTGCAAATGCTGAGTGTTAGAAACCCCATGGTTTTCATAAATGTCCATGAAGTTTGGAGTGTTCACTTCATATATGCATCTACGGACAGTTACTATTCTTCTATCTTGCTCTATTCCCACATGACACCTGCAAATGGCATACAGTATTTTAAAAATCATGTGCATTGAGGCACAATTCTATTGAATGATTTGATAATTTGATAATAAATAAAAATCTGTTCAGAAACAAACAGGCAGAAAACAATGTGAGTTCAGCCTCTGTTCTGGTACGCATTTGTGCTGCTGTACGTCGTATGAAATAGAGTTTGTGTATTTCAAGGTTTTCTTTGGGTAGTCTTGAAAAAAAAACATAACGCCGGCTAGAGATAAAAGCATCCATTAGCTTCTTAGTACCAGCCTGTCAGAAGAATGGCTGTACGATAAACGAGGATAAAGAAACACCAAAGTGGAAAGATTGAGGCTGGAAGTTTGTTCCCACGGTTCTAAGACAAGGCACCAGCTCTTTGCTGCAGTGATTAAAACGTTGACTCATCTCTGTTTAGTTCTAGGTAGCCTAATTGTGTGACATCCACAAATTGATACAATCACCAGACTGAACTAATTATCAACAGCACTGATAATCACTCACAATATATTGTCAGCACAGATAGAAAAATCAATTCTGTGTTGCCAAGGGGACATTTTCCAGCGACAGTGACGCTGGTCCCACAATGTGGCCTTGGGGATACATCAAGCCATAAAAAAAAAGGAATAGTTCAGCGTTTTGGGAAATAAGCTAATTTGCTTGCTTGACAAGAGTTAGATGAGATGTCCAATGCCAATCTCATATTGTCTTTCCAATATAAAGCAACAGCCAGTATTACAACTGAGTGTGTCATCAATGTTCATTTCTTAGACCATTTACAACTCATGAAATCCAAAGGTCTTGTAAAATACAGGAGGTCATGACTGACTTTTAAAAGTTTTGATTCATGATTTTGTTTTTGTTTTTTTAAAATGATTTTGAATGGGACTACATTTTTTATTGTCACGGTGAAATCTTTCAGCAGAGAGAAGATGCAGTACGCAGGGGATCATTTATAATCATAAGCATCTCTATGGAATACATTTTTCCCACTTTAAGATAGAACAAAACAAGAAAACGTGAAACACAAAGAAATGTATGTGATGTTGTTTATGTAAAAAAGACTGACACGAATTACAGTGATCTTCATTGTCCTCCTCATTTCTATTTAACATTTTCTCCCTGTTGCCTTTTCCATGCAAACAACAGCATGAACTATCAATTTTGACTGTTTTTATGATATCTCTTGCTGCCTTGGTACAAAAACACACAATAAATGGGTGTTGTGGCAGAATATGAGCAGTTGGTTAACAACGCCAGACTAAGAATCTGTGTAAAATAGTGAAAACATTGTCAACATTGGATTAAAAATTAAGTTGATTCGTATAAACCAGTTTCAAACCCCACACATGTAAACGAGCCTCTGGTGTCTGCCAGTCCGAGTGATGACTGACTCTACAGTGATTCTCACATAATACATTATTTTTACATTTTGGCTAACCAGCACAACATCATGTTAAAGCAGCTTAGATATTAGCATTATGATATAACACAACAATTGATGACATGCTTGGTTAGTTTACAATTATACATCTTTGTGTTTCTTTATTTAAACAAAACCAAGTCCATGCACTTAATCTATTAAAACTGAACAAATTAAAACAGATGAGGGTCAAAGGAGTAATTGGAGAACTGTTCCTGAATAATTCTCTACCCCCAAGATAAAAGTGGTTCGTGGAAATTTCAAGGGTAAAGGTTGGATTCAAAGCATTAAATAAATAATAATGACAGTCCAGCTATTGTCTTTGATTTCTCTTCTTCTTGTTACAAGCACTATCTTTAATGCAGCAAACACAGTTAGAAAGAGCAGAAAATATAGGGCATCTTCAGCAGATTAAAGTATTAAGTGTCTTGGACAGACCAGTCAAGACAAAATGTCCCTGTTCTTCTCAATTAAAAATGTCTTTTGATCATGAACCTCGATGATTTAAGAACATACATTTCCAATTGAACTCTGGAAAGCAAACCTTGTCTTAGTAATTCAGCCTTTACCAGCATCTGAAGTATATAACTAATATTGTAGCTGCAATATTGTGTTAGCCATTTCCCACCGCGGACCTTTGAGAGTATCTCTTTCCTTCCAGCTGTGAAAACTCAGTCTCTTTTCCCTTTTTTTTAAACAACACTGACCAGCTCAGGCTCCAAATGAATAAACACCAACTGTGTGTTGGTGGTTGTTAATTCACCTACCAGAGGAGCCAAAATCAATATTTGTTATCACCTAGAGTCTGTGACTTACCTCTCGTCGCCGTGACGCCCAGCAGCTTTGTTTGATCTTCCAAACCACGGCGGCCACAAGGAGTAGGGACAGGAAGCAGCTGTGGACAGAGGGGGAGAGGAGGAGAGGAATCAAAAAAAGGGAGAAAAAGACTAATTAATGAAGAAGAGAAAATCTGGAATCTTCACACATACAGTGTATATATATATATATATATATATATATATATATATATATATATATATATATATATTTATAAATGAGGATGACTTCACTCATTCACAAGACACAAGGTGCAAGTGTCAAGTGCTGCCAGACGGAGGAGGAGGCTGTCAGGAAAGGCCAACTATGCTTTGCACTGCCAAGAGGTTTGGGCGAGAGGTAAATCAGACACCTTTACATGCATTCGCTGACATATTTTGGCTTCAGCTTTGATTGTGTTAGACTTGCATGAAGGTTATTTTATGTCCTTTTTTTTATTTCTGTCTCATTTTTGTTTCTGAATGATTCTCCGTCTCAGAGTTTTGACATTAAGTTGCATCTTTGTCATCTTGATTTGTTTTCTCTGCACTGTCTTTCTTTGGCTGGATAGGATTTCTTAGCTGTTTTCTTTTCAATTTTGAGTGCGTTATTTTTTTTTCTACTCCATTTTCCACATTTGTGCAAATAAAATATACAAAGAATCAAAACTCTGAGTGTTCCTTGCACACTAGACAAAATCATCTTGAGGTGATAAAGGTTGGCACGACATGTCTCAGAAAGGTGGTTTTGTTAGCAGTGACACTGACTGCGTGTGTGTGCGTGTGTGCGTGTGCGTGTGTGTTCCGTTCCTCCCTCCACTTCCCCTGGCTGCTTTCACACTTGCACTTAGGAAGCTGTGAAGACGACAGGTAAGAAAACCACAAAAAGAAAGACAAAGAGAGAGAGCGTGTGTGTGTGTGTGTGTGTGGATGAGCAAATGCATCAGAGAGAACATTTCCTGCAATCTGAACCGACTGACTGTCGTGGCTTTCGCTGAAATCCTGTCAGTGTTCCTGACTTCCTATATTTTAGCGTTGTCTGCCGCCTGCTGATGAGGAAGTATCAGCAGCACTATGGCAAAAAGCCTAAACACCAGAGAGCCAATCATCAGATTTTCCTCTATCCACTGTAAAAGTCAACATTTGCACATTTACGTTTTATGTAATAGAGGATTGTTCCTTTTTAACGTGTGAGCATCAAGTCTTTGCCCTAAACTAAAAAAACTGAGCAGAGGAACACTGAATTCTAAAATAAACTTAGCAATGAATACATTATGTTTATTTATAGTTTCAAAGACTAATGAGTGACATTTTACATCAATAAAAAGAAACTAAACTAGAAAATGCATGGCCATACTACAAACTGAGTACCATCAGTGTTCAGTCTCTGATCACTGTCAATGCAGCTGATGGAAGATTAATGTCAGCAGCGGCACACAGTAATGTTAATGATCTCATTTGTCAGTCATAATTAAAACCCTGTATTTACAATATTCACAGCACCATGCATTCAAGTACTAAAGTTACAGAAGAAAAGGATGATTTTAATTGGCTTTCACTTGAAGTTGACTTTTCCTGCGTCATAACAGAAACCTCATGCACGTATATAAAGCTGTATAAAATCAACTGTTACTTACTGGGGAGATGTTCAACGCAAAACTGATGATATGGCTGTTTACTTTCAAACAAGAACCTCCTGTCACAAGTCATATTTCAAGCCCCTTTTTTTCTTGTTTTAAGATCACAGGAATAATGCACGTGGATTCTCTTTCAAGGGTTAGAAGTGGATTTAATAAGAAACTTCAAGTTGAAGCATAACTTCTCCAGACATATGGGCCTTCAAGCCAGAACCCTCGCAGATTTGACCACCTTTTCAATCTAAATGCCTTTTCCCATTTTAATACTGGCTGTGATGCGTTCAGATCTTTATTCATTGCTGCCGCGCCCCTCTTTCCACCCTGTGAGACTGTTTAAAAGTGCTATCCATCCATTCCAAAAAGAAAAAAAATCCCTTATCTCTCCAGGCTGAAGAGGACTCTTAAGAGATCCATCTGTTCAGCCATCTTATTGATCTGGCTTCCTGCTCGTTGCTTAAAGAGCGACACAGTGCTGATGAATGACCCGCGTGAATAGATATCAGCCCCGCATCAAAGGCTGCCCAGCGGGGTGGGAGGGAGAAGGAGAGACGGACAAAGGTTCAGGAGGAGGAGGAGAGGGAAAGACAAAGGGACGGGAGAGGGGGGGGGGGGGGTTGATGGACAGTAATGGCGAAAGACATATAGGAGATTAGAAAGTGGTGCAGGCTAAAGAAAGAGATAGATAGAAGACGCGTAAGGAAGCATATTGATGCCACTCAGTCAGGGCAAGTCAACATTGAAGAGCACAAGGGCACCAGTTTATAGTAGCAGAATCAGATTCTTTTTGGGCAGTTTTTCAAGCCTTTTATTAGATATAAGGGACAGGAAATGGGGTGAGAGAGAGAGGGGGAGACATGCAGCAAAGGGCCGCGGGTCAGAGTCGAACCCGGAGCCGCTGCCTCGAGGACCTTCAGCCTCTTTACATAGGGTGACTGCTCTAGCCACTGTGTCACTAGTGGCCCTGCAGAATTAGGTTTTAGCACACAATCCCAGTTGTGCACACACTCATTTAGGAGTCCAATAACTGCATTTTCGTCAGCTGATTCTTGCTTCTGTAAGAGGCTGTAAGAGGACGCTTGACAACGATGTTTTGACAAGGAAGCTGCAGCAGGACACACCCACATCCGGATGTCAGGGTTATAAATGTCTTTTTCAGCACAAGGAAAAAACTCAAGGAGCCATTGGTGGCCATAAGACTATTTTCCATATATAATGCCAACACATGTAGATTGAAGTTCAGCCACATTCTGGTGGACCAACTGATCACCTAATGCAGAGTTCCCACTACAAGACAATCAATTTGCTGTACTGTTTAAACAACACAGTTTGCTGTCTTGTGTCTGGAGTCTGTTGGCTGTTGTGTATTCTGCACTTGCTCTGATATCTAATATCCCTGCAGATGGGTTTGCAGTTAAAAAGCCCAGTGTGTATGAAACCTACGCCCAAGGGTGCCTTGTGCCTCAGTATCAAACAGACAGCTGTGATTTAAGTAACTTAGTGTCAACAGATTTTGGTTTTTAAGATAATAAAGTCTTAACATAGTGCTTTTGGCAGACAAAGTACTGCTCTCTGTCTCCATCCATGGTCTTTAAAAATGTCACTGCTTTTAATTTGAAAATAGAAGGAAACTGAACACTGTGCTCTTGGTTTGAGTTTGCACTCCGGGGATTCAGACTATCAAAAGTGAGTGCGAGCAGCGTTGATTACCAGCGTGAGAATCCAGTGACGTGCAGTCAGGGGAGGCAGGTGAGGCTGTGCCTCCCCTGTCATCATGAGAGGAAAAAGAAACAAAATAATAAAACAACACAAGTATTAATATTTGTCCTCTGGACTATGATTTTGGTGTGGTTCTTAATGTATTTTGACCGTTTTTATAGTAAAAATTGCAGAAAATTCTGTATTTCCTGCTAAAATAAACGGAGTCTCATCGGAGACGAGAGGTGAGGCACGGACAGACGAGCCTCCCTCCAGATTGCGCAATCACTCACAAACTGTATTGAGCGTGTGCAGAGGGCGCGTGCTTGTTCCCATTTCTGTGTATGTTTCCAATATGATGGTTGAGGACACTTTTATGTAATAAAAGCATACGTCTTCTTTTCCATGGTGTTCAGTGATGTATTTTACGTGTGTGTGTGTAATATTTACATCTTATTGGTGTGACATAAATCCACAGGGAAAATGCTGCCTTGAGGCAGTCAGTACCTCTGCCTCAAGGCAGGCGGCGATAGTGAGCAGCCTGATAGCCTGCCCCCAGCCAGGTCACGGTGAACTCTGACCTGTGTGCAAAAACTAAACAAGAAGTGTGCTGTGTGACGCTGTAGAGCTTAGCGACAAGCTGTCATTTCTCAACCTGAAAATGGAGGATTTGATTTCTAAACTGAGACATTTTTCAAAGCTGGACTTTCAGTCACAGCAAGAAGTCATGTACAAGTAAAGGTAAGATATACTGCAATATACAGTTGCACTGGTGTTTTAAAATGGTTTTCAGCATCCTATTCTTTCCTATTCTCTCCTCCTATCCTATTGGCATCCTACTGTATGTTTGTAAATCTGACTTGTGAGTCAGTGCCTCCCCAACCCCAACCCTCACTGCACGTCACTGTGAGAATCCCTGTTTCTGGCTCAAATATAGTTTTCTTTTGCACGCTCAAATCGTCATTACGCTCAAGATTCTGTCCTCCATCGCACACAAATCTAATCCTGCTCTTACAAATCCCTGCCTGTGCACAGACCTGCAGACTGAGATGCACCTCAATTTGTTTTGAGCTCTCTCATGTCGTTTGTCATCAATATACTTCCATAGAGGGAGACAAAAAAAAAAAAAAAAAGGACTGCAAGAGAAACACAGACAGTAACAACAGAGGGATGGATACAAGCACAAATGAAGAAGACACAGATGGAAACAGACAGAACAGTGCGCTTCATTTGATCTCAACCTCCACAAGGGAGGCTGGCCAAATTATTCAGGCTTCAGCTCTCACCTCCCCCCGACCGCTTCATCACACCTAGAGCTCACAGGAATAGGAATCAGCATCCACTGGCAGGTGCTGCCTCCCCAGAACCACCCGCAACAATCACACTTCACCTCCTCGTTTGAAAGCTACATTATCACATTTACCAAGAGTGATGTGTTTTTTTATTATAGTTTTCTAATAATACTGAAATTGTAATAGTTAAATGAAGAATGATTTAAACTTAGAATGACTGTTTCAAACCGTCTATTTAAATTAGGTAAATGAGGTGATTTCAAAAAAATAAATCATAAATCCTTTTTATTGTTTTAGCCACCTTATGCTGCTTGCCAAACATTCACCTTCACTCACATGAAGTCAAGAGTCAAGAAAACATTATTTTCCATCCTAGACTCTACAGCCCTTCTGTAACTTTGGTCGATGTAGGGATTAATGTTGCTTTAAGAAACCTGGGGGCAACAACACCAAACACACACTGCAAAGAGATCCGTCTCCATTAAAATCTCCCTTGTAATTGAGCACATTGTGGTATGTGATGCTACTTTAATCAGCCGGAGCTGAACCAAAGCCAAAATGAACTTTCTAAAAGGTACGTATAAGAAAAAGGGTATTTGTCTTTTCTCCCCCCTCAGCTCAGATCTACAACTTTTCTGACATTTGACTGAATTAAAATCCACAAAACCTGGCGGTCCACAAGTAAAACGAAAGTGTGAGGACTGAATTAATATAGAAAGTCATACATAAAGACTTTTTTTGATCTATCATATAGACTTTCTGATGTGCAATATCTTTGTAGTCGTAGTAATTGTAAACTGCAGCCATTAGTTTCTTATAAGACTTAAGTAAAACTATGCAACGGGCAGCTGTAACATCAACTGGTGTGATTTGTTTTTCAGTAACAACCCTTTAAAGCCATGCAAAACTGATTTACGATGCAGCAGTTTCCAAGTTCCAAGTTTTGGACCTGCTTACAGTCACATCCACTCTGCATTGCCACTGACACAGATGGTGATGGCAGTGGAGTCACGGAGGTTGAAGTAAATGTGTCAGACTGACACACAGTGTGATCTGATGCATCGGGTATATAAATGCATAAAAAACAAGCAGAAAAGTAACACAGAACTCCTGATGCAAGGAGAGTGTTCCTGACAGAACCACGGTCTTCATTTGGATCGATTTCTTCTTTAATGGAAAGTATTTTCCCTACCTGCTCTATAAAAAAAGTTATCCAGATTTATGTTTATTTGATTTATCCTTTGGAGTTTTCGCTGTGAACAATCAATCAGTTTTGTTTGCATCCACGGTTTCACACACCATCATATCATTTTAAGGCCTTATAAACATGCTGAACGCATTTATTGTTACCACACACATCACCCACACCGTTTTTTTTAGCATTAAATAACTAATTAAAACACGTGAACATCAGTGTGATAAGAACTAAAAAAAAATGTGTTTTTGTACTTTGACTTTTTAGTTTGGCCCATGTATCATCTGCTAACATGAGGGCTTATGAGCCACCACGGTGCTGTCCAGATGCCTGGGCTTCACTTTCAGGTAGCCGCCAAGCTGTCCGTCTTAATATACAGTCTATGGATACTAGCAAGGCGGCACGGTGGTCTGGGGGTTAGCATGGTCGCCTCACAGCGAGAGGGTTGCTGGTTCGAAGAGTTTGCATGTTCTCCCCATGTCTGTGTGGGTCCCCCCCTGGTTCTCCGGCTTCCTCCCACAGTCCAAAGACATGCAGGTGTTAGGTTCATTGATGCCTCTAAATTGCCCATAGGTGTGAATGTGAGTGTGAATGGTTGTCTGTCTCTGTCTGTCTCTATGTGCCCTGTGATAGACTGGCGTCCTGTCAAGGGTGTACCCCGCCTCATGCCTGATGTCAGCTGGGATCGGCTCCAGTCCCCCTCTGACCCAGATAGGGACAAGCGATTGAAGATGGATGGATGGTGGACAAAGACTCTACAAGAGTGCCTTTGTAAATATCCCATTCCTATCACTAGGATTAAAGCACTATTATAGATTTCTCTGTGGCAGCTTATGAGGGAACACTAAGTCTTGATACACTGCTAAATTCAGATAACGATGATCATTTGGTCCTAAAGATTATGTAACTGAAGGCAAAAGAATTGGCAAAAACGGCAAGTGTGTCAAGCAAGCCTTTCCTGACCCTATCATGTTAAAAAATGATGGAAGCTGTCCGTTTCAGTGGCAAACTGGAGTGTGGAAGGAGCACAAGAGAGCGAGCGTATTATAGCCACGAGCTGCTGAGGCCAGAGAGGTGAGTTCTGACGTGTCATTGGCTAACCTGACAGCGAGACAACAGCCACAGGGCAAACACCAACAGGCCGGCTCGGTTGTCTACAGCCAGCTGAATACTAATGCCTGCCTGCTGCTGCCTTTTACTCTAGGGTGGGAAATTATACCTCCTCACCAACCAAACGCCATTTTGTTTTCACTTTAGCTGATAACTTTATCTACTGAACCACACACATCACCCAGCAGTGGCTCAGAGGCCCTATTCTGCTGGGCACCTGTCACCACTTTACCCTGCAGCACTATGGGTGATGGGAAACTAACAGGCATTCTAACCCACCTGAAACTGAAGCAGAGCTGAACATGTCACAGAATACAAATTACTGTATAATCTCTTCATCTTTGTATAGTTTGTTTACCCACTCCTAGTACAATAGGAGCTGGGAAAAGTGGCTAGAGTCTCTTCTGGTAGTGGAAACAAAGAGCTTAATGGAATATTTTCTCACAGGTAATAAGGCAGGTTTTCAACCTTACCAGAAGCATGCTGCTGCAGTGTGGTGTGCACAGGTTGCCTAAGCTGAACTTGTTCACTGCCCCCAATTAAATTCACCACCGACAGTTATCGTTACCTCTTAAAACCTGTTAAGGCGACAGGCTACAGCTAATTAAAACTTCAACTCGCTTGGTTTAAAAATTTCACTTTTTGGAAGTTCAATATAAAGAACACTTAAACTAAGAATGTAAAAAGCAAAAAGAAAAGCTCTCCCTCTCCCTTCTCTGTCCTGAGCCAATAGAAATGCCAACATTCCTGTCATGAGTTTTCTAAAGCCTTAAAACAAAGCCGAGAGGAGGTGCAGAAGTCTAGTTCTGTCTCAGAACACTTCAATTACCATATGGTGAAATGTTATTACGGATTTCTTGCAACAAAAAAATAATAAACTGCCTGATTGAAATCTAGCTTTGTCATAGCAGTATGATGAACGGTTTTTGACTGGAACAGACCAGCAGAGATCTATCAGAAGTGGATCGGCACACACTGCCATGACACAGAGCTGGATTTGAATCTGCAGAGAATCCCTTTTGCTCTAATACACATAATTTAATTTAATTTCTGCAATGAGTGCACTGATATTTACCTGTAGGAAGCTATTCAAGACTGACGACCTGCTAAATGATAGTCTGTTAGGAGTATACTGTCTGTCTGAGATGTAAACTCTGGAAAGAAGAAGCGGTGGTGACAAAAACTCAGGGATAAAAACAAAAGCTGCAGTGGAATAGGGAAAAAGGGCAGCTAAGGGAATATGAGGATTTAGAAATTGATTGGTGAATAAAGGAGCTGATTCCTTCTAAAAGCGGAGGTAAGCCGAGCATCTGCTGAGCATCTTTCATTCTGAACAGGTAAAGAGATCAGAACAAAAACAATGAACTGGAAATATAAGGGCTTTTCCAAAAGTCATATTGCATTTCCCACAATTCTGCAATGGAGCTTGGGGCATGAGGATTTCAAAGACAATGCTTCTCTGCAAACAAAATCAAATGCCTGGCAAAACAAATGAAACAAACCCGCTGAAACTCATTTCCACAGCAAGCGCTCTGCAGCCCTTAAGACCTTAACCATAAATATGAGGCGTGAAGGGAGGGAAAGGACATGAGGATGATGGGATGGGAAGAAAGCCTTTGCTTCCCTCTTGGGACTCCCCAGGAGGGCGATACGGCCCAGTTCATGTTCCTTTTGCTCTCCTCACTACTCATTACAGGTGAGGAAGAGAAGGAGGAGGAGCAGAGAGGGGAGTCAAACCGACTGATCTGACTTATGTATTATTAATCGGACGCAGAGC